>NW_026947492.1:51337500-52537500 GCF_034190915.1 Cavia porcellus
TTTCCAGCACAATTCATTAAAGATGGTATCCTCCTTCCAGTAAATGTTTGGCCCCTTTGTCAGGATAAGATGGATGAATGTGTTTGTAGCTGTGCCTGCATATTCTAATATGTTTCATTATTCCTCAGGTCTGGCTTTTTTGCCAGTACCATTCTGATTCTATTACAGTAGCTTTGTAGTGTAATTTCAAGTCTGGGATTGTGATGTTCCCTGCCTTGCCTTTGTTGCCTAGGATTGCCTGTGTTATTCTTGGTCTCTTCTATTCTAAATGAATTTTAGAAATGTTTTCTATAGATTTATGAGTTATGCTAATGAAATTTTGATTGGGAATACATTAAATTTGTGTAAGAAATTTTGGAGTGTAGACATTTTCACAATGTTGATTTTCCTATCCAAGAGCAAAGGTTATCTTTCCATTTTCTGATATCTTCTTCAATCTCCTGTTCAGAGTACTTCAATTTTCAATGTATAGATCTTTTACATCCTTTGTTAGGCTGATTCCTAAGTATTTCATTTTTTTAGTGCTACTGTGAAAGGTAATTATTGAGAAAGTTAATATAATTATTTCCCTAATTTGTCTCAGTATATTTGTGTACAAGAATGCTATTGTCTTTTGAGTGTTGGTTTTATGTCCAGCTACACTGCTGAATTTACTTATTAATTCTAGTAGTTTTTTGGGGCTGGGGATTTAGCTCAGTGGTATAAGCGCCTGCCTTGCAAGCAGGCAGTCATGAGTTTGATCCCCAGTACCGATAAAAAGGAAAAAGACAAAAAAAAAATTCTAGTAGTTTTTTGGTGAGGCTTTTGTGTTCTTCTTGTCAACTATGAACTTTGCCATAAGGGGATGTGGCTTAATGGTTTCCCCGAGAGAACTTTATTTTTCAGACAGGGTCTCCCTATGTAGTTCAGCCTGGTTTTGAACTCATGATTGAATTCTCCCTTCTCAGCCTCACAGGTGCTGGAATGACAGGTTGTAACAAGATTGGTTTGGCCAGATTACCGAGGAGAGAATCTTTCCATTTGTTGCATACAAGGTGTGTAGTTAGGATTGTCTGGGCAATAGAGATTTGTATGTGTTGTGGTTTGCTTAAATGTTTCCCCAAAGCCTGATGCAGTCACAGATGTGGCCAAATCTAGCATTTGTGATTTTTTTTGTTTAGTTCTGGGATTGGTGGTGTGAGTGCTGTACCCACCCAGGGGCAGGGAGTATAGGCGTACAGTATAAGAGAGTGAAGGAACCATGCTCAGCCCATTTTTGCTCTTTCATTCTTGCTGTTTGTGGCCACCATGAATGGTTGCCCCTAAGTCATGCCGTCTTGCCTTGGTTCCCACTGAGTATGGACTGAAAGCCCCCCAAACTATAAGCTAAATAAAGCTTTCATTGTTTCACTTTGGGTGTCAGGATGAGAGAAAAGTGACCAAGACAGCATATAAGACAATTATTGGGAATGCTTTTGGGGTGACTTATGGAAGTGAAGGTAAAAAATTTAGATTGGAGAAAGAGACTGTAGAACATAAAGCACTTTTAGTACAAGCCTCCGGTAGCCTCTGGGAGCTATGAAGTTATGACAACATTTCCAAAGATATACTGAGTGTACAGTCAGCCCGCTGTTTTCAAAAATTCCACATCAGTGGTTCTAATCAATTGCAGATTGAACATATTTACAGAGGTTGTGTCTGTACTGATTATGTACTGATTACGGCATCATTTTATATAAGGATTCAGATTTTGGTATCTGATCCTGGAATCCTTCTCTCACAGATAATAAGCACTGCAGTTGCTTGGACAAGGACTGTAGACTTGTAGATTCTTAAGCTTATGGATTTCTTGAACAGGGTTGATAGCTGAGATTTTTTTGATAGAACTTCTGGCACTTGATGAAAAAGTTCTTTATTCCTAAAGAAGGATGTAGGTGGTGATTCATATCATCCAACACCATGGCATAAATCTGGCTTCTAGCATTCTGCAGATCAAAAGGGGAAGTGGGTTAGCTAGTCATGGTAGTTAGGATGTATATGAGATTCTGTACATGAGATTCCCAGATCAAAAATGTTTTAAGAATGTTTTGAATGGAAATGTCAATATTTTATTCTTCTGAAGTTCATGCAGGGAATTCCTAACTATGCAATTTTCTAACTCAAAACTTGAACTTCACTGTACCTCATTTTCTTTCCACTTGATAATTTTTTTTGCTACTATGTAGTATTATAATTTATTGGTTCCATGTATTAATTTGTATCCTTCTACCTAGTGGAGTTCTTGGTAGACATTAGTTACTGAATGAATGTTTGATTTTTTAAGGCAATGCCTGTCATAACAATCTAAGTAGTATTCTATTTATAGTATTTTTCTGAAATGGTTGCTGGTCTTTTGTCTTTTGACCAATCAATTGGGTGAAATAATCAACGAAGAGAGAATACAGTAATAAGCCCTTATTGATGAGCTCCTTGTACCTTCAGCTCCATTGAAGTCCTGCCCTCCTGTTTGTGCCTAGAGTGGCTTGTGACCTATCACTGATGCCTTTTCTGTTTATTTGTTGAAAAGATCTCTTAGTTTTGGCTGGACTCACTTTGCTGTTTCTGAGGGACTATAGTGAAAACTGAGCTATCTTGTCCCTGCTATCCCTGTGAGACTTGGGCAGTTTCCCCACTTCTACAGCTGCTGATCTATCCTTCTCCCCTGTGGGCCTCTGATACTCCACATTTCCATGCTCTAACACTTGCTCTTCTTGAGCCTAGGATATGGCCCTCCATTGTCAGCCTACTGTTCAGTTTTTTAAGCAGAGGGATTTTGCTGTGCTTCCTATAATGCCTGAATTGTTTCAACTTTTATTTATTTTAAGTATTTCCTGTTTTTGTGTTTTTTTTTAAACAGTTACATATATTAGGAACTAGAAATGAGCTCTCCTTGGGTGAGTGTGGTAAGATAGTGCTATTGGCATGTTATAAGCAATAACTCTAAAATGTGCCCTACAATTCTTACTTACTTAATATCCCTGTACTTGCCTTAGCTACGTGTGTGTATATATAAGGCATCACGGTGTAATCCAGGTTGGATTACACCTCAAACTCACAATCCTTCTACTTTAGCCTCCCTAGTGATAGGACTATAAATGTGAACTGCAATACACATCTTGGATTTCAACTGCTGTGCTTTATTTCTGACTTTACAGAAAATGTGCATTTTTCTGAGTATTTCTGAGAGGTTGGAGGAGGCTTTCCCCCCTTATCTTTGATTGAGTGTTGGTTCCAAAGCTGAGTTCACATATATATCAACACCCAGCAACAGAACACTGAGCCGAGTGCTCTTTTCCCCATCAACTTCCAATTACCACAGTGGAGACCCTATCAGCCTCCCTTTGGAGCCCTAAACTATGCACACGGAAGTGTGCAGTACAGCATGTGACAGCAGTTAAATAACTGTTAGGGAAAGAAACCAATGATTTAAAAATATTTTAAAATTCAAATATTTTAAATATTTTTACATGAGCTTAAAATACGCAGCATTTGGGATATTGTTGGAGTTCTCTTGAGGTATGCTGTCTGCATCCTAGAGAACCAGGAGAGTGAACAGTGTAATTCAATCTGAGACAGAAGGCTGTGAACCAGAGTGGCTGCCGGTGGAATTTTTGGAATCTGAAGACTTGAGAGTCAGGAATTCTTATGTTTGATGGTAGAAGATGAATGCTACACATCTCAAGGAGGCAGTACTGCTCCTGCCAGTTTGCTCTATTTGAGCTTTCAATAGTTTGGATTATTCATGTTAATACTGAAGAGGGTACATCTTCTCTACTGAGTCTACTGATTGAAACTGTAATCTTTTACAAATATACCCTCAGAAAACCCAGAAATAATGTTTTACCAGCAATCTGGCACTTTAGTCCAGGTAAACTGAAGCATAAAACAAACTACTACAATAGGTTGAAGTATTATGCCATGTGATTCACATCCTTTGTCTTCTTTAACCCTAAAAATACACTAGATCATTCAACAGTTATCAAGTTCATCAATGAAATCCTAAGCTTCAGAGAATTTAGTCAAGTACTTCAGCATCAGATAATCAGCATGTACATATAAGAACTGGGATTCACAGTCCCCTGGCTGCCTATATCTAAATAAAGTTCATGCTGATTCCTTAGTGCCATGCTTCCTTCTGTTTAAACTTGAATGCAAATCTCCATGCTTATATTGAAGGAGTATTACTATTATTTATATAAACATATACATAGGCCTTTCCATGTCATGTATAATCAACTAACTTTTTATTCTTCTCCCCTCTGTGTTGGAAGACAGGCCAAAAGGATTTTGAGTGAAATCTTCTATCTCAAGCATTTATTTCAAAGAAATAGGAAAAAAGAAGGCAAAGAAAGGTATAGTAAAGAGAAAGATTAATGTGTAGAGCACGACTTTGGGAAGAAAAACAGAACATAGATTATTTTAACCCACATTTATTTCATTGATAAAGCATCAGAGAAAAATTCACTGAATGCACGTTAACTGCTCAGTACTTGAGTGCAGAATGAAAATTAATTGCTAAAACCATCTGCTAATCATTTGAATTTGGCAATAAAAGTGATGAATGAAGAATTTATCATCAGTCTGAAAGCACATTTTTTTCTGATGAATCTTTTATTTAACTTTTATATTTGTGTTGTGAATTTAAGATTTCTTTCTAGCTGTGTAGTGCTTCCAACTTCTATTTGTAATTGGGACTATTCTTTTTTAAAAATTTTATTTAAAAAAAGCAAAACAGAAAAAAGGGTAGAAATAATACAGAATTAAAAAAAACACTAAGAAATCTTTAGTTGATTAAATATTGTCACCTTAGAAATAGTTGTTCAAGTTACAAAATTAAAGCATGAAAAGTGGACATTCAAACAGTGAGACTGCAAACAGTTCTGTTCAATTATCCAACAAAAACTTAGTAATATGGTTATCTATTTTACACACGAACATATGCAGTTATATGCTTTAGAGCACTTTCTTTCCCTCTCTTTTTTACAATAGCAGGGAGTATTCTTATGACATCATAGCACTAGAAGTGCTATTGCAACTGTCTTCCATTGATCAATAGATCTCTTGATTCCATTCAATAATGGATACTGATTAAATTAGTTTAACATACTTTGATTTTAAGAAAGTTATTTACAGAAGTGCCACTCTCTAGCATGAGCCAGGAGAATCAGTCAGCGGCTCCTGAGATCCAGCCATGGTGGAACTTAGGTGGCTGCACAAGAAAGTAATTCACCAGCCCTCTTGGTAAGTGTCTCCCTCTGGTGCAAGCCAGGAAGAGAACCAATAGGTGGCTCTCATGAGCCTTCTGGTGCATGGGCTGAGAATCAAACATTAGCAACTGGGGACAGAGGTCTGAGCATCTCTTGGGAGGATGACCGAATGCAATATAGAAAATATGGATGATTTCCTTCTATCTTCTGTTTGATGGCAAATGTTGTTTTCACTGTTTTGTTTCATTATGTTTAGTTGTTTTGCTTTATTCAACATTCTCTTTTGATTGGCATTACAATGTTCTGTTTTTGTTTTGATTTCATTATACCTAATTGACTGGACAATTGTGAAGATAACGGGATATACTATGGTACCTATTACTGTTATCCCAGTATCCTGCTGTGAAGGTCTGTACCAATTTCACTGCGTTGCCTTGACTGGCTTTGTTCTGTCTCATTCTGTTGTATTTTTACTACCTGCAAAATAAATAAAAGCTGTTTACAGATTTCAGAATTTTCATAGGGTTGTGTGTCTGCATTGTAAGCACACACATATATGTGTAGCTTCAGGATAAAAATTAATATTTTTATTGTGTAACATTGTAGAGACATTGTCTAATCTTTTCAGGGGGTGGTCTTCAGGAAAATAAAACATCTTTGGTACCAGACTAATATCCTTAGGAAGAGTATAACCCATAAATACCATAGGTCACTATACAGGACCCCTTTAGTGGGTCCTGCAAATAACAAATACGCTAAAATAAAACTTATTAAACAGCATATGATTCTATTGCTTTGTATTGGCATATTGCTACTGACCATCCTGAAGTTCTAATGATTACCAGGGAAATGCTTCTGTATGTCATTCACCCTGTTTCTTAAAAGGCAACATTATGTGAAGTTGAAGTTTTGTGGATTTGCCTCAACTCAGCTCGTCTGCTTTGAATACAGGATGGTATGAGTAGAAGCTTTAGGCAGAGAGAAAAGGCAAAATAACTATTTTGTGAAATCTTGTAGGTAGGTAGCATGAGTGCAATTTATTGTTGTTTAAAAATGTGCTGTTTTATAATACTGTCCAGCACTGATTAGGAATAGTTTGTTTAACATGTGTTTCCAGAGGGTCTTATGAATTAACATAACATTAACAAGAGCTATATATGGATGTTGAGAAATACTTGAAGACACTAAAGTTATTAAAATATAAAGTTTTAATTTAACTTTAAAAGTATAATCATGAAACTTCAATAATTGAAATATTTATAATTTTAGTGTTGCACATCATCATTTGACAGTTTAGAGAGGAAGGGAATGAGAGGGAAAGGGTGAAGGTGTAAGAATGAATAACAGGGAGAAGAGATATGACCAAAATATATTACATACATTGACCACACCCAAATGTAAAACTGGGGGGCGGGAGAGGCAAGGTGAGTGGCAGGAGCAAAGATATTAAAGTGTGTTATGTGCATGTATGAATCCACCAAAACAAAGTCCATTCATCTGAATAACCAATAAAGAAAGAGTGAAAAAAAGAATCAGTCTCATATGTCAGTTGTTTGTAAGTAGATCTGAAACTATATAAACTAGAAGGTGAAATTTTGAATGTCTTTGGGGATCAATTTTAAGACTCTTAAATGGTGTAACCTAAGACAAAAATGAGTGAAAATAGTTGTAGGACATGTGCAGGTAGGGAGTTAGGTAGATGGATAAACAGTAGTATAATGTGTATTAGTTTTCTGTTGCTGTCATAACAAATTAATACTAACATAGCAGCCTTAAATGAGTCAACTTTATCTCAGTTTTCATCAGTCAGAAGTCTAGGCTGCTTCTTTCTTTAGTCTCACAAGCTATAATCTAGGAGTCAGCAAGGCTGCCCTTTTTTTGGTGGCTCTAGGGATGAATCTGCTTCCAATCTAATTTAGGTAGTTAGTAGAATAGAATTTTATGAATCTTACTGAGATTAAGGTCACTATTTCCTTTTTTACTCTTGCCAGATTTTGTTCTACACTCCTAGAGGTTACCAGTATTGCTTAGCTTGAGGTTCCCTTCCTCCATCTTCAAAGCCAGCAAAGGTAGTTTAAGTGTTTCTCAAACTTTGAATCTATCTCTCATGTCTTCTTTTTCTTCCATAACATCTTTAAAATTCACTGTATGCCTCCTTTCTTTGCTTTAATTCCATGGCCTTTTATATCAGTGCCTAAATTAGTGTTTGACTGAATAACTAAAGGATGAGAATATTGATCATGGGAGCATGTTTAGAATTCTGCCTGCTGTAAATCACCTAATGATATTAATGATTTCTAATTGTGTGGACAGTGTTACTATTTATGATGCTTGTTCACAGTAATTTGAGTTTCACTATTAAGTCTATTAAGAGGTGTTATCTCTATTTCACAAATAAGGAATCTAAATCTAGGACATATTCAGTGATTTATTTCTTTGTTCTGTTTTTGATGTCCTACAGTTGCTCTCCTTTTAGCTTTGTTTTCTGATCTTGGTGCCATGATTGATTCTTAGACTTGAGTGCTGGGACTTAGCAATTCCACCTTTTCTTTTGTTACAATGCATTAAAAATTATTTTTATTTTCATTGTATTGATCTTCCCATTTCAGTAACTATAGCAAATATCTTACCCAAAAGAAACCTTTATCTTTTGTTGTAATGAAAAATTTATATTAAAAAGTACCCATCAAGTATAGAGATAAAATGGTACAAACTTTCAGTGGTAAAATAAATAAATTTTGGAGTTCAATGAATAGTATTGTGGCTATGGTTAACAACAGTATAATGTATACTTGAAATTATTAAGAGAATAGATCTTGAATGTTCTCACCACAAAAGTCACTATGTGAGTTCAAAGGTAAATTAACTAACTTTATTATGGTAATTATTTTGCAGTGTATATATATATAAAGTCATCATAGAGTATGTTATGACTTGTGTCTGGATGTCCTCCCTAAAGCCCATGTGATCACGGAGTCAGGTATTTCAAGATGACTGAATCTTGTGATTGGCTCATTGTCTAGTGCTTGTGATTGGTTCATTGCCTAGTGCTGGGACTGGCCATATGAGTGCTGCACCCAGTGGGTTGCATGCACACAATATAAGGGAGGGAAAGTGGCTTGCTCTTCCTTTTTGCCCTTTTGCTTTTGTTGCTTTTGGTATCTGCCACAGCCATCATGAAATGTTGCCCCTCAGCCACACCACCCTCCTTGGAGCCAGCTGAGTATGGACTGAAACTTCCACAAACTGTAAGTTAAATAAACCTTCCTCCCTTCATTTTTGGGTGTCAGGTATTTTGTCTCATCATTGGGAGAAAAGTAACCAAGACAGAATTTGTGTCAAACTTACAACATTTTGTCAGTTGTATCTCAATAAATCTAGAAAAAAATCTCAAAAAATTTTAAGGACTAATAGGGATAAAGAAGACTGGGCAGAGAATATGAACAATTCATTCATTCATAAAAGAACAATGTAAAAATATTCAATAAGTATGTTTAAATCATTTTCAACCTCATTGACAACTATAGAAATAAATATAAAGTGTGATGTTTTCACAATTCAAGTAAAGCAAACCATAAATAGATCAGGATGTATGATTTTGTAACAGAGCAAAATACCTACATTCTGCTTATTAGGCCATGAAAAAAATTTTGATACTATCTTTGCTGTTGTAAAGTAGCAGCTACATACCTATATTATTTTTTTTTAAATTTTATTTAAGGAGAAAAAAAAACAGAAAAAGGGTACAAGTAATACAAAATTTAAAAAATAAACAATAAGAAATCACTAGTTAATAGATTATATATTTTCATATTAGAAATAGTTGTTCAAGTTACAAAATTAAAGCATATAAAGTGGACTTTCAAACAGTGAGACTGCAGTTTTGTTCAAAGATCCAAAAAAACTCAGTAATATGGTTATATATCTTATACACTTAAACATATATGCAGTTATAACCTTTAGAGCACTTTCTTTTCTTTTCTTTTATACAATGACAATTACACATTTTGGCTTTTATCACTCCCACAGTTCTTATTACTTTTTTTGAAGAGAGTAAAACCAAATGCGACATATCAGAACAGAGTCAGTCAAATCAAAAGGATGGACATAACAAAATACAAGGTGATCAACAATGGTTTACCATACTGCCTCTTGCTGTCTTAAGAAGAACTGCCTATATCATCAGTTATAATAAGTTTGAACAAAACAGTAAAGAATAAAACCAAGACATTGGAGACATTACAGGACTTTAAAAGAAGATAATAGTCACCCAGAATGGGTGTCATAATGAATCTTATTGTCTTCACAGTTGTTGCCTATACTTTCGAACTTGGTACTATCAAGCTAAGCAGAATAGGAGAAAATCAGTCAAAACAAGATGGTGAGGGCAATACAGGGATAAAAATAAAAAAGTAAATAATTAAAAAAAGAAGATTGAGATAAAAGAGGGCATAACAACAAAACAGTGCAGGTCAAAACATAACAATTTAAGCAAAATAGTGTTTCACCACAAGATATCCTGACATAAAAGTAGTTACCATAGTGTCTCTTTCCTTGAAATCTTTGAGTATAATTTCATATACTGTAGCACCAAATTTATCCAGACAATGTAAAACCATTCAAGAGAATGACGTTATTACAGGGTATGTAGAACCAACTAACAGAAAATGAACAATGGTTTCTGTATAATTTCCTTGTCTATAAAAGTTTTTGCTTATATTATCACATATAATAAAATCCAATAAGATACAACCTTTTAAGACTGATGGAGACGGAAGAATAAAAGCTTGATGGGACTTCAAAACAAGATGATACTAAATCAGCACTAGCTATTATGATGTCTTGTTTTCTCCAAAATAGCTGTTCCTAACATCCAATCTTCTCTGCTTTATTTCTGTTGAGCTCTTTTTCTGTTGTTTGTTGTCAGTTTGTCTTCTTTATTTCTCTTTCTTTTTTTTTTTTAACTTTTTAATGGTACCGGGGATCGAACTCATGACTGCCTACTTGCCAAACAGGTGCTTATGCCACTGAGCTAAATCCCCAGCCCCCCATTTCTCTTTCTGTTCCATTCATTGTGGCTCTCTGCCACTATTTCTGGAGTCTTGGTATTTTCCTTTTTTAGAATATCCTGCAGTATTCTCTGTAGAGTTGAATTGGTGGTTGCAAAGTTCCTCTTTATCCCGGAAGCACCTTGTTTTTCCATCAATTTCCAGGGACAGTTGTGCGGGATATGGCAATCTTGGCTGGAGGTTATTGTCTTTCAAAGCTTGAATTATTTCCCCACACACTGTTCGTAATTTGATGGTTTGTGCCGAGAAGTCTGCTGTAATTCTGATGGGTGTTCCCTTGTAAGTGATCTGTTTCTTGTCTCTGACGGCTTTTAATATTCTGTTCTTATATTGGATTGCTGGGATTTTGATTATTATATGTATGCTTGTAACTCTGTTTGGGTTGTAGGTGGTTGGGGTCCTGTATGCCTCACACATCTGAGTATCTTTATCTTTTGCTAAATTAGGGAAATTCTCTTGGATTATTTCTGTGAATAGCTTTTGTAGTCCATTTTTTTGTGTCCCTACTTCTTCTTTTATGTTCTTAATTCTTAAGTTATAGATCTTATCATCTTCTAGCCTTTGTATTATTGCTGTTTGTTTTCTTGTTATTTTTAAGAAGTTTTTCATTTCATGCTCCCACATTACAAATCTTCCTTCCAGTTCAGATAATCTATCCTTAGTTTCTTTCATGCTGTTATGCCAGCTGTCAATGGAGTTTTTAGTTTCCTGGTAATCTCTTTGAACCTGCTCCACATATTCTATGGTTTCTCTATTTTCTCCATCAAACAATTCTCCCCTTTTTTCTGTTCTTCCATTCCACCATCTGTTTTTTTCTTGGGCGGTGCTTAGCATTTCTCTAACTATTCTACTTATATCTTGCTTCAGGTCATTAATAACTTCATTTTTGAGCTGGTCTATGAGGCTCAGGAGATATCTCTTTATGTCTATTGGTGCCGTGTCTGCTATTGCATGTTTCTCAAGATTGGGGGCCGAGGACCCTTTATTGTTGCTCCCTCTTCCCATATTTTTTGTTCCTTCCATAAAAGAGTATTTAGGGGGCCCAGTTCCTTTCTTTGTTGGTTACAGTTTGCTTGAATTGCACCGGCTAGGTGTTCCTGATCACTGCAGTGTACTAGGGAGACACAGACCTGGGCATCCTATGCTTGTCCCACCCCTCCAGGTTAACCTACCAAAGGCTTCACTGCTAGGGTGCACCTCCAGGCGCTGGGACCTGGTTTGGGATAGCCTACTGTGTCTTAAATCAGTGGCAACACCCGGGCCAGGCACTCCCCACCAATCCCGCTTGAGAGGGGAACATGTGACTAAGGACACTGCAGCATCCTGTTCCGGCTAGTCTGCCTGGTCCCAGTAGGGTCCCTGATCCACTCACTCACCACAGGTCAATGCAGGTCTCCCGGCCAGTCCCGCTCTCAACTCAATTTGCCGCGTCCCACTCTCAGAGCTTTCACGCCTCTCTCCTTGCTGTGCTGATTGGGACACAGCAGTGGCTGCAGGAAATTCAAATTGCGGCTTCCAGTGCCTAGGCTCCAGCTTCTGTGCTGAGATCTTATCTGTTCCTGTTATAGCACCGGGATTGTGTTTCCAGCTGGTTTCTCTTAGTTTAGTTCATTCCTGAGTCAGCAGGGTATATCTCCCCTTGCTTAGGACTTCTCGCCCTATACCATTCCTGGATTTTAAGTGGGGTATCTCAGAGAGCCTCCATAGCTGCTGCTATCTATCTGCCATGTTCTCCCAGAAGTCCATACCTATATTGTTTTCTTTGGCCAATCAAGCTGGCATTCCAGATACCTTCACAGTATCACTGGATATCTTTTTCCTGTATATAGTCTGTTTCACTCTGTATCCTGTATGTGCTAGAATGGAAAAACCACTATGTGCTAGAATGGAAAAAATGTATGATTTCTAGACAGTTAAAGTATTGTCAGCTGAGCATATGATTTTGGGAAATTTATATAACTTATGAGTCTAAATTTCCTCAATCATAAGGTGGGAATAATTATATCTGCCTCTCAGATTTGCTGTAGGATTAAGAGTTAATTATGTACAGGTGCACATGGCACAGCATCTGATATTGTAACAGTTCATGTTCCTGATTCTATAGTCCAGTACTCTTCAGTGAGTGTTTAGAAGATCAGAATGCATTTTACTCATTTTCAGATCTTTGTTTCATTTTCTAGTACATAGTAGGGTCTGAATAATTTCTTTAGTTTAATTTAAAATAAACTCTATGCCTGGTTATTTTCTTAACAATTTTCACATTATTTTGTGCAGAGAATTATTAGGATGAGATGAATGTAATAAATGCCCACTACTCGATAGCTATTAAATGAAAAAATAGAACTAGAAGTACATTATTTTTCCTTCTTTTTATTAATTTTGTTTTCACTTGTCCAGGTTCATTCTTACTGACTCTGAATTGCTCTAGGTACATGGTTTTATTAGCTCTGTGCTCACACATGCTCTTGGCAGAGGCTGGGATATTTTGTATAGCGATGTCTAGTTTTTCCTGTGGTCCTTAGATTTAGCACTGTGTGTAGAATACTGGAGTCACAAGAACCTCTATTGACTTCTATTCTTTTATTCCCAGCAAAATTTTTTTCAAGCATTTCTGTGCTGCCATGGATTGATGATTTGGGGGTTTTCTCTCTAAATAGAGTTTCCAACTATATCCATAGTGCACAGAAACATCAATATGTGTCTTTAGTATTTTTTTTTTTATTTTTACAAGAAAACTTAAAACTTTTTTTAGTCACATATGGTTTTCTTTGCTATTTCCTAGGATGGGAGACAGCTGGACCATAAAATACGTAGGTTGAAATACTTAAATAAAAGCTAAATGCCTTAGACTAGGATGTTATCAACTTTTACTAGGATTATTGTCTAGTAACGTAGTAGTATAAGTAATCCTATAAATAATAAATAATAGGATTATTTATACCTGAGCTATGTGCTACCTTTCCTCTTTGTTAGTCATTGTTTATGCAACACTCAGGAAAATGAGGTATTTTTGAAATTAAATCTCATTTTGTTATTTTTTTATCCATCACATCTTTAAATTCTGACTAGTTCAATTAATGCACCATTCAGTTTGTTAGCATTTTGTCAATTAGGACAAATCTTGCTTTCCAAAAATGTTTTTCTTTCTTTCTTTGGTTTTTCTGGTTGTCTGTGGATATGGTGGCCCTTGAAGCATGTCCTCAATTTCCTGCAAGGTGTTGTGGCATATGGCAAAAAGAAAGAACAAGAGACAAGGAGCAATGCAATGGGGATCTGGGATGGTTAGTTGTTCATGGGGAGCAAAAGGCCCCAAGGCAGCCAGAATCTCGATGTTTACTGATTACATTTACGCTGAGGGAATTACGGCTGGATGTGCTAGACAAGTGACTAGGCAGGCAAGATTTTAAAAGGAACCTCTCTCTGTTCTTGAGAGAGGAACAGAACAGCTAAATTCAGATCGTGGTTAACAAGAAGCCTATTTTATAGTCAATTCTGGGAAGAAATTTTCTCTGGAGTTACACAGGTCTTGACAGAGACATTATCCTATGTTAGCCCTACAGTTTCAACACCCACTTATCTGGGCTCAACTATGGCTGTTGGTGAGGTGCAATGTTAGCCCAGTATGCCATCCATCCGCTTCCATGAAGACACATACACAGCATTGGCTAGACTCACTGTTCAATCTGAAAATAAATTAGGGAAATCGCCTCTATACAGCTTGCACTACTTGCAAGTAAGCACAAGGACATCTGGGTCTGGGAGAAGGTGACACGGTGTCCTCCACATGTGGGATTGATTCAGACACTTTGTAGTGAGCTATGTCTATAGCTTTTTATATATCTCTCAGTAAGTTGCTCTGCTACCCAGGCTGGGCTTGAACTCATGATTCTTCTGACTCAGGCTCCCAGAGTGCTATGATTACAGCTGTGTGCTACCATGACTGTCTTTAAAAGCACTTACATTCCATTTGTCATTCTTCCTAATTAAAGAATCAAAGGCAATCTGTGTATTTAGTTGTTTACTAGTTTTGATCATTATTTAGATAATAAATATCAGTGAATTTTATTCTTATACCAGAAAAGGTTATTAGGTATCTATTTAGACTTATTTGTGGACTACAAAGAGTCAGCAATATCTAGTTTTCAGTTGCAGTTACATCAATTCTGACAGAATTTTGTGCTTTGTAAGTTTATTTCTCTGAAGCACAGATTTTATATCTGTGATATAAAAATGATAGTACTAAGGGACTGAGGGTGTAGTGCAGTGGTAGAATACTTGCTTGGCACATGCAAAGCTGATCTTTCAGCTTAGTCTTCTTGCTCAGTGCTTGTGGATTTTGCCCTGGGTGCTGCTCTTCCCAGAGCTTCCATTGGGCTCTGCAACTGTCTGTGACCTTCACTCTGCCTAGTCAGGCTTCCAGGCTGTACCAATCTCAGGATACTTCTAAGTTCCAGTGCTCAGTCTCCAGATTGTAGAGTTGCAGTGCTGTTTGCTGGCCCACCACTACCCTGTTCAGTGTTCATAGGGCATGTTGGTGGTGGTCGGGGAGAAAGATTCTGCACTGTCAGTGCCACCTCCAGTACTGTGGGTGCACTCCTCTCTGTCATGCTGTGATAAATAATAAACCACTGTATTTGGGAGAGGGCCGAACTCTTGGGATATCATTTTGGCAGACACACTGACTCCCTTTGGATCCTCCAAATTCCAGGGTGGCCTAACTCAGAGGGCCTTTTGACCTCAAGAGTGGCCCCCATGTCCACTCATGACATAAAGGAACCCCTTTTGGGTGTCAGCCTTGTGCATGTGATCCCGCTTCTACACCGACTTTCTTCTCAAGGCGGGCCTTCTTACTTTATTGAGGCCCCTTAAAGCCTTTCAGGCTCATTAACCTTCAGAACAGCCTTCTTACACAATGTGAAGGATAATGTATATTTTTTGGACCTTACAGATTAGTATTTTCTTGCAGTCTTCAAATCTGAGCAACACCACAGGCTAAATAAAGCTGGATGCATGTTGATGCTCAACTACTTTTAAAATAACAATATGCAATATATTAAATAGTGTTAATTCCTACTTTTTTTTGAAATTCTGTATCATTTTTATCCTTTTCTTGTTCTGTGTTTAAAATAAAAGGAATTAAATAAAAAAAAAGAAGAAAAAAGCCTTCAGAAAAAAGGTAGGGGTGTGTCCTTCTGAATAAAGATAATACTTTGATATGACCTTACCAAGTCATCAGTGAAGTAAGGAGGTCATATAAATATAAATATAAATATAAATATAAATATAAATATAAATATATTATTTCTTAGAGATTTTTCAGTGCACTTCCATATTGTAGAAAAAATGTCTCTCTTTAGCAGGGCATTATTCTTGATTTTATGAGTTATGAGGTCCCTAACTACTGAGCTGAGACTACATAATTCTTCTTGTCTCTCCTTACTAGTGGACATTCATTCTCCTTGCTACCTTAAAAGGGAATAGTGGTGTCGGCTTGCATTTGCTGAATCTGGTTATTCTTTTGATTCTGAGGCTACTTCTGGTAAAGCTGATGGACGTGATGGAGACATCAGGGCTGGTTAGTTTATCCTATCACATAAAATATTGAGCTCAACCTTGGATGTGTTTCAGTTCATATGACATGAACCCAGGGTAGAGTTAGATAACTTTATTTCAGAGTAAAGCAGCCTGCTCTCTCTAATTCCCTGGTGATGTGTCTGTTTCAGTCTTATTAACTAGACTTTGAATTCCCTGCAGGCAGAAAGGCTCATGTTCACATTTGAAACCACAGAGATTTGCACCTGAATTAGCCACTTGGCTGATATTCAAGGGAGTGTTTGCTGAATTGAAGAAAGCAAAAGCAAAAATAGCCCAGTTCAAAATAATCTGAAAACATTTTAACAGAGTAATAAATGTGTACAAATATTTTGAAAAAAGTTCTGAGCTTTCCATTCCCTTTTAAACATGCTCTGTTTTTCTTGGCATGCCTGTTAATAGTGTCAAAGAATTAGCCATTTTAATCGCTGCCTGGAATATTTTGGATGTCAACTGTCTGTGATGTCATCATGTATGGTTCCACTCTGATCTCCTCTTGAACTCACCAAAGGAACTGCAGCTTGAGGATTTGTTACATGTACCATCAGGAGGATCACTTGGCAGGAATAAGCTTCTTAACGACCATTTTTCTACACTTAAAACAGTCTGGATCTTTCTGCATTGATCAAACAATTACATTTCTAGTTTAAGACACCTACCACAAAGCAGCCTTTTATTTTAAATATATTGATGTTTATTCCCCATTCTTCCACTGTTCAACTTCAACATTTGTTTTTATGCTTGGTATATGAATATCTTTTGGTATTATTCCTAAAGCTCACAAGCCCTCAGAAGTAAAATAAAATATAAATTGAAAACTTCTTTTCAGCTTTTGAGTCTGAGTATTGTGTTAAATTGCTGAAGTGGTCCTTGAACTTTTGATCCTCTTGCCTTAACCGCCCAAGTAGCTGGGATTACAGGCAAGTACCACTGTTCCTGGGAAAAGAATACATTTTTCATGTTATAAATAGAGGTATTTATATTTTTTCAGTATGTATTTGTGACTTGGCTATATCAATTAGATTTTGTTTTTGGAATCTGGCTTGCTATCTCCTCTGAAGATAGTAGGAATTATATATGCCCTTCTAGGTGTGCTAAAAGCAAAGGTACCTTAATCATTTTTTTTTTTTCATTGCTGTGACAAAGTACCCGACACCCACAATTTAAAGGAGGAGAGTTTTGTTTTGGCTCACATTTTCCACCCATAGTCAGCTGGTTCTTAGGCAGCAAAGGCATGGTGGAAGAATCTGGTGGAGGAAAACTCTTCATGTTATGGCAGTGAGGGAGCAGAGAGAGGGGGAGGAGATGAGGAGAGAGCTGCACCCTTCCGGGTCACTCCCTCTGTGAGCTGCCTAGCAGGCTTCACCTCCTAACAGTGCACCGAGCCCCTGAACTTAGCCATGGCTGATGAGTGCAGCACTCTGTGATTCAATCAACTTCCACACAAGTGGGACTCAGTTTGAGGGTAGGGTATATTTATTATTTTAACCGTAATGAAATGTAGTAATCTAAATGTGTCCTCCAGCCAAGAGGAAATGTATTGCTATTAAAAATTTTTTTTTTGGTACATGGGATCCAATTCATGATCTTATCTTGCCAAGTAGGTGCTCTGTCACTGAGCTATATCCCTGGCAATGTATTGCTATTAAGCAATAAATAGATCATTTGTCACAAAAGATGTTTATGTCAGCTAAGATGGCTCATGCTGGCCTTAGGAAGCCACCAATACTTCACAGACATTGATTTCTACTTTTATCAAAGATAATCATTGATGGTCCAGAATCTGTCCAGGAAAGGGACTTGAGGGTTTAGTGCTTTTATTTGTTTTGTTTTTTTGCGACAAGGTCTTGCAGTGTAGTTCAGCCTGGCCATGACCTTGTGGCAATCTTCCTGCTTTGGGCTGCCAAATGCTGACATTACTGGCATGTGCCTCCATGCCCAGTGGGCTTAGTGCTCTTACAAGTGAGTGACACATGAAAAGACTCTCCTCTTTCAGGGAGAGAGTACATCACTTTCAGGGAAAGAGTACAAATGAGGCCTGCATGATGTATGTCTGAATATTCAAAAGCAACAAATTACACTATCTTTACAACTTGGCTTAGGTTTTCAACCAGAGCCTGAGTATTCATGATCTATAGGCTTTAAAACAGCTATGATGTAAGCCTCAGCTCTGCTAAAGGAGGTGAAGTGGAGTGTAGGCTGGAGCTCAGGACCTTTGGGCAGTGCCTGGATCAACTTGAACTGACTTAGTTAAACTTTCCAAGGTAGTTGAAGTGAACATTTTTCCTCAACACATCACTTTTCTCACTCGGGAATCACAGGCAGTTTTAAGCACCTCTCCAGATTACATCACCTGACCAGAAGAGTTGGAGGAGAACATTTAGCAGGGAATGTGGCCTACCTAGATACCTACTTTGGTGAATTTGGGGTAGTTGAATTTAAACAGAAGTAGCTACTGCTATTTTATTTTTGTTTTCTTTCTTTCTTTTTTTTTTTTTTTTAGTTAAAACCTGTGATTTATTTTTTTCTTCTGTGTGTATTTGCAACCCTATCTCTTTTGGTCTTGGTTTGGAATGGAGATTAACGATTAGTCAGAATAAAGTTTCCCTAAAAGATACTCATGCCCTAATTCCCAGAATCTGAGACTGTGTTCAGGGTGCTAATCCACTGATTTTGGTAGTAGGGAAGTTATGCTGGATTATTTGGTGGGCCCAATGTAATCACCACAATCTGTAAAAGTTGAAAAGGGTGCCAAAAGAGACCAGCGTGAAATGTGAGAAAGCTTCAACCAGCTGTGGCTGCTTTTCTGAACGAGGCAGAGATGCCATGAGTCAATGAATACAGCAGAGAGAAGCTGGAGGAGGGAAGGAAATTAAGTCTCCTCTGGAGGTCCAGAAAGGAATACATCCTGAAAACACCATGATTTTGCCCTGTGAGGCCTTTGCGAGACTTTTAACCTCCAGTACTTTCATATTAAAGGTGTATTTTATGACACTGTTTGTAGTTACTTTTAATAGCAGCATCAGCTGGCTAAATATAGTCTCTGTTATACCTGCTCAAATCTGTTGCTGTTGTGTAAAAGAGACATGGAAAATGTGTACGAAATATGAGTAAGTCTGTATTTAAATGAAACTATCTGCACTTACAAAACAGGCATGCCAGCCAGATTTGGTTTGTGAAACATAGTTGTCCACCCTCGTTTATGATTTAGGGGAAATTTAAATTTGTTTATGGACAAGGATAAAGATGTCTATGATAACAGAATAATGGTCAGGGAAAATATCAATGGAAATTTTGTAGGTAGATTGAAAAAGAAGGAAGAAAACCAGCATTTACTGAGCATCTGTTATGTCACACTTACCAGTTTAGGTGTTTTTTGTGTTTTTCTGTTTAGATCTTGAAATAACACAGTAGACTTTATATTGTTACCCCAGGTTTTACTGATGAGAAAATTGATTTCAAATGGATCAAAACATTTAGAAGCACAAATTAACAAGCTAGGTTTTTGAGCCCAAGTTTTCCTAATTGTAGGTACTCACTTTTCTATACTGGTGCAATGTCTTATTTTTAATCAATTTTGCTATTTTTAAGTCTCTATCACAGTGGAATGTGCTAGATGAACTAGGCCGAATTTGAGAGACTTTCTATTTCAGCCACTTTTTGAACTGAAATTCAGTCACAACATTCAGCTTTTGCCTTTTGTTTTTCTAATGTGTGTTCTACCTGTGGCTTTGACCATTCCTTGAGGGAAAACATAAAATAGTTGATGAAGAGAACAGCAGCAGGTAATATCGAATTTTGTTTGGCTTTGACTATCTTATAGAAGTTAATGAGATTACTCACACAAATGACAGTAAGTAAATTCTTTTTTTTTTTTTTTTTTTTTTTCCGGTACCGGGGATCAAACCTCACAACTGCCTGCTTGCAAGGCAGGTACTTATGCCGCTGAGCTAAATCCCCAGCCTCCAGTAAGTAAATTCTTAATTTGGAGCAAGACATTTAAGTGCATGCTTAGCAAGTGGTATTTGTTCACAACTTGCTACTTGGATGTAAAGAAATTGATGCATTGATCTTAAGAACATACTGTTATGGTTAACAGTACTCACACCTGGAATGTTTTTTCTTGGTTAAGTTTTTCAGTGTCCTATCCTTATGACAGGAGAATTAAAATTATAACAAGGGCCTATTATTATATCCTGGAAATAATAGTATTAAATATTTAGCTGGCTCAGAAGCCAACAAGTTGAGGGACTTACTAAATATTTTACACATCAACACATAAAGTGATGGAGTTTCCAGGATGTATTTTACAGATATCTTAATAAAGAATTAAACATAATTAAATAGACTTAAGTCTGCTTTAATTCTAATAGATTTGCCTTTATAAATAGTTTATTACTTTTCTCTAACTGGTTTTAAGATTCTTTTCTTGAGCTGGTCTTTTGGGATTTTGATAAGCATGTGTTATGAGAAAGTTCTTTTCTGATTGTGGATATTTGGAGTTTTGTATGTTAATTTTTTTCTATATTTGGAATATCTTCGATCCTTATTTCAGCAAACAACTTTTTGGAGACAGAGTCTCACTGTTTAGTTTAACCTGCTCTTGAATTCACTACATAGTCTATAATGGCCTCAAACTTACAGCAATCCTCCTGTCACAGCCTCCAGAGTGCTGATTACAGGCGTGCACCTTCAGGCCCGTCTCAATCAGTTTTTATGCCATTTGTTCTGTCTTATGATTTTTTTCATTAAATTTCAATTAATTTTAAGTTAGTCTTCTTTATACCATCTGGCAACTTTTGGATCAGTTTTTCTTGTTCTCTGTTGTTTTTATGATGTCTCATTAACTGGTCCCTGACAACAATCTTGAGTTTTAGTTCTAATATTCTGCCCTCCTATCATTCATTTCTGTTGCTCAGACATTCAGTAGAATTTTTAATTACCTGAATTTATATTTATAGCCTTTATATGGTCTCTGATTCTTTTCTATTCTAGTTATTCATGTTTTGGGTCATTTTATTTAGTTCTGCTACCTTTTGATTAGTCCCTTCTGCAGACTCACTGATTGTTTAATTTATTTGGCCTAATACGTTTGCTTCGATCTGTGAACTTGCCAGATGCCTTGTTAGTCTGTTTTGGTATCTCCCCTGATATCCTTTTGAATAATTTGGATATGTGGCTTTTGGTTGCCTCCCCTTTGGTTCCCCCTGGATCAGCTTTGGAAAGCTGGGAGTTGTTGGAGGCATTTTGTTGTCTTATTTTCTTATATAAATTATAGTGTTTTTTTTTTTTTTTTGTCTTTTTCTTTTTTATCGGTACCGGGGATCAAACTCATGACTGCCTGCTTGCAAGGCAGGCGCTTATGCCGCTGAGCTAAATCCCCAGGCCCCATAAATTATAGTTTTAAATGGTTATAATATTTTCTTTGGGGGTTGTTGGCAAGTTTGTATGAGATAATATTTTCAACACACTACTCTGTAGGACAAAATTAATGTGACTTTTTATCTCCTAGTTTCACATCTCTCAGAGTCTTCCAACTCAGTACTTATTTACCAGAACTTTCTTTTGTGTTGTGGTTTCTCCATGACAAGATTGTAAGTTCCTGAAAGAATGACACTCATTCTTCCACATATATATTTTAAACACCACTTGTGATTTCAGTCCCTCTACATTTCCTGGTGAGAAATTTTAATTTTTTCCCCCAATGTCATTAAATTTTAGCAGTAGAGATGAATAAGCTGACAAATTACTTGTAACAAAATTTTAAGGTGAATCACCTGCTGGGTTGAAGATGAGTTATGTTAAAGCTAAATGTCAACTATTTGAACAGTCGATATGTTTAAAAATCTAATCTTCTGCAACAAGATCACTCAGATATTTTTACTTGGCAGGTTGGTTTTCTTTCTTATTCTTTATGTTTGGCAAATAAATGCCATTGCTAGAGTCATAGTTATTAGAAAACAAGAGCCAGGAATTCAGTCTTTGAACTAAGGTTATATATTTAAAAACTAAAATGGATTTGTCAGGTACTTTAAGGAACAGATTTCTAGATTGCGTTTTCAATAATGTAAATTTCATAACTCATAAAAAATCTATTTAGACAAGAGGCTTGGCAGCCTCTGGGAAAAGTCTTGAAAATGAATTTGAGCAAAGCAGAGAATTTATACAAATAAGCCTTTCCATGTGTGAATTCTAAGGAGATGGTGGTGAAATGGGAAATATACATTTGTTATTAACAGCCATGGTTAGAAAGGCACTTTGATTTACAACGGAGGTGGACTGCAATTTCACTTTCCACCGGGTAGGCAGAAAATGGGTTTTGCTTCATTACATTGTGAGATTACTGTTTGTGCCGAATCCCCATCCAAGTGAACTAAGTGAGTCAGTGAAGGCTGAATTACTGGGGTCCTTTCCAAAGAACTTCCAGCACATATGGAGTCTACTGTTCTTCTATCCTGTTTCTTTCCCACTGGTTTATTTCTTCTCTTCTTTAGAGATTTAGCTGTAAGCATGTACAATGGGTATTTTAAATTTCCTCCCACTACCAAGTGAAGCTCAATTGTTGTCAGGCAAAAGAGGGTTAATTAGTCCCTCTCAAGCAAACTTCCATAACTAGCAAATCTAAGCTTCCTCGAGACAGGACATAAAATGTCTGGGAGCAACTTGGATGGAGTTGCAAGTTCCAATTCACGTATACATGCTTGTTGAATCAGTCAGTTCTTGCTATATAATAAATCACTCCTAAAATTAGCTTAAATATTAATTAAACTCATGGTTTTGTGGCTCAACAGTTTGGGCAGGGATGGAGTGGAAGGGGCTAGGGTTTGCTGATGTTGAACTGGACTCGTTCATGTATACATGGTCAGCAGGTTTGGCTTGGGGCTGAGTGTTCCCAGATGTCTTAGAGGGACAGATTGTCTGAGCTCTGTGGAATTGCAAACAACTCTAGATTATGGATGGTGGCTGTGACAAGGATTCATGAAAGGAGCACAAGGATTCATGAAAGGAGGCCTCTTCTTATCCAGTCTCAAAACCTCCATAATACCATGTTCATGATCTAAAACAAATTACTAACTCAAGCAGTTGTAAGAGTGCAGAAATATTTGTACATTCTGACAGTTGATGAGAGAAGCTGCAAATAATTGCAGTAAGTTTTATAAACTAGCATAGGTGTTCCTGGTGATTTTATTTGATTTAAGGGTTGCTTCTATTCATTTGAAGTTCATGATATCATTTAGTGCTTAAGGAAATTGTCCTATGCAGTAATTGAATTAAGTCTCTTCTTCATTCCTGAGTTTTACCTGGGTCTAATCCCAGAAACTGAGATGCCTTTGCAGAACCTTTGATCTTTCTTTATACCATATACAGAACAAACTTCATCTTCAGAAATAGTCACTATGAACCTAGGGACATACATTAAGCTAGAATAATATTATTAGATTCTGAGGCACTATGTTCTATATTACCTCTTCCATCTTCACAACAATTCTGTCATCTGGCCAGGAAAGATGTTACTTTTCTCTATAAAAATGCTGAGGCTCAGAGACTTAAATGATGTTTGTGAGTCTCTACACATAAGCATAAGTGATAGGACTGGGATCTGTACCCAAGTTATGTGACTGTGAATTCATTTCTTGATTCACTGTGCACTCTGTCCCTAGCTGGCTGACTCGTTTTAGGCTGATACTAGATTTGATTATTTTTTTCTGGGCATAAATAATCCAATATAGTATATCTTACACTAGAACTCTGGGCCATAGGTGATGAGAGATGGTGGTGGCCTGGTCCTGGAGTCCTGAACAAGGTGTTTAGCAAGCTGTAGGAAATTACCAGGGCTAGTTCAGCTCTTGGTGTCACTTTTATTCTTTGTTGACTTTAATTTCCCATCTTAAATTATGACACTTTTGGCTGGGGATTTAACTCAGCAGCTCAAGTGCTTGCCTGGTAAGAATGAGGTCATGAGTTCAATCCCTGGTCCCTCCCACCATAATAACACTTTCAAAGTACATAGTGGGGATGATAGAAGTCTGTGATTCTCTAGTTCTAGTTCAAACTGTACAAGAACTATACAAAAATGTAGTTTTTCTCCTTTTTCTTCACAGTAGTTTTCTGTTTTAAGATTTAATTTAACTAATGTATTCACTGAGTATACCTATTACATTAAGCCTTATGTTAGGCACTGAGTACTTAGTAGAAACATAAAGTGACTAAAATAAACCTTCATCCCTACGCTTCTTATCCAGTAGGGGTAATGTAAACTGAGGGTTGTACTGTACCGTAGACCAAAACACAAATGGAAATACAGGATCCAACGAAGAGCTGGATGAATTAGTTAGCTTTAACAGGTGAGGTGTGACGCAAGGAAGAAGATCAAAAGAGAAAGGAAAAAAGACACAGATTGAAAAATTATTTCTTAGTAAGACTAAATGAGTCTTCATTGGGGAAATCTTCTCTAATAGCCTTCTCATTTATATATTAAGAGCTGCAAAGTTTATATCTTCAGGACATATATCTTTGGCTTCTACTCAATAGTGGCTTATTTAAATGCTTTCTTGGATTTGTCCAAAACTCAGACAAATTCAAAATCAATATGTGCAAAATTTAAATTATTTTTCTTACTGTACTTCTCATACAGTGTTCCTCATCTTAGTTGATGACAGGGTCTTACTTTGAATAGCTCAGGTCGAATACCTTGATTTCATTTTTGATTTTTGTCTTTTTTTTTACATTTCAAGCATGGTTGATTCTACTTTCTCATTTGAATTCCCTTAAAGCTTCCTGGAGTTGCTTCTTTATTTCAGTTGCTGTTATTTCAGGTATTTCAGGTCTATGGCATATATTTTCTTCTATGTACATGGCTCCTAGGCTTTCTTGGGATGGGCTGGAGGTTTGAGATAGCATTTTGGTCTTTTGTTTTGTCATTTTCCTATATTTCTGTGTTTCTAGTATTGTTCCAAGGCTTCCCCTGGGCGTGCTGGAAATCCTCTCCTATGCTCTTGGCTCCTGGGACTGAATGGAGGTTGCTGAGAATGGTCCAATCAGGCCCACAGGACTTCCCGTGCCACCTCCAGTGTTCCAGGAAGCTGAGTGGGCTCCTAACCACTGTGGATGATGGTTCAAGGCTCTCTCTCGGCAAGGATCAAGTGCACTGGAACTCACTCCACGGGCTCTCAATTCCCCTGATTGAAGTCGGTTGCTGGGTGTAATCTAGTCAGGCTGCAAAACTTCCCAAGTCTAGTCTAGTGTGGCTGGAAGCTGGGCGTCCTTGACCACTGGGCGTTATAACCTTAAACTCTCCTGGGGCTCAGGATGGTGAGCAGTGATTCTACCTTCTCAGTAAATTCAGAGTTCAATCAGTTCTTACCAGCTTCATTCTCTACCGGCATCCTTGTACTCGAATCACTGTAGTGGTCGTCTCCCTAGGCTTTCTGCTTCTTCCTTTGTATCTTCCTCCCTTAGTATATGCTCAATACAGTAGCCTAGTTAACTGGCTTATAGTTACTCTTTTACTCAAACCATAGGACACGCATTTCTTTCACCTGAGTAAAAGCTAGAAATCCTTACAATGGCCAATGATACCCTTGGCAGTATGGCCTTTACTACCTTTCCAGCTTCATTTTTCACAACTGGCCTTCTGCCATGTTCAGACCCCATTGGTCTCCTAATTCTTTTTCAAGCCCACAAAGCATGCCACTGACCAAGGGTGACTGAACTGACTACCCTAGCTCTGAAATAATCCCACAGGTATCTGCATGGATAATGCTGTCACCTCTTTTAACTCTTTTTCACAGTGAGCCCTACTTTGACCACTCAGTTTTTATATTAATACTCGTCTACTTCTGTAAACATTGTACTTCCTCTCCTCCTCATTCTAGTCTATTTTTCCATTATATTTATTATATTTTGTAATGTGATCTAATTTTCTTTTAAAATCTAAGGCTGTGTGTGTGTTCTGTGCATGCACTGCATCTAAAACAGCCTGTGGTATAGAATAGTAGTTCAACAAAATAATTTGTTGAACAAATAAATGAATTATGAGAAAATTTTTTGTCCATTTACCATCCTATCTAAATTCACTTCTCTGCTTAATTTTATGTTTAATACATATCATGCTTCAATTGGCAGCTCAATTTATTTTTGTAGACCAGTTTAGTGTAGAATAGCATGATTGTTTATAAGCAATATAAGTATAATCTATAAAACTAAAACAACCATTAAAGAAAATAGCAGTTACACACACACACACACACACACACACACACACACACACATATTCCAGAATTTTGCACTGAGAAAAATGAAATGTCTCAGGAAAACAATCAACTGTGGTGCACACTAAGAACATGAATTATCATTCAGCCTTATTTGAATAGGCTTTGTGACTGCATAGTTTTGAGATGGAAATCTTTGCCTTTTGCTTTGCAAATCATTCTTTGCAAAGTCTTAACCTGACTTGCCATGTCCACTTACTTTAATGAAACATGAAGCTGCTTAATATGAAATCTCTCATCTCCACATTCTGTTCCTCTGATTAATTTAATGTTGGCATTTAAGCATGATTACATTCCCTTGAGAATCAGTGATGTTTTAGGCAATTTCATCTGTTTAATTTACATTTTGTTGAAAGACTTAGGAAGCAACTGCTTTTTAAATCAAGATTCCCAAATGTGCATGCATCCTTATTATAGCTGATCTTTCTATTTTCATTATGCTTTCATGAACTCAACTTATTAAAACATGAAAATAAAGAAAAGTAAATCCACCATGTCAAATAAAATGCACCACTGCTCTGCACTCTCCTCACAGAGATGCTTTTCCATCAAGCGCCCATGCTTTTTAAATTAAATGTCAAGTTTTACACAGCTACCTCCAGAGACTTGATCATAGGGTGAAAAGTTTTGCTTTGCCTTGGTCTGGACTGTATTTGACTTAACGCTTATAACTGATAAAACTATTTTACAGTCAGAACAACTAATACTGGATCTTAATATCGAACAGGTGAAAATGATTTTAACCAATATACCACCGTTGCTTTTCCCCATCATCATTTATAATGAAGAAAATAAATATTTAATCATCATTATTAAGAGATCTATTTCAAAGATTTTTTAAATCATTTTTACCTGGTAGCATAAACTGCGGAAGACACAGTAACAGAGTCACTGTGTTTCTAGTGCTGAAGGAATTTTAGAGTTTACTGCCAGTTTCACTATTTTTCATTCCTGCAAGGAGAGGGTGTTAGTCATTAAAATCTAGAGAACAAAGAAGCCAAAGAGTTATACAGGCAGGAGGGCTCTGATTACTCTACCACTCCCACTTTTCATTAGTTTAATAAATGCAACAGTCTTTTTATTAAGTCCTTTTAACTATCCTAATGCTAAAAGTACAGTTCTTACCTTTTAGAAGCTGTCTTTAAAATATTCTTGGTAGAGAAACCCACTTTTTTTCTTAAAGTCTAAACTTAAAATGAGTATCTTTTTTTTTTTACAATATCACACTTCTTATTTTGTAATACTATAAACCAAATGTTTATTCTTACTTTTTATAAATTTAACTTATTGCTTTACACTAACTTTTCTGTACCGGGGTAAATACAGTCAGATACTCTTGCTAGCAGTGATACAAAGTACATCAAGAAATTTCCAGTGACGAATTTGGAAAGAATTCATTTCCATATAGTTACAACCATAATGTGCTAATATTTGGATTTAAGCACTACAAAAATCCCAACCATATGTATATTAACTATCTCCACAGCTGTTTGTTTTGTGTTTGGGCTCTTTCTATAGACTTACTTCTGCCCTTGGTTTCTAGGGCAAACTGATCCTAAAGTAAGACTGAATTTAATTTTGACTTTCCTTCCTCTTAGGATAGGCCTGGCTATCAGGCCTCTCAATATACATTGTATTCAAGTCTAGGAACTGACAAGTATTACTCAGGTGTCACAAGAAATTTGATCTTATGGTAACAGATTTTGGTTGTCTAGACTTGAATTTTATTTAGTTTCATGCTTATTACCAATGAGGTTTACCTATGGTCAATATTTTTAATACTAGATTTTTTGTTGTATATTATAGTCTTCAACTCTAATGAGAAGGATGAAGATATATACTATTTAAAGCTATTGAACAGTATTTATACCCATTGGACTTGGTAGTATTAGTTATGCAGTGTGTAAAGGGCACCCCCTCAAGCTGTACAGTGGGAAAATTGCAGTGATGCACAGTGATTCCTGGGTTGTCTTGTTGTGAAAAGTCAGTGATCACTATTGAACTAGAGAGCACACAGTGCTCTGCAAGACTTCCTTCAGGTCTTGCACCAACTGAAGATTTGGAGGAGAGATTCCTAAAACTACTCTCAAGTTACATTATTGCTAGAAAGATTCACAGAACTAATTGAAAGATATTATATTGAATTATATGGTTTAATATAGGGATTTAGTCAATAGAAGATACAAAGTCCAGAGGATTACAGACCTTCCACTTTCCTTTCCCTTTACATCAGGATGTGTTGTCCTCTTGGCACTGATGTATGCTGATATGTCTGGAGAATCAGCAACCGAAAAAATTCACCCAAACCTTGATGTTAATGCAAAATTTATTGACTAATTTCCCAGAGACTGATCCCAATCTAGTGTATCCAACTGTCATTCAAAGCCTATACCTAAAATCATGGTATTTGATATGAGTTAAAGTATATGCTATAAATCACATGGCTATTTTGTTATCTCAAAGCTTCTGTTGGAAACAGTTTATCTGGCAGAAAATAAGGAAAATGGTCAGATCTCTTTTTGGGCAAGACTCACTTTTCTGTTAGATAGTTGGTAAAAGTCTCCCAATTTTCATTAGCCTCTGTTTTCTCATTTATAGAACAACACTAGTTAGATGGGATTGTCACAATTGGATTTTTCATGAATTCTCGAATATATAAACTAGTTCAGAGTTATAGAAGCAGAAACTGAAAAATATGCCACAAGATTCTCTTTGGTTTACCACTTTCTTCATGTACAATTAATTGACTTTCTGTGTCAGTGGATTCTGCATTTGTGAATTTGACCAACAATGGATCAAAAATATTTAAAAAAAGAAAAAGCATCTGTACCAAGTATGTATAAGCTTTCTTCCTTGTCATTATTTCTTTTTTAAAAAACTTTTTATTTGTAAAAAGTAAAACCGAAAAAGTATAGAAGTAATACAGAATTTAAAAAAGCAGTGAGAAATCAGCACTGGTTAATATATTACATATTGTTATCGTAGAAGTAGTTAAAAAATCTAAGCATAAAAAATAGACAAACAATGATAGCACAAACTATTCTATTTGATGAACTAACAGAGAATTAGTAGTATGGTTAGCTATCTTGCACACTTAAACATACATATAGTTATATGTATATACTTACAAGTTGTTCTTTCCTTTTGAGTACTGTCTTTCCCTTTCATTATTATAATATCTATTATATACTTTGGATCTTCTTACTTTTTCATTTTTTACTTATTTTACATATTACTTATTTACTATTTTTACTATTACTTATTTTTACATTAGAGAGATTATGATATTTACAAATGTGCATCTGATTTGTTTTACTTTTGCATATGGTCTCAAGTTGCCTCCATTTACCTATAAAAGCCTCAAGATCAACTTTTTTTATACCTGAGAACTATTCCACTGTATAAAAATACTCCACATTCATTCTGTGGTGATGGGCATTTTGTTTTTTTTTCTTTTTCTTTAAAGAGATTAAGATATAAGAGAACATAACAAACCAGATCAAAACAGAACCAATCTAAGCAACACAGTATTTCACCACAAGACAACCCGATACAACAGTAGCTACCATAATGTTTCTTTCCTTGAAATAGTTGTGCATACCTTCATACACAATAGTATCAAACAAAACAAAATAATATAAAACTATTCAAGAGAATGAAAGTATTACAGGGCATTCAGACCCAAATAACAGAAAACAAATAATGAATGCTATCCTATCTCATTGTCTATAAAAAATTTGTTTGTACTACCACACATAATAAAATCCAATAAGATACAACATGATAGAACCAATGGAAACAGAAGAACAAAAGTATGATAGGACTTCAAAACAAGATGATATTAAATCATAACTGGCTATTATAATGTCTTGTTTTCCTCAAAATAGCAGTTCATACCATCATAGATAATAAAATCAAACAATCCAGGATAAAACCATTCCAACTAATGGATGGAAACATAAGACTTCAAAGCAATGTGATGGGGAATCATGATTATCATAAACTTTTATGTAGTCTTACCATTTCTTACACTAGGGAGACTATACGGCATTTATACATGTGAGTTTGATTTATTTCACTTATGAGTATGGTCTCAAGTTGCATCCATTTATTTATAAATATCTCAATGTGATAATTCTTTATAGCTGAGTAGTACTCCACTGTATAAAAATACCACAACTATTTTTTATCCATTCCTCAGTTGTTGGACACTTAGTTGTTTCCAAGATTGGGCTATTACAAATTGTGCTGCTCTAAACATGGCTGCACATATATCACTGTGGTATGATGTTTTCAGTTCTTCTGGGAATATGCGTAGAAGCAGAATACTGGATCAAATGGGACTTCCAATCCCAACTTTTTGAGAAATCTCCAGACTGACCTCCACAGTGGTTGCACCAGACCATACTCTGACCAATAGAGCAGGAGAGTTCCTTTTTCATCACAGCCTCTCCAGTATATGTTGTTGGTAGTTTTCTTGATCCTGGCCATTCTTTCTGGAGTGAGATAGACTCTCAGTGTGGTTTTAATTTGCATTTCTCTAATGAGTAATGATGATGAACATTTTTTCATGTATGTATTTGCCATTTGTATTGTATTTCTTCATCTGAGAAGTGTGTATTCATCTCAGATGGGTGATGGGCATTTTGGTTGTTTCCAAACTGTAGCTATTACAAATTGTGCTGCTATAAACATGAGTGCACATATATCGCTGTGACATGGCATTTTCAATTTTCCTGGGAAAATACCCAGGAGAGGAATACTTGGATTGAATGGAACTGCCAATACTAGTTTTATGGGGAATCTCCATATTGATTTCCACAGTGGCTGAACCATTCTACGTTCCCACCAACAGTAGAGAATTCCATTTTCCCCACAGCTTCACCAACATTTGTTATTAGTTGATTTCTTGATGGCAGCCATTGATCCTCAGGTCTGCTTCCTTGCCAGTGCCTTGTTGATTTTATTACTGTAGCTTTGTAGTATAATTTCAAGTCAGGGATTGAGATCTGCCTGCCTTTCCTTTGTTGCCCAGAACTGCCTTTGCTATTCTAGGTTTCTTCTGTTTCTAAATGAATTTTAGGAACATTTTCTCTAGATTTGTAAAGTATGTTAATGATATTTTGATTGGGATTGCATTAAATATGTACCACAGTTTTGGGAATATGGCCATTTTCACAATGTTGGTTCTTCCTAATCAAGAGCAAGGGATATCCTTCCATTTTCTAATATCCTCTTTAATCTCCTTTTTAAGGAGATTAGGGCTTTTACATTCTTGATTTGGTTGATTCCTAAGTATTTTTTTTTTGGATGCTATTGTGAAAGGTGGTATTTCCATAATTTCTCTCTCTGTGAGTTTATTGTTTGTGTACAGGAATGCTATTGACTTTTGAGTGTTGACTTTGTATCCATCTACACTGCTGAATTTGTTTATTAACTCTAGTAGTCTTTTGATGGAGTTTTTAGGGTTTTCTACATAGAGTATCATGTCATCAGCAAATAGTGAAAATTTAACTTTTTTTCCCCTACCCTCATTTCTTTTATTTCTCTCTCTTGTCTGATTGCTTTGGCTAAGTTGCCAGAACTATATTGAATAAAAGTGGTGATAGTGGACATCCTATGATCTATTGCGTTTCTGTAGGGTTTTTTTTTTAATCATGAACATATTTTGGACTTTATTAAAAGCTTTTTCTGCATGTTTATGATAAAAACCCCTACAGAAACTCAAAATAGATCATATCTTTCTCAATTGATAAAGGCCATCTATGACAAACCAACAGCCAACATTATACTAAATCAACAAGAATTGAAAGCTTTCACTCTAAAATCAGGAACAAGACAAGGATGTCCACCATAATTGCCATTAATTTCCAATTTCAGGGCACTATGGTCAGGTAATATGCATGGGATAATTTCAATTCTTTTATCTCTACTTGGGAATGTTTTATGGATTATTATATAGTCTCTTTTAGAGAATGTCCCATGCACAGCTGAGAAGAATGTGTATTCTGATGCCATTATGTAGAACTCTGTAAAGTCTACTAAGTCTATTCATTCAGATTTGATACAGGTCTGTTCTTTACCAACGTTTTGTCTAGTTGATCTCTTTGTGACAATGGGGTATTAAGGTCCCCTATTAAAATTGTGTTGTTGCTTATTTGGTTTTTTATGTCTATTAGTATTTGTCTTATATAATGCATGTGTTTTTGATTGCTTTTCTTCTTGAATTATTTCCCTGACAAGTGCGTAGTGACCTTCTTTATCTCTTTTGATCATTTTTGGTTTGAAGTTCACATTGTCTGTGAACAGAATAGCTACTCTTGCTTTTTTTCTGGGTTCCTGTCATATGGAATACTGTCTTCCATCCTTTGAGTTTTGGTCTATGAGTTTCCTTTTGAGTCAGATGTGTTTCTATATACCGTACCTTGTGGGATCCTGTTTCTTGATCCATTCTGTCAATCTTTCTTTTAATAGGTGAATTGAGGCCATTTACATTGATGGATGTAACTGATATGTACTGGTTCAACTTTGTCATGTTATTTTCCTGCTGTTGGTCTTCCACTTTTCTCTCTTGCTTGCCCTGTCTGGTGATTTCTTTCTGTTGTTGTTATGGGCATTGTAGTCATTTCTATCTCTATTATGTCTTTTAGTACTCTTTCTAGTGTTGATTTGATGAACATGAATTTCTTCAGTTGTTCTTTGTCATGGAAGTAACTTATTTCTCCATTAAATTTTGAAGAAAATTCTGCATGTTACATCAATCTGGATTGAAAGATGTTTTCTTTCAGCTCTTAAAAAACTTCACTCCAAGCTCATCTTAACTTGAGTGTTTGTGTTGAAAAGTCTGCCATGATTATAATGGGCTTTCCTTGATAGGTTAGTTGTGTCTTTTCTCTAACAGCTTTTAGTATTCTGTTCTTGTACTGTATGTCTGGGATCTTAATTATTGTATGTCTGGGTGAAGATTTATTTTAGTTATAACTATTTGGCATTCTGTGTGCCTCACTTATCTGTGTATCAGATTCTTTCCTCATTTTTGGGAAATTTTTTGCCTACACTTCTGTGAATAATTTACCGATGTCATTTGCATTGATCCCTGCATCTTCATTGATGCCTATTAGTCTTATATTGTTTCACTTGGCATTGTCTTGAAGCTGTTAAATTATCATTTCATGCTGTCTTGTTATTTTTAAAAGTTCTATCATTTCATGATCACTAGCTGTGATCCTGTCCTTAAGGTCTAAAATTCTATCCTCTGTTTCATTCAAGTGGTTTTGCAAGCTTTCAATGGACTTTTTTATTCCTTAGGTATCTCTTTGAATTTGTTTCATGCATTATATGTCTTTTTTATGTTGTTCATTCATGATTTGCATCATTTTCCCATGCTCCTGTACTTTCATTATTTATTTATTTTTAAATTTTATTTAAGGAGAAAAAGAAAAAAAAAACAGAAAAAGGGTACAAGTTATACAGAATTTCAGAAAAAATAAACAGTAGAATCACTAGTTAATAGATTACATATTGTCATCTTAGAAATAGTTGTTCAAGTTACAAAATTAAAGCATATAAAGTGGGCATTCAAACAGTGAGACTGCAAACAGTTGTATTCAATGATCCAACAAAACTCAGTAATATGGTTATGTATCTTATACACTTAAATATACATGCAGTTGTATCCTTTAGAGCACTTTCTTTTCCTCTCTTTTGTACAATGACAATTACACATTTTGGGTTTTATTACTCCCACAGTTCTTATTACTTTTTTTGTTTTGAAGAGAGTAAAACCAAATGTGACATAACAGAACAGAGTCAGTCAAATCAAAAGAATGGACACAATACATAATATAAAAAATAAAAATACAAGGTAATCAACAATGGTTACCACAATGCCTCTTGCTATCTTAAAAAGAATTGCCTATATCATCAGTTATAATAAAATTGAACAAAACAGTAAAGAACAAAACCAATAAAACCAAAACATTGGAGACATTACAGGACTTCAAAAGAAGATAATAGTCAACCAGAATGGGTGTCATAATGAATCCTGTACTTTTTAAAAATCCATGTCTTCTCTAGCTATGCTGAGCAACTCCTTAATTAATGGTTGTCATTTCTGCCTTTACATAAGAGATTATTTCTAATCTGATTTCCTCTACAGCCTCATGGATTTTTTTTCTATATTTCACTTTCTATCATTTCAGAAATTTCAGGTGTATGACTTTTAATGTCCTGTATTTCAATGTCCTCTGTACTTTTTCCTGATGGATTAGATATTTGACATTGCATTTTCTTTTTGTTTTGTAATTTTCACCTCTTGGGCTCATATTTGGTCTTTCAATCCCACTAGTCCCAACTGTCTGTAGTACACATATTAGGGTCCTACTGTGTGGTTGAAGTTTGTCCAGTTGCTGGATCCCACAATGAAGGGGAGGGCCAGTCACCTAAATTCCTCCTGCAAAGCCTTTTATGTGAGTCCTATATTCATTGGGGGGAAGGTCAGCCAATGATCCATGGGCATCCAAGATTTGGGGGCTCTGGGGCTTGTCATTATTTCTCAAATTGTGAGGTACAACAGCTATTTAAATAGAATTATGTTTTTTAGGTTTTATGTAATCTAAATATACTTTACTTATTAGGTAAATAGGAGGATATGCATAGGCTATGTGTGAGTAGTGTGCTAGTTTATACAAGAGGCTTTGAAATCCAGAGATTTTGGTGAACTTAGAGGTCCTGGAATTAACCCCTCAAGGATACCGAGTTGAGTACAACTTTAAATGTACATGAGTTCCTGTTAATTACATTTTTGGTCCAAAGTTCAGTTCTTTTGATAGACATTGTTCTAGTCACCTCATTGGGTGCTCTTGGCTTTTTTCTTACCTCACTACCCTTGCTCATTGTGTTTATTTGAGTTCCATAGTATTAGAACTCTTCAAGTTTTGTTCTTTTTTCCTCTTGCTTAAAGGTGAGGCCTTCTCAAAGACTACTTATTCAAGTTCCCTTTTATCCAAAAGGAATTTCTATTATCATCATTCTGTGTAACTACAAGTAATTCTCTTATTTTTTTTTTTTGTAAAGAGCACTGTCATTTTGGTACAATAACTAAAGTTTCTTACCCAAATATTGTTACATTTTTGTGTTTAGAAAGTGTTAAGATGCAGGAGGATTTTTGATTTTTACCCAGTTAATAGAGAGAAAGAAGAGAGAGTAAATAGGACTCTAAATTTCTTTATTGACAAAAGCTAAGTTTTGGAGAATGTGGTTTTGATCTTCAGATAGTTGAATTTTTCCATTACTAGATTTTCCCAGGTGAAAGACACATACAACTCTTTGGGTTCAAGAGAAAAGTATGTCTTATAGGCAAATCCATTGTAGTGGGAGAGATGAGCTAGATAACAATATTTGCTTTATCCTGCCCAACTTTCAAAAAAGAAATCACTCCAACTTGCTAAGGAATGGATAAGTAACATGGAAGCAGACAGAAGCCAAAAGTGTTACATAATTGAGCTCTCACTACACAGAAGGAAATACTAGAAGTGGTATGGCCAATTACTGTCACAATGAAATCCAATTTTCCATGCACTCTGTATCAGTAATTTTTGCTATTATTTTCTCACATTGACTCTGGTCCTGGCTATGTGACTTGCTTTGGCTATTGGGAAATTAGCAAGTACACTAGCTATTGCTTGAAAAGTGCTTGAAATTTTGGGCTTATCTTTCTTTCTGTCCCTGGAACTTTATGATTCCATGTGAACAAAGCCAGGTAGCATTTTGGAGACTGAGTACTATATGTAGGGAAATTCTAATCGTCTCATTGGTCTCAGATGAAACCCACCAATGGACCACAGACTATGCAGAGGAATTTAGCAAGAGAACTCCCCAACTGAGATTAGCCCATTTAATAAACCCAAAGAATTATAATATATGTAAATGATGGTTTTAAGCCACTTGGTTGTGCAAGTATGGCAAGCAGCAGCAGTGAATAACTGACAAATGGAGAAGACACATTCCTACAAAAATGAAGGTTCTCTCCAGGGGAGAGAAGCAACATAATTATTCAGAGATTCTGTAACAAATCTGCCAGTAGACCAAAAAGAATTGAAGTGGAAAAATTATCCATAATGCTAATATCCATAATAGATGATGATGTCATTTTCATGGTATCTCAGCAGTTAAATCCAGAAAGTTCATAATCCTAGCTTCTGTAAGACTTCTTCCTGTCAGCTTTGTTATGATTTTACATTCCATTTTATGTTAGAAAACTGAAAAATTTTCACTCAGGCATCTCTGACGGTAATTTACCTGACATTTCACTAGTATAGATAAGTTTTAGGGCCAGAGTCCTCATTTTAGAAGAATTCTTTTTCTTAATTTGATTTCTGACAATAAAAACAACATGCAAAATATAAAGTCTATAAAAAAGAAGTCATCAACTGTGATTATAGAAACTACTCTCCCAGTGCCATTACCAAAGTATGGCATAATGCAGCTGCCTGAAATAAATATGCATAGAAATAAATATCACATCATACTTCAAATAAACATGCACATCATAAACACTTCTGTGACAAAGACATCTTGGTAGGGAGTACATAGGAGAAATATGTTTTATAGGGTTTGTGCTTCACTAGAAGGAATATCCAGGAGACCAACAATTCATTCAACAGAATTTTATTGAATATTTTATGTCAAGTCATTTTCTGAAACTATGGTTACAGATACTAGACTTGGATTTCACCTTCAGGAAATTTGTTATCTAGTAGGAAAAACAGTGCAATCAGTATTATGACAAAGATATGTACAGAGGAAAAACAACTCAAAATGGGGAGAAGTCTCAGCAAAGACTCCTCAAAGACAGAGAGGTCACAGTCCATTCTGGAGTGGGAATAGGAATTAGCCCATTAGATTGAGTTGGAAGGTTGATCTTTAGAGGACGTAGATTGTGCAATTGGTAAATCAAGCATTATGATCAACCATCATTGAGGAGTTTTAAAAAGGACCATGAGCTTGTGAGTTGACACAGTTTGATTTTTAAAAAATTTTTGTTTTTAAGAGATTAAGGTAAAAGAGGACATAACAAAGCAGATCAGAACAGAATAATTTAAGAAACACAGTATTTCACCATAAGACAACCTACTGTAATGTCTCTTTCCTTAAAATAGTTGAGCATACCTTCATACACAATAGTATCAAACACAACAAAATAGTATAAAACCATTCAAGAGGATGAAAGTATTACAGGGAATTCAGAACCAAATAACAGAGAGTGAACAATAGTTACTATATTTTCTTATTGCACATAAAAAATTTGCTTATGCTAGTACACATAATAAAATTCAATACGATGCAACATGATAGAACCAATGGAAACAGAAGAACAAAAATATGGTAGGACTTCAAAACAAGATGATATTAAATCATAACTGGCTATTATAATGTCTTGTTTTCTTCAAAATAGCTGTTCATACCATCATGGATAATAAAATCAAACAACCCAGGATAAAACCATTCCAACTAATGAATGGAAACATAAGGCTTCAAAGCAATGTAATGGGGAATCATGATTACCATAAACTTTTATGTAGTCTTACCATTTCTTACACTAGGGAGACTATACAGCATTTATACATGTGAGTTTGATTTATTTCACTTATGAGTATGGTCTCAAGTTGCATCCATTTATTTATAAATATCTCAATGTGATCATTCTTTATAGCTGAGTAGTACTCCATTGTATAAAAATACCACAACTATTTTTTATCCATTCCTCAGTTGTTGGACACTTAGGTTGTTTCCAAGATTGGGCTATTACAAATTGTGCTGCTCTAAACATGGCTGCACATATATCACTGTGGTATGATGTTTTCAGTTCTTCTGGGAATATGCCTAGAAGCAGAATAGCTGGATCAAATGGGACTTCCAATCCCAGCTTTTTGAGAAATCTCCAGACTGACCTCCACAGTGGTTGCACCAGTCTACACTCTGACCAACAGTGCAGGAGAGTTCCTTTTTACCCACAGCCTCTCCAGCATTTGTGACATATAGGCAATAAAGGAGGAAGCTCCAAACTAAAGCAAAGAAATTGAGATGGGAAAGAAATGGACAGATTCAAGAAATATATACAGCAAACAGGTTTAGATTATGTAATAGTCAAAATGTAAAAAGTGGATAATATATGCATGCTATTCAGGTTATCTCGGGTTGAATTTTAATAAAGCAACTCTTTACAAAGTTTGAGGGCAGAGTGCTACATAACTGAAAAGGAGACAGATGAAAGGGGCAAGAGGAAAGAGCAATTACTAAAATCAGGTGAAGAGATGTTGTATGGAAGACTTGACAGATTCTGTGACAGATTCAAACTCATAATGAAAATAAGCCCATGGAATAACCACTCCGACTTCCCACTCTTTGATGTCTTCTTATGTTCTGTATCCCCTTCATATAGTCAGGTACTAGGAACAGAGAAAAGGTGGAATCAAAAAGAGTGGATCCAGAGTGGCAATAGGAGATCCAGTACTGGAGCAAACTGAATAGGTGGGATCCAAGATGATTTCTACAATTGTAGTGTAGTACACAGAGCTGAGGATTCTTTATTGGCATAAGGAAGTGCAAAGTAAATCAGTTTTCATTATACTTCTGCAGAAAGGAAGTTTTGGGAAGTGAGTTTAGTTTTATTATTATTATTTTATTTAAATTTTTTATTTTAATGGGAATAAAACAGAACAATGAAATGAAATGAAAAAGTGATAAAACAGTGGGAAATCCACAATAGTTACTATATTGCATATTGTTGTCCTTTAAATAGTTGCTCAGACTGTCAGCTTTAGGCTTGCAAGGTCAATGAAACAATATAAGTGTTAGGTTGTTTCTTCTACTTCAGTTCTTATCATCTTAGCCTATGTTCCTCCAATTCAGCTGGTTGCTTATGGAAGAGAAGGGGGAGGGTTTTCCCTCCCAGCCCATGTACCAGCTGGCTCATGGTGGGGAAAAGCAAGGACAAAGTAACTTCCTAGTTTTCTCTGGCTGGCAAATTCACTGCTAATGCCAAGTTTAGTTTTAGAGGTGCTGAGTTTTGAGTTCAGGAACTTTCAGTTGTTCACTTTGAGTCTCAGTTACTTTTCTCCCATTGCTGGGACAAAATACCTGACACCCCAAATTAGGGAAGGAAAGGTTTATTTAACTCATTTTGTGGATGTTTCAGTCCATAATCAACTGGTTCCAACGTAGAGTGGCATGGCATAGGGGCAACAGCAGAAGACAGCACAAGCAACAAGAGAAAACAGGGAGGCACACAGAGAAAAGTTTCTTTCTGTCCCTTATATTGTATGTAGGCCAGCATCCTAGGGTGAATGTAGCACTCAAACCCATAATCCCAGCATTGGACCATGAATCAATCACAAATTATGGAAGCCTTCCCTCCTCTACGAGGCATTGAGGGAACTTTAAGACACAAATCATAACACTTAATAAACCTAAGACAGGATATTTTTGTGATGATGGAAAGCTATTTATTGTGCAGATAGTCATTCTATCTCCTAGGAGAGTCTCACAGCAGTAATTTCTTAGAAAAAGTCTAAACAGCTTATTAAGTTTAAAAAGGCTACAAACAGTCAAACATGTTTCCATAAAAATGATTAAACTGAAACACATTTTATTGCTTAAATGGTACAAATTTAACATATCATAAAGAGCTGAACTATGATGAAATGGAAAAAGTTAGGTCTGAGTCAGACAATATCTAATTAGCATATGAACTATGTAATCTAACTCGTTGTGTATCTTTGGGCAATGAATATAAGTAATATAATTTCTGTGAATCTCAGTTTTCTATTTTGCATATGGGGATAATACTTTAAGTGTCAAAAGTCCTTGACACCGTGGTGGGAATAACAGTGAGGTTAAACCACCTTAAAAACTCCCCAAATAATTGTGAGCTAGAAATAATTTTTAGTGCTGGAAATGAGTTCAATGTTTGAAACATATATAATAAAACATTGGTTGAGAAATCCATTTATAGGTTCTCTGTGATGTGCTTACAGATGTTTTTATGTTACCTAGTCAAATTCCAAATGTCCATTTCCTATAAAATTGGGAGGAAAGTGTATTAGTTGTTTACAAATCAATTTTTCCCCAAGAAATAATTATAGCCAGGTCAAATGCATTTAATCTTTTAAGTGGAATAAATTTTCTGGAAAATTAACATCCTTAATTTTTCACACTCAGTTTGCCGACTAATGATTTTTTTTTTGGTGTTTTTATAAATTGGATGAGCTTAAGGAAAATGTTAGCTTTTAGCTCACTATTGTTAACTCGTTCAGTGGCATGAGATTGATTGAAAGCCTGAGATTATGGAGAGTGTTGGGATTAATTATTCTAGGCAAGAAAGACATAAATTTTGCAGCATTCTGCTGTATGGTTCATTGTCATCAGCAATTAGACTAACTGACTAAAGTTGCACAGACAGTGCATTTTATAAGATAATTAGTATGACACTTAAAGATATGCGAGACACTCTATCAACCAGGTTGTATATTTTTACTATCAACGTAAGTCATAAATAAGACAGTCGACCTCCCCATTGTGGCTGTGCTCAGAGAACTGTGGAGTTCTAAGCAAGCAGGCGGGTGCCCACTGTCCCAGGAGCCCAGCCTGTTTGCGAGGGCACCAGCTGGCTGCAGTGGAACAGCTACATCTGCTGTGTGTCTGGAGGATTGTGGATTTCTAAGCAAGCAGGTGAACACCACCAGTTCCAGAGGCTCAGCCTCCTGGGGGTAAGTGCCCTGTGCACTTTCCCCTGAGCCCAACTTGTTCGGGACCCTCGAGCCTTCCAGGTGCAGTGGAACAGCTAGGCGGGTCTGAGGCACCTGCATCTGCCTCCCTGTTCTGGCTGTGCTTGGGGAACTGTGGAGTTCTAAGCAAGCAGGAGAGTGCCATGGATTCCAGAGGCCTGACGGCCTGGGGAAGCTGGGTGCCAGAGTCCCAGGAGCAGTGGGCATAGAAGTGGATTTCCAAAGGACCCTGAGGAAGCTTTCAAATAAAACTTGAAACAGAAATATAGGAAAATGACAAAATGAAAGACCAAATTACAATCTTAAACCTCCAGCCCATCCCAAGAAACCCCTAGGAAGTGATGTACATAGAAGAAAATATATGCCATACATCTCAAATATTGGACATAATAGCAACTGAAATAAACAAGCAAGTCCGGGAAGCTTTAAAGGAATTCAAACTAGAAATAATCTCCCAGGTAAAAGAAGAAATGATAAAAGAAATACAAGAGATGTTGAATATATCTAAAGAAAATACAGTTAAAAAATTGGAGTAACTAAACAAAAAGAATCCCTAGATGAGCAATATAAGAAACAAACAGAATACATAAAGCAGATACACAGAGATATACAGGAAATAAAAAATTCCACTAAAGCTGAAAATCCACCACAATGAAAGTGAAGATAGAAGTTCAGACCTTGAAGACAAGATTGAAGCTAGTGAACAGGAAAAGAAACATCTTTTAAAAATAACAAAGAATCAGGAAATAACAATTCAACAACTGCAAGATGATGCAAAGAAAAACAACATAAGATTGATAGGGATTAATGAAAAAGAAGGGGACGACATAAAAGATGTCAAGAGGATATTTAGAGAATTAATAGCTGAAAATTTCCCAAGCATGAGATCAAAAACTGACATCAGGTTCAATGAAGCATATAGAACTCCAAATAGTCATAACCAAAATAAAACTACACCCAGTGTTGTAGTCAGGGGTTGTACACAGAGAACAATTCAGATCAGGACATGGAGTTTATACTATTTTTATAATGGTCACCATGAGTTAACACAGGAAAATGCAGGAAATCTATCTGCAACAACAAAGACATAGATTATTTAATGGAGAGCCTAAACCCCAAAGCAATGTCCCACATGAGTCCTGATTAAAAACCCAGAGCTCAGGACAATGCCTCCCACGAATCCAACTGGAGGTCCAGAGCCCACAAGAAGGACTCACGCCAGTCTCTTTTATGGATCTGTGCCGAGAAGACCCAAGGGTCAGTGGTAGAAGCTAGAAAGTCTGTGCCAGCAGGATGAAGAAGCTGTGCTAGTGGGATGAGGGTTCTATGCTGGAGCCAAGAAGTTACACTCACAACAAAGAGCAGGGCTGTCCTGAAAGGCACCACAGTTGTGTTCAGTGACACGGAGGACCCGAGCTCCTCCGACAAAAAGCACAGTTGGGTATGTGCCGGGAAGCAGCGTGACGAGTTCATCTTGGAGACCAAGCAGCACATGTCTTCCCCTCTGGAGCCAGGAAGCAATGCTCGATATGAAGACTAAAACTTCTCCAGGAGAACCAACACCTCAGACAGCAACTTGTAGGAGAACCAACAATACCTCCTTAATGCCTCAACCCTCCGAACCTCCCTTCTTTTCCACCTATTTATCCTGGCAACCTTCCTCAGGTGGAGCATCTTCTCTCAATGCATGCCGATGTAATCCAGCTGGTGTTAAGTTGATCACCAGTTCTCAAACCATAATACCCAGACATATAATAATCACCATCCCAGAAATCCAGCACAAGAATAGATTATTAAAAGCTGTCAGAGAGAAAAGACAGATCATTTATAAAGGAAAACCTATCAGAATCACAGCAGACTTTTCAGCACAAACAATAAAGTCAAGAAGACCATGGAGTGAAGTATTCCAGATCCTAAAGGAAAGTGATTTCCAACCTAGACTGATGTACCCTGCAAAACTATTATTCAAAGTCGATGGTGAAATAAGATACTTCCTTGACACAGAAGCTAACCCTGCAAAAAATATTGAAAGACAGTTTAGATACACAAAAGAAAAAAACCACTAAGCAAGCAGATAATTAAACAGAAGAGAAAGATAAAAATGCAACAGCAGAAAGATAACATGTCAACAATAAACCAACATATAACAGTTATAACCACTAATGTACATGGTCTCAATGCACCAATTAAAAGAAATAGACTGGCAGAATGGATCAAGAAACAAAATCCAACCATATGCTGTTTACAGGAAACCCATCTAACCCAGAAGGATACTCACAAACTGAAGTCAAAGTATGGAAAACAATACTTCATGCAACAGGAATAAAAAAAAAAGCAGGAGTAGCCATTCTGTTTGCACACAATGTGAACTTTAAGCCAATAATGATCAGAAGAGACAAAGAAGGTCACTACACACTCATTAGGGGAAAACTCCAAGAGGAAGAGATAACTATTTTAAATATATATGCACCAATTTCCAGAGCACCCAGTTATATAAAACAAGTATTAACAGAAATGAAAAACCAAATTATCAGTAACACAGTTGTAACAGGAGACCTTAACACACCATTGACACCAAAGGATAGATCAACCAGACAGAAAATGAGCAAAGAAATAACAGAACTGAATCACACCTATGAACAAATGGACTTGATAGACATATACAGAGTATTCCTTCCAACAACATCAGAATACACATTCTTCCCAGCAGTACATGGGCCATTCTCAAAAGTAGACCATATATTAGGTCACAGAACATATTTAAATAAATGCAAAAGAGTTGAAATTATCCCTTCCATGTTATCGGATCATAGCACTTTGAAATTAGAAATTAATGATAAAAGATACTGCAATAATCCCACAAACACATGGAAACTGAATAACACACTCGAGTAATCAATGGGTCATAGGGGAAATTAAAGAAGAAATTAAACAATACCTAAAAGAAAATGAAAATACAGATATAAGTACCAGAATCTGTGGGATGCAATGAAAGCCATCCTCAGAGAAAAATTTGTTGCTCTGAGTTCCCACATCAGGAAAACAGAATGAATACAAATAAATAACCTATGCTACACCTCAAACAGCTAGAAAAAGAAGAGCGAGTCAAGCCCAAAGCCAAAAGAAGAGAGGAAATTATAAAAATCAGAGCAGAAATCAACGCAATAGAGACTAAGAAAACAATCCAGAGAATCAATGAATCAAAGAGTTGGTTCTTTGAAAGAATAAATAAAATTGATAATCCCCTAGCCAACCTCATTAAAAAAAGGGAAGAAAAAGCTCAAATTCATGCAATAAGAAATGAAAAAGGTGAAATCACTACAGACTCTATAGAAATACAGAAGATCATCAACACCTATTTCAAAAACCTCTACTCTCAAAGGTTTGATAACAGAAGAAACAGATTCCTAGAAACATACGAAATACCAAAGCTAGTTCAATAGGATGTAAAACTGCTGAATAACCCAATCTCTATTAATGAAATTTAAAATGTAACTAAGTCCTTACCTACAAAGAAGAGCCCAGGCCCAAAAGGATTCACTGCAGAATTCAACAAGAAATAAATACAAAGAAGGTCTAATGCCAACACTCCTCAAACTCTTCAATGAAATTGAAAGGGAAGCAATCCTTCCTAAGTCATTCCTGGGAGCAAATATTACTCTAGTACCAAAACCTGAGAAACACCCAACTAAAGACGAGAACTATAGACCAATCTCCCTAATGAACACAGATGCAAAAATCCTCACTAAATTATTGGCAAATAGGATGTAGCAAATCATCAAGAAGATTATACACCATGACCAAGTGTGATCCATCCCAGGCATGCAGGAATGGTTCAACATATGTAAATCAATAAATGTAATCCACCATATCAATAAAGCCAAAAGTAAGAATCACATGATCATTTCTATAGATGCAGAAAAAGCTTTCAATAAGGTCCAACATTCATTCATGACAAGAACTTTCGAATAGATGGTCTTTACCTCAATATAATAAAGGCCATCTATGACAAACCAACAGCCAGTATCATACTAAATGGCCAAAAATTGAAGGCCTTTTCTTTAAAATCAGGCCAAAGACAAGAATGTCCTTTATCACCACTCCTATTTAATATAGTACTGAAATACTAGCCAGAGCAATTAGACAAGAGAGAGAAATAAAAGAGGTAAAGATAGGAAAAGAAGTTAAATTATCATTGTTTGCAGATGACATGATAATCTACATAGAAGACACCTAAACTCCATTGAAAGACTCTTAGATATAATAAATTCAGTATTGTAGCTGGATACAAAATCAATACTCAAAAATCAATAGCATTCCTATACACTAACAACAAAATCACAGAGAGAGAAATAAGAAAAGCCACACTCTTCGCACTAGCACCTAAAGAAATGAAATATTTAGGAATTACTCTCACGAAAGCAGTGAAAGACCTATACAGGGAAAATCACAATACAGTGCAAAAAGAAATTGAAGATGATCTCAGAAAATGGAAAGACATCCCTTGCTCATGGATAGGAAGAACAAACATTGTGAAAATGGCCATTCTCCCAAAACTCTTATACAGATTCAATTCAATCCCAATAAAAATAGCATCAACATACCTCAGAGATCTAGAGAAATCACTCCTAAATTTCATCTGGAGTGAGAAGAGACCTAGAACAGCAAAGACAGTTCTAAGCAGCAAGGGCAAGGCAGGAGGCATCACAATCCCTGACTTGAAGTTATACTACAAAGCAACGTGGTAAAATAAACATGGTACTGGAATTGAAACAGAGCCGAAGATCAATGCAATAGATTAGAAGATACAATCTCAACTACAAACACACTCAACCACCTTATCTTTGATAAAGGAGCCAAACAGGTTCACTGGAAGAAGGACAGTCTCTTTAATAAATGGTGTTGGAAAAACTGGCTCTCCATTTGCTGAAAACTAATACTAGATCCATGCCTATCACCAAGTAATAAATTAAAATCTAAAGGGATCAAAGATCTGAATATTAAAATAGAAACACTAAATCTATTGGAAGACAAATCGGATAGAAACCTTGAAGACATAGAGGTAGGTAGAAATTCATGAACAGGACTCAAACCACACGGGAAATACTTCCCAGAATCAATCACTGGGGACTACCTCTTATTAAAAAGTTTCTGCATGTCAAAAAAAAATCTCCAGCATAGTCCAAAGAAAACCCACAAACTGAGAAAAAATCTTAATGAACTCTCTCTCAGACAAGGGACTTTTGTCTAAAACATATAAAGAATTAAAAAAACTCAGACCCCCCAGAATTCAAAGATCCAATTCAAAAATGGGCATCTGAGATGAATACACATTTCTCAGATGAAGAAATACAAATGGCAAATATATACATGAAAAAATGTTTGTAATCATTGGTCATTAGAGAAATGCAAATTAAAACCACACTGAGATTCCATCTCACTCCTGAAAGAATGGCCAGGATCAAAAACACCAACAACAACAAATGTTGGAGAGGCTGTGGGGAAAAAGGAACTCTCCTGCACTGTTGCTGGGAGTATAGACTGGTGCAACCATTGTGGAGGTCAGTCTGGAGATTTCTCAAAAGCTGGGATTGGAATCCCATTTGTTCCAGCTATTCCACTTCTAGGCATATTCCCAGAAAAACTGAAAGCATCATATCACAGTGATATATGTAAACCTATGTTTATAGCAGCACAATTTGTAATTGCCAGATCTTGGAAACAACCCAAGTGTCCATCAACTGAGGAATGGATAAAAAAGATATGGTACTTTTATACAATGGAGTACTACTCAGCTATAAAGGGGGATCACATTGAGATATTTATCAATAAATGGGCACAGCTTGAAACCATACTCATAAGTGAAATAAATCAAAGTCACGTGTGAATACCAAATAGTTTCCCTAGTATAAAAAATGATTCAAATATATAAAAGTATGTGGTAATCATGATTCCCCATTATGTGGCCTTGAAGTCTTATAAAGTTTTCACTCATTAATTGGAATGACTTTATTCTGGGCTGCTTGATATTATTGTCTGTGATGAAATGAACAGCTATTTTGAAGAAAAGACATCATGATAACTAGTGCTGATTTAATATCATCTTGTTTTGAATTCCCATCAAACTGTTGCTCTTCTGTCCCCATTGGTTTTATCATTTTGTATCTTACTGGTTTTTATTATATGTGGTAGTATAAACAAAAATTTTTATAGGTAAAGAAATAATATAGAAAGCATTGTTCATTTTCCGTTAGCTGATTCTAAATACCCTGTACTACTTTCATCCCCTTGAATGGTTTCACACTGTCTTGATATGTTTGATGGTATAGTATATGAAGTTATATTCAAATATTTCATATAAAGAGACACTATGGTAACTACTATTAAGTGGAATTATTTGGTGGTGAAGCACTAGGTTGCTGAAATTGTCATGCTTTGACCTGTATTATTATGTTGTTATGTCCTCTTTTATCTCAATCTCCCCCTTATTCATTAAAAAAATTATTCATTTACTTTTTAAATTTTTTTATTTTTTTTAATTAAGGGAAAAAACCAAAAATATTAGCTGGATATATTATAGTAACTTTTTTGATTTCCTATTAACTTGATTTGAAGCATGTATTTCTCCCACTATGTTGTTTTTACTGATTAGATTCTGTTACATTCTGTTTGATAGTATCAATTTTGAGGGTATAGGCAACTACTTTGAAGGCAATAAGATTCACTATAATGCCCATTCTGGTTTGACTATTATCTTCTTTTGAAGTCCTGTAATGTTTCCAATGTTTAGGATTTATTGGTCATGTTCTGTGCTCTTTTGTTCAATTTTAGGAGATTTATCGTTAAACCTAATGATATAGGCGATTCTTTTTAAGGATGCAAGAGGCATTATGGTAACCATTGTTGATAACCTCATACTCTGTTTTTACATCATGTGCTATGTCTATCCTTGGTTTTGACTGACTGCTTTGTTTTGTCGTATTTGGTTTTATTCTCTTCCAAAAAAAGTAATAATAACTATGGGAGTAATAAAACCCAAAATGTATAAATATTGTTGTAAAAAAGAGAGGAATGAAAGGGCTCTAAAGGATACAACTGCAAGTGTGTTTAGATGTGTTAAGATAGATGCCCATATTACTGAGATTTTGTTGGATCACTGAACACAACTGTTTGCAGTCTCACTGTTGAATGCTTTAATCCTGTAACTTGAACAACTATTTCTAAGAAGACAATATGTAATCTATTAACTAGTGATTTCTTACCGTTTTTTTGTATTGCTGTAATCTTGTAACCTTACACTGTTTTGTTTTGTTTCTTTTCTTTTTTTCAATTTAAATTAAAAAAAAAGAAGTAAGACAGTCGAGTTGCTTCTGAATGAGATTATTTAGGAACATTAAAAAGTAGAAATAATATTCTAATAAAAACTTTATTTCATTTTAAGAAACAGACAAAAACTTAAAAAAAACCTACAAGGTAATTGAAAGTGTCATATAAACTGTGCTGGAAGGAGGGATCAGAAATGAAACTTGTGAGCTGCCAGACCCTAGTAACGTTGGCAATGGACAATTGCAATCAGGGTACATTTTCCCTTCTCTTTTTTTTGCTGAGGGATTTTGAGGTCACTCTTCATTTATATTTCAATGTCATCCTGAAAATCTTATCTGTTCCCTTTCTGTATGGCAGCATTTTTTCTCTCTTATTATCCTGAATGTGATCCATCTTGTCACGTGCATTCCACACTATCTCTTAGGCATAGTATGGTCTACCATCTCAATTAATTCCTCTTTAGCACTGTAACACTAATTTCTCAGGTTCATATTATTAATATGACTGACGTATCTGAGGCCTTCCAATAGTTGGCTGGCACTGCCAAAGGTCCATCTACTATTGTCCAAGGGGTGATGAGTATAGGTAAATGCTTATGTAGCAGGAGTTATGATATGCGATGTAATCATATTTTTTACAAGGAGAAGAAAATAGAAAAATACAGTCCCATATGTTCAAAAATATAGTGTGTAATTCATTATTCTGTTAGTGTTCTGAAATGTAGAAGATAGAAATGAACTAATATCCTGAATATTTGACATGTGAGAAATTATCTTGAAGCAAAGAAGCTTCCTGTCATACTACCAGACAAGCTATTGCAAAGGTCACAGAACAGAAGTGTTTATAGACCAAATGCAGATGCCTGACTGGCTTAGATTACCATATCAACTCAAAACATATGGTAAGATTCAAGGAAAAGAGAGCTAGGGGAAAGACATCACATAGATTAATATATGTAGTTAAAATACATTTTGGATGTACAGATCATAACACTTGAGATATATTCTCTCTCTCTCTCTCTCTCTCTCTCTCATCAGTCTGTTCAGAGGTTTAGAATTAAAATTTAAGCAGAAGAAGCCTCAGGTTTCAATAAGGTACCTGAAGCTCAAATACTGGTTAGTCTTTTCCAGAGATGCAGGAGCAAAAATCTGTGGCAGAACCATACCATACTAATGATCCTGATGAACAGTTTTATATTTTATTTGTGTTCCTTAGGCAGAAGATATATTGAAATATAATGAATCCTTACTGGGTAGTTGAATTTTGTATAACATAGCTGTCACCCAGAAGTGGCATCATCATAACTTATTAACTTGTCTTTATGTCCCTTTTTATTTATTAATGGCAGTCTTATTTATTCTCTCCTACACTCTGTTTATTCTATTGTGAATGCGTCTTATGATCCGCTAATTTATTATTGATATTTAACATACTTTGTAAATTCAGCCGATGTTTACAAACTATTTGTTGACTTCTATTTTAGACATAGCATTTATAATGACTTTCCTCAATTCTGTTTAATTTTTATTGTCTACTAGAACAGAATTAAATATTCCCAAATAATAGAGAAAGCATGCATTACAATTCTTGTGGTATACACATCAAGATAGAAACTTCCACATAAGTTATCCTGCTTAACATCCATAATAGTCCTTAAAGGTAGGTACTACTATCCAGTAGGAAACAAACTAAGTGAAATCATTTAATTTGTGCAAAAGTTACAAGAGGCAAACAGTGTGGTAGAATTCACATGACAAACTGTAAGCTCTGCGAGTCTTGACAGGTGGTAGCTAAACATCTAATGTGGCCCTTGTATGGAGTGAAAACATCTGCTTACAAACCTTCACATCACTCTGTGGGATGTGTACAGTGTTCATTTCCTCACTCAGGTCTGTATCTTCAGGAATTCATACAGCATACATCTCATAAATGTGAATATCCCCTTCTCAAGTGATTGCCTGCCGTATTATTTTTTTCTCTTTTTCCTTGCCTCTGTACCTCCTTCCCTTTCTTACTTCCTTACCCCCAAATCATGCCATTCATTAGAAGATGACCTTGATGCTCTATGAGAATGCATTCAGATGACTGCTGTTTTATTTTATCCTTTTCTTCGCTCACCATCCCTGTCTCTGACTGTGCTCCCATTGTTTAACATTGGCAAGGGAGAGAATGATATATAAATGTTGTTCAGTTCAAAGGTATTATGATCAGTCTCTTCAGTAGTACAAGGAATACAGAATAGTTTTACTTAATGAGGCAGAACATTTGAGTTGCAAGTCTAGAAATGATACTAAAGAAGACTGCCCATGTAACTTGTCAGTTTCTTGGCTTTTACTGTACAGACATTCCTTGGGACATAAAAATATGTCATTTAAAAGGCATTAGATAAATTTGTGTGGTTTAACATGTTTAATGAATTTCAAGTGTTGTAAAAAGCGGAGCCTACAACTCATGCTTTCAGTATTGCAAATTATCTGCATACAACCAGAGGGTAGCAGGTAATTAGAAAGTGTGGGTTAGCTGTCACCTTGCATGGTGTAGACTTGTTCCATTTTATTCTTTTCTGGTAATAAATTGACAAAATAAATTTGGCAATGATAATGTTAGGAGGAGTAATGATCTCATGTTTTATTTTGTCTGCTGAGCTGAGAATAGGAAAGATACATGGCATTTCCAAAGTTCCACATAATTTCTCAAAATTCTTTCTCCATGCTGTATTATCTATTCCCCTATTTTACTCAACATGCATTCATTTAATCCTTCTACAAGTCAGGCACAATGAGAAAGACTAAGTACCACCCTCTCTCTCAAGATGCCTTATAAATATCGAGAGCCACTTTCTCTCCACCCAGTTTTAATTTTGCCTTCCTCTGAGGTATTATAGTCTTCCGATTCTGCATCTTGGTAGACACCATCTTCCTCATTATCTACTCCTGTTCTGCCATTTTATCCTTCACTTGTTCGTTTTTTGCTTCTGTCTTTCATTCCCTTTTGTCCCTAGATATTTGTTAAGTGATTTCTGTGTTTAGGTCATTGGAACAGACACTGAGAGGACAGTGTTAACCAAGAGCTTCTGCCTTCAAAGGGTTTCAGTGGAGACGGGTATGTCAAGCCCAGAATTATGAAACTATGCCAAAGTCACAATTTAAATGTTTAAAAGTTAGAAACTAAATGTAAATCAATACTGCACTGAAATTCTATCTTAGCCTAGTCTGAATGGCTATCATTAAGAATAAAAAATAATAAATGGTGACAAAGATTTGGAAGAAAAAGGAATCCTGGTTCACTGTGGGTGAGAATATAAATTAGTATACCAACTATTGAAATCAGTATGGAGGTCACTCAAAAAATTCAAAACAAAAATACCATGCAGTTCAGATGTACTACTCCTTGGCATATACCTCAATGAATTAAGGTCAGTATACTACATGCTTATTAAAGCACAATCCTCAATAGCAAAGTTATGGAATCAGCCTAAGTGCTGTCAACAAGATAAAGAAAATTTATATATACATTGGAGTATCACTCAGCTATAAAAAAGAATTAAATCATGTCATATGCTGAAACTGGGTGGAATTGGTGGTCATCATGTTAAATGAAATAAGCTAGACACAGCAAAAACATTGCATTTTTTTCTAAGAATCTAAGAAAAAAAAGATGACATGAAATAGAAGGGAGACTTAAAGAAAAAGAAGGGAATGGGGAAGGAGGAAGAGAGGGTAAGGAAGAATGATGTACATGATCACAGGATCATACATGCACATAATATACAGTGGCACCTCAGGTCATGAACTTAATTTGTTCTGTGATTCTGATTACAAACCAAAATTTTCAAAACTGAGATAAATATTTTCATAAAATTAAATGTAAATAAAGTCAATCCACTGTGAACTATATGTATTTTTTAATCACAAAAACATGAAACAAATTATAGTATAGTATACTGTGTGTAGAGGAAACACTAACTTTGTTTGAGGAAACTTCTTGTGTGGAGAACAGAAACGTGGGTGAGGAGGAGGTTATTATTTAGAGGGAGAGGCTCCTCCATAAGGATATCAGAGAGACGTCCTTCAGAGGCTTCCTCTCTTCTTTGTCTCTTAGCTGCAGGATCAATTTTGATGAAAAATTTGTCTGATGTTACTTATTTTGTTTCCTATGATGAGGTGAGAGGCCACTTTATTTATCTGATTCAACACTCTGATCATTACAATTGTGCTGAGGTGGTATTTCTCAAATATATCCTGGCACTTGTTACATTTTTCCATAATTGATTTATCTCATCACTACTAATCTCTCTTCCTCAATAAAATGCTCTTCCACAAATGCCTTCTGCTGTTCACTGTGGCATCTAGCATGTTCTTCCAGCATCATCCCCTCCATGGTCCTCATCAAGCTCCTCTGTGTCTATACTATCAATGTCCAGACCCACACTCCTGCCCGTGGACACAATGTTACTCACTACTTTTGCATCAGACCCTTCATAGTCAGGTCCTATGACACATTCTGGCTGCAGTTTCCTCCAGCCTGAGTTTTTAAGCTTAGGCCTGGCAGTAAAGAGATACTGCCTCCTTTATTCTACTCTTTAGAGACCAACATTCCCTGAGAATGGGATCTACTATGTCTTAATGGAGAATCAGTATTTATACCAGGATGGAAACTTTTTGTCCCTTTTATGGGACAAAATAAGTAAGAAGTAAGTAATGTGGATGTGATGGAGACTCAGTGGCTTTGGACTTCTAATGATCATATTCTAGAATTAGAAATAGTTTGCCATGGTCATTGTATGCATGAATCTTTAATACATGTTACATCAGAAAATGAAATTAATACTAGAAATTTTATGTAGTAACTACAAATTCTCAGTGTCCTGAAAATTTCTTCAGAAAAGTTGAGAGATAACAGGTGATACCGTAGCCTTCGTTTCTTCAGTCACTCACTGGCCCTCCTTCCTTGCAAAGGAAGGCACAGGGTTCTCGATGTGCTCATAAGTCCTATTGGAAGCTGCTACTTTGCTCACTGCTCCCTACTCTGTTTCTTGGGCCTCTTCTTGTTTCAATATTTCCCTTTCTATTTGTTTCTAATGGGAAATGTGCAGACTTTTCTGACTTCAACCTGTTGCTGGTTACTATGGAATGTAATATTCTTGAGCAATGTATGAAGACAAGGACCAAGCTTTCAGAAAGTTGGGAAATTCTCAGAGAGTTTGGGTTCCATAATTGACTTTTTTCTGACCTGAAATCTACAAGTTTTACTATTTTCACTCTAAGTAGAGAAGCTCAGACTTTCCCCTTTTCCCAGACCAACTCTTCAGTGACACCAAGTCAAGTAATGGAAGGAAGGGAGATAAAAATTGGTGCCTAATTTCCTGGCGATAATATAATCTAGGTCAAGGAATCAAAATGTTTTTTTCTGTGGACTTTCTTGACATTATAATGAAGCTTACACACTATACTTCTCAAGTGTTTTTTAAATGCATAAATATGTAAAATTATAGAGGACAACGATTATAGTGAAATGAAGTAAGTCAAATATGCCTTTTAATGTCTCAACTTGTAAATGTAACCTGTTAATTTTAGGTATAGTATACTAGAAAGTAAGGACTGTATCTTGTTTAGCAATATGAGAAAACACAGCTTTACCATTAGGACTTGAATGAATACTAGGCAGAGAGTGGATCAACATCTGTAGACAAGAAGATTGTGCTGCAGTGTGATTAGAGACTAGTCAAAGCAGTTAATTCACTATTGTAATCTCAAATTAGTGGTTTAAGTGATACTCCAACACATTCACAATGTCTGTCATTGTTATATAAAATATCTGTCATATCTCTTCTGATAAAATGACCATGTATTGGATGTATTTATGCATTTGTTACATTTATAATTTAAGGAAATGCGGAATTTTAGTTAGAGATAAGTAAAAATAAGATCCATTATGTTTTCCCATTATGGCCCATGGACACCAAAGATCTCTTTGTGGTCAGGTTAGTGGTCCATGGACTTTGTCCTAGGACCTTCTGTCTGCTGTCTTCTCTCCCTGTTCTCTTTAAAAGGCTGCTATAATTGGACCTCTGTGTCTTTCTCATTGAAGCACAGATTTGCATAAATATTTTGGAATGTCACTAATGTCAGGATAAATTAGCAGCATATGAAAGGATAAGGGAGTTGAGTTGTCAATTTTGCTTGAGGCCAAAATTGTAATAATAAAAATTTGCTTTTATATCCTTGCCATTTTTTCCCTTTAAAAAAACACAGTTATTTAGTGGCAGTATCAAAGGGTGGAAGAAGGAAGACGGTGATTGTAGATAGAACATAAGGGACCAGATAACTCACGGTAACTTTTCAGCATGAATGTGCAGATTTAAAGCTTATGATGATCAAAAAACCTGAAGATTTTTTTCCTACTTTCCTTATATCTTACTGCTACATTCTGATGATCCGAATCAGAATATAAACCTAATCAGGTTTTTCTCTCATATGTGTTCAGATTTCAATTATGACTGAATGTGTGTCAATTTCAACAGCAGATAAATTGCCATCTCATCCCAGGGACCATTTGTTTCTGTTGATGCAGCGATGACAGGCAGTGGTGTCCATGCTTCAGTGCTTAGTGAGTTGTGCTGCTCCTGAAGTTGGTGAACTGGCACACCCCAGACCGCTGGCATCTAGTGAACATGGCCTGGATGGTGCTGCTTCTCTCAGTCAGCATGGACAAAGGGTGTACCCTCAAATTACTACAGAGGCTACGTTAGTAGTTTGTATCCATCAGAGTGTGGTGTCTTGAACAGAAGAGATAATAATGCTCCCTATTTTTTTGTTCATGTGTGTAGGGTCCTTTCTCTGTGTGACAGTATCTAAAAAATTAATAGTATGGTGCATTGCACACGGTAGGATCTGGCTTCTGCTTATCTTTTAATTTCACTTCTGACGCTCCCTCACGTGCACAGTAAGACTGACCCACAACAGAGTGCTCAGATCCCCAGGCACTCCAGGCCATTTCACCCTCTGTGTTTTTGTCCATATTATTTCCACTGGCTAGAATTTGTTCAGCCTGCTCTTTTCTGGCCAACACAAATTTTTGCTCAAATTGCACCTTATTCAATTAAACTTCTTTAGAAATATGTATGGTGTTTACTGTTTACATATTGTTGGTAGAATTTGTTCATTCCTTTAGTGTGTGTTTGTTAAAGATCTCAATTTTGGGCTCAAAGTCTAGGTAGTGATGAGTACAGTGGGAATCTGTAGTCTTTTGGGTTCATTGCTTCATACACAATTTGCATCACTGAATCTTGTTTTCCAGTTTCTTGCCACCATCTCAGATAAGAACACATTCCTCAATTTCCCCTCAAGCCATTCATAAGAGCATTTATGTTGCAACAGACTTTATTTGTAGAGTTTTTGTGTTGCAGACATTGGAAATGTAAGATTTAAGATTAGACATCTCATTTCTGGAAATTTTTTTCAAACTCAGGACCTTGTGCTTTCTAGGCAGGCATTGAGCTATATCCCTGGCCCTCTGAATTTTTTTTTCCACATTTGTACTTAGAAGTGATCAAATTTTTCAGTAAGTCCCAGCTTTTTGCTAGGTCAATTCTTTACTTCATTTCTCTGAGACAGGATAACATTATACCTTTTCATAATAATTTTTTTAGAACAGTTTAATTTCCCTTTACCTTAGTCACTTCCAGGCACACTTTCCAGCACCAATAATTAACTGAAGCATGTGGTTTCAACAGTGCTGTGGTGTTGTGAACTATGCTGTAATCTCAGCACTTGAGAGGCTGAGGCGGGAGGACTGCTGTGAGTTCAAGATGAGCCTGGACTACACAGTGAACTTGAGGCCAGCCTGAACTACATAGTGAGACCCTGTCTCTCACATACACACGAAAAGTACCATCTGTGCTGGGTCTTAATCTCTGGTAATGTGGAAAAAAAGAGGAAATCCCTCTTTCTTATTAATGAAAAGGAGGACTCAGGTACAGAATTTTTTTCTGTATGAATATGCATATCATTCAGTGTTTTAGAAGGTAAAAGTATCTATGACTAGTTTTAGTGGTAAATAATATACAATTCTGCTATAATATAATGCTATATATTTGTGTAACATTTATAGCACTATAAAAGACTGTAACTTCATGTCTACCAAATCAATAATAAAAGATCAGCAGACTGTGCACAGCTTAATTTAGCTTGAGTGTGGTAAATCCTAGGGTGACTTGCTGAGTCAGATCATATGTTATTTGTAATAAAATGGCATTTTTCAAACTTTAAAAAGATAGTGTGTGGTATACTTTTTTTTCTAGTTATAAGTTCATTTCTTTAAAGGGTTTTATCATCATTCTGATTTTATCACAGAAAGTTTCTGTGGCCTTTTGAAGTATCATGCCATCATTTAGTTGTATTTTTGCATTCTTATGTATCTAAAGATATATGAGTGAATTGTCTTACATTTAAGATCTATAAGTAGGTATATTTAATATAGATATGTAAGTAAATATATCATATAGATCTTAAATATAAGATACTTATCTTATATTTACTTGTTTTAAATATATGATATATATCTTATATTTGTTTATATAAGATATACTTATTTACATATCTTATATTTAAAGATATAAAATACTTAAATAAATATATAAGATTAAATCTATATAAATTTGTAATTAAAAATAATATTTAAAAGAAATTTAAAAAATTTAAAGATTTAAAACACTTAAAAAATTTCCATATCATCAAACCTGGAGATCTTTTTTCACAGGCTGGAAGCTAGACAACTTAAGTATATATCTTGAGTATCAGCCTCCAGATTTTGTAGTTACTTGGGTTTGTTTGTTGATTGGTTTGTTTTCTTGTTCTTATTTTGTCCTTTCTTTCTCTCTTTTCTTTTGTAGTGCTGGGTATCAAGTTCAAGATTTCACATGCGCTAGGCAAGTTCTCAATCACCAAGTACATCACAGACAAGGGTTTCTAATTTTATCACAATCAGGTTATACTTTCTTCTTTCTGCTTTACGATGGTGTATCTTAGTGGATCCTACCTTTTCATCTGTGTTTCAGAACACAATTACTTAGAAAATAAATAATTCTAAATTTTATAGTGAATTACAATGGTTAGGAGCACAATTAAAAATCCAACAATAATGGAAAAAATCCAATTCTCAATTTAAAAGAGCTTTAAAATAAAGTATTTGAAAAGATAGATGTAGTTCAGAAACAGTGTGGCCACATAGTTTGTGATAACTATCCTTTGCAACAATGGGAAAGACAGCAGGTGATTTTGTTTGCCTGGCTGCAAACCTTGCAAGTTTCTACTGTGCTTTTACACTTCAGTAATCAGAAAAGTGCTTGAATATCACTATTAACAGTAACACTATTTCATTAGTAATGGAAATGTATTGAGAGACTATCATGTACTATTTACTCTTCTGGGTACTAGCGATACAAACAGCCAAACCACTGGTTTCCCTGGTTTATTCAGGAGTACATTACAAATGGGAAAGGCATGATAACCCCTGAAACACTTCCTCTGTTACCATGGACCCTTCTTCTTTCTCCAAGACAGTCCAGAGAAAATAATGAACAGGGAACAAGTAACTTTAAATAAAGTACATCTGAAAAAAATTTCAATATAATAGAAAATCTTGATAACTAAATGAAGGAAACAAATACTGCATACATCTTTGAGAAAAGATCCACAGACTTTTAAAATTAATTACTTCTTAGGTGCTTGGGAAACTGATTTATGGTGGCTTTTACTCTTAGAGGAATAAAGATCATATCTAATATCTAACCAGATTTTTATTCTAATAAACTGAACAAATGTGAATGTAGCTTCTTATTTTTTCTTAAACATCAGTTTTTATTAAAAGCTACAATGTACGTAATAGCCTAAGTTTCTACTTCACGTTGTCTTCAAGGTGTCTGGGTATTACCAGGGCCTAGGATCTCAGTCTCTTAAACAGCTTGGGATAATATTTTGGAATGTGATACTGAGGGAAACGTGAAGGAGCCACCTAATCATAGAAGGAACTAAAGATGTGGATGAACCTGATTGTACTGGCTTGGACCAAGACTTCTTTTATGCCCTCTCTGTTCTCTCACAGCCATTTGCCTCTAAAGGGGACAGCCTTCCTTAGGGATCTTATGAATGCTTGGAACCAAAACTTTAGCAACAGAATCAAAGAAAAATGTAATTGTTAGAAAACTCACAAAAATCATCTTTGAAAATGCAACTGAGGAATTCTTTTTTTCTAAGTCTTTCCTTCATTGCACATTTGTACTATGCCAATGTTTGCTTCTGTAGACCAGATTGTACTTGCTGACCAACAAGTACAAGATGGAAGATGGCTGTTACTGGTAAGTTTTCATGATCTCATGCCCAGTTGAGCTGGACCAGCTGCAGTTTCTGTTGAAAGTCCCAAGTATGAGAGGATATAGGCATTTGCTGAAGAGTCTAGGGATTGATGAGCTTTAAGTCAGGTGCCACACTTGTTCAATCAATAGTAGCCCAAGCTGAAAAAGGTCACTGCAGGCCTATTTATATTAAGCAACAACTATGGGAAGACTGACTTGGAAAAAATGAAACGTCAGGAAAATTGTTTTAATTTAATTATGTTGTGTTAATAAAATGAATGAAAAATGAATGCTGTATTTAGTAATAAAGTAAAAATACATAAAAACTCATGACTATTCAAATGTTAAGATGTTTAGAATCATTTATCAAAAGTGAAAAAAATAAGAAAAAATAATGGGTAAGATTATGGGGCAGAAAACAATGCAGTCAGTGGGGTTACAAGTTCAGTCTTTTTTATTGACATAATATCTATATTTTTATAGAAAAAGAAGGATATTAAGTTTTATTATAGTGCTGTGTCTCTTAGACTCCTGAATTTCCAGTCCTGCCAATCCTTTATTTTTCACTGAAATATTCTTGCTTTTACAAGGTCTTTTCTCCTTTATAGCCCTAAAGTTGATCTGAGTTTTATGGTTTGTACTTTCTTTTAGTTAAATTATTTGTACATTTGTGATACACATAGTGTTCATATTCATCATAGGAAATTTGTACTTGTGCATGATGTATTTTGATTTGTTTTTTTTCCCAATCCCTCTCTTCCTTTCAACCACTTTCCTCCTCCCCATTTACAAAGCTTTGCTTTCATTGTATCAGTTTTTTAATCTTTCTAATTTTTTTACATTTATTGAGAGTCAGGTTTATTTCTGGTCTTCTAACCAATGATTAATACAAAACAGACAGGGTTTGAGCATTAAGTAATAAAAAAATCAATAGCAGTTTAATTATAAAGCATAGTAAGAGATGTAAAAATAACAGTAAGATGAATAGAATTTCTATCAAGTGTGGAATATATTTCAGTGCTAGAGTACTTGCCTAACATGCGTTGGGCCCTAGATTTGATTCCTAACACACAAGCACACATTGAACTACCATAATCCAAGATTTAAAGACAAGATAAAGCCAATCATATTAAATCAAGAGAAAATAAAATAAAGCAAAATAAAACCAAAGATAGATTCTTCAAGGTATCAGAAACTGCTGGAACACAGTCCTGACTATAGGAACAAACAATGAATTTTCCTAAATGACGTTTAAGAGTTTTAAAATAAACATTCTTATCATAAAATGATCTAAAGGAAAGAAATATGTCTACAGTTAGATTTGAAAGTTTAAGGTGTTAAAAAAATTATGTTCCAAATGATTAAGTCAGAATAAGTCAAGTAATGATAGAAAACATTTGGTCATCATTTAACGAGTAATAATGTTTCCTCCAAACACTTGTTATGTGCCTACTCATAGTAGTGAGTAAAAGGTAGCATTACGTAGGTAGGACAACAACAAAACTTATAAAACTGTATCTTTTGATTCATAAATTAGAATTAGAAGCTTTCTAATCTCAAGTAAATCTCTTCTTGTATCATACTGCTTCTAGTCATTCTATTTTTGTCAATATGGTCATCACATAAAGTTAAACCTATTCATAACTCTTCACATTCTCTTAACTTCCCTCAACTCCTGCCCTGGTGTGCCATGGCTAGTTTGAATGTCCCTTGACTATAACCCCTGCTTTCCTATATCATAGCAATTACCAGTTCAACATTTTCCCAGCACACTGTAAATCCCTTAAGAGAAGGAGTACAGATTTATTTTCATCTCACAAATACATAGAAATCACTAAAAAAATGTTTCATTAATAAAGGAATTATCAAGAATATCAGCGTTTCTTTAAGGCACACTTTTTGTTAGGTTAATTGGCTGCTGTACGTTGTCTGTTAATATTCTTTTTTTTTTTTAGTGGAGTGTTTATTGAGAGAAAGCTTCCTTCTGAGAGAGACAGAAGGGGTCCCGAGTGGAATGCTTCTTAATACTCTTTTGAATCTTAAGTATTGTCACATATGGGAAAATTGAGACTTTATGGAAGTTATGCAACATACACTTAGGTCATGTAAAACTTTTCAGAGGAATGGACGTTGAGTCATGTCTGCCTGTTCTTTCTCTACTTCACTCTCTACCAGCCACCAATTGCCATTTCTAGTAGCTGTAGCATATTCCTGAATGCCAAGGTTCATCCCAACTGAAACAAACATTCTAACACAATAGCATTATAATGTGACAATATACAGTACTAAAATATGTGCAGCAGTTACAAATTCCACCGTCTCCAAGTTCTTCCCTGGAAAATGGTAGCAGTATTAGGTAGTATTTACATAGTGTTTTTCATATACCAGACCTCTTATAAGTGATTTAGGAATTTTTGCTCTTTAGGTTTCATAAACCTATGCATAATGTACTACTATTAGCCCCTCTTAGAGTAGAGAGTTCATATAACTTTTCCAAGGTCACATAGCTAGTAATGTTACAGAAGTGAAATTTGAATGCAAGCTGCAGTCAAATGGTCTTTTGTCTTTTACTAACTTCCATCGGCTGTGAGTGGAGCCTTCCTTTACCTTGTCTGGTGTGCCTGGGTCTGTGGCTGTACACTGCGGTGTGGACTGTCCAATCAGGTATCAGTCCTGCATGCATCACTGAGGAACTTCACAATACTGATGTTTAATGTCAATCCTAATCAATCTGTCATACGTTAATACTGTGTTTGAGGCAGGAGATCAAAATTGATTGTGTGGCTTTTATTTATAGCAAAGTTATGATTTAGCATTATTCAATACATATTCATAAAAGTACCGTTAGGGTAAATTAACAGTAATAAATTACAGCTAGAAATAATTTGCATTTCACTTAGCATGGAAAGTGAAGAGTGTTTTAAAGTAGGTCTTTTGTAATGAATTCTTTTGCCATTGCATTTATCTGTATGAAGTTTCAATATAATACTGCATAAACATGACTTCAATCTTGCACTGAGACTGTATCAACCCCTGAATATACTTTTTACTGAGTACATGTATCTGTCAATGACAATGGAATTTAGGAAGCACTGTGATAGAGTTTAAAATAGATATTCTTTAGAGCCAGGTGGATATTAGTTCAAATCTTAATAATAATAAAAAGTGTGCAGAATTGACAGCTCACTATGTATATGTAGCTACTAAGTAATATTGAAATAGCACAAATATTAAAAGCCCCTTCTTAGAAATATCGCATCCAGATTGAAATACTGGCTTTATTACAGTGTAGTTTTGTAATTTCATTCCATTCCTGCATCTGGAAAATAGATATAATTGTTGTAAAGATAAAATTATAATATCTTCCTTTCACTAGTCAATTCACTTATTTAGCCATTTTCTCTCTCTTATTTGTAAAATGATGATATTAATATCTACTTTTCCAGGTGATGATGAGACTTTAATGCAAACATGAAGGCCCAATATATGTTAATTCCAAATAATGTGTGCTCAAAAACCTGGGTTTCTTCTCCATTTTCCCCATTTCTGGCCCAAATTGAAGTTCTTCAGTTGTCATTGGTGAAAGTATTTCAAGAAACATTCCAGTTTCTTAAATAATGTTAAATATGTTGAAATGTGTAAGAATTACAGGATTGTGATAATTATAAGAGGTTAAAAAGTGAATGGACTAATTTTCAAATTGATACTAAATAGATGCAACTGTTTCAAAATAGGTCAAGCTCTCTTTCCAGGTTGTCTGTAGTCATTTTTTATGTGGATTCTGATGGTTAGAAAAGTCTGGCCAAATTAAGCATTTTAGCTGGAAGCCACTTCTCTTCCTCAGGTGTATTCCATCACTACTACTATTACTGAAGAATTGAATATGACCATTATTGAACATGCTAAAGGTTGCTTTCTTTGTGTATGGTGGCTTATAATTCCTTTACATTTTGTTCTTCATTTCTTTGACAGTCAGGTCATATACCTGTATTTAAGTTACAGAGAGCCTAGGAATGTGTTTTCAACATTTAGGAAAGTCCTAAAAACTTAGTTATCCAAAATAGCATATATTCAATCATTAACTATTCTTCTATGATCGATTGGTAAAATTATTTCTGAATCTTTGCATTTTTAAAAAATGCAGCTTTAAGAGTATTCCTCAGTATATTCTTATAAAGTTTATTCTTATAAAGGGAATTGTTGAAATAAAGCTGAAAAAAACATCTCTGTGATTCTTAACACTGGTAGGTATTTCCCTAAGAATTTTGGTAATACTTCCTGCAAGTGGTGACTTGAAATGTTTTCTTCATCATGATCTTGAGTATTATCAGTTAAGATAGTCTTTAGAGAGTGCTAATTTTATAATTAACTTGCTTTCATGATTTGCATATAAAATGTTTTCCAAAAGCTTTATGTTTTCAGTAATGGGGTTTTTGCAAAGTGGTTGGACCATGAGGGCTCACTTCACAATTTGATGGTGTTATTGGGAGATAATGGAAAATTGGGAGATTGGGTCCAGTAGAAGACAGTGGGTCATGGGGCATAACTTTGGGTGCTCTGTGATCTCTGCCTCTTCCTTTTGGGTTCTTGGTCTTTCTGCTTCTGGGTTGCCCTAGGGGAGCGGCTTTCCTCTTTATGCCCTTCTTCCATGACATTTCTGCCTCACCACAGGCCTAGGCAATGGTGTCAGGTGACCATGAACTCTGAATCCATGAGCTAAAATGAACCTTTCGTCCTTTAAGTTACCTCAGGTATTTGCCACAGGATGAAAAGCTAACTTGCATTGCCAGACTGCTTATGAATATTCATTGCTTATGAATAATGATATTCTCATTTGTTTATTAGTCATTTTAGTTTTGACTCTGTGTAACTAATATGCACTAATAAAAATAAAAAAACTTTATTTTCTATGAATTATTTTTCTATTTTCCATGTTTATTTTTTTGTTTTTATTTTCTTCATATCTATTTGCCTGACATTTATTTTTCAAAGTTAAAAATTTTTGTGTAGTATGTATTTCAAATATTTTTCTTACTTTATTGTTTACTTCTCATTTCAGTTTGTTTATGATCTTAAAAGTCTGAAAATCAGTTTGCAATTAATGCTAACACTGTGATGTCTTCACTTATTTTTAAGTTATTTTCAAAATCAGTTTGGATGTATTTTAAATTATATGGTTTAAAATAATGATTTCTAACAGTATTTAGCTTTTTTCTTGTGTGTTGGTTGGTTTTTAGATTTTTTTTCTGGTACTCAGAATTGTGTTACTTTTGGAGTTTGTGGTTCAGAATCTGATCTCTGTCTTTTAGCCTAAATTTGAGAGCGTCAGTCACGAAAACAGTTTCTTTCCTGAGCTACATCAATGTCCCAATCTATATATGCTGTCTTTATCTCAGTCACAACAGCTGACTGAGTAGTGAATCTTTCAATGTGAAATCATCTGTGCAGTAGTATTTAAGACTCACACCTAGTACCTACAATATACAAAAAGAATAAATGTGTGAGTGCTTTTAGGCCATGTGTCCAAATTCCAAACCCAGAAGAAGAAAAACATGTCTCAGAATCCCATTTGGACTGCCTTGAAGAGGCAGGCAGTCATCACCTGCTTATAGATGACCTGTTCTTGGCTAATTGCATTCATTCAAATTTAACATGAAATATTGTATGTGGCATGGATGCATCTTGGCTGGCTAATAGTAAAAGTTAATTATCTATTTTTATTGACGTTAAACAGTGCTACAAGTGGTAAGTACTCAACAATATTATTTATAAGTTTAGTGATTATTTCTGATACATTTTCTACTTGTGTAATCTTCATCGTAGGAATCCTTGCTCAGATGGTGCATATAAAAAGTGAATTGATGATTACTCTGAGTATTCTTCAGAATACCCTATAGCAGGTTTGTTTTGAAATTCCTGGGAATGTACTTTGATAGGATGTGAAGCATATGAGATATAGTGGTAACGAGAATTTGAAAGTCTTTGTTGATTTTCCATTATAAGTAAATAAATTTTATTTATAATAAAAGAGGTTGTGATGTTCACATAAAAGTCAGTATCCAGTTGGATACAGGTTTTTGAAGGAAATAGATATTTAACAAAATAGAAATAGGCTAATTATCTCTTTCTTTGGAAAAACAGGTTCTCTAGGTAAAGTTGAGTAATTTTTGTTGTCAAGTCTCCAAGGAGAAGTTAATATAGCCTTATGACAGAAAATATAGCCTAACTACTTTTTCTCATCCTTGTCTTTTAATCAGCTTTCTCATCACTGGGACAAAATATCTAATACCTACAGGTATCTTGTCTCAAAGTTTATTTTAGCTTATAGGTTCAGAGATTATACTGCATGGCCAGATGAATTCGCAGCAGAAATAGCACTGTAGAAAAATATGGTAAAAGAAAGTTGTTTAACTCATGGTAGACAGAAATCAGGGAGCGAGAAGAGACAAGGTGAAGACCAGAATATAGCTTTCTCGGTTATGATCCCAGTGAACCATCTCCACCAATTAGTTTTTAACTTATAACAGCACATTCAGTTATGAGACCATCTAGATTAGTCCACTCATAAGTATAGAATCCCCATGAGCTAATCACCTTCTGAACGTCTCATCTCTGATCACATGATACTTCTGGGGAGCATTTTAGATCTAAACCATAACACTCAAACTGTAGAATGCATTTTATACAATGTTAAGGTCATGAGACTTTTGGGAGAGTTTCATGACCTTAACATTATATAAAATGCATTCTGACCATCTCCAAGAGTTACCAGAGTACCAACAGTTCTAACATTACTTCAAAGTCCAAGTACAAAACTCAAGACAACTTCTTAGCTGTGAGGCACTCTGAAAAAAAAGTTAGATGCTTCCAGCCTACAGTGGCACAAAGTAAACATTCTCATTTCAAAATGGAGGAACAAAAGGATAGAAAAGAATAGGATCAAGGCAAGGTGAAACCCAGCAGGACAAACGTTAAATTCCGTAATATATGTGTGGGATCTAGGACAGGATGTGGTGAGATAAAAGTTCCAAAAGGCTTAGGCAGCCTTATTTCTATACCTGTTACAACCCACATGGGATCTCCCTTGGGCTGTCTTTGTTCACTGCCTCAGCAGAAAATTCATGTTCTTGGCAGCTCCAATTTTCTGGGGTCTTTACTGCAGCTTTGGTTTCACTCTTACAGCATCATGCATCATGGAAGCCTCTCTGATGCTGTAACTCTTGTATGTATGAAAAACCAATACTGCAAAGTTGATGCCAAGGTTTGTCACCAGCTAGCACAATAGCAAGACGCATTGAACAATGATTGTAGTGCTCTTTGAGCACCTGGATGGCTGTGGACATAGTTTACTCAGTGACTTTAAGTGAGCATGGCCCCCCCAAGGCTTTCTTCTCAAAGCAAATTTTTTTTTAAAATTCTGAGATCTCAAGTTAAAAGACATTTATCATTTTACACCCTGAATTTTGTGGTGGGTGGGATCTGAAAAATTTCTGAGACACCCTCAAACTATCTTTTGTGTTATCCTAGTGTAAAGTGCTCAGCTTCTTTTTAAGGGTGCCTAATCTTTGTAATAATTCCTTTCCTGTGCCCAACTATACAGATGCTTTTTTTTCTGACCAACCTCTAAAATTTACACATCTGTCAGCTCTGTTTTTGTTTTTGATTCACATTGTAAATCTGACTGAAAGCAGTCAGTAGTAACTATGCCACTGCCTGAAGGTTAGGATGCCTTGAAATTTTTTCTGATAGATTTATTAGTCTACCATCTTTAAATTCACACACCTGAAAAGTCTTAGGTCAGGGCCAAAATACGGACAAGTTATTTTCCAGAACGTAATATGAACGGCATCTAGCTGATTTCCAACACAGTCTTCATTTTCTTCTGAAACCTCACAAGCAGTGCTTTTACTGTCCATATTCCTACCAGTATTTTGGTCTTCTTTGCTCTAACCAAATTGCCTTTAAAAAATCTGCCTCCTATATTTTAGGGATTTTTCTCACCAACTTCTCCAAAAATTTCCAAATCTCTTACACAAACCAGTTTAAAATGTTTCTAAACCAAATAGGTGTAGTCATAGCCACAACATCACTCTTGAATCTGGTTTTTTGTATTAGTCAGATTTCATGTTACTGGGACAGAATGCCTGACATTATTTAAAGAAGGAGATGTTTACTTAGGTTCACAGATTCAGAGGGTTCATTCAATATACAGTCAGCTGACAACAAGGCAGAAATACAAGAGTAGAATAGAGGAAATCTATTGGCATTCAGGAAGCAGAGAAAGGGAAGGGAAGAGCATAAAAAGAATTCACCCTTCTAGATCATACTCTAGTAGTCTACCTGCTGCAAACAGACTCCATCTTCTAATGGCACATTTATCTATTAACTCATTGATGAATTACTCTAGTCATGCAGATAGACACCCCATGATCCACTATTTTCCAGAAGATTGACATCAAAACACAAGAGACTTTTAAGGGATATTTAGATCTCAACCATAACATTTGTCATGTCACTATTTCTATTGACCGCATTATTGCTTTTATAGAAATATTTGTTTTCATAAATTTCATTCCACCTTCCTTGAGTGATACAGGTAATATTATGGTTATATTTTACATTCCAGAAAGATCCAATAGAAGGACTCCTGAATACCTAGATCAGCAGAAATTAGTTTTTAACTGATATATTGGGTGATATATTGCAAATCCAAGTCAGTTTGGTTTAGCGATGTAGCCAAAGTCTATATGAATTTTAAGAGTTGAATAATTCTATGTAGAACAAAATTGCATATGAGTATAGCTAAGGAAAATATCTTGAATATGAAGATGATTTTCTATCAGTAATCTATGACCAAAAATCAACAAAATGGCAGGAAACTGGCAAGAATTAAAGTAAGATTTCCAGAGAGAGTATAGATTACTGAATGCCTCTCAGTATCTGGTTGACATAGTGTCATGGTTTATGTTAGTTGCCCCCAGGCCTCATGCATTTGCATTGTGCATTTGTGATTGGTTCATTATCTAGCTCTTGGATTGGAGGTGTGAGTGCTACACTGGCCTATGGGAGGAGCCAGGATGTAATGTAATGGCAGGAATAAGGTGTGTCTCACTGTCTTGCCAGTTTCTACCTTGCTGTTTGCAGTCACCATGAACTGTGGCCCAGCCATGCCACCCTGCCTTGGAGCCAACTGAGTATGGACAGAAACCTCCAAAAACTAAGAAATAAACCTTTGCTTTCCCAACTTTAGGCATCAGGTGTTTTGTCTCAGTGACAAGTAAAAAGTAACTGAGACATCTAGTTACAAAGATTTTAGTTCAAATATTGTTAATTTAGATTAATGTTTGGTTAATAATCTTCAGAAGATAACCTACTTCCAGAAGACTATTAAGAATTCTTTTTAAAAAATTTTTTTTATTTAAAGAGAAAAACAAAACAAAACAGTAAAAGGGTACAAGTAATACAGAATTTCAAAAAAATAAACAGTAAGAAATCACTAGTTAATAAATAAATTACATATTGTCATCTTAGAAATAATTGATCAAGTTACAAAATTAAGCATACAAAGTGGACATTCAAACAGTGAAACTGCAAACAGTTGTGTTCTATGATCCAACAAAAACTTAGTTATATGGTCATCTATCTTACACACCTAAACACACTTGCAGTTGTGTCCATTAGAGCACTTTCTTTTCCTCTCTTTTTTTCAGTATCATTTAAACATTTTGGGTTTTATTACTCCCACAATTCTTATTACTTTTTTTTTAGAAGAGAATAAAACCAAATGTGACAAAACAAAGCAGAGTCGGTCAAAACAAAGGATGGACATAGTGCATGATGTAAAAACAGAATACCAGGTAATTAACAATGGTTACCATAATGCCTCTTGCTACCTTAAAAAGAATTGCCTGTATCATCAGGTATAATAAAATTGAACAAAACAGTACATAGCAAAACCAATAAAACCTAAACATTGGAGACACTTCAAGAGAAGATAATAGTCAAACCAAAGTGGGCATCATAGTGAATTTTATTGCCTTCAAAGTAGTTGCCTATACCCTCAAAATTGATAATATCAGACAGAACAGAGTAGAGGAAAATCACTCAAAACAAGATGGTGAGAGCAATATGGGGCTTCAAATTGAGTTAATAGGAAGTCAAAAGTTACTATAATGTATCCTGCTAATTTTTTAAAAAAAATTCTCCTTAATTAAAAAATAATAACATAAAAAATTTTAAAAAGGGGGAAGAGATAAAAGAGGACATAACAGCATAACAAATTCTCCAGTTGAAATGACTTACTTGTGTTCTGAGGATAATTCGTGTCTTTTAAATTATGACACATGGGTAGATACGAGGCTTTACTCTCTAAATTTTATACTTTGCTGATTGTCCTTTTTATTGAGCCTTAAAGGATGTTTTTCTCTGATATCTTTCAGAAGGTTGATTCTTTAAGTTTCAAATCATACAAGAATTGCTGAATGAACTTTGAGAAAGTATCTGTTGTGGTTACTTCATTATTCTTTGCAGGAGTTTGACTACATTTACTTGCATCAGAACAGAATCTGAGATTGCAAATTATATTCCTAGATGTGTCAAGAGATTTATGAATTTCAAAGGGAAATCATGTAATTGTGTTTATGGTATAATGTTTTTAATTCTTCTAGGTAAATACCCAGAAGGGGAATGGTTGGGTTGAATGGGACTTCTAATGCTAGTTTTTTGAGAAATCTCCACACTGATTCCCACAGTGGTTGCACAATGTCTAGACTCCCACCAACAGCGGAGAAGGGTTCCTTTTTCCTCACATCCCCATCAGCATTTGTAATTGGTTGATTTCTTGATCTTGGCCATTCTTTGAGAATGAGTGAGGTGGAATCTTAGTGTTTTAATTTGCATTTCTTAAATAAGTAGTGATGTTGAACATTTTAAAACATGTTTATTTGCCCTGTGTATTTCTTCATTTGAGAAATGCATATTCATATCAGATATCCATTTCTGGATTGGGTCTTTGAATTTGGGGGGCCCAATTTTTCAATTTTTTATATGTTCTAGATGGAAATTCTTTGTCTGATTAGACAGTTGTCTAATATTTTTCCCATTTTGTAAGTTGTCTTTTCACCCTGAATGTAAGTTCTTTTGATGCGCAAAAACTTTTTAGTAAGATGAGATCCCAGTCGATTCTTTGAAATACTTCCTGTGCAGTTTAGATTTTGTTCATGAACTCTGCTTACCACTATGTTCTCAAAACTTCCTACTGGCCCTTTCTTCCAGTAGATTTAGTGTTTTTGTTTTTATATTTAGATATTTGATCCATTTCAACTTTAGTGTAGTGCATAGAGATAGACATATATATAGTTTTAGTCTTTGGCATTTGTAAAGCCTATTTTTTCCAGCATGATTTATTAAAAAGACTAGTATTTTAAGTTACTTTTTACGTGTCGCTGAGACAAAATACCTGATGCCCAAAGTTGGGAAAGGAAAAGTTTATTTCTTACAGTTTTTGGAGGGTTCAGTCCATACTCAGTTGGCTCTAAGGCAGGGTGGCCTGGGGGCCCCCGTTCATGCCAGCTGCAAAACAGCAAGGCAGAAACTGGCAAGAGAGAGAGAGATACACATTCTTCCTGCCATTACATTGTATGCTGGCTCCACCCTTATGTGGGTGTAGCGCTGACACCATCAATCCAAGCTTTAGACAGTGAACCAATGACATATGCATAATGCAAATGCCATGAGGCCTGGGGGACACAGACATAAACCATGACATCTATCTTTCTTCTAGTGACTGTGTTTCACCCCTTTGTCAAAGATAAGGTGGTCAAGTGCCTTTGTAGTTGTGTCCATATCTTCTAATTTATTCCACTTATCCTCAGATCTGTTCTTTTTTTTTTGTCAGTGGCATTCTAATTTTATCACAGTAGCTTTGCAGTATATTTTCAAGTCTGAGGTTGTGATGCACCCTGCCTTATCTTCGTTGCCTCTGCTATTCTAGGTCTCTTCTGTTTCTAAATTAATTTTAGGAATGTTTTCTCCAGGTCTGAGACATATGCTAATGGTATTTTGATTGGGATTGCATTAAATCTGTATGTAATTTTTGGAGTATTGCTATTTTTGCAATGTTGATTCTTATGATCCATGAACACGTGATATTTTTCCTTTTTCTAATATCCTCTTCAATTTCCTTTTAAAAAGAATACTATAATTTTCAATATATAGATCCTATACATCCTTTTTAAACTGAATCCTAAGTATTTCATTTTTTGGGTGCTATGGTAAAAGGTGTTATTTCTATAATTTCTCTCTCAGTGAGTTTATTGTTTGTGTCCAGGAATGCTATTAATTTTTGAGTGTTGATTCTGTATTCAAATTGAGCTACACTGCTGTTTATTACCTCTAGTAGTCTCTTGGTGGATCTTTTGGGATCTTCTATGTAGAGTGTCTTATCATCTGCAAATAATGATAATTTAAATTCTTCCTTTTTTATCCTTATTCCTTTTATTTCTTACTTTCTAGTTGCTCTGGCTAATGTTTCCAGAACTATATTCAGTAGGAGTGGAGATAGTGTACACCCTTGTCATTTTCCTGATTTTAGTGAAAGCTTTCAGTTTTTGTCCATTTAATATGATGTTGGATTTTGGATTGTCATAGATGATTTTTATCAGTTTGAGGTAGTGACCATCTATTCTGATTTTTGTAGAGTTTTTATGAGGAACAAGTGTTGGACTTTATTAAAATCTATTTCTGCATCTACTGAGATGACCATGTGCTTTTTGTCTTTGGTTCAGTTGATACAGTGTATTACATTTATTGACTTGCATATGCTGAAAAACCCCTGGATTTTTGGGATGAATTCCACTTTGTCATGGTGTATAATGTTGATTCTGTTTGCTAGTAATTTATTGAGGATCTTTACATCTAAGTTAATTAGGGAGATTGACCTGAAGTTCTTTTTGGTTGGGTCTTTCTCTGGTTTAATGTCAGAGCAACAGTTGCCTCAAGCATTGAGTTATGGAGATTTGCTTTCCTCTAAATTTCTTTAAAGATTTTGAGGAGTATTGGCACTAAATATTCTCTAAATTGTTTCTAGAATTCATGCATGAATCCATCACAACCTGGGATTTTCTTGTTGGTAAGTTTTAAATTATGTTATCAGTTTCATTAACTGATATTGGGTTATTAAAATTTTTATATCTTCTTGATTCAGGTTTTGTAACTCATGCATTTATAGGAATATGTCCATTTCTTCTGTCTTTTTCAGCCTATGCCAGTGAAGATTTTCAAAGTAAATATTGATGATCTTCTGAATTTCTACAGAATCTGTAATGATTTCATCCTTTTCATCCCTCGTGGCATGAATTTGAATTTATTTTTCTTTATAGCAAAATACTACTTCATTCATGTGTCAGTGGATACACAGGCTATTTCTAAGATTTAACCATTTTATATTGTGCTGCTAAAAATATGAGTTTGCATGTATATCTGTATTATGATGATTTTAACTATTTCAAGAAGATGTCTAGTGATTTCTTGTTTTAGTTTTAGAGGAATCTCTATGCTGATTTCCATTGTGGTTGTTTTAACTTTCCCACCAACCATGAAGAAAAGTTCTCTCACCCTTGTGGCTTTGCAAACACTTGTTCCTGTCGATTTTTTTGAAGATAGTTTTTCTTCCTGAAGTAAGACAGTGTCCTTCCATTTTCTGATTTCTTCAGTCTCCTTCCTCAGAATACTTTAATTTTCACTATAGAAATCTTGGGCTTCTTTAGTTAGGTTAATTCCTGGTTACTAAATTTTTCTGATGCTTTTTTAAAAGGTATTATTTTCCTAGTTTTTTTCTTGGTGAATTTATTACTGATGTTGACTTTGGTTTTTTTCCATATTGCTAAATTTTGTTATTAATTTTAGGAGTATTTTAGTGGAAATTTTTGTGGATCATCCGTGTATAGAGGATCATGTTATACACAAATAACAACAATTTTGCTTTTCCCTTTCCTATGTATAGCCCTTTTATTTCTTTATCTTTCTTGACTGTTCTGATTAATGTTTTGTGAAATATGGTACGTTGAACAAGAGTGGTGATAGTAAGCTGTTTGTTTTGTTCTTGGTTTGTGAGGGAAAGTTTTCAGATTTTTCCATTTACTATGATGTTGGTGGTAGGATTATCATAAATGGATTTATCAGATTGAGATAAAGCCTTCCTATACCATTTTATGTAAATTTTTATCATGAATGTATGTTGGATTTTATCAAATGCTTTTCCTGCATCAGTTGAAATGATCATTTGATTTTGTCTTTGTGTCTATGTGATGTATTACATTTATTAATTTGTGTGTGTTGAACCATCCTTGCATCCTGGAATGAACCCTAGGTGATCATGATATATAACCTTTTTGTTGAGTTGTCGCATCCTGTTTGTAAGTATCTTGTTGAGGATTTTTTTTATATCAATGTTAGTTAAAGCAATTGGCCTGTAGTTCTCTATTTTTGTTGGATCTTCTGTTTTTGGAATCAGAGTAAAGCTAGTTTCTAGATATGATTTAGGCGTACTGTTTCCCTTTGATTTCATAAAAAGTTTGAGGAGTGTTAGTATTAGATCTTCCCTAAAGTTCTTGTAGAATTCTGAAGTGAATCTAACTGGACCTGGGGTTTACTTCTTTGGTAGTTCTTTTTTTAAATTACTTCTTCAATCTCGTTGCCTGATATTGAGTTATTCAAGATTTTTAATGCCTTTTTGGTTTAGTTTTGTGAATTCGTATGTATCTTGGAATCTATCCATTTCTTTTCAGTTCTTCATTTATTGGTACACATGTTTGCAAAGTGTTTGCTAATAATATTTTTGATTTTAGTAGTGTTTATTTTGGTTCACTATTGTCTTTTCTAATTTAGACCTTGTCTGTCTTGTTTTTTTAAGATTGGCAAGGTCCTTGTCTATTTTGTTTATTCTTTGAAAGAACCAGCTCTTCAAATTCTTATTTTTTTTTGTATTGTATTTTGTCTATATTTCATTAATTTGTGACTTGATTTTTATACTTTTCTTTCTTATACTACATATGGATTTGAATTACTATTTTTTCTAGGACTTTGAGATATGCTGGTTTATGGTAGTAGCCACTTTTTTCTTGTTCTATGGTTGATTTCATGTAGGATCTTAGCAGACTTTCAGTTAGGATCATTTGATACCGTGAGGAACTGTCATGGGGTAGTCAAAAATTATCGTCATATTATATATACATGCATTTTCTAGTTTTAGTTCTTTGACATTGGACCTCAATATTGGTTTTCTATAATGGGCTATTACATTTCCAAGATCCAAATATTTGGAGGACCTCACAAGGGAAAGTATTTTTTATATAGATTAAATTCTTGATGCAATGATGAATCTGATTCTCTGTATGAGAACTGGAACAGCTATTTTTACTACAACTTATTCCTTTAGAGGAATTACTTTCTTTGCCAGCATTAGGACATCTACAGTTTTCTTGACTACTTAACTGTTTTGATAGGACTCTGTCTTGTATTTGGAAAAAATTATTTTTTAAAGCATCTAAATATAGACAATCTCCAAAGTCCATCATTTAAAAAAAATCTGGGTGAGGATTCTTCATTTGGGAGAATACAAGACGGTAGAGAATAATTCAATTGTTTAATTTCACAAAGCCATTAATTTATTTTTGTTTTTTCCTTTGTTTTGTTATAAGACTCTCAGTTTGTTTTCACAACTGCTAACAGTCTGTTAGGAGAATTACTTAATTCCTAGTATTCATTTACACATCAAGCTCTGGTTTTCTAGCGGAAGGCTATTTATAAATATGAGCATGAAGCATCTGCCTATAGACCTATCCTAAAGGATCTACTAAAGTTGTCAAAAAGATGATTCTAAAATCCTTTTGGATTTATTTTACTTTTTACTTGCCTGGTTTAAATTAGTAGCGTATCACTGGAAGTGTAACTTGTATAATCCTCAGGAAGTGCTGACCCACAAATTGTGAGTTTTCATCTCTGTTCCTTTTCATTGACACCAGGAACAACTTCAAATAAAGTGTGAGTGTGTGTGTGTGTGTGTGTGTGTGTGTGTGTGTGCATGTGCACGTGCATGCATGAGATCATGTTTTCCAGACTTTAGGTAATACAACTATTAGTTATTAAAGGTTAAGGAGGCTGACGTAACTGTTCCCAATATTCTTAAAATTGTCCATTAAATTCCTGCCTTTTCTCTCACAGTGTGAGGAAATATGATAGTTAACCATAAATATGATCAAAGCCAGAGCACCAGCCTTCCAAGTGTGTGTTCTGGTGATATTACTAAGTTACTTCTCTTGTTGCTGAGTCAAAATACCTGACACTTAAAGTTAAAAAGGGAAAGATTTGTTTAGCTCACAGTTTGTAGAGGTTTCTATTAATACTTGACTGACATCGGGGCAAGGTGGCATGGCAGTGAGGGATCACAGAGGAGAAACAGTTTGTATCAGACAGAAAACAGAAAAAGCAATAAGCAAGGGGATACAAGCCTCTTTCTATTTCTTGTATTGTATCCAGTCTACTGAGGTTAGGATGGTGCCAAATCCAATCAGTGGGCTGGTTCAATAATCACCCATTATTAATCATGTCACCTTTAATTCTAGCATTGCACTGTGAATTAATCACACACTCTAGATTCAGCCACCTCTAATAAAGTCTCACCTGTGTCTGCATGACTGCATAAAGCTTTGAGGGGAGAGTGGGATACAACCATAACAATGTTTTTAAAAAATGAAATTTTTAAAAGATGAAATCAGAGAGGAACAGAAAATTTAAGACTGGGAGATTTTGGAAAAAATGAAAGAAGATTTATTAGAAGATGATTAAAAGAAGTATTATGAGGACTAGAAAAAATAAAATGTGTTATAAGAAAGAGGCAGTGAATAGAGAAACAAGATTTTGATGGTAAAACCTGAAACTCTGAAACTGCTAAAAGAAAACTTTGGAGAGTACTTGAACATAATGATACATAAGTGATTGTAAACCTTTTAATGACACAAGCATCCTGCTGTGGCACACATATTACAGGCTTACCACCACTAGTATAGATCATGATATTTTGGATAAGACCCCTCCAAAACGGAAAACAAAAGAAAAAATATACAAATGAGATATGTCAAGCTAAGAAACTTCCACACAACAAGAGAAATAATGAGCAGAGTGAGGACAAAACATATAGAATGTGAGGAAATATATGGAAACCACATCCAACAAGAGATTAATATACAGGATATATAAGGAATTTAAACCACCCAATAACAAAAGCTTTTCCCAGCTAATCCAATTAAAATGAGAAAAAGATAAGAGTAGACACTTCTCAAAAGAATAAACTCAAATGGCCAACAAATTTATGAAAAACATTAAACTTAATTTGCTGTCAGGAAAATGCTAGTCAAAATCACACTGAGATATTATGTCACTCCAGTTAGAGTGGTTATTGTTAAAAAGACAAAAATAACAATTTCTGGTGAGGATGTGGAGGAAGAGAACTTTTATGCACTGTTGGTGGGAATGTTAACTTGGGTAATCACTACGGAGAACAGTGTGCAGGCTCCTCAAGAATATAAAAATAGATGTATGTTATGGTTAGTGTCTAAATGTTCCCCCACAGGTTTATGCTGTCATAGGTGGGGCTTTTCAGAAGTGGCTGGGTCTAGAGTATGTGATGCTGGAGTCAAAGATGTATGACTACTAAATTAGTCCACTGATTGGATTGACATAGTTCTGGGTCAAATTAAGGGTACTGCAACTTGGGTGTGAGTGCTGACTGTCCTAAGAGTAAGTAGTCTGGACCAAATATAAGGAAAAGAAAGAGGGCTGCTGTGGTCACTTGGTATTTTACTCCTTTGATGTATTCTGCTTTCTGTGAACTGTTTCTTTTCTGTGATGCACCCTGATTACCACCTCCAAACCAGCCAACTATGGACTGATATTTCTACTACTGTGAGCTACAACAAACCTTTCCTCCTTTAACTTTGGGAATCAGATGTTTTGTCTTAGCAATGAGAAAAGTGTCTGTGACAATGTGCAATATAATGTATCTATCTCATTTCTGAGATGTGTCTAAGGAAACAAAATCAGCACATTCAAAGAAACCTGCATGCTTGCATTTGCTGCTGTGCTAGTCACAATAACTATAATATGGAATTGACCTGAATACCAATCAATGGCTGAATGGATAAAGAAAATGCAGCTTATATATACCATGGACCATTATTCACAATAAAAATAGTACTATGCTATAATTTTTAGCAAATGGATGAAACAGAAGAACATGATGCTAAGTAAAATAAGTATGAAGTAGAAAGAGAAATACTGCATGTTTTTTTGTTAAAAACTTTGAACAGTATGCTTAATATTGTTTAGAGGCTTGAAAAGTTAAGGATGGACAGAAGAGATAGTGAGAGGTTTCTAATAGCTACCAAAACAGAGATAGAAGGAATACATTCTAGTTCTTGTATTCTACAGCACAGTGAGACAATAGTGTTAATAGTAATCTGTTGTATATTTTATGAATAACTAGAAGAGAGGAGCTTTAAAAATCCTAATGCATATTAATGATAAGGAGATAGAAATATTAAATATCTTGTTATAATGAGTATATATTATTCACTAATATTAAACTATTGCATTGGACCCTATAAATTTGTACAATTATTATAGGTTAATAAAAAGTTAAAAAGATTTTAAGGAAAAAAATGAAATGCTTTTGATTGGGAAAAGAGAGATCTTTATGGAAGCTATTTTGGAATTTTACCTACACACAGGTGTGTATATCATATATATGATTATAAAGAAGCTCCATTGAAACTTTTGTTTACAGATTCTTTATTCCAACAAAAAAGGAAGATCATTAATTACTAGGATTTTTTACTCTTTGCTCTAAGGTACTTCCACGATGGGGAATTTTGTTATGTCTAAAGTTCTCCATACCAGTACAAAAATTCTAATTTATTTTGGATGAAATCATGCATTTTTGAAAAATAGACCAAGAACTTGAATTACTGCATACAAATAAAATCAGATACTGTTGCAGATGCACAAACTAAGAGATAATGAATTCAATAAGTTCTAGTTAGGTTGATAGTTTTTCTTATTTCTTGAGTACGTCACAGTTTTTTTTTTTTTTTGTCTCAGGCTTACTATGTTTGCTATTTCCTGTCCTTCAATTACTCTTTTGTTCCTTCAGTTTTCTCACTATGTGCTACCTTCACAGAGATATCTTCCTTGACAATCTTACTTAAATAGTATTTTTCTTTTCTCTGTTTTGTTACCACAGTTATGCCTAATATTTATTACATATTTATATATTTTTAGCATGTTGGTAGTTCCATTATGATAAGGATTTGTTTGGCTTATCTATTGGTATTTCTTTGCCATTTCAAATAGTTCCTGAAAAACAGCAATTGCTTAGTAAATATTTATCAAGTAATTACAATATAGTCCTACATAGGCTAGATTTTTACTAGCAATATTACTGCTGAGTAAACTTTATTTTTTAAAAACAGATTTCTTGAGATATGGCTCACATACCATGAAATTCATTCATTTAAATAGAATAGTTTGACATATGCTAGTGTTAGAGATGATATCAAAAAATCACCAGTCAATTTTAGACTATATTTTTTGCCTCAGAAGAAATATTGCATTCTTTAGTTATTATTCCATTGTCCCTTGCCAATTTCTCCTGTATTTCTTCTGTGTTGACACATTAATTGAATGCAGTTTGGTATAATTCAGGTTTGCAAGGAACTAAATTTAATACAGGACACATAATTTATAGGATTATTTTATAATATTCACCTAAAAAGTCAAATACAAAAGAGTGCATGAGATCTGTCTATGCACTAGAGACCCAAAGAATCCATCTGAGGACCTGCATTCCAAAGCAATGCTCCATCTGAGTCCAGTTGAAGACCTACAATCCATGGTAATGTTCTCCATGAGTCCAGTGGAGGCCTAGAGTCCACAGCAATGTCTCATGCAAATCTGTATCAAGTATCTGCACTGAAAAAGCCCAAAGGTCAGTGGTGGAACCTAGAAAGTCTGCACCAGTGGGATGAAGATCTGTGTCAATAGGCTGATAAATCTGCACTGGAGCCAGAAAACAACACTCAACATAAAAACCAGAGCTCCTCTGAAAAGAACCACAGCCATCCTGAGTGACAGTGAAGACCTAAGGTTCTCGTATGATGAGTACAAACTGAGTTTGTATCAGCAAAACCAGCGTGATAAGGTTCCCTAGAATCGGTTACATGCCATCTTCCCTCTAGCTCTGCTGGCAACTAACCTCAAGTGGGCCTTTCACACCCAGAACCATGCTAACTCAGTTAAGCTGGGTGCTACAAGTTGACTATTGTGGGAAACCCTGCAATTGGCTGCCATCTTATGTTAATAAGACAACAGGCATCTTAATGTTAAGTTGCTATTTAGTAGTTAAGTTTCCATCTATCCTCCCCTAGCCATTTCCATCTCTCCTCTCCTAGCCTGTCACATGTCCCTGTGGTTCAGCCTTACAGCGATTATGCTAATTAGCCTGCCTTATGGGCCCAAGTGTGTGAGATTTGAATTACCCTGTAGCCTCCGGTCTCGCTAGAACTTCCCACTGTTGTTAAGTAACCTGCTGATGTGTCAGAACCCAGCCCCCCACACAGACCTCTGACCCAAAAATAGCAGGTTATACCATGGTAACCATCCTTACTTTCCTATTTACGTAAACTAAAATCCTGTATTACTTACATTGTCTTACTATGACTGATCTCATTTGAATCTGAATCATAAGACCATGGGTTTGCCTTGGCTGATTTTATTTGAATTTGGTATGCTTGTTAGTATCAACCCTAAAAGTAGAGGCAACTACTCTGAAGATGACAAGATGTAAAGGATATCCATACTGATATTAATTATTAACAGCTCTCAAATCCTACAATGCTTTCAAAGTTGTGTTTTTATAAAAATAATAAGGTAATACTATGTTTAACTATATTAAGCCAACAATGTGGACAAATCTATTGAAAATAACAAGAGAAAACATAGTAACTACGGAAGATCACCTATATTGTGGTCTTATATGTCTTATCCATTGCATGTTTTTCTAGCAATTTTTTTTGCTGTCTTGTTATGATTTGTTTTTCCCTATAATACAGAGAGGATAGATATATATGTAGAAATTCACACATGAGATTTTTTAAAAAAATTATTTACGGGAGCAGATTATATAATGCAAGCTGTAATGAACAGATACTCTGAAGAAGAGACACTAAGAAACCCAAGGCTAATTTTGTAGCATTATGATATAAATTCTAGCAATACTATTATTCACTGATCAGAATGATATTAGTCTAGTCTCTTAAGTTCAATTTCAGCCTATGTAAAGATGGGGATGGCTACCACGAAGAGAATGAGAGATGCGATAGTAGTTATTATTGTCTTGCCCAATGTTAGATCTTGAAGACCTAAAAAGCCTTTATCATCCTGTAATGATTTGATTAGTTCTATAATATGCAATATGTATATAATGTGGGTGAAGATGGGGACAACTATTTGTAAGAAACTAGAGACAGTTAGATAGACAGTGAAGATCTCCAGTGGACTTGCTTTGAAATCTGTATTTCTTTAAATTCTTTTTTAAACTGTTTTGTTCTGTTTTGATATGTTTAATCTTACCCTCTTTGAGATGTAAAACAAGTGTGTAGGACTGATAACCATGTTACAGAGTTTTTGTTCGATCATTGAGCACAACTGTTTGCAGTGTCGCTTTTTGAATGTCATTTTAAATACTTTAATTTTGTAACCTGAACAACTATTTCTAAGTTGACAATATGTAACTTATCAACCAGCGATTTCTTACCATTTATTTTTCTGTAATTTTGTATTATTTCTACCCTTTTTTATCTCCATGTATTTTTTTCCTTTTCTTTAAATAAAAAAAAAGAACCCAGCCCCTTCCCCAATACCCTATATATTTGTTACTCTTTCTTTGAATAAACAAGACTTGATCAGAGTCTGTCTTGTCTCCATTCTTCATGTCTCTTTGTCTCCTTTCTCATCCCCTCTCTCCCTCTACGGTCTCCGTGGACTTACTGGTGGGTCAGGATAGACTGTTGGTTGCCACAGTATCTGAGCCACCAGTGTTAGATATTATATTCAATATATGTGGTGTTTCACACAGGACCTGATGCACAGTATGTATTATCCTTTTATCTTTTAATATTTTTAACAGTCACAAAACCATTAATACTGCTCCTGAATTTTTAGGATAAATTAGAATGTAAAGAATTAAGATATGTATCCATGGTCACAGAATTATTCTCAATAGTTCTACTTTTGTGGGGATCACAGGGAGTGTGTATGTATTCACAGTTAGCATCTCCCATCGGTAACTATGTGACTTGCAGAATTTTGATGTCAAGCAGTGATGATTAAGGTGGTCTTTTATGTGAGTAAGAATGTGCTTCTTTCCAAAAGTATGCAGATATATTACTGATGAATGTGTTAGTAGTTTTTCATATTTTTTGTCAATAATGGCAACTTGGATGTGAGCTATAATAACCCCCTAGGCACAGATTTTCCACCTCTCAGAAGAGTTATATATAATTCTCTTTCTTTGTGTTTTCAGTTTTACTCTTCCGTTAGTACATGCTAGCAGTAGTACATCATGATTACATTTCTTGTGGGGAGTTGGTGCCTATATACAGCACATCTACCTGAGCTGGAATGGCTGTGATTTGCTGAGATTTCTCAGGGAAGATAAACAGCTGAAATTAATTTCATTTTTAGTGGTGGGTAGAATCTATCCAAGAGGACAATAAGGAAGGTTTTTTTTTAAGAAGGAAAGAAAGGTCCACAAAACCCAAAGGTAAGAGATAATCTTAGCAGTCTGAGCAGCTCCAAGTGCGTGGGTGATGGGCTATGCTTGTGGAAATATGGGACTTGGGGCCTAGAGGCAGATAGAGGGGAGAGAAGGCTTTGTAGAACATGCTATGATGGTATGACTTTGCTGAAGACTGCGTTGTGTCATAGAAGGGTAATAAGATCACACTAATCTGCCAGAAAATTTATGCATTTGTAATGCGGAAAGATTGAGAAAAATTTAAAGTAAACCACTTAACACTAAAATTCACAGAACTTTATGACCATGGTGACTGAATAGCAGAGAAGAATCATATTTTTGGCTTGAAAGACTGGATAAATCATGATTCCATTTACTCATTTATTTGATATTTTCTTTCAGTAAGTGTTAATTTTTGTATCTACCACTGGAAGACAATTGTTCACAAAACTGGAGAGAAAGCTGAATAGGCCATGAATCTGACTTCTAGAAGTTTACAGTCTCGCAGAGGATACAAAGATCTAGAAAAACTGACATTTTAGTGTGTTAAAAACAATGGAACTTTTAGTTAGAAGGTAAGCTGAAGATTTAAAACAGGATATGATTAATTTTTTGTGTGTAGGGATGCGACTAGAGAAATATGAAAAGGGTGAAAATTCTGGGTTTGGGTCTTAACATAAGAATAGAACATTCCAAGTACTGAAAAAATCTTATTCCAGGGAAAGAGAACAACATAAGCAAAACCACAATGTCTTTAAGAATACAATGTTTTAGTATATTGTAAGTATGGTCTTGAGGTAGTTTGGAGATGAGAATGCTTAAGCATTGTGATTCTAATGAGCATATAAAGACTTTGGATTTTCTCAGGCAAATCCACACTCTGAGGGCCCATCAGGTTTGCCTGAATACTTCCAATATAGTTTTTAACATTTGGTTTCAGTTCAAGCCTTCTGAATTAGAAAGTCCAAAGGTGAACCTCTAGCATAGCCTACACTCAAAACTCCATGGACCAATCTGATGCAAAGCCTTTGTAGCAATGGTGGAACCACTGAAAGCTTTCAGCTATTTTGTAAGCATCATAAAGTATTCCTTTACTCTTCCATTGTTGTGGTATAATTTACTCCTGGACCATAAAGTACAAACTGAATAATAATGTGCATTGCCTAAGTTTGTAATAGTCAATTGCCACTTTGCAATCAAATACCTAGAATAAATGGGATGTGATGAATGCAGAATCAGCCTCCTTTGTGGACATACCCTTGCCAGAACATTCATAATGTGAAAATGACCATGAATAGTATTTTCCCCCCAAATTTTATAACTTTGGGAAATTGTAAAATCTGCCCAAAGTGTATAGTTGAAAAATTCAATAGGCTTTTAATGAAAGAATCAGGGAATTTTGGCACTTGGCTTACTACTTTCAACTTGCTTAGTAATTAGTAGGGATAATGTTTCATGATGTTTGTTAAATGGAAGAAACAAAATGACATCTATATTTTTTGCTACCAAAAAGGATAAATATTTGAAGCCAAAGTTATAAAATGAAATGATTTCAAGAATAAGAATAAAACACTTTCCATCCCCCATGAAATGGCACTGAGAACATAAGAAACACTTAGAAGATGGGCAGGACATCGTACATCACAGCTTAAGGTTTCAGTTTTACCAATTCTGCAGAAAGTGTAAATTTCACTTCTGAATTCTGAGTGGTATTGAAGATAACTAAACTCAGAATATTGACTGATTTTAAATAAATATTGCATAAAATATTTGGAAGGAGAAATCAGCTGAATTGAGAAGTGACTTTTGTTTTCATTGTTTTAGTAACTTCGGGCATTATGTGGAGTAAGAGAAATAAAGAATCACAGAATTATCCGGATAGAGAAACTGAGAAAATTATTCAAATCATTTTCTGTCTTACATTTTAATCCACTTTTTAGAAGGCATAATTCTTTTCTTTTAACATTAACTTACAAGATAATGTGACTTCTGTACAGTAGGCACTTAATAAGTATGAATTGAATTAAGATCCCAGTAAAATGGTTTTCCATTCCTTTCTTTCATACCTCTAGTGATGGGGATATGTTTCTGTTTAGTAACTGTTTCAATGCTTATTTTCCTTTTACTTGTATATTGTTGTGGGAGAGAACATGTATTTTTGGGCTTTAGCAATCCTCATTAGTATCCATTGTTCTCCATTTATAAATTATTTAACAAGTAATTAAACTCTTCTGTCTTTTTTCTTTATACATACATTTTATTTTTATTTGTGTGTGTCTGTAGTAATGATTATATTCCTTTCGGGGAGTTGATATATGTACTAATACATGCTGATTCTATTTTTATCCCCTTACCCTGCCTTCATTTTCGTGTCCTTCTATCTTTTGGTTTCCTTTCCTTTTGGAAAAGATCTATCTTCTTGTTTTCTATTCTCTATCATGGATAAACTTCTCTCTTTCTTTTTTTTTTTCTCACTGTAAAAAACAATCACTGGCATCATTGTCAGGATTAAACGGGATGATTCACACAAAGTATTTGGCAGTGTCTGAGGGACAATACATGCTTAATAGATACCATTTTAATTTTGTAGTTAATACCATAATTATCTTTCCAAACATTGGTTTTTAAATCTTTCCTATGGAGCCATAAATAGCAAATCAAATTTAACTTTCAACATAGAATCTTTCAAATATGTGAATATTATCATGTTATTTGTGTAGGTAAGGGGTAAAGAAGATAAAATCGATCATTTAAAAATGAATGTCATACCTAAGACTTAATAATCTAAAACCACATTCCCCATTCTTTATGCTTATCACAGAAATTATCATGTATCTATATCTATATATTTATTGAGGTACCTTATATGTGAATTTCTTTGTCTATTAAATACGTAACTTTAAGTGAATTTTGTTTTTCTCTGATTTTTAACTATGAATTTTAGGTAGGATTTTAAATCGGATTAAAATGTAGAGTGAAATCTTCTAGGTAGATCAATTTGCTTGACATTTGAATTTGTTCTTCTACATTGTTGTTAGGCCATTTCTTAATGGAAGTTATCAGTATTCGTATTTCCCCTAAATTATTTGATATTGTTCTTTGGCTAAGAAAATGTAGGTTTATCCCTACTCTAATGATAGAAAACCTCAAGAAAATTACCCTCTTAGGGCTATACTCTCTCATTGATAAAATAGGTAAGGCGGGGCAGAGAGATAGCTCAGCATCATAAGGGCCTGCCTGGAAAGCTCAAGATCCTGAGTTTAGTTCCTGGTACCAAAAAGAAATAGGCAGTAGATTTGTTACTTTGAATTTATGAGATACTATTATGAGATAATAATGATCATAATTAGCACTGAGTAACCAACTATTATGTACTAGTTGTTACATTATCTATATCTATGTCCCTACCTATCTATATCTATAATCATCTTGATTATATATGTATAATCATCCCATAATCATCTATCCATCAAGTTAGAAACTATTTTTCACATATGTAATTGACTCAAAATATAACTTTGTCATATCTTTCCATTATTGCAAAATTTCACTGATGTCTTTTTAGTATGGCAGAGTGTTTAAAACAAGTTCTGTGCCAAATTATTTAAGTGCATAATCTAGGTCTATCAAATCCTATCGGTCTTAGTTACTTTTCTCTCATTACTGAGACAAAGTGCCTGATATCCAAAGTTAAAGGGGAAAAAGTTTATTTGACTCACTGTTTGTAGAGGTTTCAGTTTATTATTGTCTGACTCTAAATCAGGGTGGCACAGCAGACAGGCATTGCAGAGAAGAAACAGTTCATGGTGGGTAGAAGATACCAAAGCATCAAAGGATGACACATTCATTTTTGTCCCTTATATCTTATCCATGCTACTTAGAGTGGGTAGCACTCACACCCTTAATCTTAGTGCCCTTGATCCTAACAATGCACCGCGAATCAATTCCAGCATCACACATTCTAAATCCAGCTATCTCTGAAAAAGCCCTACCTATGACCTCATGAAGCTTTGGGAGTCATCTATACCCAAACCATAGCACAAGCTATAAGGATATTGACCAAAGTATGCCACTTTCCATCTAAAATGAGAATGATAACATCAGTGTCTTACAGGATATTGTGAGGTTAAAAGAGATAAAATATTATAAGTCCCAGAACATAGCATATTCCACATAATAAAATTTGGTACTTTGAACTTCAGGTACTGTTTAAATCACTTTGTATTAAATAATTTTTCAAACCACTTGGTCTTGTATTTCCCTTTATTATATTGATGAAAAATTAAGGCACAAATTAAGCTACACTAGTTGGATACAAGACACAAATAATAAAAGGTTTAGTCAAACATATGAAGGACATAAGCATGTGTGAGTGCACCCGTGTGTATATGTATGCGATGTACAAATCAGTATGGCAAGCACAGAGAAAAATGGAACAGGGTAATGACAGTACTACAGATTGGAAAAGACATTGCTTATGAGGGTGAAAATTGATTCAACTACAGTGGAAGCAGCCTTGTTTTACCCGCAAGATTTGAAAGTTCAGGTATTTTATGATCCAGAAAATCTATATAGAGTTATAAATAACTAAGAGGAATTTTTATGTTTGTAAAGTGGGAGTGATGATAGATGTTTAAAACAGAACTTCTTAAAATAGTAAACAAATAAAATGGTTCCAGCGGCCATCAATAGGGAAGTAGGAGAATAAATTTACAAAATGGATTATCAGAAGTCAAAGCAAATGGACTATGGTAACATACAAAAATATAGGTGAATATTGGCAAGTATAATACTAATATAATTTCTCCATACATATTACAAGTTGAATAAGTTTTTCAAAGTTGAAAACACTAAAGTAAAAAATATTTTTAGACTCTAAAGGGATGTAATAAAATATTACAAAGTAAAAACAAAGCTGAAACAGTTCATTAGAATGGCTATCTTGGGCAAAGGCAGGCAGGAAATGGGAACTGCTGTGGTGAATGTCATAGGTTGGATAGAAGTTATCATAGCTGTGACTATTGTTTTTAGTGGTGAGTTCATAAATTTCCATTACCTTATTATTAAATTCATGAATACATACTACTATGGAACAATGACAAAAGTGTATGATTAGAGTTATGATCATTTCAATTTCAATTTTTAACTGGTCCAAAAAGATAGGAAAAAAATAATCCTGGATTTTTTGGCTATAGGTTTCAACAGATGTGCTATATTATTGCTGTTATTTGTATGCTATTATAAAATGAAATAGATTGTCATAAGTTGTTTAAATATAATGAATAAATATAAATTCCAAGGATACAGAAGTGGACAGACACAACATTCACTCCCTCGTTGAGCTTTCCAAATTGAATGTAACTCAATTACATGAGATGAGATGAAACAATAAGTCTAATGAGAGGATTCTGGGAAGGGTTTCATTCATTTCAAAAAAAAAAAAAAAGAAAGCACACCACACAAGAGGGTTATTTTGCTTGTAGGGGAACCTGGAAACTTCAGCAACATCCTTCAATTATAACAGCAGCTACCATGAAATAAAAATAACAGACTAAGGATTAATCAACAGTGGAACCACCTTACTTAGAATTTATATGAATGACTCCATAAAATAAGAAATGATACTTATTACTTTGTCATTTGACTTGGACTATTTCTTTGAACTCAAAAATTGTGTCTGCAATAAGTATTCGGTCCTAGTGGAGAATATTGCAAGGGACAGGCTCTACAACTTGAAATTGCCTTTTTTGCAGTTAATGTAGTTAATTTCCATTGTTTGAGGTTTTGTTATCTACTGCAAAGCACTTTTGATGCATATGTTCACATTCAATTTTTTCCTCTGGACGTGACGTTTCTCTATTGATTGAGAACATTTCAGAGGGTGTTCCAGCTCTACCACTTATCCTGTCAGGTTTAATATGTATAATGTGTTATTACCTCATTCATTGAAAACCTTTTGCTTCTTGCCGATTATTTGTTCCATTTGTGAGGATAAAATATGACATTATTGCAGAACTGTAAGACTTACACAAAATAGGATGCAAAGCTTCTTTGAAAAATGAAGTAACATTGCCAAAGCAGTGTTGAGTTTGGAGTTGGTGATCAAGAATATATGGTGGAAACATTTTGTCTGATTATGTGATATTCCTCAATTAATTTAGCTGCATGAATAAAGCACTGAGAAGGCACAGGGTTAGATTCACTCAGGGGTGGATGAACACAACCAAGGAACACAAGAGACAAGAAAGATATTAGTATGAGTTTATAATTAATCTAGGTTGGGTTACACATAGAGAAAATTTATGATCTTAGAATTAATCTAGGTTGGGTTGTACATAGAGAAAGAAGAAGGATCAGTGAGTTGATGATCTCAGTGAATTTGAAACTGGGCTACAAGAGCAATGAAGCTGGAAAAGTCAGAGTCTACAGCTGGTTTTAAGAGACAAATTGCTAATTTTGGAGGCAATGCTGCTTCTGACAATGCCATGGTACAGATCCCATGTAAGAGGAGTCAGATATAAAAGTTTGTTACTACAAAATCTTGGGATTTAGGGTCACTTGTCACTGCAATAGAAGCTGATTAATTTAGAAAATTCATGAGAAGTATCTGAACTGCCTCCTGTTGCAGAAACTTCAGAACTTCAAGGAACACTGTTTGAAAACCAGCAATCCTGGGAAAACTCGCCACTGTTTAATGAACATTCTCAGTGTCAGATGTTTTCAAATCTGCAAGACAGTAGCATTAAAATTCAAATCATGTCATCTAAGGGAGTCAGGCCTCTTGCATTGTTAGCTGAGTTTCTCCCTTCTGGATAAATTTCCAATGATTGCAGAAACAGACACTGTGGCAAAAGGTTTATAGTTGAAATAAAACTCAGCTCTTTCCCCTTACTAGTTGTAAACATTGGATAAGTTACCATCACTCCACTTCAGTTTTTAATTCAGGTATTGTTGTTATGAAGATTAAATAACAAAAATTATCCAAAGCATTGAGCACATATAATGAAAAAAATTGTGACCACTGAATCAGTATATCCTAGGGCTCAAGAGCAAAGTCTAGGGATTCTCATGCTGAGTGCCAGTGCCAGTTTTTACTACTTAGCAACAAGAAGGTGCAAAGTGAGCTCTCTGAGCCCAGTCTCCTCATTTGTAATACAAGATAGTAATAGGGCTTGACTCACTGGGCTATAGTCAAGATTATCTGAATTAACAGTTACATGGCAGTTGCAGTCATAACCAGAGTTTAGTGTGTACTGTGTAAAAAATGACTCTTAAATAAGTCTTAGTGGTTAAGGTCTCATTACAACAATTTAACTTTCGGTTGAAGAACAAATCTGTTAATATAAAAGTTGATTGGCTGCTTTAACACAGACTTATAAACTTGTTCTAATTCCTTTTCTACTATCTGCTTGCAGTCTTCAAACTGAGGATACAAAATACATGGGGCATGACTAGAAGTCCCACCACCTATAGCGGAAGTGATTGTTTTCTTCACTCTGTTTAGAGACAATGTTAAGAAACATGGTAAGCCAACTGTTTGGTGTCTGTCCATCCTTGCAAATGATGAACATGGGTCAGATTTCTTTTCACTGAAGAGTTCGTCTGAGGACTGGGGCCTTGAGAAGAAGAAGCTCATTATAAGGCTGATCAATTCTCTATAAGAAAGTAAACTGACTCCTCCGTTTACTGATTAACAGTCCATCAGAAATGAGATATGTCTTGTTTGCTTCATTGTCCAGATAAAGTGGACTAAGTCAGCAGTATAGATGATAAGTAGGTTGGTACCTGTGATGAGGATTTGTCTTTTAGGCACCCAGGACAAGCAGGGGGAAGCAGAGACTGTTTTTCTTTGCTTTGCATTTGCTTACCTTCTGCAGGTTTTGAATGAAGAAGAGATGATTGCTTTAATCCTTCCCCCTTCTACTTTACACATCAGTCTGTCTCACAAGTACTTGATGTCCTTTGAAGGCAGGGTCATGTTAATGTCATGTTACACTAGCATTGTCAGTCATGCTAAATTAAATACTCAGGAGGCCAATAAGCTTGAGGCTTTCTGTACTATGAGTTCTTATGTAGCAAAGTGCAAATTGATTTTGTATACAAACAAATGGAAACCTTATTTAGGCGAGTAGCTTTTGTGACATATACCCAGAGTCCAGCCAATCATCAACAGCTGAGATTCAGCAACTCATACAAAGTCAGCTGATCATTTCCATATAAAGCAGACACCTAGCTGTAGCCAATCAGGTGATTTCCTTATGTCTAGTTTGTGAGCTTACTCACTGTTCACACTGCTTGGCAGAGCTCTTTGACCATCTTTTGGTTCTGAGTGATGCCTGACTTGTTAGTGTTTTTTACTCAAATACATGCAGTTAAATGTAATTTGTTTAGAGTTTTTAAGTCACTAATTTAGTGATTGAAACATTTACTATTTTGTGTAGAAAAGTAAAAGAATAAATGTCATAGAAATGGCAACCATGGCATCACAGTCTGAATGTATTTTTATTAAGAAGAGATCTGAATCAGGTAACTGATGTATGTACAAAGTCTATGGTTGAGCTTTGTTGGTGTTTTATGTTTCAGTGGGCAATACAACCACATATAAATCATGACTGATTATGATAGTCATACACTCAGTCTAGCCCTTTAGTTCTAAAACTCAGTTGAGTTCATTCATTTAGGTTATCAGCAAGCATTCGAGTATATGACTCTGGATCTAATTCAAACCTGTTATTGTACAATTAATAAATTTAAGTCTTAGTGGTTAAAGTCTCATTACAACAATTTAAATTTCAGTTGAAGAACAAGCCTGTTAATATAAAAGTTGATTGGCTGCTTTAACACAGACTTATAAACTTGTTCTTAGCATCTAATTCTTAATCTGAAAGAATTAAGGTACCTGGAGGTTATCATCTCCTTGAAGACTCATTAACCATATTCCTAAACAATTAATGTATAAATAAGAATGCCCATTTATTAATGTATAGGAAACATAACTCCCATATTATTGATGCTACTAACTCATTAGCATGTTTCTTTACATAGAAAACAGTTTAGAAGAGTTATGAAAATAATACTAGAAGACTGATTAACTTTTAGCACAAAAAGCTATTGAGTGCTGGGCATAGCAGCACACTCCTGTAATCCCAGCACTTGGGAGGCTGGGTCAGGGGGAATCACTGCAAGTTCAAGACCAGCCTGGGCTACAAAATGAGCCCAAGTCTAACTTAAACTGCATAGTGAGACTCTGTCTCAAAAAGACAATAAATAAATGAATAAATAAATAAATACCTGAAACTTCAGGACACCAAAGTTACTTGACCTTTAAGAAAAGCTATTGATAGAATAGATAATAATATTCAAGTTACCTTAGTATATTAATTATTAACTATTTAACTAATTTATTTTTCAAAAATTTGTTGGATGTTTGGTATACAATCTAGCATTCAAAGACAAATCAGTCACAATGTCTCTTTTCTTAAGGAAGATTGAGTATAATAAAAGAGAATTCTGAAATGAAAGATTGATATGGGAAAGGCTTTATAATTTAAGAATACTTTAAAAGACAGTAGGAGTCCAAAGATGAGTAACAAATTTTCCTATATAAACAATGAGAAGCTTCATGAAGGAACTACACTTGATCTAGGTTTTGAAAAATGATTAGGCATCCACTAATTGGACAGGTGTGTGTGTGTGTGTGTGTGTGTGTGTGTGTGTGTGTGTGTGTGTTGCAGTACTTGCAAAACTCACAGTGTGCTGCAGTGAGGGAAATGACATATTTTCATATGGTTGGAGCATGGGGTTGGAGAGTTGGGGTCAAAAGAGCTATAAAGAATGAAGAATATAGAATCGGAGGGTAGAATATGGACGGCCTTAGCATCTGGCTCAATCTATAGTAGGTGAGAAGTATCAAACAGGTGAATAATTTGTTCATACTTAAATATTGGAGCCATATCTTTGAAACCAGAGTGTATATGGATTGGAAGAATAAAAATCAGGAGGAGAAAGATGAATTTGAAAGATATGGAGTAAGAGACAACGGACCTGATGCAGACAATGTTAGGGGTGTGGAAAAGAAAGCATAGCAGAACTGAACAGAGCTGCCTATGTGGCTCTCAGGTTCTCTGCAAAATGCTTGTTAATATCAGTCTTGCAGGAAGACAGTTAGTGAGTATGAGGACTTCTGATGAACCACAAATAGGAAGGAGATGGGAACTCCCGTTCGCATAGGGGTGAGGAACCAGCAGTTTCAAGAAATGCCACACTGACTGAGAGTTCATGAAGAAGCCATGAAACTGATATCCGGTACTCATTCAGACAGTTCACCTCCATCTGCCCAAATTATTTTCAGTAAAATAGAAAGGAGAAGCCTTTGGGGTCAGATGGACATGGATTAAAATCTGACTAATAACACCATTTTTTTTGTGAGGGATCTTGGGTTTATTAATGAGTCTTGTTCAGTCCCAAGTTTTCTCAGATACAAAATAGGTGTAAAAGTCCTTTCTCAGAAACTTATTAAAAACATTAAATATCATAACATATAAATTGACTACAAGAATGGTGGGCTTATTGTCAGAGACTGAAAAACATTCATTTATTTTCTTTATTTCTGTGATTTTTAGCCATTAGAAAGGCAAAATGTAGGCAGGGAGTTAGACAGACAGTCTCTGTAATTCTGTCCTGCTATGGGATGTTGTAGTTTAATCTCCTGGACTTAGAAGGGAAAAGCTGTTTATAGTCTGGCCCATCCTTACCTTGACATTTTTATTTTCAGTTTACACATAGCAGCTATCCTGGCCCTTTAAAGATCTGAATAACAAGAGTGTTAGAATCTGACTTAATTATTATTATTATTATTATTATTATTATTATTTTTGAGACAAGGTCTTGCTATGTAGTCCAAGCTGGCCATGAACTTGAGACCATCCTCCTGTGCCAGCCTTCTGAATGCTGGGATTACAAGTGTGTGCCACCATATCCAGTTCTAGAGTAATTTTCAAGGCAAAAGTTCTAGCAGGAGTGGTGGTTTTATTTCGCTCTTGGGGCACCTAGACGTTTTGAGGACACTTCATTACTAACCATAGAGTGTAGAGTGGTCTGAAAGAATTGAAAAAACATGAGAAATTCTCTGAAAAGAATTTTCTGTGTGAAATTTGCTTCAGTAGAATAAGACTTAATCCAGCAAGTGAACAGGACAAAGGAAAGTTACACACACATAGTCCCCGTGCTGAAGGGAGCTCAGTTTAGAGAAACGTGCTTAGGGCTCCAAGAGCTTAGGACGTTGGCTCCATTTATTTTCCTTTTGCTTTTGTGTGGAAATGGGTTTCGGAGTTAAAGCCTTCTGGCGGAAGGTGCTGGAGTTCCAGGCTGCCAACCACATGTCACTATGACAAAAAGCAAAAAGACAATCAATTTCTTAGACTAGAACTGGATTTTAAGACATATACTCTCCAAGAATAGACCATGCGATTGGCTCAATACCGAGGGCCTTTTCCTGGACATTAGATAGTCTCAGGTTCGGGGCATACATGCCAGCTCCTTTTTCTCTTTGCACTGTTAGCCTTACTTACTCTTCTGATGATAAAAATGCCAGGATGGATACATTTCAAAGAAATGAACAGTTTAAAATGTTGCCTGTTTAAAAATTAAAATTAATTTGCCCTGTGAGTCGTGAGTCTCATTTTAATAGTGTGTTGAATAATTCAGAAGCTGCAGAGTCTTTCAAAGCTTGTGCTGCAGTTTTCGGCTGTCTTGCTTGGGAAACAGCCCGTGTAAAAATGCTTAGCATGGGCAGAATGAATTCTCCTGGGGTCTGCACATCACAGGACCTTGGGGATTATGGATGGAAGCTTTTCAGGAAAGCACTGAAAGCCAATATAGTTTGACACTAACTTGTGAGCTTCTCTGAGGAGACAAGCAGGTCAAAATGTGGATGAAGATGGATTATTCATTGGTCACTTATCTGTGTTTGAACATTTTCATAACACAGGACTTATTTCCTAGACATCAGCATTATTATTATTTTGTATTACTATTGTTTTAAAAATTGAACCCAGGACTTCAAGCAGACTAAAGTTATGCTCTACCACTAAGCTACTCCCCCTTTATGCTTACATTCTACGCAATAATCTCAAATTAATGCTGCTAGAGATCTGGAAACTTGCTTTATTTTGTTGGGCATGCCTCATACTTTATTTCCCATCCATGAGTAGGTGCTCTATAAATATATAGTTCTTGATACTAGGTGTGAGGAAAAATTGTTATTTAACTAGTTTGGTTAAAGAATATTTCTTATCTTCATTTTAATTCAGAATATAAAGGGAAATTGATTATTGGTTCCAATTGTTTTTGGTTTGTTGAATAGCCTTGTTTTCTTTCTATTTATTTATGTCCCCTCTTGCTATTGAAGATTTGAAATTAGTTCCATTGCACACTGACTTAGATGCCGTCTTGATCCCTGCCCTTATAGATTATGAGAATGAGGTTCTGGCGCTGGTTTTAGTACATCTTTATGGAAACCCCACTGAGAGACAGAGTACTTCTTCACTATTAAGGTGATGGCCTATGAAGCCACAATTCCTGCAGGCAGGGTATTTCTAATATAGCAAAGCCTTAGAACAAAATTTGATAAAAATTTCCCACAAAACTCTAGTTCAAGAATATAGAACTAGCAACATAAATCTATGGCGTGATTCACTCATTTTTTTCATTAAAAATGTAATCCCAGTATGAGTATTTATTTCTTGGTAGATATCAAGAAATCTTTTCTTCCTTAAACTTGCCCCTGAAAGTTCCATTCAATTTATTCCTCCACACAGAGGAAGAATTTGTTCTTTAATTTCTTATGAATCATTGAAAAGAAAACATTTTAGCTGTCATCTCTATTTAGGAAATAGTTATGTGATTTTAAAGCATGTTTAACCCTGCTAATCGTCTTAAATATAGAATTTCTTATTGGGTATCAGTTAAAGACTGAAAAATTAGGGGGCCAGGGATTTAGCTCATGGCATAAGTGCTTGCCTTGCAAGTGCATGGTCATGAGTTCGATCCCCAGTACCAATAAAAAAAATAAATAAAAAGACCAAAAATTATAGGATTAAACTTCGTCTGTCAATTAAAAATCTGTTTCTTAAGGAAAACTTGTGTATACTAGCTGGGTGAAAGATGCATGGCTACTAAAAACACAGCAAAATACCTGTATACTTTAAACTGCATTAATTTTAAAGGAGTTCATAGTGAAGAAGGTTATAGTGCTTTCAATTTTCTTTATACACTGATCACTACTTAGGTCATTGCATTCATCTTGGGGAGCTATGATTTTTTTTTATTTAAAGAAAAAAAAACAGAAAAAAAAGGGTAGAAACAATACAGAATTTCAGAAAAATAAACAGTAAGAAACCACCAGTCGATAAGTTACATACCATCATCTTAGAAATAGTTGCTGGAGTTACAAATTTAAAGCATACAAAGTGATATTCAAATAATGACATTGCAAAAAGTTCTGTTCAATGATCCAACAAGAGCTTAGTAATATGGTTCTCAGTCCTACACACTTGTTGGGGAGCTATAATTTTAAGAATAGAACATATTCTTGAAGGAGGATAATCAGAGGTAGATCTGTAAGGCATGAGGGCTCAAAAGGTGGAACTTAACGTGTTTGAAGAAATGAGACTTTCACACTAAGAAAAACCTTGTTCACTTTTCTTAGAAGAAGCTTTAGATACGCATCCATTCACCAGCAGTTCAAAAACAGCTTGGAGGTGGGTAGGTTGTATTCATACACACCTAAGTTTCTTCCAATTCCCTAACCTCCTTAATCCCAAAGATTGCTATATCATGTTGAATTTCCTAGCCCATCTAAGGAGATAGCCTTTCTGTATACCATTGTTACACTCAGCTTGGTCTATCAGCTCTATTCAGATTGTTAAATATTTGTGGAGTCCTTCATGGAAGCATCTCCAGATGGGGGCAGGAAGGTGGCACAACAGAGGAAGGACTTTAGGACAAGGTATAGGGGGATTTGAGCTCTATTTATGGTGCCCCATACTTGTGTAATCTTGGATATAATGTAATCTTTTCTAAGAGTTTGCTTCCTTCTCTGTAAAATAAGCAGAATAACATATCCTGTTGAGTTGTTGTTAGTGTTAATAACACAGCATATGAGAATGTGATTGGTTTGACAAATAACTATTTCCTTTAGTAGTTGAATTGACTACTATCTAATATTTATGGGATAATGGAAAAGAACAAATTTCCCAATTTCTGCTCATTTTATTCTCTTAAAAATATCTCCTCTAATTTTCACCTTGGTTTCAAAGCTCTTGGAGTGAAAGAAGCATGTTTTTACTGTTATTTAATACAGCTTTTTGATTAGCAGATCAGGTGTTTCTATTCGTTATGATTCAAAATATCCACCCTCCAAAGTCCTGTTTCCAGAGGCATAGCTCAAAGAGGTAGGTCCCTGTAGGCTTGACCTGAAGAGGACATTCTTGTCCCCAGCTCCTGCCTTTTCTCTCTGCTTCCTGGCCACCTTGGGTTGACAGCTCTCCTACACCATGTCCTGCCACCATACTGTTTCAGTTTTGGAACCAATCAGCCTTGGATAGAGCCTACTGGAAACTTTGAGAAAAATAAACATTTTCTTTAATCTGTGAGTGTCAGATATTTTGTCCTAATGACTGGAAAATGACAAATGTACTAGTCCTATTAAGGGTGTCGAGGAACACTTACTGATTTGTGTGAACTGTTACTGATCTTCAAAGCAGCCTTTCAAGTAGATACATTACTGTGACTGTGTTGTAGGGGAAAGAGCATGGGCTTGGAGTTTGCCCAGAATATGTTCCACTTCAGCACAGAGCTTGGATTTAAACCCAGTGAGTGTGGGAGCGAAATCCATGCTTTTGCTGCAGCAACAAAGATTTTGGAGTCCTTAGGGAAAAACACTTTATCTCAAGCCCTCTTGTAAAATCTCACTCAGTAAAAAAAGAAGTGTTCAACAGCAATGTTCTTAATTGGGTAGAACTGAACCAAATGAGTATTTCATCACTATTCTTTACTTTCCTGTTTATAATATGGATATGTCTTAACTTCATTAACAACTACTGATACTCATTTCTTAGAGAATAACTAAAATTAAGTTACCTGTCAAAATATTTTTTTCTAGTTTTCAAAAGTGACTACATTGAAATAGTATAAGCAAAATTTTTTAAAGGCAAAGAGATCACATAGAAACTCAAGTTCGGTTTCTGTTAGCTGGTTCTAAATACCCTGCAATACTTTCATTCTCTTGAATGGTTTCACACTGGCTTGATAAGTTTGATGCTATAGTATAGGAAGTTAGACTCAAATATTTCAAGGAAAGAGACTCTATGGTAACTACTATTAATGTCAGGCTATCTGGTGGTGAAACACAATGATGCTTAAAATGTTCGGTTCTGACCTGTGTTGTGCTATTGATATGATCTTTTTTTTTATCTCAATCTCCCCCACTTTTTTTTCTTTTTTTAAAATTTAATTTATTTCTTAGTATCTTTTAATTAAGGGAAAACTAAATTAAAAATAGTGGGGTATATTATAGTAACTTTTTTGTTTTCCTATTAACCTGATTTGAACCCTTGTATTTTTCGCCACATCTTGTTCTGACTTTCACAGGTGCTGAGCATGGTCCTTGTTAACTCTGATTATATAGTGCTATAACCCTCATAAATGGGGTTACTTTGCTTTAAGCAAAGTGTGCCCCTTGCTCAAGAGGAAAACTATTGGCTTTGGAGACGCCAGTTTAGATTCGAATGATGTTATTATTTTTACTCTAAATTGCTAAGGGACTACTTTGCCTTTGCCTCTTGCTACTATACTAAAGTAGAGCAGGACACAACTCATGCTATCTGCCACTTGGATTTTTGCTTTTTGACACATTATATGTATGTTCCCCTTTCATTTTGAAAGAAAAATGAACCTACTCTACTACAAGGGGCAGGCATTTTGTTTTTCTTTTGGCCTGGAGGAAAAGACCTTTGAGGTCCTGTTTACTTATTTCCTTGTTTATTGTAGTGGAAGAGATGTTTTCCTGAATCATGGCAGAGGCCTGCGACCTGAGTTATTTAGACTGGTTCTTGCTATGGGGGAGCATGGTTCAACCAAGAAGTAGCAAGTATGCTCCTATGCTTAGCATACAATTCCAAGCATTCAATTGTTCAGTAAATTTTAGTTGCCGTTAGCTGTTCACCACTCTTAGCTTTCAATGTACTTAACTGTAGTTACTTGCATACTAAATACTGTTTTCTAAATGAATCTGTATGATTTTATTTTATACCTTCAATAAAGATGGTTTACTAAACAACCATTGAAAAACTTAGCTTTTATAGTCCTTGAAGGACGTGAAAAATTTAAAAACCAGGAAAAGTTTTTTTCTAGGCAATGATGACATTAAAAATAACTAATATTTAAAAATATGCCACATATTTCAGAAACTTTATATTTATTAGCACATTTACTCCTTGCATTGTCCCTGAGGCAGATATGATTGACATTAACTTTAGAGAAGTGCATTTAGTTTTTCAAGGTCATGAGGGTAGGACGTGATGGAACCGCCATGGGAAACCAGGCTTTCTTATGGTGTAGTTCATGCTTTATTAGCTCCCATGTACTTTGATTTGGCGTCCTCTAATCCCTGTATGTCTTGACCTTCCTCCACCTTGTGTACTTAGAACTGTAGCCAAAGGCCACTGCTTCCTGCCCTTGAAGGCTCCTAGTATTCTTCCCCAGTTTGACTATGATTAATTTGAATCTCTGCTTGTAGTGCTGTCCTCACCACCACTCCACTTCTAACTCAATGTCATTTTCCTTTTGTTTTCTCACCTCCTATTGAGTTGCAATTAATACTTGAATTAATACTTGTCCTTATTCTCCATATGCTCTATTATGAGATTTGATGTGTCTTTGTCACGGCATATTACTCAGATTGTGTGTAGGAGGGTAGGGTTTTAATTTTTGTATTGCATATTAGTAGAACGGAATTTATGACCTAACAGAACACAATTGTAATAATATTTTTATTGTTTTCTTTTTAAAAATATTCGATTATTTTGACCCCATGACTCCTTGAGTCTTTTATTCCACCTTCCCTCTAATCTTTTCTCCATCTTTAGAAGTTTGTAGGAGTGCTTTCTAGGTGTGTATCTGTTTTCCTAAATTGAATGAGGGTTTTCGACATGCAAAGGTAGTTCTTCTCTTTATTATTGAAATAAAAAGAATCAATGATAAGCCTTTTATAACTGTGAATCACATTGAACCTTACTTGGAAAGAAAGATATGGAGCCTCTGATAACTTGTGGGTACGTCTGGTCAAAGCAGTCAAAGTAGTTATGCCATCGGGGGTGAAGTCAGTTTAAAAAAAGGCAGTAAAGTCTCCGTCACCTGAAGATTTTCAGGGACTACGAGAGGAAATACCTCACTTTGAAGAGTAATTTTAAGTAACCTCTCAGGACTACGTATTAGTAGAGTTGGGGAAGATGGTGGTGGTAGTGATGAGAACAGATTTTAGGAAAGTGAAAGAATGAAAAAAATTAATTTAATCACATTAAGTTTGAGGTGTTTGTTAAACATCTAGTTGAAAGTGTCAGGCAATCTAGGAGGATGAAATAGTCAGCTGAATTCCTCATTTCTAGGTAGAAATAAGGGGCAGAAAACTGGATTCGGAGTCATGGGCGTGTAGTTCATCTTAAAGTCTTGGGTCTGGGGAATGTGTGAACAAAAATGGAGAACAAGGGATTCATGACACAACCCTAAGGTTGTCCATCAAAGAAAATGAATTTTTCAGGTAGACAACTCTGTTTTGTTACACTGTGTAGATATTGAATTTTTAAATTACCTTTATTGCTAGTAAAATTCTGCTTAAATATCCCTTTTCATTTCAGTTCAATTGGGAATGAAACAGGAAATGGTAGTGATTTGGTAGACTGATAGGAGAAGCATTCTCTAGTTTTCTCCATCCTTGTGATAATTATCTTTGGAAACAAACCTGTACGTATATTTTGTTGATGAAGACCTAGGATTTCCATTTAGCTATACTGAAAGTAGATCACGTCTCCTCCTTAATGATTTCAATGGCTCCCTTTGCCCTCATAGTAAATAGAGTCCTAAGTTGGTTACAGGTTGTCTAACTCCAGTTCTTGCCAGTTCTTTCAGTTTCATCTCTGCCATTCTCCTTAGATTTTATGCTCTCATCATATGAATTTTGTTCCTCCTCTCTTGAATATGCTATATTCTCTCTAGATGAGGTTTATACATGTTATTTTCCCATCTGGAATGCTTTTCAAATTTCCCTCTTCACTTGGCTGATTCCACTTATCCTTCTAGTTTCTGCTTATGTATGACCACTTCTGCCAATCTAGGAGGTCTTCTTTGACTTCCTGGAAGCAAGTCAGATCAACGTGCTAAATGCCTAAAGAACAGGTACCCTACAAAGTCTCTATAAAACACTTAACACATTCAATCTTAATTTCTTACTAAATGATTTATCATTGTTTTCTTTGATTTTGCTTCCCTTTCTTCTCTCTCTCTCTCCTTATCTCTCTTTCTCTGCCTGTTTTGACTCTCTCCCTCCTCCCCTCTTTACCTTTTTCTTTTTTGTCACTGGGGATTGAACTCAAATGAGTTACATCTCTAGTTAGTTATGTTCAAGACAGGGTCTTACTAGGTCACTAAGATGCCCAGCCTAGATTCAAACTTGCCATCCTCTGACCTTAACCTCCTCAAATACTGAGATTTCAGACATACACCACTTTGCCTAAATCTCATGGTACTTTAACAATAGAGTCTGGTTTGGGTCCAGGATCTATCACAATTTCTGAGTACTGAAAGCAATAAATGCTTATTTTGAATGAACTAATAAGTAGATAAATAGATGAACTAAGCTAGCCATACAAGGCATCTGTTGGAGATCAGTATTTGACTTGTTTCCTAGCTTAGATTTTAAATGTTGGTTCTCAAACACAAGTCATGAAATACTATTCCAATTAGATGTGGCATAATTGATGGAAACCACCTTGAGTGAGTTACAAATCCATGAACTGACTTTCTTTATTAAAGGTTTGAATCTGTCATAGGCCCACTTGCCTTGCTTGATGAGCCAGCAATTGCCATGTGGAAACAGAACTCTCTATGCCACTGGCCACAGGGAAAGTCTCAATGTGATGTTGCAGAAGGCAAGATAGCATTTCAGAGGAGAGCTCTCTGAGTCTCACATGAAATTCCATATAAGTAAATATTAACCCGAGGAAAAGACAACTTGCCCATCTATCAATGAGGTATTCATTCAAGAATGCTTTATCTTTCACTAGACCTTGCTCATGGTCCACCACTCTGCTGTTCCCTGATCTCTCCACATGCCCCCCCCCCCCGCTGGAAAGCTATGTGTTCAATAAAAAATGGTAACTTAGGAGAATCTTGGTCTTAGCCAGAAAAGAGCTCTGACTTTCTGGACCTCCTGGGATTCTCAATTATATTGTCTCTGTCCCTTTTATCCTTCATGATACCCTCACCCAGGTGATTTGGGACATCATCAACCCCAGATAATAGTTTCATGGAAGTTAAGCGATGTGTGTGCCATTGTGTAACTGAGAAAGACACTTTAAGAATCCCAGTGTGGGCTGAAGAGTAGGTCAGAGAGCACACTGCCTTCCATGTCTGTGCATTTCAGAGGCTTTTTTCTTATACCTGATGCCCAGCCAAACCACAGGGCAAATTCCAAAAAAGACTTCCGAAATTTCTCTAATTTCCCTGACTTCATGATTTTTCTATTGTCTTTCCTGTTTTCTGAATTGCAATTCTTTTCTTCTTAGATTTAGCCTTTTAGATGTTCATCACACCATCCCTATTAATTGATACCATTGTTACTTTTAGGTGTTATCCTTGTCAAGTTGATGATGAACCAAATAAAAACACATCTTGTCCTTATGGATTAATAGCTCAAGGCTGTTTCCAAGAAAAACAGACACACTAACAATTAATTACGGCATAATGTGCCAAGTACTATGATAGTAATATACTAGTAGTGTGGTGTAGTCTGCTTGCATGAGGTCTAGAGGCTGGCATCCTGGATTTTGGTCTTAGCCTTGCCACTAATTACTCTTTGGTTTTAGGTAGAGTAGTGTAAAGCTAGTTTTAAAATCTTTATTTTCCTAATCTGAATAGTGGGAATAAAAATACCCATGTGTGTTAGCTATGGTGATTATAAAGCAGAATTGGGCTCTAAAAAGCTGAAGCATAGAAACTGGAAAAAGTTTCACAAAGAATCTGATGGATTCAGTTTATCCTTTTTGGATTATTAAAAATTTTCCAGACAAAGAAAGTACAGTTCTAGGCTAAAAAACAGCAAGTATACGGCATAGAAATGCGAGAGAGTTTGACAATTTTAGAAGCTTACAGTGTTTTGATGTGGCTGGAACATAAGTAGCACATGGACATGAAGCAAGAAAAAAGGCTAAAGAAATAAGGGTGGGAAAAAATCTTATTATATACTAAGAATTTAGAATTTGATTTGGTAAGTCACAGCCAGCTGTTAAAGAATTTATAGGTGGGAGAGTATCATGGTTTTAGGAGCAAACCATTCTGATGCTGACTGAGAAGTGATGAAGGATGGAGTTCAGGAAGTGGCCACACTGATGGACCAGGAAAGCTGAAATGGCAGTGGTGAGACTGAAGTTGGTGGAGCTTGAGGTTGAGAGAGAGAGAGAGAGAGAGAGAGAGAGAGAGAGAGAGAGAGAGGATGACTCCCTGGTTACTGATTTCAGTACCCTGGATTTCAAAGAGGCAGAAACTAGCAGCACTCATACATTTTGAAGAGCCACAAGAACATGCTGTCAGGGGCACTTGCATTTGGGAATGAAAAAGTACATATAAAACAGAGTTTTGTGTTCAGTAGTCCAGAAAGCTTTGACTCAGTGGCTGTCAAGATTCATTACTATTTTTCTGCTGAGATGATTGGTGGGGGGGAATCACTGAGGAAGTACATTGCAAACCAACAAATACCATAAAGTACTTATCCCTTCAAAGTTAAAGAACAACAAGAGAAGACAATTATAGAAATGGTTGTAATTGTGCATTTATGCCCATGCACACACAATACCTACACAGAAACATATGCACATCACACAGAAAAAGACTCAGCAGGTTCTGTGACCTTGATAACATGGTAGAATGTTGGCTCTCAAAGAAAGATTAGGCATTATTATCCAAAGATGAATAACTCAATGAGAGAAACCCAGAGATTTGGAATTGGAATTTCATAGCCAAGGCAGGCTTCAGAATGGGTAAGACAACAGAGTGTCCTGGCTCATCTACATTTATTGGGTGGCTTTTGTCAGATTCAGGTTTTTCGACTTTAGAGTGAGGATAATGTTTATTGCCCAAATACTGCATATGGTAGCTGTGAGGATCAAAGGGAGCCCCAAGTGCCTTGGTGATGGCTGCAGTTGTATAAGCATAAGGTTTCCCCTCTAGGGTCTGTGAATTTTGTCAGCATGTCTCATGTCCGTCTGTATACTCCTAGACATAATGTGCATGCTCTGGAAATGTCTGCAGTGCAGTGGTGGCATTTGAACAGAGGCTTCATGGAGGTGCAGCCCTTAATCTAAAAGCGTTATGCTTATATATATATTTATAACTGTGGAATCATAGGCACCCCAGGAGGAAATATTTGGTAGCAAGGACATCTTAAGGGACCTTCTACATGATATTTTATAGACCTTATCTGCTACACTGTGTGGTGAGGAATGAAAGGGATTTGGGTTCAAGGCATCAAAGTGTGTGTTGGAGGGCTTGCTAACTATGTGACCATGGGTTGGTTATTTAACCTTTGTATTTTTTCCCTGTCTGTTAAATAGTGAAAGTAATGTATGATTGTCATGTTGTTTCCCTCAAACCACTCTCAGGAACAATTGAGAATATAGTCTTGGGACTCAAGATGAAGACAAAGACGGGCATGAGCCTCCTATTCCTGCTTATGTAGTATATTTTGTTGCCACCCTGCCCAGAGCCCTGGGTTGGGTTTTTTCTTTAGTTTCCATGTTTCCCCAAGCTATGGTCTCCTTTTTCTTTTGTTGGCCTGCACCTATGGCTCTTCTTCAGTGGTTTGCTGCTTTGGCAAGTTCTGAAAGTTGTTAATTTTCTGGAGGCTCTCAACTGAGGACTGACCTATCATCCTCGCTCCTTTGCTCACATGACTTAGGCAAAATCTACTCTCTATCACTCCCTTGTTGGATCAAGACGGCTTGAAATCCCATCCTTGCTTGGGTTCTTTCTCTTCCTTCTCTTGTTTCCCCCAATTCATCACAAGTTCCTCCTGGGAGCTTATCCTAATAAATTATTTGCATATAAATTTTCACATCAAGATCAGGAAACTTGATGTAAGACAATTTGCCAATGTGTAACTTTAGGCAAAGTGACTTATTCATAAAGACACTGTTTTTTCCTCATCTGGGAAAGGAAAATAGGGACATCTATCAAGTAAGATTATTGATTATTATATTTTAGCTATTCAGTAAATGGTATCAGGTATTTCTAAGTATATTTTGAAATCTTCTGCAAATAGTGTGTGTTAACTTTTAGTTTTATGATATATGAATATTTTCCAGATTGATCAATTCAATCTGCTGTTATGTTTAGCTCTTTATCTTGCTTAGAATTTCTGTTATATTCCAGGATCTATCTTTTATTTGCTATTCTAAGATTCCATGCTGGCCATTGCCCTGCCCATGAGGTTGAGCCTCTATGCTGTCTCTGGCAAATGCTGTCTCTGGCAAATACTGTCCTTGAGGAAGGACTTCTGAGCCATTTGCGGAAATAGCTTATGCTTCAGTGTTTAGGGAGCTCCCTTTCTTTATTCCCTGATTAAGTACAGGCTGAAGCTTCCCCAGTGACCATTGGTGAGGTGCATTTACTGCTTTAGATGAACTGTGGCAGGTCAACTGGGAATTTCTAGACAGCAAAGGCTCCCATGTGCACAAAGCACTCATTTCCTTTGGCTCCAATTTGCTTCTGGCTCCTGGAAAAATTGTAATGAGCGTATATAAGTGACTAGTGAAACACAGAGGGGGCTCCAGACAGAAGGGCTGGAAAAAGCCTTGTCTGATCAAACACCAAGTGTTGCTGCCCTCTTCAAGGTGGAAAGGTTAGAAAATTTGCTGTGTTCACTCAGTTCCACACTTTGACTGCTAAATATCCATGCTTGCTTCAGGCTATGACAAGTTTATTATGTAGCTTTGTGTAGGAAGTGACAGCTGTTGAGAAATATCAAGTGAAAAGATGTGTTTCAAGGATGTATCTCAAAGAAATGAGCAAGATTAAAAAGCTGTGTCCTTGGTATGAGAAAAAGAAAGGAAACAAAAGAATAGAGAAGGTTAGGCAGGAGAGAGTCTAAGAGATCCTGTAATCTCATTCTTCACAAGTAAACTGGTACCACTGGGGAAAAAAAGATGTTTTGCCCCAAAGTTACACAGGTACTTGGTAGTAAGAAAGGATTTAGAACCTAAATTTTGATGGATGAACAAATAACTCTTTCAGCCTTTCTTCCCATTTTTTAAAGTTTTAATTCTTCTGATTTGTGTTTTAAAAAATATCTTACTATGCCCATCATTTGAGTCCCCACTGAGTGCCAGTGTCATGTAGAACTTCTAGAGTGCTTATGGCAATCTTTGACCTTGATGATATTGTGAGGCGCTGTACAACTAGCTATGATGTAGCCCAAACCTCTTTTGCTCTAATTAGAAAATTCTTATATTTTCAAAGTATAAGAATTGGAAAGATTGGTCTCTGGGATGTATGAGGATTACATATAAGAATTTGAGAGAAAAAAGAGGAACCAGATGGGGCTAGACAGAAGGCTGGAGTAATTCAGTGGGGGGAGTAATATTTGCAGGGGGCCTTTAGTGTCCGTGTCAGCCAGAAGGGATAGGCCAATGAGATTCTTTAGGATGATGGTATGGCCCATGAGCAATGTCTATTGTTTCAGGTCTGCAATATATTTTTTTATATATATAAAACATCCATGAGAGAAAAGACAAGATGACTGAGACACATAAAAACATAATATCCAGTGGTCTGTGTTCTTACAAGTCATGGGGCCATGAAAAGTTTGAGTTGTAGAATGAAAAAATCTGTTTAATCTCTTGTGATGAAAAACCTTGTTGTCCCATACTCAGGGTTGTAAATAAGAATACAATGTTAGGGCCAGATGTTTAGCTCAGTGGTGTAAGTGCCTGTTTGGCAAATGCGAAGTCTTGAGTTTGATCCCTGGTGCCAAAAAAGCAAAACAAAACAAAACAAAACAACAACAACAACAATTTTATTTGTTTCCAGAATGGCTTAAATATGACCGTAAATGAAAACTTTTTTTTCCTTGTGACCACTATTAAAAGACCATTATATGTGTGTATACAGTGCCTAAGACTTTGTAGTTTCATGATAAGGTAAGAAACAAGGAATGAAATACTTGAAGTTTTGGGGAAACATGAATTATTGATATACCAAATTGTCCTGAAGATGAAGAATAAGTTAATTACAGGTAATCAGAAGAAAGGTCAAAGTGGCTTCAATGTATCACATTTTAAATGCTTGATAAAGAGGCTTTTGTTCCTTTCAGATTATATTTTTCATTCTAAAATATCAGAATAAATAAATTGAAAAGAAGACAAAAATGCCTATAATGCTTGCACATTATCATATCACTTTTAGCATTTTGGGTTTTTACTTCCCAATCACTTCAATTATGCTTCTTCTCTTGCATAATTACAATTTTGCATACAATTTCACACAGTGATTTTTCTAATAAAAATAATGCTTTGACCATTTTCTAGGTTACTCTAGTTTTCATAAAGGTGATTTTTGATGATTCTTTAAAGCTGCCAAGTGAATAGGTAATGATCTATAACCTTTTCTACCACTGAACATTTAGATTGTTGATAATGGTACTGAATTTTATCATCTCTTATTGTGGCATATCTCTTTTAATCAGGCAATTTAATTAAGTACATTAATGAATTTCTTCACTTTACACCATTGTTACATTGCTTAGGTAGACTCTACTTTGTTGTGATATGTTCTGAATTCCACTTGCTCTTTCACTTGAATTTGTGTATCTGTGTTCACAAATATGATTGATGAATAGATACAAGGAGCCAGGCTGCTCTCACTGAAAGCTCATGACTTCTGAGCCAGAAGATCTTAGCTTTGGAATGTCCACAATCTTGTTACATGACCTTGAACAAATTAGCCTTCAAAAAAAATCTGTTCTTTTATTTTATTTTTATCTGGACATGAATTTTAAAAACAGCATTCAGAGATATGCTATTTATTTGTGAAGAAAAACTGAATTCTGAAATCTAATTCAAATATTATATTCAAATTCCGAAAGGTGATTTAAATGATCCACTCCATCAATAACATTTATTGTGAATTCACATAGGTATATGCTGTATGTAAGACCATGACAATCTTTTCCTTTATTACTTTGTTTTCAATAGTCATCTCTCTAAAACTGATGGAATGAGATTCAGATTACTGTAAATGTGATCAAAGATATAGGCAAACTGTTAGGAGAATGCTGTAGATCCTAAACCCCAGCTGATGACAGTTTGCAGAATAAATAGGGAGGATTACTAGGCCTACCCACCTGGAGGAACCCACATACCCAGGTGATGTGCACGTGTAGGCTTGGATTTGGGAAATAGGTATAGTAGAAAAGGATCATTAACTTTTTATTTCCATTGAGTTTCCAAGATCTGTTTGTTGATTTCAGGGAAATTTACTAACTCTTGTGGACATCAGTTTTATTATCTGTAGGAAAGTTTTAATATGTCTATTACAGGATTATAAATGACCTTGCATGTTGAACATTAAATAGCACCCATTATTATTGTGGTGCCTTTAATACGATTCTTTTTATATATTAGCATTTCTGTGGTTGAGACTTCTTCAAATTAAAATAAACAATTCTGTCAGTTGCCAAGCACAAGAGTTAGTTATTGGGCAGTTACACTGCCTGAAGTTATACGCACTTGTCCATATATGGAGATCACATCCTCATTTCATTGTGAATTCATTTGAATTATTCATATCAATATCATCACTGAGGAATTGAATTTTATCTTAAATTTGGAATTGTAACTGTTGATTTAAATACCTTCAAAAATTAAAAAAAATGTTTCTGAAATTACTGACACATGTCAGGCAACATCACAAGGAGAAATAGAGACTGTGAGATTTCTCAGAAGAATCATAAAAATGTTAAAGTGGGAAGTTGAATGACCAATTTAAGTGTTTGAAGCATTGTCATTTAGGTGACAAACAGCTCTTTCTAAAAAATTGTTGGATGACTTTCAAGAGAAGTTCTCTAACTTTGAGCATACCTTCTTCAGTTAAATGACAGAATAAAAGTATGACAGTTGTACTGGTGACACATTAATATCCTTTTGCAAATTTAAAAACAGAATGCTGTCAATCCTAAAAAACACGAAAGGGCATTATTCTGAACACAGGTATCCAAAATCCAAAACTTGGGCTCTAAACTTGGTTAAGGTCACTGGAAAACAGCATGTGAGTAAATGTAATTGCTACTCTGTCCAAATTCTTCCTCCAAAGCAGTAATAAAATGATGTGGCCTACAGTGGACAATAAAACATGGGAAGTAGGGTATGACTGTGTAATCAGCTAATTAGCTTTGCTTCTGTGCCTGAACTTTTATGAGCGGTTACAGTAACTGTACTCAGTACCAATTTGCTGTTTTGTGTTTCACTATAAATCTCGATTTTGTTCTCATAGGTATGCTTGATATTGTTTTATTTAAAAAATATATTGTTTTTGTTCTTTAAGTAGCATATAGAGGTACAGAGTTATTTATGTTAGTAAGTACTCACATGAACTCATGAACCTTTGGTTCTTTCAAATTTTTTATAGAGTTTTAGATATGTGAACAATGTTAACATAAAGCATAAATAGCTATAGACATCTAAAAAATAATAGATGTTGGTACTGTTTAATGTCTGGCCACTTCTAAAATATTAGTCGCACACACAATGTATAGTTATAATCCTGTTCAGAAATGGCCTTCCGCAGTTTGGGTGGTTAGCTCCAACTTCAAAATGCCTGCATTTCCTGCAGTTTAAGGAGGAATCTGAAGAGACCATAAACAACCACTCTTGTGGTCTTTGGTACTTTTATTCATGGGTATTAGACATTGAGTAAGAGTTGATTTTGCTTTTTTTCTTATTTTTTAAAATTTTCTTATTTGAACAGTGATCCAACCACAGAGAGACACTAGATAAAGATGTTGGATCCCTCCCTATTGAGGGATGTCTTCCTAATGACATACATTGAAATCCTTTGTTTTAGGACCTTATAAGAATTTGGGGTCTTGTAGTACTTGATAAGAAGTCAACATATACTGATGTAAATTATTCTGAATAAGTTGCAGTTTATGTAACCATGATTACATGTTCATAGTTTTTCATGAAACAAAAAATATAATAATCATCTGTAATTTTATTCTTTACTTTTTTTTAGGATAATAAGAAATAACTATGCATTTTTTTCCTGCCAAATAATTGTGGCCTGCTTTTTAGGTTGTAGGTCTGTGATGCCTGTAAAAAAAGGATCTTTTGTTCCACTGACAGGCATGCAGTGTGACAAAAAGCATCAGTACTGTAGTTATATAGGACTGTACTTTAATCTCTTTGTTTACATTACAGATGGAATACTGGAAAACTTAGAGACCCTTAGTTTTCTTATTTGTGAAATGGCGGCAATAACTTCTACTTTGCAGATATACTATGACTTTCAAAATGTTGTATTTTGTTTTCTAATTGACAAAATATAAATTTATTCATCATTTAAACATGATGATTTAAAATATGTGTACATTATAAGTTGGATCCTTTGAGCTAATTAGCATATAAATTATCTTGCATACTTATATTTATGGTAAGAACACTTAAAATGTGCTTTTACTGATTTTTAAAACATAATATACTGTCTTTATAGTCATCATCTTGTACAATAGATCTCTTGAATCTCTCTTATCTGAGATTTAGTGTCCTTTGATCATTATCTCTCCAACCTTGTCCCTTACTGTGCAGCCCCTGGTCATCACCATTTTATTCTGAACTTCTAGAAGCTCAGATTTTTTTTAAAGATTTCATATACAATCAATATTTGACTTTTTGTGCCTGGCTTATTTCACTTAACATAACTTTTCATTAAAATTAGCATAGTATCCTCTAGGTTTATTTGTGTTGTTAGGCATGACAGAATTTTCTCTTTTTTATGGTTTAAAAGTATTCTGTTATATATGTACACTGGATTTTGTGTAACAATGGAGACATTCTATTACTCCTTTATCACTAATGGACACTTCTTATCTTGGCCGTTGATCTGTGATATTACAAGAAATAATTTATTTAAAAGCACACTGGTTGGCATATAATGGCCCCCCCCAAATGTCAACATCTCAACCATTATTTACCTTTTCTTCCAGCCTAAAATAGATCAAAATTCATTCTTTTTAGCCAGACCTTTTAAAGTGTGGCCCCTATACAAGTGGCATCAGTTTCTCCAGCATTTGTCAGAAATGCAATTTCTCCTCTCCAACACTGACTTCCTGTATGAGAAATTCCTATGTGAACTCAAGCAGTTAGTGACATCTTTAGTGATTCCAATGCATATAAATCTTTAAAGTGATTCCAATGCATACAATGATTTGAAAACACCACGCTAAAATATGACTTTCTGTTTAAACTGAAGATCCACTACTTTTTTCCTACTGTTCTTATTATCTCTGAATCAATCCAAGCACTGTATAGGTTGAGGGTTCTACCTGTCCATCTCTGGGGCTTGCCTTCTGTTCTTGTTCCTATTCTGGGTGGAAGAGGAATTGACCCCCAGAGCACTTGGCACACGAGTGGTGGTGGACTTCAAGGTGGGAAAGAAGCCCAGAATGAAAGGTTTCTTTATAATGCCACCAATGTTTGAAGCATTCTGCCTTCTTTTTAAAAAAATAATTAATTTTTTTATTTTAAAAAGATTAAGATAACAAAACAGCAGAAAAGAACAATTTAAGCAACATAGTGTTTCACCACAAGATTACCTGACATAACAGTAGCTACCATAGGGTCTCTTCCCTTGAAATATTTGAGCATACCTCCATACACTATAGTATCAAACATAACAAAATAGTATAAAACAATTTAAGAGAATGAAAGTATTACAGGGCATTCAAAACCAACTAACAGAAAATGAACAATGATTAGTATATTGTCTCCTTGTCCATAAATTTTTTTGTTTATACTATTGCATATAATAAAATCCAGTAAGACACAACATGATAAAACCAATGGAGACAGAAGAACAAAAGCTTGTTGGGAATTCAAAGCAAGATGATATTAAATCAGCATTAGCTATTATAATGTCTTGTTTTCTTCAAAATAGCTGTTCATACCATCACATACAATAAAATCAAACAACCCAGAATAAAACCATTCCAACTAATGAATGAAAACATTAGAAGGCTTCAAAGCAATATAATGGGGAATCATGATTACCACATACTTTTATTTATTCTTACCATTTCTTACACTAAGGAAATTATTTGGTATTTATACATGTGAGTTTAATTTATTTTGCTTAGAGGTATGGTCTCAAGCTGTGTCCATTCATTCATAAATATCTCAATGTGATCATTCTTTACAGCTAACTCCATTATATAAAAATACCACAACATTTTTATCCATTCCTCAGTTGTTGGACACATAGGTTGTTTTCAAGACCGGGCTATTACAAATTGTGCTGCTCTAAACATGGGTGCACATATATCACTGTGGTGTGATGTTATCAGTTCTTCTGGGAATATGCCTAGAAGTGGAATAACTGGAACAAATGGGACTTCCAATCGTAGCTTTTTGAGAAATCTCCAGACTGACCTCCACAAAGGCTGTACCAGTCTACACTCCCACCAACAGTGCAGGAGAGTTCCTTTTTCCCCAGAGTCTCTCCAGCATTTGTTGTTGGTAGTTTTCTTGATTCTGGCCATTCTTTCAGTAGTGAGATGGAATCTCAGTGTGGTTTTAATTTGCATTTCTCTAATGACTAATGATGCTGAACATTTTTTCATGTATTTATTTTCCATTTGTATTTTTTCATCTGAGAAGTGTGTATTCATCTAGGATGCCCATTTTTGGATTGGATCTTTGAAGTTTGAGGGTCTGATTTTTATTAATTCTTTATATGTTTTAGACAGAATTCCTTTGTCTGAGGGAGAGTTCACTAAGATTTTTTTCCCATTTTTTTGGGTTTTCTTTTGCCTGTGCTGGAGATTTCTTTTGACTTGCAGAAACTTTTTAATAAAGTGTGATCTCAGTTATTGATTCTGGGAAGTATTTCCCGTGGAGGTTCACTCCTGCCCATGAATTCTCTGAAACAGAAACACTAAATCTATTGGAAGACAAATTTTGGGTAAAAACCTTGAAAGCATTCTGTCTTCTTTTGCACTATCAGAATTTATGATTTCTGCCATCAAATGGATGTGAGATTGTATATCATTGTGAATTTTAAAAAAAATTTATTTTTGTTGGTATATGCTGACAGTACATAATGACTAGAGGCCTTTTGGGAAATAGGTACATATAAACAACACATTTTAATTCTCTTTTTATTCCCTTTCCCCTTCCACTTTCCTATTCTAAATTTAATTTATGTTTTCTTTGTTATTTTATTTTTTATTTTAAAGAAAAAATCCCCAGAAAAATCAAGAAGCAAACAAATATTAAAAAAAAAAAACAAATAAAAAAAATGTCAGCAACAACAGAATACTAGTGATATAGGATTTCAAAACAAGATGCTAGGAATTTAACAATGATTGTTATATTGCATATTGTTATCTTCAAAATAGTGGCTCAGCTGTTTTAAGGTAACAGTTGCTCAGGTTACTAGATACAAGCATGCAAGACTGATCAAACAATACAAATTCCCTTTGAGCAGTTTCTTTATTTTGTATCTATTATACCTGTTGGATCTTACTCACTCTTTCAGTTTTTTATATTAGCAAGAAAATATAGTATTTACACAAGCAAGTCTGATTTATTTCACTTATGATTTCTGGTTGTGTCCATTTACCTATAAAAGCCTCAAGTTTATCAATCTTTGTGGTTGAGTAGTGTTCCACTGTATAAAAATACCACATCTTTTTTATCCATTTCTCAGTTGATGGGAATTTGGGTTGTTTTCAAGATCTGGCAAATTGTGACGCTATAAACGTGGGTGTACATATATTGCTGTGGTATGTTTTTAATTTTCCTGGGAAAATACTCAAAAGGGAATAGCTGGGTTGAAAGGAACCTCTAATTGTAGTTTTTTGAAGAATCTCCACACTGATTTTCACAGCGATTGTACCAGTCTAATCTTCCACAAACAACAGAGAAGGGTTCCTTTTTTCTCCACAGCCCTGGCAGCATTTGTAATTGGTTAAATTCTAGATGCTATCTCAGTGGTGTTTTCACTTATATTTCTTGAGTGCCCAATGATGTTAAGCATGTTTTCATATATTTATTTGCTATTTGTATTTCTTCATCTGAGAATTGTATATTTATCTTAGAAGCCCATTTATCGATTGGGTCTTTAAATTTTGGGGGCCAGATTTTTAAAAATTCTTTTATCCTAGATAAAAGTCCTTTGTCTGAGAGACATTAGGCAAAAAATCTTTTCCCAACCTGTGGGTTTTCTTTTCACTCTGTTGGTGATTTCTTTCGATGTGAAAAAGCTTTCTAATAAGATGATAGCCAAGTTTTTGATTCTTTGAGGCACTTCCCACGCAGTTTGTTTTTTGTTTATGAATTCTCTGCCAGCTCCATAGCCTCAGGATTTCTACCTACTTTGTCTTCTAGTAAAATTAGTGCTTCTGTCTTGATATTTAGATTTTTGATCCATTTTCACTTTATTTTAGTTCATGGAGATAGGCCTGGCTCTAATGTAAGTCTTTGGTATGTAAAAAGTCAGTTTTTCCAGCACCACTTATTAAAGAGGCTTTCTTCCCGTGAACATGTTTGGACTTTTTGTGAAAGATAAAGTATCTAAGTGTGTTTGTAGTTAGGTCTGTATCTTTTATATTGTTACATTGATCTTCAGATCTTTTTTGTTGTTGTTGATGTTGTTGTTATTTGCTAGTACCATGCTTTATTTTATTATAGCAAATTTGTAGTATAATTTTAAGTCTGGGATTGTGATGACAACTGCTTTGTGTTTGTTGCATAGAATTGTCCTTGTTATTCTAGGGCTCTTATACTTCCATATGAATATTAGGAATGTTTTCTCTGGATCCAAGAGATATGCTAATGACATTTTCATTGGGATTATATTTAATTTATATAAGAGTTTTGGGAATATGGCTATTTTCACAATGTTGTTTATTACTCTCCATGAGCAAGGGATATCTTTGCATTTTCTGAATTCCTCTTCAATTTCCTTTTTGAATACTGTAATTTTCAATGTATAAATCATTTGCTTCCTTTTTAGATTGATTCCTAAGTATTTCATTTTTTTGATGATATTGTGAAAGGTGTGGTTTCCCTAATTCCTCTCACAGTGAGTTGTTTGTGTACAGGAATGATAGTGACTTTTGAGTAATGATTTTTTTATTTAGCTATGCTGCTGACTTTGCTCATTAAATCTAGACATCTGTTGGTGAAGTTTTAGGGATCTTCTGTGTAGAGTATCATGTCATCTAAGAATAATGATAATTTAACTTATTCCTTTTCTATGTTTATTCCTTTATTTCACTCTCTCTTGTCTCCTTGCTCTGGCTAATGTTTCCAGAACCATACTGAATGGGACAATGGACATCCTCGTCTTGTTCCTGATTTTAGAGTGAAAGCTTTCGTTTTGACCATTTAGTGAGATGCTGACTGTTAGATTGTTAAAGGTAAATTTTATTAGATTGAAGTAAATATTATTGTTATTTTTTTCTATTGTTTTTACCATAAATGAGTATTGGAGTTTTTCAAAAGGTTTTTCAGCATCTATTGAGAAGATATGTGATTTTTGTCTTTCACTTCGTTGATATGGTGTGTTATGCTTATTGGTTTGTGTATGTTGAACCACCCTCTTTCTTGGTATGAATACCACTTGATTGTGGTACATGATTGTCTTGATAATTGGCTGGATTCTGTTTGCTAATATTTTATTGAGGATTTTTGCACATAAGTTCATTACTGAGATTAACCCATGTTCCTCCTTTTTGGTTACATCATTCTCTTGTTTTGGTTTTAGGGTAATATTTGCCTCCCAGAATGAATTAGGGAGAATTTGTTCCCTTTCAATTTCATTAAAGAATTCAAAGAGTATTGGTATTAAATCATCTCTGAATTTCTGATATATTTCTGCTGTGAATCCTGGGCTTTTCTTTGTTTTTAGGTTGTTAATTAGGTTTTCTATTTCTTTAACTGATCTTATTTAGAAGTTTTATATCTTCTTGACTTTGGTAATTCAGACTTCTAGGAATGTGTCCATTTCTTTTGCATTTTTGATCCTCTGATGGTAAAAGTTTTCAAAGTAGGTACTGATGATCTGTAGTTCTACAGACTCTGTAATCATTTCACCTTTGCATTCCTTATTGCATGAATTTGATCTTTTTCTTTCCTTTTTTGATAAAATTTGCTAGGGTTTTATTAATGTTATTTTTTCTTTTAAAAAACCGACTTTTTGATTCCTTAATTCTTTGTATTATTTTGTTAGTATCAATTACATTAATTTCTGCTCTGACCTTTAAAATTCCTTCCCTTCTTTGGGTTTTGACTTTGACTTTGACTTCTTTTTCTAGAAGTTTGTGATGCAGCATTAGGTTGTTTATTTGTTCTCATTCTATTTTCCCGATGTGAGAATTCACTGCCATAAATTTGCCTCTGAGGATTGCTTTCATTGTGTCTCATAGGTTTCAGTAAGGTGCATTTGCATTTTCATTTGATTGTATATATTGTTTAATTTGTTATTTAATTTCTTATGTTGCCCTTTAGTTGTTCAATAAGGTGTCATTTGATTTAAGTATCTTATTTCTCCATTGATTTTCAAAGATAGTTTTTCAAGGTAAATCAATCTGGCTTGGAAGTCATTTTCTTTCAGTACTTGAAATACTTCATTCCATGCTCTACTTGACTTGATGGTTTGTGTTGAGAATTCTGCTGTGATTCTGACAGGTTTTCTTGATAGTTTTTCTCTAGCAGATTTTAATATTGTGTTCCTAAGATGAATTTCTTGAATCTTGATTATATATGCCGAGACGTAGACTTTTTTTGGCTATGGTTAATTGGAGTTCTATATGCCTCAGTTATCTGTACATCAGGTTCTTTTTCTATGTTTGGGAAATTTTCTGCTATTACTTTTGCAAATAGTTTTTCTATGTCATTTGTGTTGTCTCCCTTTTTCACTGACACCTATCAGCTTTAAATTGTTTCTCTTTGTATCATCTTGAAGCTGTTGAATTGCTATTTCAACGGCTTTGATTCTTTGTTATTTTTAAGAGATCATTACCTTTATGATCACTGGCCACAATCTTGTCTTTAAGGTCTGAGAGTCTGTCTTCAGTTTTATTCATATGCTTGCAACATTCATTGGAATATTTGATTTCCTGGATATGTTTGATATACTTTAACGATTTTCTGTATTGTTCATTCACAGTTTCCATCACTTTCCTATGCTCCTCTTCTTGTTAAATCATCATTGGATATTCTCACCAAGTCTTTCACTGTATTTATCATTTCTGTTTTTACCCGAGAGATTATTTCTGATCTGATTTCCTTTACAGCTTGCTGGAGTTGTTTCTTTTCTTCTGTTGCTGTCATTTCAGAAATTTCTGGTGTGTCATTTCCCATTTAATTCATATATGTGTTTCCCAAACTTGATCTGGAGGGACTTGAAGTTTGAGACTGCATTTTGTGCTTCTGTTTTGGCATTTTTATGTGTTCTTCCAAATCAGTTGGATGCCATGTTTTAGCTGCTTCCTGTGTGGGAGGCCTGTCCAGCATCTGGCCTTGCTGAAGATTGCTTATGACTGTGTGTCTCTGGTTGCAGACTCCCACTCCCTGTGAGCCTCAGGTATGGTTCCTGGGTGTAGCTTCCTGGTCTCACCAAGGGTTTCTGGATGACTGCAGGTCACTGGATGCAGTTTCCCAATCCCTGTGGGCCTCACCAAGGCTTCCAGTTTCTTTATTTTAATGTTTATTTCTGGTTCATATGTACCAACTGTCTGTACTTTTATAAAATGCTTATGTCAGTTACTCTCTTCTTTGGTGTTGCATAGCTTTTCTTAATGATTCATAGGACTTATTTATAGAAAGTAAGACCAAGTGAACTAACAATGATTGATCATTTTGATCTATGAGAACATTCATTTAATAAAGAGCACAATGAAAGATATTGGGATGTAGGGAGCTAGATCTTTATCAAGAGGATGGGGATTAAGAGATGGAGTTAGGAGTGAGAGAGAGGAGGGAAGTGAGTTGAAAAAAAGAATTAAAGTGTGCTCTGAAAAAAGTGCCAATTTGGATGTTAACAGTATGTCTTAAGTAAACTTTCAAAATAATTGTATTAATTCCATTTATCTTATTTATTTATTTGTACATGTTTGCAGTACACAATGATTACCTTCAGTGTGGGTAGTTGATACATGTACATGTCATATCTTAATTCTTCTTTTTATCCTCTTCTCCTTCTCTCCTCATTCTCTCCATCTTTTGGTTCCTTTCCCTTTTGCAAAAGATCTATGTCCTGGTTTCTTATCATCTATCCTTTATTTTGCTCCTTAATTTATTTATAATTTAGATTTCTCATATAAGAGAAATCATGCAATATTTAGGCTTGTGTGTCTGATATATTTGACTTATGATCTCAATGTGCATCAAGTTTATCATTCCTTATGGTAGAATATCTTTTATTCTATTTTATTTTATTTCTCCTCCCTTTCTCTATTTTTGAGAAAAGTCTCCCCTAAATAGCCTGGAATGGCCTTCTTGTGACACTCCTGTGTTAGCTTTCCATGTTTGGCTTTGTAGGCATGTGATATCACACCAAGTAAAATTTTTTTTATCTTCTTCACGAAATCTTTTGATGAGAATGTCTTAAATGATAATGAAAACCAATTTATTAATACTATCCAGTGAGATTTGTAGCTCATATGTTGTTTAAGGAATTCTTCCCAGTACTTTCCTCACTGATCTGCAATGTTAACTGTTATGCACGTTTTTTGATAATTATCCTTTCTTTACCATCCATCTTCCAAATATATTGTAGAATTAGATGGCCAAGTTGCCTGGAAAAAAGGTTAAGAGTTGGTTGAAACTTGACTTTTTAATTTGAAGAAACTGACTTTACAATATTTATTTTATTAAAAAGAGTTTGAAAAGTTCTATTTTTCTAGTGTTAATACAATGTTCTGTTACTCTTTTTGAACATTCTTTTGGGCTTCCTAGGTACCTAACCACATCTACTACAAGGTATTAGAGTTTTTAAAAGTTTCATTCCTTTCTTGTTTTATATTTCTGGGTAATATTTCAAAATCAGTATATAAAAAAAGCAACAATGACAGGCATTCTTGTATTATTCCTGATTTTAAATGGATAATATTTTAATTTTGTTTAAAAGTAAACAGAGGCACAATAACATTTTTTGGGAGTTTCTTTGAACAAATAGTGGTTCATGAAATTAGCAGCCCAAAATAGAAGTGGTTTGGGAATTCCACTGAGTAAATGTAAAGGTGTGTGTGTGGCTTTTATAAGCTGAGCATAGAAGTAAAACAAAGAAAATGTTTGTTTGCAGCTGTTGTTTCCTTATCTGATATGTCCTTTGGGAAATCTGAAGTTATCTAATTATATATTTGTTAAATGCTTAAATCTGGTAATTGGGTGAACTTGGATTCTGTTTTTCTCTAATATAATCACTGACAAGAAGTGGCCCATATTAAGTTTTGCTTACATTTTCAATTTAATCAATGTTTGAGTTATTTATAAAGCCTAACTTTGTTTGTCTGCTCAGGGATACTTCAGGCCTGATCTCCATTTCAATTTCCTTTAGCAGTATTGAGTATATTTTTGCTGCTTTTTTGTTTTGTGTAATTATCCTTTATCAGTTTAAGGTAATGTTTTTTCAATTTACTAATTTAATGAACATTATAATCAAGAAATAAAGAATTTAATTAAAATTATTTTCTGAATGTATTTAGATGATTCTCTTGAAATATTTTAAAGAGATTTTTGTACTTTTCTCTTAAAATATTTTTCTTGGTTAATTACATTAAGAGATTTTTGTATTACCAGATGTCATGGTTTATGTCAGTGATCCCAAGCCTCATGAATTATGGACTCGACCAAATATAGCATTTGTGATTGATTCATTGTCTAGCACTTGGATTGGTGATGTGAGTGTTACACCTGCCTAGGGGAGGAGCCAGCATGCCATGTAATGCAGGAAGAAGGTATGTTTCTCTCTTTTGCTGGTTTCTGCCTTGCTGTTTGTAGCCAGCCATGAATCACAGCCCACCATGCCACCCTGCAACTTGGAGCCAACGAGAATAGACTGAAAACTCCACGACCTGTAAGAAATAAACCTTTTCTTCCCTAACTTTGGGTGTCATGTATTTTGTCTCAAAAATGAGCAAAAAGTAACCAAGACAGAATTTGGTTCAAGAGAAGTGGGGTTCTGTGACTATATCTGGCAATGTGATTTGAGAACCTTTGGAAATGACTTATAGGCAGAGTTTGGAAAGGTTCAGAGATGTTGCCTGAATACACAGAGCTGGAACAGCTTAGGCTATTCTGTAGAGAAGATTCTGGTCAGAGCTCAGGAGAGCAGAAGGCAGATAAAAAGCCTGCCGGTAAAGACCAGGCTCAGGAGTTTTCTGCTGGGAAGAACGACCACATTGGCTATTGGGCTCTACACTGTGTGTTTTATGGCCTGGCAGAAAGTTTGTCTACACTTTGCTTGTGTCCAGAGACTTTGCCTGAGACTGAGAATAAGGGCAGCAGACTGATTAATCAGGTAGAAGAAATTTCAAGGCAGTTTAATGTTGAGGTGGTGGCATGGCTATTATTGAGGCTTTTAGCCAGATTTATGTTGTGAATCAAGAGCAGAGAGCCCAGCAGGATGATTTAAAATGTTGTGAGCTTGGCCAGAAAGCTGTGGATTGTAAAGACAAAACTGAGACTTCAATTCCTGAGGAGGAATAGAGAAATAAAAAAGATGGTGCCAGCCATCCTAGGAAGCAGTGGGTCTCCATCCTTTGCAGCCTCAAAACTGCAAAAATGAAAGACTTTGCTCAGAGGAGACAGCTGCAGAGAATCATGCTCCATAACGGTGATGGAGGTCACATGAGTTGCCAAAATGGCAGCAGTCATATGAAGTCCCACAATGGGAGCAGCTGCCCCAGGTTCCAGAATTGTGCTGACACAGAGAAGCTTTTTCTCACAACCAAGTTCACAGAGCCCAGTGATTTGGTCACTTGACTACTACAGCCAAGAGAGAGAAAAGCCTGGCTATTGCTCCAGCTGGCAGCAAACCTTGGTGGCATCCAAGTGCCACTTATTTTATGTGCAAGAAAATGCACAAATTCTGAGAGTAATATAGTTTCCACTCTGATTGCAAAAGGCCTGGAAGGTCAAGCAGTGTGCCTCTGGGAGGGAAATATGTAAGGATGTAATGGTGAAGCCACAGGTGCAATGGAGACTCCAGAGGTTTGGAAAATCCAGGAATATGGATCATCCAGGAAAGCTGCAAAAACCGAGCAGAAGAGGCTTAAGAGAGAAACTGTGGGAGCTGAAATCCCTGGAAGTACTGTGGGGGTAGGATCACACAAACCTTTTGGAGCTTGAAATTGCTTCAAATGCTGAGCATGGAACTCTAGGACTTAATGTTCACCCTGCTGGATCTGGACTTGCTTTTTTCCCAATCGTTTGTATTCCCCCTTTGTAACTTTTAGAATGGTAATGTTTATCTTGTGCCTTTGCATTTCAGAAATGCTTAATCTTGTTTCATTTGTACAGGTGGTTACATTTAAGAGTTTGCCATAGATATTGGTGGAGACTTGGGACTTGAACTTCTCAGCAATAATGAAACTGTTAGGACTTTTGGACTAAATGTCTTTTGTATAAAGAATATGATTGAGTCTTTTGGGTTCAGGGGTGGAATATCATGGTTTATGTCAGTGGCCCCCAAGCCTTATGAATTATGGAGTCAACCAGATCTAGCATTTGTGATTGGTTTGTTGTCTAGTACTTGGATTGATGATGTGAATGCTACACCTGCCTCGGGTGGAACCAGCACACCATGTAATGGTGGGAGGAAGGTGTCACTCTTTCTCTTGCCAGTTTCCACATTGCTGTTTGCATGCAGCCATGAATGGTGGCCCGCCATGCCACCCTGCCACTTGAAGCTAACTATGGACTGAAACTTGTAAGAACTGTAAGAAATAAACCTTTCCTAACTTTGAATGTCAAATATTTTCTCTCAACAATGAGTAACTAAGACACCAGGACAAACCAAACTTAGTCATACTATTTTCTTTTAAGTTTAAAAAAATGGATATTTATTACTTTCATTTGATACTTTAAATTTGCTACTTTGTACTAATCACTGGTTCCATTAGTAATATTTTTGTTTCATGTCAATAAATCCAATATCTTTAATTGAATTTGAGATTTTTATTTGGATTCCAGTCTCTCTGATGGTCAAGTTCCAGCTAGTAATTCTACAGAAGTTGCCTCTTTCTGTATTTTGCTTATTATCCACCAAAATCCTATTCATTCATGAAAACTCATCCTGCATTTTCTTTCTGTATAAGAACTTTCTGGGTTCTTGTAACTAAATATAATGCTTGTTTTTTATTATATTTTATAAGTATTTCTACTTAGTTTTTAATTCTTTCTTTGTTTATATATTATCTTTCACATAGTTTGTGAGGCCCTTGAGAGCAATGACAACTATTAATTCACTTCTGTACTTCTAATACCAGTTTTGGTATATATAGAGAGACAGAATTGGGTAATAGATGAATAAAAAAATTACAGTCTGATAATATTTGAATCTAGCTCTTACTGACTGTGTGACTTTGGTGCTTTTATTAATTGTCCTTCAACTTAGGCTTCCTCATATGTAAAACTTGTATTTGACTTATCTCACATGATTTTAAAGATAAGATTAAAAAATTGTATTGATAAAATAACTGGCTCCAAGTTATTCTGTATATGCTTGATGAATTACTTTTAAGTTGACTTAGTAGATGAATATGATTTTAATGGCAATTTTGAAATATTATTTGGCAATTATTTTAAACATTAGATAAAAATTTATGTCAGAGTCATAAGTAAAGGAAGCTGGTCCCCACCTGTACTTGTCAAGGAAATATCAGCTTCAGACGTTTTTGGTAAAGATACCTTGAAAAGCACTATCTGATTTTTCCAGTGGAGTTAACAATTCTGAAACTTTGCTCCAGATAATGATCCTTTCATCACATTATCTTTGCTGAAAAAGCTGCAGGAAGGTTGGCTAGTGATTCCACTTGGAGCTCCACGGCACTGCACAGAGGGGGAAGTTGGCATAGTGGACTGCTCAGTCACTTAAAAGCATATCTCTAGTTCTCAAGGAAAGTTGAGGATTTAGAACTTGCTTTACTCTGGAACAGGATTTTCAGTAGAAATTCTAACACCAATGAATATTAGGTATCAATGCAGATGTCCAAACATTATGTAATATATGGTCAGTTAGATTATCACCAATAAACAGTGACAAAATTTGGAGATGTAGCTAAGACAAAGCCTATTAACATTTCCATTATTATCATCTTTTAATATTTTCCAGCGGCCATCAAATGTTAGATAAATTACTTCAAAGACTCACTTAAATCACTATATTGTTTGTAACACCCTGCTTAACAATCCTTTCTGTCACTATTTCTCTGGAGATCTGTGTTTCTATTTCTATTGTTTTGCTGCCCCATAAATGTCCACCCTTGAGTTCTTATTTAGAGAATTCTCTAATTAGAATGTTTCAGGCCAACTTCTTCAATATCTAATTCAAATGGTAAACTTTATAAGTAGCCTTCTTTGATGTAATCACTAAGAAGTAATATTTTATGTAATTAAGTAAATACACACATTTTAAGTAATAAGTCATTATAGTTCAACAATGAATAGCTTAAATGTGCTGGTGTACATGAATTAAGGTTCGCTAGTGGAACACACTATCTATCTATCTATCTATCTATCTATCTATCTATCATGTATCTGTCTATCATCTAACACCTGTCTGTCTGTAATCAAGCAATCATTCAGTAAGTAATCTATCTAACTGAAATGTAAATGTCTTAGAAAGTTGGCCTACAATGGCTGCCTGAAGAGTCAGGTGTGGAAGAGTGCAAAGGACCATGTGTTCCCTATAGATCTGTATGTGTGCCTTTTGGTAATTGATAGTGCCAGTAGAGTTCCTCAGTGGAGTTCTGAAGGATCCAGTCAAAAATGGGAGCCCTTAATGATCATTGTAGAATCCTGTGTGAGTCCATGTGAAGAAGCCAAAGGGTCTGTGCTGGAAAATTGAAGAGACTGTGCTGAAAGCCTAGAGATAAGCCGAAGGTGATGGCAAAGACTGGAGCTGCTCAGAAGTAGAAGTGAGGCTTCCTCCTTCTTTCCCTTTTTATTCCATCCAAGCTAGAAGTCTATTGGTTAGTATTGCCCACACCCAGGGTGAATATTCTCTATTCAGTAAACCAGTCATCCACATATCCAGCATTATGTTAAGCCAATTAGCTGTACATTTATTTTTCAAGTTGATGCCACAGTTAACTATCAAGTATTGTGTACCAGGCATTGAACTGAAGTTTGAAACTTATTACTCTTGATGAACTCAATCCTTAGGATACAGCACAGAAGCAATAGCACTGTTAATTATTATAGTAGTTTGATAAAGTGATAAGTGAGTACAGAAGATAAAAAGTCAATTGTTAGCTGTTTTGTTGACCAGAAAACCTATTTGTGTCTTCTCCAATATGTAGTTCCATCACATGCTATATTTAGATTATTCAGAGCATGGTGACTGGGTTCCAAAAATATGAATCTTAGGAAGGCAAGGAGAAAGATTGTGATACTGTAACAGTGAGAAGTCACATTGTATCATTTCCACCATTTACTATTTGAGGGCATTTTTAGAGATCAACTCAGGTTTGAGAAGTAGACATAACTTCATCACTTAATGAAAAGAGTGCCAAGGTCATACTTTTGAAAGTGGGATGAGTAACATTTTGAAAAATAAAAACTGCCATTTAGTCACATTTTATATACTATTTACTTCCTCATTCAATTTCATAAGGAAATTTTAAAAACATCTATGAGTTTGTTTTCCAAATCCTATAAGAAATGCAGTTGCCAGGGAGATTGTGTTTTACTGGAGTTGTGCATGGGAGAGAAGACCATTCAAAGCTGAGGATGGGTGGTGGCAGGCTGGCGGGAAGAAGGAAGAGAGTAGTAAATCCTGGACACAGAGAAGAGAGAATCAAAATCAAGAGCCAGCCTATGCTTGACAGAGGTTTTTATTTCTTTTAAAGAGGCAGAAAAACTTTAAAGTGGAAAAAGATTAATAGGAAATTAACACTAAAAAATATAACGCTTTGGTTTTTGAAGAATACAGTCAAATCTTTTGGTATTTCCATTGCGTATACATGCAGTATGTGATTGCACTGAATGTAACGAGTTCATGGAAATGTGAGTTTTAGTTTCCTTTTCAATATTTAATAGCGGAAGAACAAATAACTTAGAACAAATGTTAGCTTTTGAAACCCTAGTTCTTTTCTTTCCAAAATGAGAATAACAATAGTATTCCTCTTAAAAATTATGTGGTGCTATATATGATAATGCTCTAAAATCCATACTTAGCACAGTTTCTGGAACCGAGTAAATACTCAGCCAATACTAATTTCTGTTTGTTCATCAAAAAGAACACTTCGTGTCTTCATTTTTTGATTACTTGATCATTTTTGCATGCTTATGTCTTATAATCTGAACAACTACTTTGAAGACAACAATATGAAATGTATTAGCCTGTGTTAATCTCCTATAGTTTTGAAATTCTGTATTGTTTTTATTCTTTTTTGTTTTTAAAATAAATAAACACTATAATGAATTTACATTTACACATTTTTCTCAAGCATTTTTTATGCAAATGCTTATGCAGCTTTTCTCTTTTATGATTCTTTGTAGAATGGTTTAACGTTCTCTACAGTCCTTCAGGTGGAAGTCTCACCCTGGGAAATGACTTTCATGCAGACTCAAAAAACAAGAAGAAGAAGAAGAAGAAGAAGAAGAAGAAGAAGAAGAAGAAGAAGAAGAAGAAGAAGAAGAAGAAGAAGAAGAAGAAGAAAGATGTGAGCAGAAGTTTCTGTGAGATGAATTGATTTGGTCAATGAGTGGTAGAAGAATCCTAGCCTTAATTATCCAAATGTGTACAAGGGCCCTCCAGTGCACTGAAGTGCTCTTCTGTACTTCTCATAATTTGGAGTGCCAGACAGTTATGTTGCTTGCATTGTGATGAGTGTGGAGACAGTGGATTTAGTTAACAGTCTTTCTTTTTAGGTGTCTTTTTTCAGTTATGGTTAGGTGAAGCTCTAAAACTCTGGACTTTTCTGTGGGCTCAGCAATTAATAATGTAAATCAACTCCAACTTGAACAAGTATATTAGCAATAAAGTTGGGAAGAAAGGCTGGGTAGGAGAAGGAGTAGGTGCCTTTTTCTTTTTACTAACTATATAACCCTGAGCCAATGTTTTGTCTTTTGTGAGCCTATTTTTTTATCTGTAAAATGTGGATAGCTTTACAGGTTGCTGTGAGGATTAAATAGGTAAAAGAATAAGCACAATGTTGGGTCACAATAGGGTTTAGTCGATGCTATTTTGTGTCCTTAATCTCTTATTCTTTTATAGGACAGTAATCTCAAGAATTATGTGTAAAATAGAAACTTCCTAACCTTATACACATCTGAAATTGGAAAGTGTTAATCTGAATTTTCTCCTTCTGCTAGTGGTTCTTCCAGTTTCTGCAAGCTGTGGAGATGTGTAACCATCCAATTCTTCATGCATATTCAGTGGCATAATTTGCAAAAATTTGAAGAGAGCATATAAAAATATTAAATGCAGGAAGAACAGTAGACTGTTTGAACATTCTCAATTTCTCAGGAGCTTAGTTTACATAATGAACCTACTGATGATAAGAAAAACCATTTGGACCTAAAATATGTTTTTAAGGGTATAGTGGGCCAGCTATGCATGTTTTCTTGCCTTGTTTTGCAGTTTTTTTAATAGCAAAGATGCAACAATTTATTTCAAAACAGATTAAATATACTGTGGCCTTAAAACATAGAAATGTAGCTATAAATTTTTAAAATTTATTCCCCTCATGTTTTATTCTTTTTTTAAATTTTAAAAACAACAAAAACAAAAACTGATGATACAGAATTTCAAAACAAAATAATAGGAAATTAATGCCACTTAATACATTGCATATTGTTAACTTCAAAGTAGTTGTTCATGTACAAGATTTAGGCATGGAAAAATGATTAAACCATCAAACAGTGAAAGCACAAACTGTTTTTTTGGTGAACTAATAGAAATTAGTACTATAGTTATGGTATTGCATCTTCCTGAATCACAACCTAGGTGTCCCCAAGAACTAAATTTTCACTTTAGTCAACCAGAGTTACTCATTTAATCATTTATGCTTCCCTCTCTTGCTTCTTCTCTCCCTTTCTTCTTCCCTTTCTGTATCCTTCCCTCTCTCCTCCTTTTCTTCCTTTACTCTCTGAAAGTCTGTTATATTTCAACCACTCTGTTGGACTTGGAAGACATTGTATAACCAAGGCAGTGTGAGACCACTTACTTTATACTGTTTGGCTAACTGAAAAAGTCAAAATATTATTAAAATAATGTAAAGGTTCCACTGTAACTTGTAACAGGAAAAGGCATAGTCATCAGTATTTGGTACAGATCCAAAGGTTTTATTTGATTATGCATCTGCTGATAGGAAGTCACAATCACTTTATCTACATAAACCCTTCCCATAGCTCAAGCTATAATTTTCGGGTTCCATTTCTTTAGAATAGAGATAAGAATTAGGTCCTTGTCAACCAAATCAAGCACAAAACCTCCTGATTATTATTGTTGAAGGAAATATTTTTTCATCCTTGGGACTTGAAATTTATATAGATCCAAAGAGAAAACCTGACTCACTTTTCCTAAGATTCATATAGAACTGAAGACTTTTTTCTTGTCCATGAATTAAATGCTAATATGAGAGTTAATGATACATTCTTCCAAAGTGGAGAAATTGGCAGATAAACAACAGGGCAGCTCTTAAGGTAACAAATTAGATTAAAAAAAAAAAAACATTTTGATGGGGGAACTGAAGTTATATCAGGACAACACTTACCAATTCCAAGCAAATTTAGAGCATTTTTCCTATAGATCAATATTTAAGGAAAGGAAAATCTCCCATGGATGAATGGAGAGACATTTAGACTGGTCAGACTACTAATTCCAGATTTACTGTATAATTGTTCAGACATTTGAGATTAGAACAAAATACACAGTGAATATTTAAATTAAATTATATTAGTACAAGACATATTAGCAGTAATACAACTTGAAACACTCTACCCTCACTTTGAACATATTCAACCCATCATTTTTGCCACTTCCTTTTTTTTCTGGATATGACTTTTAATGGATAAATTTTTTTCCCAAAATAAACAAGTATAAGTGATACAGGACTTTAAAACCTTACAAAATCATCAACAGTTACCATAATGCCTTTTGTTGTCTTCAAAATAGGAGCAGATGCCTTCAGACATAGTAAAAATCAAACAAAACATAACGGAATAGAACCCATAAAAACAAAACAATGAATGCAATAAAGGACTTCAAAACAAGCCAATAGTAAATCCACAATATATCTTGCTGTCTTTGAAATAGCTGTTCATGCCATCAAATTTAACATAATCAAAGAAAATAAAAGAGAATAAAATCCAACCCAACAAAACAATGAAAATGATATGGTTTCCAGGTGGGGATCACATCCTGGTGAGGCCTGGTTCTCTCTCCCGAGGTCTGTGAATGGTGCTGACTCATGGAGAGAGGATTGAGTCTGGCTGTCCCCATGCCAGCAGTGGCATGTGTATAGTACTGGTTTCCAGATGGGGATCACCTCCTTGTGAAGCCTGGCTCTTTTCCTGCACAGTCTGTGAGTGGTGTGTTGCTACTTTCTGAAGCAAATCTGGAAGTTTTCATTTATGAGTGTCTTTGTGACATGTGATTTAGCAGTGAATGCTGCTGCCAAGTGCCATCCAATAGAAAGGCAGGCTTGTACAACCTTATGGTGAATCCTCATTCATCCTAATTAGAAGACCTGGTACTGTGTAAATCCTGGCTCTTTCCCAAAGTCAAAATGACCATGAAAGGTAAACATTTTGAATCAGTTAAGGATATTGAAGCAGCCACTACAGAACAACTAAAAACCTTCATGAATGAGGCCTTTCATAACTCCTTCAGAAAGTGACAAAAATAAATTTTCTTTAAAGCAAAGTGGAATATTTGTAGGGACATTAATGGCAATGTATCTTTTAAGGTAATTTTAAAAATTTAAACACGTACTATATTTGTGATCAAGCGTCAGGTGTATACACCAAAATGATAGCAAGTTGTACACTCTCAACTCAGTAAGCCTTCCTGAACTAGCCTCCCTTCTCCAGAAATATCATTAGAAATCCCTCATAAAAGATACCTAGGCTGGAGAAGCTCCACTCTGTTTAATTCCATAGGTTTTATCAACCACCGATTTTATGTTTGTTCTGAGGAACTGGAAATGAAGAGGCCTTTTCTAATGAAGAGACAGACCTTACACAGTACATTTCAATGTATTTTTATAAGTAAAATGATATTCTTTTAGCTGAAAAATATAGAGGTACCAACTAAGCCTCCTCACTAAATGTTGCGTAGAAATGACTACTTTCCTTTAACAGATTATACATGACAAAAGTACCACACTGGGGCTACTCAGATGTAGTAGGTCCAGCCGGCGTGAGACATAAAATTGTTGGACAGATTCCTTCACAGGAGTGACATCTGCGTAACTGCACACAGCAGTCTTTCCTAAGTGAGATTGTTACTAGGCTTATAGCACCCTTGAGTCCTCTGACCTTGTGATCATTCATAAAACAATGTTACTTCGCTTTTCATCACTTAGTAAGTCATATAAATTGCCTTAAGCTGCCATAAAGTGAGATATGATGCTCTCAAACATTAAAAAGAAGAGACTTCTGGATTAGTCAAGTTTTCCCCCATACCATTTTCTTGGCAGAATGAAACAGAAGCTCATACAGGTCAGCAGCAAAGAAAGTATTTTTTGAATTGCTATTTTTAATGTTACAAGGGAACAATTTAAGGGAATGTTGCCAAGAAATAAAAGAGTGGAACATCAATTAGAGCTATGAATTCCAGGCATGAAATGCAATTGTTTTACTGATTTTCACAGGGCTCACCACCTGGCACTCACCAAAGCTATTTTCACACTGTCCCTCTTCATTCATGGGTATCAAAATAGTCAGCTAGCAATTGCGTTTTGTTAGCATATGATCCACAGGTACTTACTGAATTGAGAAGCTGCTAAAAACAGATTCAGGAATCAGAGTAAAAGCAGATGCCATGCTCGGCTTTCATGACAAAACTATTATTTTAGAGGTTGTCTTTAAAATTTTCCCAGTTATTCTGTGAACATTATAAATATTCTATCTAAATTCTCAGAATGAATCCTGTATTAACATTGTTGCATTTGAAAATAAACACAGTGAACATTATGATACATAAAGCTTCCTGTCTTAGAGGGTATGGGTTACATGTGTTACTTTATTCTTCTGATTATTCTGAAGTTTCTGAAATGAGAATTCTTGTATAATAAGTATCATTTCTGGTGCAGCAATCAATTATTTGTTTTATGTAATAAGCCATTTCTGGAATGAATGGCTGAGAAGATTAATGTATTGGGGTAGAATCTGTGGTGCTGACTGTTTGCCAACCCTGAAGCTGCTGGGGATGGAGCATCCCTCAGGGTTCCCATGCTTAAGCAGAATTTTGGTTTTGAAGTCTTAGCCATAACTGCACAAAGGGTAGCTGTCTGAATTGAAGCTGACTGGCAGCCTATGCGGTGGTCTGGTGTAAGACCTATTCCATTGTGGTGATGGTGATTATCTTTGACAGTGTAAACTGAATTATAAAGTTCTTTTCCACTGGGAAGTTTGAATGAGTGAGAGATGTAGAGTCAGCCCCATCGGTGGTGACATAGAACACAACGAGGAAATCATGTGAAGCAGAAACAGTGATCTTAAATGGATAGAAGTCTTGAAGTCAGAGGAGCTGTACATATGTACCCATAAACTACGTGGAAGCAGAAACCCCGAGAAACCCAGAAGCAGAGCTTTCTAAAGGTGTCAGTGGTAACATCAGGGCCATAAGTGAATAGGGTGAATGTCAGGTCATGAAGAGCAGAGCAACACAACTGACGTAACTGGTCTCTGAGAAAGTGACAGGGAAGCTGGATAGTGAGGGCTCTGCTGAGTCATGATCTTTCATGCTCTTACAGCCTTCTTATCCACGTGAAATCTGTTAAAACCCCCAATGTTCCTTATTTGCACTTGGGCAAAGTTAAGCAGAATGAGATAAAATAACAGGAGTTTTCTTCCTTTGTATAGATATTACCCTTTCATGCTAATTCTTAATTTTTTTTGAAAAAAACTTCTACATTCCCAAATAATCGATTCAAAGTACTAAAAACCTAAAGTAATGACAATAATGAGATGGTTGCAGTTTTTTTGTGGGTTGGCATAAATGACTTCTCAGGTTCTGGTGTTTACTACTACTTGTGGATGGCTGATAACACACCAGGCGCTGAACAGGCTTCTTTTTTAATTCTTTAAGAAGCTTCAAGATAGTTCTTGTAGAACTCTTGTTTTACAAAGTTTCATGATTTCAGAAACGGAGGGTTAAATAAACCAGTGAATTACTTAAGTACACACCACTAGTGTTCAAAATTAAACCTCTGCCCCTCTACTCTATGTCTCCTTTGTCATCCTCCAAAGGAGACAGACATGTGCGACCGAAAGACAAGTGATGCCAAGGGCTGGCGAGATTGACTCTGAGTCGGGAGCAGGTAGGCAGGCAGGCAGGCAGGCCTGCCATTCCTGATAGATTACTGCCACTCGATCTTATGTGACATGGTTATCCTGAGCCGGCTGCGTTTATTAAGTCACACAGCTCAGTCAGGTGTTTTATTACCAGTATTGGTATAATTTATATGTAAAAACACAATCAGTTTCCTGTGCCTTGCAGGAAATCTGACAGAAAAAAAGTGACAGATGGCAGGTTGAATGTTCCCCAGTTGTGGTGTGGATCACAGAAAATTGGACAGTTGGTCTATATTGGTATTTCTGGCAGAAATCACAGGAAAGAGGGAGTTACACACTAGAGCCTCCTCATTCATCCTGGTCTTCAGAGTGGGCTGTCTCTGGTGGAAGGAGGTTTTGGAGACTGGTTGATGATGGATATGCCAGCCCGCTAATCATGCGTTGACAAACGTCCCTGTGACAGATCATACACAGTGTTGGGACCACTAAACTGACTGAAGTGACTGCATTCTATTCTGCCTCTTTCACTCCTGATGAGAGGGCTCTACAATGTGGTAATTCTGTAGTATATTAGTAATTAGGATAAGATAACATTGTTCCCTTCTGCTAGGTGACTCCTCTTTGAGCATGGGGAGGAGGACTAACCTATAGGAAGTAATTTTGATGGCTAGGTGCTATGCTAGGTGCCAGTGATAAACTGACAGTTCTCTTTGGACTGGTAGTGGAGAATCTAAGAAAGAGAAAGAACCCTAACACGATATTGATCTACAAGGGGAACCAGTCTTAAGAAAAGCCAGTGATCTGAAATTCAACTAATGGTATACATTCTCAAGGATTTACTCCCCTACCCCCCCACAGCAGGGTGTGAAGGCCTTACACTTATCAAGGATATCAGGGCAGAAAGAAGAAGATGAGGTTTTTTTCCTCAGAAGGAGTTCACAGACCAGTGGGGGAGAAAGACAACTAAGCATTTGAGTATAGCAGAGAACAATGACTGCCATATTGGAACTACTAAAAGGTTCCCCTGGGCTGTCCTTGGAAGACTGCAGATATGGCTGATGTTCTTGCTCTTTTTTTTTTTTTTTTCATGTCATCCACTCTTTGTACTACTGCAGGACAGAATTCACTTGCCTGAATTCTACAGAAAAACTACTCTTCACGAAGCCACCTGTCTTGCCTGACCTCTCCAGTGTTTCTTTTAAGAGAGTATTTCTACTGATGTGCATATCTGAAGTTTATCTTCTTCAAAAACAAAGTCGAGGTGTGAAAAGTTTGATACTGAAAAGGTAGTCAGAGATCTTTTCTCTTGACCCTTTTATTTTATAGATTTGTGAGGAGTACAAATTTGGGCAGACTTTTAATGATATTTTTGTATTTTTTATAGGCTAGCCTTTTCTTTCAATTGAATTGGACAATGAGCTTGGTTAGCTTCCAGATTCAGCTTGCCTTACAGTAAGTTGGTCCAACATCCCCAAATTTAGGAGCAGGAAGAGATCTACTAAAGTAACAGGTTCTTTAAGCATATACATATTAGGTTTTATAGGAATTAGTTAATTTCGTTGGTTTTTAAAATGGTTACCCAGGTAGCAATATGTGTGAAGAGGAAAGATTGATTTTATATATGGAAGAATGGGACGGCCATATCAATTTTTCCTAATATTAACCTTTCCTGAACTGGTCCCTCTAGCCTGGGAAAAAAGAAGAAAGAAGAGAGTAAGTGGATGAGTCTGAGTTTCCTCTGTAAAATGAAAGAATGAATGCTGTTTCTTCAGTACCATGGGATGAGCACTCTTGCTGAGACCAGAAAATACAGATTATAGTCTCTTCCCTTAAGAAATAGATGCTGAATGACAGAAAGTTTTTTAGCTGTTTAATCTGCAAAAGAAACTGGTCCCCAAAAGGGTTTCTTGTCAGTACTCACTAAGAGACGAGAATTTTAGTATGGAACAGAGAGTAAAGATAAGGAAAATATTAGAATTATCCCAATTGATCCATTTCTCTCCCTTCAAATTTTATAACAGAAATGCCATATGATTCTATATGATAGGACATCTTTAGTGTTGTGATAGATATATGTATATATGTATGAATGTATGTATTCTTTTATCGGCCATGCCAACTAATAACTGTGGAACCATATAAAATGAAATTGGAGATCTTGTGGGGCAAAGAAGTCAATCTCCTTTCCTCTGGTGCTTTGAGCTTTTCCGTGATAAAGGGCGTTGTTATCCTAGGATTTGCAACCTCTCTGCAGGTAGGTACCTGCTACTGAAATTGGGGGTGTTTGAGAAAGTTCCCTTCCTTTTGCCTGTCAGACTTACTGTTGTGCTGCCACCGCAAGGGAGAGGAGTGGCTGCTGCTTGTCCCCACCTTCACACACTAGCCCCTGTGCAAACCTTCCCAGGTCCTCCAGGAGGCTGAGGGAAGAGAGAGAACCAGGACCAGAGACCCAGAGGCTGCCTTGGGTGGAGGTGAGCAGGGTTGGGGCAGAGTAGCAGGGAGCAGGGCTGGGGCTGGGCTGGAATGACAACATGAAGGCTAGGGGTCAGGTGGGGAGGCCAAACATCTCCTGGGGAGATGGAAAGCTAGTGGGGAGCCAGAATCATGAGTGAGTGGAGGTGCCACTCCACTCTTTACCCCCGTGCTCCATTGCCCCATCTGATTTCCTAAAACTCCAATTGAAAGATGAGATTGTCAAGAATTTCAGGATGATTGCTGCAATGCTGCCGAACATTAAACCCTGAGTGCTTAGGCCTTGCTAAGAATAGAGCCTGGCACTGATAGACAGAGCCCTGCCCTTTCAACTCTGTCCTTCAGAGCTGGTGATAGGTCAGGTGGGGTGAATAAAAGTGGGTACGTGAAGCCAGAGTTAGGCTCGCGGCTTTGGTCAAATGCTGGCTTCAGTGTTCCCTGGAAGATCATTTCCCTTCCCGCAGGTACAGTTCATCTAAAAGGGAGACTGTGAGAACTTACATGTGTTTGTGTGTGCAAGTTCAAGCTCATGCAGCAAGCTCACTGGCAGGAGATCTACCTTTAACCTGTATAAAGCTAAACTTCATGCATTTTGCCTATTTGCTTTTGTCTTTTTGGGTCATAGCGCCAATGGTTCTCAACTCCTTAGTGTGCTGGCACTTTGATAAAATAGTCAACTGGGAAATATTCCTAGGAGAAAAACAGTTATTTAAAAGCTGTCTTGCATAAAAATTTGCTGTGCTCACAAAGCCCCAGAAGCTCTGATAGGGACCAGAGTGAGACTCCCCTAAACATACAAAAATACCTTCGATATTGCCTGAGGGACAAGAGTTTTACCCAGGATTTACTGAGTATGTGTGAGCTGCATTGCAGAATGCTGTGTTCCTTTATTATTAATTTTGTAGACTGTTTTGCCCAAAGCCTTTCTTTTTGGCTGATTTTTTCGTGCCCATATTTTCGTGGTAGAACACATCTTTGCTGTACTTGTCCTCTGTGGGGAGATCTCCCTGCCTTATGGACACTCTGTTAGGAACACGTCATTCCCTCTGAGAAAAACAAGAGCAGTCTTTAGAGCTGAATCCTTGTAAGGGACATCTGGCGTGGCATTCAGCTTCATTTCTTTCTGGTCCAGAGAGCCACAGTCAGAAAGACTAGGCTTGAGCTTGTTCATTCCAGGCATAGCTGCAGGCAGTACATTGCCCGGTAGATGGCGAAAGTAGCTCAAAGATAACTTTGTGAGGCAAAACCTGTGTGTTTTAAATTTGGTAATGTATTGTTTATGAGGGGAAATTAACTTTGAAATCTTAGTTTGCCTTCAGCAATCTGCACAGTAAACATGATTTTCTCAGTACAAGGTAACAAATAGTCCTTCTAACCAATTAGATGACTTATGATGTCTGATTTTGGTACTTGGTAGTTATAAGTATCTGGCTCTATTGTTATTACATGATGATGATGATGATGATGATGATGATGACTCAAAGTACTTCTGCTTTACAGAGAGGACTATCCAAGTGTTTCTGTGAGGTCTTGGGAGAAAAAGTAAAAAGTGAAAAGCCCTACCAAATGCAAAAGACATTCTAGACATTTTGCCTTGAGAAAGTAGTTTTTAGCTCCCTTTGCAGTACATAGTTGTATTAGATTCAGATGCAGCACAGTGAAGAGAACATTTCATTTTGCAGCTGGGCAGATCTAAATCAGAAATCCTTTTTTTTGCCATTTGGGAACTGGGTGATTCTAGGGAGTTCCTTAAATTTTTTGAATGCTAATTTCTTCTTCAGTAAAATGGGTTTATAATACCTATTTTTAGAATAATGTTTCTATTTATACTGCAGAAGCTACATAAATTTGTTGGTATGAGGTAAACATCTTCTTTTTAAAATATTGCTAGGCTGAAGATGTTACTGATATTTGTGGATGACAGTAAGATATTTTATCTGAAATAAATAATTTGAATATTAATTGAGGAGAGAAAAATGAATGGAGAAGAATCTGGGCTTTTATAAGGTATTGAAGTCTTATAAAATGGCAGGTGAGCATGGGAGACAGGAACCACATGAGTCATGTTAGCTCTGAATAGTGTAGCCTGTACACGAGAGACCATAAATAAAACCAACAGTGGAAATCACCTCTGTTAGTAAAACTGATCCATTTTTCCCCTTGCAATTTTAAAATAGAAATACAATATGATTTCATATGACAGGACATCTTATATACATATATATTTTTCATGGTGGAGCAGTCATTTATAGCTTGATCAGCTCATCTGCAATAATTCCTAGTTGTGCAGTTTGTATATAACTTCTCTAAAGCTTGATTTTCTCATATGTAAAATGTGGATGGCATAATTGTTACCTACTCCATGAGAAACAGGATTTTCTTGAGAGTTAAATGAGCTAGTGTATGAATTCATTTTAAGTTAGTGTTAGTACAGAGTAAGCCATTTTTCATGGCTGTTTGTGTTGCTTTGATTGGGTTGAAAGACCTAAAATTAGAAAATCTAGGACTAGATGTTTGTTCTGTCACATAATTACAATGTAAATTTGAACAAATCACTGATTTAGCTCTCTGATTAAATGTGATCATCATCAGAGTAATCCCTGCTCCAGCCACCTCAAATGAGTTTTCCTGAGCATTGGCTATAGTTTAACATGACTGTAATTCAGGGCTATGGATGGAGCAGCTGAAAAATCTTGTTAAGGAAAGCCATGCCAAAGGAAGCCTGAGGTAACTGTGAAGAAGAACAGCTGTGGTGCAAGAAGATGGTAATAAGCTAAGAAAGACCGGCTGGCATCCAAAAGAGAAATGGCCTGTAATTGCTGTTCCTTTCACAAGGAGAATCTGAAGGGACAGCAGCATATTCTTAAGTGCCCGAGGGCACCACATGCACAGCTGGGGCTGTGGCATCCATCGTATCATCAGGGAGACCATCAGAGGCAGGATCTGTATGGCCCCTAGAGCCAAGGTTCTGGAGAAAATGGCCCAAATGGCCATCACTTTCCCTGGCCAGATTCTGAGGGAAGGGGAGGGAAGTTCCAGTTGGAAGCTCAGCCAGCGTAGGAAATCTGGTGATCTAAATGACACTACCATTTTATTATTGTTATTTTTGATGTTCGAGCTTTAATTACATTTGCCTTGAAGAAAATTTGCAGTTAGGCTTCTGACATTTCAGATATTTCCAGGAGAGGTGGAAGTGGTGACCTCAACATCAAATGTCACACACTATGCAATTAATGTTGTTGAGCCGTGAGCCTTGCTGGACCATAGCAAAGTGCTGTGAACTCTGAAGTTTATCCAAGTTACTCAAGCTTATGATAAGTGTGGTGAGGCTGCTGTCTTGAGTGACAGACTTGTGAAGCAGACAGAGTGTACTTTTGAAATCAGGTGTCTTTGCGCGTGGATCTTGCCTTAGTCCTTCACCGGTGATGGATGTAAGTTGAGAGGAAATCACTTCAGGGTGGTGGAGCGGAGTTCAAGCAAGAGAGAAAAGAGGTGAGTGTAGGAAAGGGCGCTAACTTCAGGTCTCAGTCACTGTCTTAGTCACCGAGACCCAGTACCTGACACCAACAATTTAAAGGAAGAGAGGCTTATTTTGATTCACATTTTCAGTCACAGGCTGGCAGACAGAAACGGAATAGTGGAGAAAAGCTGCTGGAATCGTGGCTTCCAGGCTGCCAGGGAGTAGAGAGAGAAGGGAAGAGCAGAGAGGCAGTGACTCACTTCCAAAGAGCCTCCGCCGCCTGACAGCATATTTAGCTCCGAACTCACAGGCAAATTAATCCTTGGACAAGTGTATCACCCAGTGTCCAATCTCTACCCGAAGCCCCACTGCCAAACACCGTGAGACCTTTGGAGGACATTCCAGATCCAAACCACAACTTTTTAGGTTCAGGCATATGTTAGCAGTAGACAGGTCAAACAGAAAGTACTGTAATGAAGGTTTCTAAGGTAAAGCGATGTTAAAAATGATTGGAACCTAGGAATGGTTCAGAGACTTGCATAGACAGGTAGGCAATCCCTTCCAGAAGGTCTATTAGGCAGCAGCTCTCATCTGCCTTCTGAGATTCTGGGACAAGGCTCCAGCCTTGGCTGTAATAGGAAAGAGCAGTGGGAGACTCCCAGTCTGCTCACTTGCTCAGGAAACGTTTACTGAATAACACCTTTGTGCCAAGTATATGTTAGGTGATTCAGATATAGAACTATAATGACAGCATAGAATGAGCTCATGTGGTGTTTCCATACCATAAGGGAAAGATAGCAAACTTCTTACTCTCCCGGCAATAAAAACAACAAGAAATACATAGCTATAGTAGGCTACACTCCTGGGAAAGGGATTCTGGGTTGGAGATTTGTCTGTAGGGTGAGCTACAGGTAAGGGAAAGAAGCAGGAGATCTAGGTCAATCCCAACTGGCACTAGGGATCTGGGGCAGCCTGTCAGAGATGCCTCCCATTGTGGACACTGTACTCTGCGTCATTCAGTCATTGATGAGGAGGGGGAAAAACTAGAAGAGGCACAATCTTGGGTGATGCAGCTTATTTTAATGAAGAGTGATTGTTTTGGAGTCAGAAGTAAATCCACAGCAGTCATCACTCCCAACGGACGGGAAGATGCACGCCTAGCACGTGATCTGAGTGACCCATCAGAACACCCAATGCAGTTTACTGATGGCAACTCTCAGATTTGTTTCATACTGTAACTTAATCCACATCAGGATAGCTGTGGTTAATTTCCTTACAAAAGCATGAATAGCCTATATTTAACAATTAACACTCCTTATCATCTTGTGCTTTCAACCAATGATTTGCTTATATATCTTTCATTTCAGGTTCTGGGCAGTTGGATAGGCTGCTTTTTGTTATTGTTGGTTGTTCCTGAATATTTTGTGTCTACCAAGTGCATAATGTGTTTTCAATGTTTTCAGAATATACTTGGCACTCAATGAGGTGCTTTCAGTCATTAAAAAATGAGTATAGGAAAAGAATGAGTCAGTTTTGCAGAAATCTTGATTACATACCAAGACATTCATTCTCAATTATTGATAGCACTAAAAGAGGATGTACAATAAATAAGCAAAAACAAATTGCATTCCTATCCATGTACTACTAATATAGTCTATAAGTTACTGAAAAATTCATCTTACAAAATTGTCCCCTCTAAACTGCTTCTATATTTATATTTTTCTTTAGACGTAATAGGGTTTTTCCTCATAGAAAAAGATTTATATAGATTAAATGGGCAAAGCACAGAAAAATAGGATGACAAGGAGAGCTATGTCCTACTCCTGGGAGGAAACATGAATTACCATAAGTGACAGTAATGTCCCTTGAGCTGAAAATCTGATAATTTTAGGAACAGGTAAAAATTAGTTTATCACATGTTTAAAATATTTGTTAAAGACTAAATACATCTCCTGCCTCAAGATTTAACAAAAGTACAGTGTTATAAGAAGAAAAGAAATAAATATTGAATGCAATGTTGGTTTGGGTAATTGAATATCACTATAAGCAAATCTTAACCTTTTTTTCATGTAACTTGACCATGTAATTCTAAAATATATTTGGAAGATGAAAGGTAAAGAAATGATAATTATCAAAAAACATGTGTAACAGCAGTGCAGATCAGTGAGGAAAGTACTGGGAAGAATTTCTTTTTTTTTAAATTTTATGTTTTTAAAGAGGGTAAAACAAAACATAATAACACAGTACAAAGCAGATCAGAAGAAAACAATGCAAGTGATGGAGGATTTCATAGCAAGACAACAGGAAATTAACAGTGGATATCATAACATCTCTAGTTTTTTTATTTTTTATTTTTTGTAAGACAAAAGAGGACATAACAACACAGGTCATAGAGTTTCACCACAAGACAACTTGACATAGCAGTAGCTACTATAGTGTCTCTCTCCCTGAAATATATGGGTATACCTCCATATACTATAGTATCAAACATAACAAGACAGTGTAAAACCATTCAAGAGAATGAAAGTATTACAGGGTATTTAAAACCAACTAACAGAAAAAAAACAATGGTTACTATAGTATCTCTTTGTCCATAAAAAAATTTTGTTAATACTATCACATATAATAAAATCCAATATGATACAACATGATAAAACCGATGGAGACAGAAGAACAAAAGATAGGCGGGAATTCAAAACAAGATGATATTAAATCAGCACTAGCTATTATAATGTCTTGTTTTCTTTAAAACAGCTGTTCATACCATCACAGACAATAAAATCAAACAACTCAGAATAAAACCATTCCAACTAATGAATGAAAACATCATAAGGCTTCAAAGCAATATAATGAGGAATGATTTATATACCATATACTTTTATGGTATATATGCCATATACTTTTTTATATATACCATATACTTTTATGTATTCTTATCATTTCTTACACTAAGGAAATTATTTGGTATTTGTACATGTGAGTTTGATTTATTTTGCTTATTAGTATGGTCTCAAGCTGTGTCCATTTATTTATAAATATCACAGTGTGTTTTATCATTCTTCATAGCTGAGTAGTACTCCATTATATAAAAATACCATATCTTTTTTAGCCATTACTCAGTTGATGGACATTTAGGTCGTTTCCAAGATCTGGCTATTACAAATTGTGCTGCTAGATATATGGGTGCACATATATCACTGTGGTATGATGTTATCAATTCTTCTGGGAATATGCCTAGAAGTGGAATAGCTGGAACAAATGGGGCTCCCAATTTCAGCTTTTTGAGAAATCTTCAGACTGACCTCCACAATGATTGCACCAGTCTACACTCCAACCAACAGTGCAGGAGAGTTCCTTTTCCCCAACAGCCTCTCCAGCATTTGTTGTTGGTAGTTTTTTATTCTGGCCATTCTTTCTGGAGTGAGATGGAATCTCAGTATGGTTTTAATTTGCATTTCTCTAGTGACGAATGATGATAAACATTTTTTATGCATTTATTTGCCATTTGTATTTCTTCATCTGAGAAGTGTGTATTCATCTCAGATGCCCATTTTTGGATTGGATCTTTGAATTCTGGGAGTCTGATTTTTATTAATTCTTTATTATGTTTTAGACAGTTCTGTGTCTGAGGGATGGTTCACTAAGATTTTTGTGGGAAGAATTTCTTAACATATGAGCTACAAATCTCACAGGACAGTATTAATAAATTGGTTTTCATTATAATTTAAGACTTATTTTCATCAAAAGAATTCGTGAAGAAGATAAAAAAATATTTCACCAGGTGTGATATCACATGCCTACAAAGCAAAACTTGGGAAGCTAACACAGGAGTGTCACAACAAGGCCATTCTAGCTATTTAGGGGAGACTTATTTCAAAAATAGAGAAGGGGAAGAGAAATAAAATAAAATAGAATAAAGGATATTCTACCATAAGAAATGATAAACTTGATGTACATTGAGATCATAAGTGAAATATATAAGACACAGAAGCCTAAATATTGCATTTCTCTTATATGAGAAATCTAAATTATAAATAAATTATGGAGCAAAATAAAGGATAGATGATAAGAAACAAGGTTATCGATCTTTTGCAAAAAGGAAGGGAACCAAAAGATGGAGAGAATGAGGAGAGAAGGAGAGAGGATGAAAAGAAGAATTAAGATATGACATGTACATGTATCAATTACCCACACTGAATGTAATCATTGTGTACTGAAAACATGCACAAATAAATAAATAAGGTAAATGGAATTGAAGCAATTATTTTGAAAGTTTACTTACGACATACTGTTAACATCCAAATTGGCACTTTTTCAGAGCACACCTTCATTCTTTTTTTCAACTCACTTCCCTCCTCTCTCTTACTCCTAACTCCGTCTCTTAATCCCCATCCTCTTTGATAAAGATCTAGCTCCCTACATCCCAATATCTTGCAGTGTGCTCTTTATTAAATGAATGTTCTCACAGGTCAAAAATGATCAATCATTGTCAGTTCACTTGGTCTTACTTTCTATAAATAAATCCTATGAATCATTAAAGTATTTCAAATACTGAAAGAAAATGACTTCCAAGCCAGATTGATGTACCTTGCAAAACTGTCTTTCAAAACCAATGGAGAAATAAGATACTACCATCACAAAGAATAACTGAAGGACTTTATGATCACCTAGTCAACCATACAAAGAATACTGGAAGATACTGTTTTAGAAAGAGACAAAAAATGACCACAATTCCAAGAACAGCAACAGAAAGAAATCAACAAGTGGGACAAGCAATCAAACAGAGGGGAAGAATACAGAACCAATAGAAGAAAGACAGCATCAAAAAGATAAGCCAATACGTATCACTTATAACTATAAATATGAAAGACTTCAATTCACCAATCTAAAGAAACAGACTGGCAAAGCGGGCTAAGAAATAAAATCTAACAATGTACTATATATAAGAAACACATTTACATCACAAAGAAATTCACGAACTGAAAGTCAAAGGATAGAAAACAATGTTCCAAACAACAGGAATTAAAATAAAGTAGGGGTAGCTATTCTGTTTGCAGACAATGTAAACTTGAAACCAACAATCAAAAGCAATAAAGAAGATAACTACATACTGTTTAAGGAAAATATTCAAGAGAAAGAACAGCAATAATAAGTATATAAGCACTAAATATAGAAGGACCTAACTATGTGAGTCAAATATTAATAGACATGAAAAATCAAATAAGCAATAATACAGTTATAATGGGGGAACTAAACATCACATTCTAACATAGAGACAGATCAGCTAGACAAATTATCAGTGAAAAAATAACAGAACTGTATCAAATATGTGAATAAATGGACTTAGTAGATATGTACAAAGTGTTCCACCCAAAGCATTTATCTTACCTATATATGGGACATTCTCTAAAATAGAACATATATTATCTCATAAACATGCCTAGGTAAATGCAAAGAGATTAAATTATAACATGTATATTATCTAACCATTATGCAATGAAATTGGAAATTAATGACAAAAGAAACCACAAAAGTTCCACAAAACCATGGAAATTAAATGATACCTTACTGAACAACTAAAGGGTAACATAAGAAATTAAATAACAAATTAAACAATATATACAATCAAATCAAAATGCAAACACGCCTTACTGAAACCTGTGAGACACAATGAAAGCAGTCCTCAGAGGGAAATTTATGGCCGTGAATTATCACATCAGAAAAACAGAATGGGTACAGATAAACAACCTAATGCTGCACTTCAAACTTCAAGAAAAAGAAGTCAAAATCAAAGCCCAAAGAAGTGAAGAAATTTTAAATATCAAAGCAGAAATTAATGCAATTGAGACTAACAAAACAATACAAAGAATTAAGGAATCAAAAAGTTGGTTTTTTGAAAGAAAACATTAATAAACCCCTAGCAAATTTAATCAAAAAAGAAAGAAAAAGATCAAATTCATGTAGTAAGGGAAGAAAAAGTTGAAATGATTACAGAGTCTGTGGAAATACAGATCATCAATGCCTACTGTGAAAACTTCTACTGTCAGAGGATCAAAAATGCAAAAGAAATGGACACATTCCTAGAAATCTGATTACCAATGTTAAGTCAAGAAGATATAAAACTTCTAAATAAGATCAGTTAAAGAAATAGAAAACCTAATTAACAACCTAACAACAAAGGAAAGTCCAGGTCCCAGTGGATTCACAGCAGAAATGTATTAGAAATTCAGAGAAGATTTAATACCAATACTCCTTGTACTCTTTAATGAAAATGAAAGTGAAGAAATTCTCCCTAATTCTTTCTGGGAGGCAAATATTACCCTAATACCAAAATCAGAGAAAGACCTAACCAAAAAGGAGAAACATAGGTTAATCTCCTTGATGAACTTATGTGCAAAAATCATCAATAAAATATTAGCAAACAGAAACTGCAATCATCAAAACAATTATATACCACAATCAAGTGATATTCATACCAGGAAAGCAGGGATGGTTCAACATAAACAAATCAATAAACATAATGCACCTATCAACAAAGTGGAAGACAGAATCACATGATCTTCTCAATAGATGCTGAAAAACCTTTTGAAAAAGTCCAACACTCATTTATGGTAAATACCCTAGAGAAAATCAGAATAATTGAATAAAAGCCACCTATGCCAAACCAACGGTCAACACGTTACTAAATGTTCAAAAACAAAAGCTTTCATTCTAGAATCAGGAACAAGACAAGGATGTCCATTATCTCATTCAGTATGGTTCTGGAAACATTAGCCAGAGCAATTAGACAAGAGAGAGCGAAATAAAGGAATAAAGATAGAAAAGGAATAAGCTAAATTATCATTATTCTCAGATGACATGATACTCTACACAGAAGACCCCTAAAACTTCACCAACAGGTGTCTAGATTTAATAAGCAAGTCAGCAGTATAGCTGGGTACAAAGTCACTACTCAAAAGTCACTATCATTCCTGTACACAAACAACTCACTGAGAGAGGAATTCAGAAAATGCAAAGATATCCCTTGCTCATGGTAAGTAAAAACAAACATTGTGAAAATAGCCATATTCCCCAAAATCTTATATAAATTAAATATAATCCCGATGCAAATGGGATGAAAATGCCATTTAGCATATCTCTTGGATCCAGAGAAAACATTCCTAATATTCATATGGAAGTATAAGAGCCCTAGAATAACAAAGACAATTCTATGCAACAAAGACAAAGCAGTAGCCATCACAATCCCAGACTTGAAATTATACTACAAATTTGCTATAATAAAATAAAGCATGGTACTAGCAAACAACAACAACAATATCAACAACAAAAAAGATCTGAAGATCAATGTAACAATATAAAAGATACAGACCTAATTACAAACACACTTAGATACTTTATCTGTCACAAAAAGGCCAAACATGTTCACTGGAAGAAAGATAGCCTCTTTAATAAGTGGTGCTGGAAAAACTGACTTTTTACATACCAAAGACTTACATTAGAGCCAGGCCTATCTCCATGAACTAAAATAAAGTGAAAATGATAAAAAATCTAAATATCAAGACAGAAGCACTAATTTTACTAGAAGACAAAGTAGGTAGAAATCCTGAGGCTATGGAGTTGGCAGAGAGTTCATGAACAAAAACCAAACTGCATGGCAAGTGCCTCGAAGAATCAAAACCTCAGCTCTCATCTTATTTAAAGCTTTTTCACATTGAAAGAAATCACCAACATAGTGAAAAGAAAACCCATGGGTTGAAAAAGATGTTTTGCCAAGTGCCCTTAGACAAAGGACTTTTATCTAGAATAAAAGAATTTTAAAAAATCAGGTCCTCCAAATTTAAAAACCCAATCTATAAATGGGCTTCTGAGATAAATGTGCAATTCTCAGATGAAGAAATACAAATAGCAAATAAATATATGAAAAAATGCTTAACCTCATAGGTCACTCAAGAAATGTAAGTGAAAACAACACTGAGATATCATCAAGAAATTAACCAATTACAAATGCTGCCAGAGCTGTGGAGAAAAAAGGAACCCTTCTCTGTTGTTGGTGGAAGTTTAGACTTATACAATCACTGTGAAAATCAGTGTGGAGAATCTTAAAAAAAACTAGGATTAGAAGTTCCATTAACCCAGATATTCTCTTTCTGGGTATTTTCCCAGAAGAATTGAAAACATACCACAGCAATATGTGTGCACCCTTGTTTATAAAGCTTCACAATTTGCTAGATCTTGGAAACAACCCAAATTCCCATCAACTGAGAAATGGATAAAAAAGATGTGGTATTTTTATACAGTGGAACACTACTCAACCACAAAGATTGTTAAACTTGAGGCTTTTATAGGTAAATGGACATAACCGGAAATCATAAGTGAAATAAATCAGACTTGCTTGTGTAAATACTGTATTTTCTTGGTAGTATAAAAAACTGAAAGAGTAAGTAAGATCCAAAAGGTACAACAGATACAAAAGTAAAGAAACTGCTCAAAGGGAATTTGTATTGTTTGATCAATCTTGCATGCCTGTATGTTACTAAAAGCTTTTTCACATTGAAAGAAATCACCAATAATAACCTGAGCAACTGTTACCTTAAAATAGTTGAGCCACTATTTTGAAGGTAACAATATGCAATATAACAATCATTGTTAAATTCCTAGCATCTTGTTTTGAAATCCAAATCACTATTATTCTGTTGTTGCTGTCATTTTGCTTTTGATTTGTTTTTTACTGTTTGTTTGCTTCTTGAGTTTCTGGGGCTTTTTTCTTTAAAATAATAAAATAAAAGAACAAAGAAAACAAATTTAGAATAGGAAAGTGCAAGGGGAAAAGGGATAAAAAGAGAATTAAAATGTGTTGTGTATATGCACTATTTCCCATAAGGACTCTAGTTATTATGTACTGTAAGTATATACCAATAAAAATAAAAAATTTTAAAATTCACAATGATATGCAATCTCCATTTGATAGCAGAAATCATAGATTCTGACAGCTCAAAAGAAGACAGAATGCTTCAAACATTGGTGGCATCACAGAGTAAAGAAACCTTTTATTCTTGGCTTCTTTCCCACCTTGGAGTCTACCACCACTCATGTGCCTTGTGCGCTGGGGTCAATTCCTCTTCTGCCCAGAACAGGAGTGAGAACAGAGATGATCCCCAGAGCTGGAGAGGTGGGACCCTCAAGCTATAGTGTTCACATTGGTCCAGAGGTAACACGCACAGTAGAAACAAAGTAGTGGGTCTGCAGTTTAAACAGGAAGTCTGTATTTTAGGGTGGTGTTTTCAAATCATTATACGCATTGGAATCACTTTAAAGATGTCACTAACTGCCTGCGTTCACATAGGAACTTCTCATACAGAGAGTCAGTGGTGGAGAGGAGAAATTGCGTTTCTGACAAATCGGAGGAAATGGGATAGTGTATTTTGTTAATTTTAGGTGGAGGATATATATTTTTCAAGCCAAAATGTAACAGAAGAAATATTTAATAGGAACCAAAATATAGAAAACTAACATGATTATATATCTTTTTAGAGTTTCTAAAACCTTCCTATTCAGAGTGTAGTTCTCAAACAAATTGTAGTGTTGACACTATAAGGTGCTTATTATACAGAGAATCCCTAGCCACCCCAGATCTTGTTGGGTCAAAATTTGCCTTGTAACAAGATCCCCAGGTAATTCCTATATACATTGAAATATGAGAAACTTTGTTCTGAATGATCTATTGAAAACACTGAGGCACAAGACAGCACAGTACTTTTCAGAGAACCAAGAGTCAGAGCAGAGTTGAATTAGACTTCCAGCTCTTTAGTTACCGGCTACTTTCCATTCATACATTTTACCCATATTGGCTGAATGGCTCTGTGCTGGCACAGGTAGAGAATGGTGGAGCCTGCTGTACCTGATTTTCATGGATTTCTTTAAACATTTGCCTATGGTCTTTCCTCAGCATAGAGATTCTTCAATTTACAAATTATAAAATACAATCTCATTGAAAAATATTCTCCCTTACTGTTAATACATAAATGTGAGTTAAAATATCACTAAAGGATATTAATATAACAAAATAAATATAGTTCCTTATCAAGATACAGAGAAAGAATACATCCTTCCCAAGGGTAAAATATAGTTCCTGTCTAAAGCACAGTTACATATGAGAAGAGTGTAAAATTATTTAACCTCTTTGACTATCTTATTATACCTTTGGAAAAGGCATTCCAAGAAAATAATTTCAGTGAAAAAAATAAACAAATGTATAGCTATCATAAGTAGTTTTTTCTCATATTAATATTGAAAGCAGAAAATTCCAGGGCTGTATGCCATTAATGAATCAAGTATACGCAAGCATATAGCTATAGATGCAAAAAGAAAGTTGAAACCATTGTAGCAGTTTTCCTGCCTTTCTCAGAGCAGGTCAGCATACTTCAGCCTGGCATTCTGCACAGCCTGGTCTCAGAAACACCACCTTCCCCCAGGGGTAGCACCTCCATGACACCTGGGTCCCACTGCTTCTCTTGTGCACTTAAATTCCTGTGTGTTGCACTTAGATTCTCTCTTCTTCACATTCCACACCACAGCATAAAAGACCTCTGAGAACTGGCCCACTTACCTTGGAAGTCTGATCCTTCGGGACTCCTCTTCATACGAGTGGGATTTCAGGGACTGTGAGCTCCCTGCAGCACCCTGAGTACACAGAGCCACAGCAGTTCTGGGTGTAGCCTTCATCTTCTACTTGAATCAGGCGAACTTCTCTTTATCCTTGCTGAGTCACTGACAAAATCTCCTTTTTAATCAAGCATCACTTTCAGTTTTTGTGTTTTCAGAATATACTATCTTTGACTTGAGCTTTTATTCCATTTAAATTCTCTATTTTTTAATATTAAATTTGAACCAAATGAAAATGACTTTAAAGAAAATCTTCTTTGTTTTACGATGTGACCGGTGTCGGATACACACACCGATGGGAATAAATTCTCAGTAAAGAAAGGAATACTATTGTGTTTGTATCTGTTGACATTTCTCTTATCTTTGTATCTCAGGGCTGAACTCTACCTTTTCATGTCTACTACCTCATGGCTGGAAATATGTTTCCCCAGCTCTAGAATCCTTGTGGCACTGAAACATTTTGTTACTGCTTATTAATAATTATTTCCTCACTTTTGTTTTCTACCTGCCCCAGAGACTGGCACAAACTTTATTTCTGATATTAACAAAATTTAACATATTTTGTGAAAATCTAATGTCATGATAGCTGCACAAAAGGGACAATATGACAAATATGCTGCTCATTCAATCAATTCTAAATTTAAAAAGCAATAGAGTTTGAGGACAAAGGTAGCTGTTGTATTATATCCAACTTAGAAAATTTACTGGAATAACTTTCTTGCAAATGAAACAGAAAATTTGGTATTATCAGGAGCTTGTCTGTGGGTTTTCTTCATTGGAAATGTCACTGTAGGTTGAAGGTGTGTCTGAATTCTTAATTAATAATTACTTGTTTATTGATAACTCTTCATGTGCCAAAAACCCTTTTTAGGTCTCAGAAATAATAAGCATATGTCGTTACCTTTCTAGGGGCAGAGGCAGAAAATTAGTAATAAATTAGTAAGTGACATAATATCAGATACTTCTGAGTGCTGGGGAGACAATGATAAATTCTGGAGAATGGCTCCAGTAGGAGAAGGGATTGTTCTTGAGCGTGAAGGAGGTGAAATGAAATTTGAATTGAAATGTGAATTATAGAACAGGATTCAGAATTATCCTGGATCAGATGGAAATCTTGATTTTATGGTGTTTGGTAAAATACCAAGAGCATTTCCTCCCCCCCACCCCAGTTTTGGAGGGAGACAGAGTGAGACAGAGATAGAGACAGAAACAGAGACAGAGACTGAGACAGAAAATCTGACCTTGCTACTTTAGTTGAAATGTAGGTGTAAGAAATTTGACCTCACTCATGTATAAACTGTCAATGTAGAAGTTGGGGTTGAGGTAAGATGCACAATAAAAACTTACTCCTTTGCCTATAGAATCATACCTGAAATTCTTGTTTTTCTTTTCTGGGCTAACCTTACCTAGGTCAAACCCACCTTTTCTGCTTCCTGTTTCAGAATTTATAAAATGCTTGCAGTGTCTGCTTTCTCTCTCCTGTTCTCCGCTCAGAAAAGTTGCTGCGGACTGATCTACCTACTCACACTGCTGTGGGTAAACACCACGGAACCCCTGCTGGGCTCTGTATTACTTCCCAACATGGGAGGCTCCAAGCGTCTTCTTGATTTGCTCCCTACCTATTTCTCTAGTATTTTCTCTTGACTGCTGTGCATCATCCTAGAAGGACACCAAAGCATAGTGTGTGTGTCTCTCAGAAGCCCTTTGTGCACCACCTTTTATCACCTGTCTGGGAACACTATTCATCCTTTAGGGCCTCCCTTCTTCCTTTGTGAAGGCTTTTGGCTTTTCTAGGCAGGGTGGAATGCTTCCTCTTTTAATCCTGCAACATCTTTGAGATCATTTTACCGCATAGCAGTTACCACATTGCTGTGCATATTTAGGTCTCGTTCCCTCCCTTACCTCTTGTAATCCATGAGCTGGAAAACCAAAATCAGAAACTTTGTTGTTTCTTTTTATTTTTATGTCTCGTATCTGTCATAAGGCTAATAAAAAATTGTGTATTTAGCTGAGTGCAGTGGCTTATAGCTTTAATTACTTGGAAAGTTGAGGGAGGATCATTTGCGTCCAGAAGTTTGAGGCCAGCCTGGGCAACGTAGTGAAACTTGTACACAAGAAACAAAACAAAAAGTAATGTATAGTTCGCATACATTATAGTTTGCTGACAGAGTGGTGAGTCAAATTGCACAAAACTTATATAGTTTTAATACCTCCATGAGTTCAAGGTCAGCGCATGAATCTCTGTTAGGTAAGTATTTTAGCAAATTTTCTCAGACACACTCAGCTTTTTTTTTTTTTTTTTTTTTTTTTACACTTTCTCATTCTATTTACTCCTTTTTTTAAAAAAAATTAAAATTATTTATTTAAAAATTTTTTTTATGGACAAATAGACAGGAAGACCATTCCAGAAAGAGAATGATTTCTTTGAGCATGTTTTTAGTGGGGACTTTACCAAGCAGGTGTCAGAACTGGCTTCTGCTGGAGAAGGCCTAGGAAAGGACTGGTAAAAAATGAAAACAGTAATACTTTGATGTTTTTTATTTAGAAATACATTCTGATTATACCTAAGGACATCTTGAAAACTGTATAATTCCATCAATACCTCAATGCCTGATAAATCAGGTCCATTTTTGAGCAAATATTGCATTCTTTTAACCTATGGGGTAACTGAATCTGACATTACGTAACCCATAAAAGCAGCAGAAAATGCCTAAACAAACAACAAAATCGTGAAAGGTCTTTGCCGAGATACGCATCATTCACTTCTTCTCTGGGGAGGAGGAGAAACCCACTGTGGCCGGGTAATGGGGAGGTAGGTGGGAAACTGTGAAAAGGGAACAGGAGGCCAATTTTGGTGCTCCTGTCACTGAGCGCTACGGCTCTGCTCTGAGTCAAAAGTAGATTCTAGAGCCAGTGTAGAAGTAAATATTTGAGCTAAACTCTGTTTTTGTTTTAGTTCAAGAGTGTTAAAATATGTTTTATTTAAATTATCAAACATTTCAGATTTTCAGGAGTGGGTTGTTATGTTGAATTAGAGTTGCCTTCAGGGGAAAGGGATTGAATTTACTAAAAATGATCTGAACTGAATGACTCTGTCACTGCATCCTCTTCAGTGACTTTAGCCTTGTACAAGACACAGAAGACACAGAAGAACCCTGAGGTCTGAGGCAGAAGACCTGAGTCTGAATCTTAGCTTCCTGGTGGGATGAGATGACCTTTGGTTGTTTATAAAATTTCTAAGTCTTAGATCCTTCATCCTTATGAAAGGAGAATCCCAAAATTCATCTGTCAGCTGTGGAATGTGATAGAAGTGGAAGAATTATGTTGACACTTGGTGTTTGGTTTGATAACTAGTGGTCAACTTAACGCCAGCTGGATTACATCAGCATGCATTGAGAGAAGATGCTCCACCTGAGGAGGGTTATCAGAATAAATAGGTGGAGAAGAAGAGAGGTGTTGGGAGGCATTGAGGTGTTAAGGAAGCATTATGGGTTCTCCTACGAGTTGCTGTCTGAGCTGTTGGTTCTCCTAGAGAAGCTTTGGTCCTCACATCGAGCATTGCTTCCTGGCTCCGGAGGGGAAGACATGTGCTGCCTGGTCTCCAGGATGAACTCATCATGCTGCTTCCTGGCACATACCCGACTGTGCTTGTCGTCGGAGGAGCTCGGGGCCTCCGTGTCGCTGAGGACAGCTGTGGTGCCTTTCAGGAAAGCCCCATTCTTTGTTGTGAGTGTGACTTCTCAGCTCCAGTGTAGAAGCCTCATCCCACTAGCACAGCTCCTTCATCCTGCTGGCATAAACTTTCTGGCTTCCACCGCTGACCCTTGGGTCTTCCCGGCACGAATCCGTAAAAGAGACTGGCGTGAGTCCTTCTTGTGGGCTCTGGACTTCCAGTTGGACTCGTGGAGGCATTGTCCTGAGCTCTGGGTTTTTATCTGGAATCATGTGGGACACTGACTAAATAATCTATGTTGTTGGTGTTGCGGATAGATTTCCTGCATTCTCCAGTGTTAACTTCCAGTGACCATTATAAAAATATTATAAACTCCATGTCCTGATCTGAATTGTTCTCTGTGTGCAACCCCTGACTACAACATTTGGTTATTCAAGTCAATTGCCAAAAAACTCGAACCTCCTGACTAGCATATGAAGAGCCACTTGGAGGTTGAGGTCAAAGTAATGTTTAACGGTGGTGGTGTTTTTAATCACTAGTTAGAGTTTTGTTCCATAACCCAATACATTTATCAGCTGAGCTGACCATTTTGGACTCATGAGGAATCTTTCATTTTGGCTGGAAAAATGAAAATTCTACTCCAGGAGCAGAAATGACCTCTTACTCCCTGTTTTCATCAACCCATAAATCGACCTTTTTGGACATTTAGATTCTGCGCAAATTTAAGAAGAAGTAAGGAAAGTATTATAATAGCAAGGTCATTATATTAGCAAACTGATATTTTTAAGCATCCACTCTGTCAGGCTCTATGTGAAGAGAAATCTTAGTTTTCATAGCAAATCTTAGGTAGCTCCCGTCATGTCCATTTTATAATTGAGGAATGAGACATGGAAAGGTGAGATGACATGCTCGTTAGCTATCTGTCTGAGGTCTTCTGGCTACTGGTAGGTGGTGGCCAAGAGAAAATTTGAACTAAGTAGTTGGAATCTAGAGCCCTGATGTGTAATAGTTCTATCAGCTTCCTGAAAGTATACAAAAAGGGATCTCTTCTGTCACCAACTCTGTGTTTTCATATCTGCTGTGGGAAAAACATCTTTAATCTTTAAGCTTGAAGGAGAATATGAAGAACTCAGCATCATCCTTTAGAACTCTTAAAATCTATTGAGCCATATTATTGAAATGACAAGGAGATTTTTAATTTTGTAGATGAGAACATAATCATGAACACATTAGCATTGGAAAACTAATCTCTTTTGTTACCACTGTTATGACAAGTGTTATATTCCAGGTGTATCAATGATAACATGGTTGCTTCACTATATAATAATAATAATAATAATAATAATAGGTGTTATCATAGCAACAATTATCACTACCTAACATATGGCATTTGGTAGTGATATGGAAAACAATCTGTTAAGTTGATTGGGTGTAAGTGCTGACAGTACGTATTATGTCATGAATCCTGCCTTGTCATTTGTTCCTTCTCTTATAGGAACTCCCATGGCAGCTTTATCCACAGGGGAAAAGAATAGATTGAGCACCACTTAACCATTAGCTGTATAAGGACTTGATTCACTGATACAAACATTTTGGTAAAATTTAGATAATTTGGGTCAGGCTGAATTGCTGAATCAAGCTTTTACCAATTCTCTATCTGGCTGCATATAAATTATGATCAAGAGACCAGTGAATAGTGTAAATTCTAACTAATCATACCCAATTTATGCGATGTGTACAATTGGTGAGAAAGAACAAAAATTCTATTAGGGTTTAAATTCTGTTTCTTTATCATAGTTTGTAGAGTTTCCAGCTGATATTCTATTAATATACAATGACCCTTAGTAGTTCCCAGGACTTTGAGCAATCATGTTAGCAGTGCTGTCCATGGAGAAGAAGATACTAGGAATATGTCATACAGGGGTTTGCTTTGGAAGTAGAAGGTGCCTACGCAGTTTACAGAAGGAAGAGTACCCATATATTTGTTTAATTCCTCTTGTCTTTTCTTTTGAAAGCAATAGTGACCACCACAAACATTGCTTTATAATTACATTATTTCTCATACCTGCAGAGGCCAGCTGAAATTATTTATGACACATTATATACATTTTAATCTACTGAAAATGCATTTTCTGGTAAGCTGCTAATTCTTTTTTCTTTTTTGAGTAATATAAAGGATTACCTTCTTGGAAAGTGCTTTTATTTCATTTAACAATGAAAGTTTATTAAAAGGCAAAGCTGGCACCACTCTGTACAAATTAGTCATCAGGGATACTGATGAGGATGACAATCCTGTTCTTTAGATGGGTATGTTATGTGAGACCCAGCTGGCTCATGCACCACGGTCCCTCCTCCTAGGTCCCTAGCACATGGTTAAATTCATGCCTTAGCGAACTTAAAGATAATTATACCATTGCTTGTGGAAAGTGAAAACTGAATCTTCAATATATAAACATTAAAATTATCTGGTTTCATCCAATTTTAATGAATCGAAGTTAAGAACTTGTGCTTTGGAGTTAAACCTGAATTTGAAACCCTGGTTCTGCCACTTAGCCATTGTGTAGCCATGGCCAAATTTCCTAAACTCTCTTAGTCTTAGATATCTCATTTTTAAAACAGGAACCATGACAGGGCCTATTAATTTGCGTTATCATTAGAATTAACTAGATATTGTATTAATGTATACAATACTGCAAAAAACACTTGGAGCTCCTGGCACTTAGTTGACATTTAATTAAGGTTATCTAATATTGTCGTTTTACTACATTCATTCCATCTTCTAGGTGCAGACAGTATCAGCTGAGGAAGACTAATGAAAGTTGTCTGCTTTTGGCACAAGAAGTAAAGGTGGACATCGTATGAATATATAAAAATAATGAAACTGTTACAAAGTTATCTGCTTCTTATTATCATCAGGGGTCAACAGTTCTAGTCAATATTGATTATAGCATACTTGTTTCCTCCAGATCAGATTAATTCCATCTTTGTTTTTCCTTTGGTTCCTTCTGGGAATGAATATATTTAATATTTGTGCAGGTTCCCATGCTTTTGGTATAAGAAATCTATCCTCCGTCACTGATCTGGAGACATCTCGTAGTAATTCATATCTGCTGTTTTGTGTTTTTTTCTCTCAATTCCCCTTTGTATCTCACAATAATTGGTACTGACAGTTATAGAAATTGCATAAAAAATGAAAGCTATGTTATTTTCTCAAAGACAAAAATGTTTTCCTTTTGTCCTTTATTTGTATGACTATCTTTTAAAAATGAAATTTTTGACTGATATCACAAAATGCTTCTTTGAGTCTTTAGCACTAGAGTAATGCACTGGCTCTACTGTGTGAAATGTATCCAAAACTTCTTATCATTTCTGCCCTTCTCTGATTGGAATATTGTATTAAATTCCTAACTGGTGTTTTTCCTCATATTCCTACCTCCTTATAGTCCAGCTTTCTAAGGAACAGCCAGAATTTAAATTTTTTTGCATTACTTTTCTGCTCAGCAACCCTAGTGTGAACTTTCATACAAATTCATTACAAGGGCTTACAAGCAGCCGCTGCATGATCCGGCCTTTGCAAGATCATCTCTGCCTTCTAGTGCCTGTCTTCTTGCTCATGTTACTTTAGCAAGCCGAGCTTTTCTGAGCATACCAAGATTTTTCTACCTCAATGCCTTTTAATTTGGTTTTCTTTTTGCTTGGAATACTCTATACCTGGATCTTTGCATAGCTCACTTCCTTATGTACTAGATTTACGTTGCTTGTCATATTTATACTGCTCACAATGCACTTTGAGTAGTAGAAATATGGCTCAAACGGCAGCCCAGCTATAACAATTCCTGCTGGCCTCACTCTTCTTACCTCATCTCAGAAAACCTTTAGCTTTTGTGCGTAGTTTTTCCTAGTGCATAGGAAATCTTTCTCAGGCTACAAGATTTTGCTTGAATTGGGAGTGTGTTAACTGGAACTATAAGAATTAATCTCCTCAGTTCCTTGTACATTTTGATTATTAGTCCTTTAGAACATGTATAGTTTGCAAATATTTCCTTCCTTTGTGTAGGCTATTTTTTTTATCACTCTTTCAACTGGTCCCATTGTAGGCCAGAAGTTTTTTTGCCTTGATTCAATTTCATTTTCTATTTTATTTGTCTATTTGTTGTCCATGCATTTATGGTCATTTATAAAATAAAATGAGTATATATGCTAAGAGAATGCTACTATGCATTCATAAAAAGAACAAAGTCTTGTTATTTATGCCAATACTGATGAAAATGTAGAATTATTTTATGTAAAATAAGCCAGGCTCAGAAAGGCAAATTCTGTATGGTATCACTCATATGGGGAATCTGAAATACTTAGTTACTGAGATTGTTGTGGTTGGAAGGGCATTAGGGAGATATTGATTACACATACAAAATTACAATTAGATAAAGGAATAAGTTCAAGAGATATACTGTACAAGATGGAACTATAGTTAACATTTTATAGTCTTAAAAATCTGAGCGTATAATGGTCTCACTACATATGATGAATATGTGAGATAATGCATATGTTAGCTAGTCTTTCCACAGTATATATATTCTTTGAAACATCATGTTGTCCATGGTAAACACATATAATTTTATCTATTAATTAAAACTAAGTTGAAGAAAGACTTAACGTCCAAAGAGCAATCTGCAATCAGGGGCAAGGTGGTTGGGATTCACATTTCAAATGTGTCATCTTTTGGTGGAACATTCCTGAGGTATGAGGTACACTGTTTTTCAAGGGATCTGCAGTGGGATTTGCTCCTCATTTTTTTTTATGGTAACTCACTCATCAAAGCATTATTATTGGTTTCTCTCACTTCTTCACTCATTTTTCTTGTTTCCTGAATTGGTCAAAAAATTCTATCTATCTATCTATCTATCTATCTATCTATCTATCTATCTGTCTATCTGTCTATGTCTATGTCTATGTCTATGTCTATGTCTATCTCTGTATGTACAGAAAGGTACCCTTACTCATGGTGTTCTTTTCTAAACATCATTTTCTTCTTATGCATTTAACAAGTTTTATGAGAACAATGTCTTACTCATTGGTATATTTTCTGTGCCTTTCAAAGAACCAGAGTCATGTTAGGCTATCATTAAAAGAATGGTTATACGATAATATTCCCAGATCTAATTATTTCATGGCTTTGATGATTTGCTTCAAATTTCAAAAAAGGTAATAAAACTGGCAAGATAGTATAACTCCAATGTTTTCACTCTAGTTTATCTCTCATTTAGCATATTGCTTTTTGTTATCATTATTTAATTTCAACTTTTCTTGAATGTATACTATTTGTATTAAATATTATATTAAATTTTTACAGATTTCATGATCATTAATAATTGGAAATTTTCTGTAAGGTACATTTTATTATCCATAATAAAAATGTAGAAATTAAAGCTTAGGTCACAAAGTATAGTTAATGTGCAGGAATTTGGATTTAAACTCAGTATGACTTGAAAGCTGATGTTTTCTTTATGTATTATTGTTAACCAGTACACAGATGAGCCATAATTTTGCTTTACTTTGATTTTAAGCAGAGTATAAAGTTTATGTAGCCCAAAAAGAGGGGAGATGGTGTAAGATAGATCCCAGAAGTTTTCTGTGAGTGTAAGAAAATAGCAGTGTGAGAAAAGAGAATGCTATGAAGTAGTTGTTCAAAGATGCAGTTAAAAAGAATGAGTTTCATGTTTAGGTTAACACTTTATGACTTTGATGAGAAGGTGAAAAGAAAAGAAAGTAACCAACTACTAAGCTGGGATTGTTGCAATAGATTCTGGCTATTAATAGTTCCTAGTTAAAATCTTGCATTGTGACAGAGTCAAATATATCTTGTTAATACACTTTTTATTTTGGAAGAATAAAACCAAATGAAATAAAACAGAGTAGAGCCAATCAAAACAAGCATTAATACATTTTTATGGCATAATAATTGGGAGAAATGTGTATTACTGTGGATCAAGTTGAATGCTCTGGATTTTACATCTAAAGTAAAATTTACATTAAGCAAATAATTTTAAATCTCAAAGATGACAGAATTGCTTTTCTTTTTCTAATTACAATAGGATATTGTAATTCTGTATTTCTGAGATGAACATGATGCATTTGAATGAATGATACACTTTCTTTAGATATGGCATAGTATTTAAAGGAAATGCTAAACAGATTTAAGTGAATTTTCTGATTTCCCTGTTAACCATCTGATTTAGTTAATAAAATATAAAATGATGTCAGTTATCTTAAACAAATAAATGTTTCAATAAATCAAGAGAAATTTAATCTCATTTTTGTTCTGCCAGAATCAGCATGGAGTAGTTGAAATTTTTGAGACAGTGGCTTGGAAGTCAGAGAGCTGCAGTTGGCTCTGATTCACCTATGATATGTACAATCTTGAACAAGTCTCCTAACTTGTCCATCATGTGCATTTCTCCACCTACGCTTAAACACTATTTTTAAATAGAATCTTCCATTTTAACATTCTGTGATTTTATAATTTATTATACAAATGCATTAGTTGATTTCAATGGGATCTCATAGAGAAAGTTGGTACTCTCAAAATATCAATAATTAGTGGGAGAGACAGTTATGTTTTAATAAAACAACTCATAAAATTAAAATTTGGATATGTAATTTGAACTTTGATATTCAAACTCCTTGTGTGAGAAACAGGTAGATGCTGGAGTTGGGAAGAACAGGTTCAAATTCCAGATCTGCGATTTGCTTGCCGTTTGATCTTGAAGAATTCAGTTTTGATCCTTGGAGTGTCCTCTCTAGAATGCAAATAGCGGTGTATATTGTACATTACTCTGAGGGAACATTACATGAACAATGTGGGACGAGAGCTTCAAAAGCACTTTGTAGAAGAGAAAGTTCTATTTTGATATATAAGGTATCAGTATTGATTAACAGTTTTGATGTAATACATCAGTATTGATTGCAGTTGGTCATCAGTTTTATTTATGTCCTAACTCTCCAGCTGTTCTGTACAACTTCATACGTAAGATGATGAATGTTTTCTAATATATTGGCAATTGGGTTTTATGACCATGTTGGAGCAAAAATAAAACCTTATCAGGCTGTTTCTGAGGATGGTTTCAGTCCCCAAAGCTACATAAACCTTGACAAAGTTGTCATTTCTTTACTTTTTTGTCCACTGAACATTTAATTTTTTTCACTTGTTATTAATTTATGTTTTCAGTACATACTGATTACGTTTCTCATGGGATGTTGTTATATAACACATTTTAATTTTTTTGTTCTCTTCATCCCTCTCCTTTCTCTCCATCCCTTGGCTTCCTTCCAGTTTCAGAAATGTTTCTCCTGGTGATGAAAAGGACTGACACGCAGCTGTGTGAGTTTTTTTGTTTTTTTTTCTTTTTTTTTTTAGTTGTGAGACGGGGTTCCTAAGTCACTAAATAGCCCAAACTGGGCTTGAATTTACAATCCTGCTTGACTCAGGCTCCAAGAGTGCTTGGATTACAGGTATGCACCACCATGCCTGAATAGGGTTCTAATTGAAAAATCAACATCTTCAAAATGTTTAAAAAATGTAATTAGAAAGCTAAATCTTCTTATAACAAATTTTAATGAGCAACTATCATGTATTATTAATGTTCCAGACATTCTCTCATGTTGATTCCATAGTAGGTCTGTGAAGTCAGTACAATTTTGTCCATTTTTTGACAAAACATGAGAATTTTTAAAAGTTGAATGGCTTTACTGCTATCATATGATTGGTAAAGTTTAGAACTCTGATTTTAACTTATGTTTTTCAAAGATTAAAACTTATTCACTCTTCTTTCTGCTATATGCTACCTCCATGTCAGGAGGTAAAGAAATTTTGTTTATAATAAATTGAACTTACCTTTATGCTAGGTATTGAATTTGGTCATTATATTAGACTGTCAAATCTCACAGATCTATCTTTATGCACTTCATTTTTATTTTAAAGAAAGATAGTTTTGTCTTTGCCTTTCTGAAATGAAGATGCCAAATGAGTAAATTGGTTTAAAAATCCAATTAACAAACTAAATTCAAAACAAGCAACAAAATGATTTGGAAGTAATAAAGTGAGTATCAAATTCTTACCATGATATGCATATTTAAATATATACATATGGGTTGTGTTATATGTGCTAGCACTCATATACTAGTTTTTGTGGTGAATGAAGAAATTCTTGGTAATAGAGAACTAAAAGTTCTGAGCTAATATACAGAAACACGGCAAACTAAGTTTGGTTAAAAGACAAGCACTAAATGAATACTGATTTTTTAATTCAGGTTTTACACAGACCATTTTAAGTCACTGGTCATCTGTAAGTTTAAAATGAAGTGTAGCGGGAAGGCATATAAACGTAAATATCCACATTATCAGAGTCCGTGTCACCCATGTGTCTAGCATCATGCTAAGAATGTGGTTATATTTATCTCATATAGTCCTCCAAACTATTCTGCAAAACACATTTTATAACTTACATTTACCAATAAGGGGATGGAGATTCTGAGCCTGACAGAACTAATGTGATCCTCTTCTACCACCATGAAAATAATCCCTAATTCATGCCAATCTTATTCCCAAGGGAGGTTGTATAGAAAGTCTTTGAATTTTCATGTCATTAAGGCCTTTTGCATCTGGTCTCATTTCTGGTCACAGCCTTAGTCCTGCTGCCATTGTGGATAACCTTATACCGAGACTGAGAATGCCTTCTGGTGCATTTTGTGATCAGGGCACTGCCACTTGCCACTTCAGTCTCCCTGCTTCCTGCTTCATTGCTCCAGAGAGGTACCATTCATACTACTGTCTATATTTAAAAAGAGCCCAGGCATGTTGGCAAATGGCATAGGAGGCTGAGGAGAAGGATCACAAGTTTGAGCCGAGCCTGGGCAACTAAGAGACTTAGAATCATCTGAGCATTAAAAATTATAAGCAGTCATGTAGTCAGTGCAAAGGCCCTGAGTTCAGTCTACAGTACTGCAATATAAAACAAATAAACAAACAAACAAACAAATCTATCAAAGTTATAGTAGACATTTTCAAGTGCTTAGGTAGGCAACAGAAACCAGATGAAGGCAGGATTCTTAGATCCAGCTGAAAATTTTCATCTTTCAACTAGGCTGAAAGGAGTCTATAAAAGGAAAGACCAGAGAATGTGTCCTTGCTGTCACCACAGGATGATCTAAAACAATACCCCAGCATGTAATTCTAGCTCGTCGACCCATGAGACTTCTGACCACCTTGTTTGCTGTAAAACTTGGCAGCTACAGTTCCTAAAAGGATAACCATCATAGACATAGGTAAAAGAGAAGGGCTCCATCTTCTGCTTATTACGAAAAGCACTGCTATCCTCACTGCTTAATGTTGCCCTCCTCTGAGCCTACCTCTGTCTCCTGTCCCTGGATCTTAACAGTAGGATTTTTATTTATCTTCTCTGCAGAGGCCCCATTTTCTTCTACCACCTGATGAACCGAAAACTTTTCTATCTTACGTCATATGCTAGGAAATTGTGGGGCGTTTTCAACAATGTTCTCTTTCTTTGTTATCACACACAAACCGTTACTCCTACTTCTCACCTTTTACAAAATACTCCTACCCATGATTAACTACATTGGTTGTGTCATGGCTTCAGTCTCCCGACATCTTGGACACTTGCCCATTTCCACTGAGAACTTGTACTCCTATCACTAAGTTTTTTTACGCTGTCATTCTAGATTCTTTTCATAACTAAGTGGATATGACTCTCTCTGTCCTCCAATCCTCCTGACCTCATACAGCCAATAATTCTCTTTTTCCTAGCTATTTCACTTTTGAAGTCACATAGTAGTTATTGAAAGCACTGCTTTAGCTCCTCAGATGTTAAAGTACTTTAGCATCATTCTATCTTTTCTCTCTAGTCCTTCATTGCCTCATTGAGATTACAGTGTCTTTGCCTTGCCCTTTCTTTCAATATTTTCCTTTTTACAACTTCAGTTCTTAGTTTATTCACATTAAACCAGTGAGGCATTTCTATACGTGGTCATTCTCTTTTCAACAAGATTAATTGCTTCTTTTCTGCCGTGGATGTACTATAGAAACTTAAAACACCTGCACAATTCAGCTCATTTTATGTTTCTGTGTATGTGTGACCAAACCTGCTTTCATGTTTCTTCCTTGATGAATTCTACCATCTATACTGGAAACGTTGGTGAGACCATCCTTGTCTCTTCTTTTTCATAGCCCTATTACTGAATAAGAATTCAAGGTATGTCGTCAGTTCTTAAGGACGCTTCCATTTAGCTTATTCTCACCATGTCCTCATTTTTGTTTGAGTGAAGATTCTCATCATTTTTTCCTACTATTAAGTACTAATTTAAATTTTCTTCTGTAGACTTGCTTCTTGGTAGTGCTTTCTTTACCTCTTAGCCCACTGTGGCATTTGGGGGCTGTTGCTACCGTCTTTATTCTTGGAGTTCTTTCTTCTCAATAACTACTTTGGTTCTTCTTTCTGCATGACTTTCTCCTCTTCCTTCTCTTCCCTTTCTTCTTCTCTTTCTCCACCTTCCCACCATCTTCCTCCTTCTTTTGCAGTTTCTCTTCATTTTTCTTGGCCTTCCTGCCGTATCTTAAATATCTATGTTTAACATTCTGCACACACTCTTTTTCCCTTCCTACTTTACCTACCATTTTTGAGAAAAGTCATTCGTTCATGTGATTTTATCAGTGTTTTAACACGACAGTTCCCGACACCACTTCTCAAGTCTGGACCTTTGTTTTGAGATCCTTCTTATTTATCTGGCTGCCCAGCTGCTTTCCCTACCCCTGAATGTCACTCGTACTTTCTTTCTTTTTTTTTTTAATTTTTAAAAAAATTTTATTTAAAAGGAAAAAGAGAAAAAACAAAACAAAACAGTGTAAGGGTACAAGTAATACAGAACTACAAAAAAAAAAAGTAAGAAATCACCAGTTAATAGATTACACATTAACATCTTACAGATAGTTGCTCAAGTCACAGTATCAAAGCATACAAAGTGGACATTCAAACAGTGAGACTGCAAACAGTTGTGTTCAATGATCCAACATTAATATGGTCAGCTATTTAACACCCCTAAACACACTTGCAGTTGTATCTTTTAGAGCACTTTTTTTCCTTCTCTTTTTTACAACAAAATTTACACATTTTAGGTTTTATTACTCCTTAGTTCTTATTACTTTTTTGGGGGAGAGAATAAAGTCAAATATGGCAAAACAAAGCTGTCTGTCAAAACCAAGGATAGACATAGCACATGACATAAAAACAGAGTACAACGTTATCAACAATGGTTACCATAATGTCTCTTGCTTCCTTAAAAAGAATTGTCTATCTCATTAGGTATTATAACGTTGAACAAAACAGTAGAGAACAAGACCAATAAAACTTAAGCATTGTAAACATTACAGGACTTCCAAAGGAGACGTACTTTCAAGCCCATTGCATGGAAGGAATTCAATGTCCTTTCTCAGAAATGTGCCTTCTTAATTCTGTATTTGAATTATTGACATCCTGAAATCAAGAAGAGAAACTTTTCCTTTTCTTACCCTTCACATGTGGCCGATGACCTTGTTACGTCAAACATGCGTCCACATCTGCCCATCTTCACCGGCTGGGTACAGTGCTTGGCATAAACACACGCCACGTCTTTCCATGTTTGCTTCTTTTTGTTCTCTAAACTGCAGTTGCGTAGCATTATTTTCAGGTCCCAGGAGAAGAAAAGCCACACTCTTTAACTCTCACATAGCTGCCTATAATTTCCTGTTCATCTTATATGTAATACCTGCCTTTTTTCTAAGATTTGGCTTTGGTGTCACTTATTTTTTGATCTCTATTTATATCTTCAGATAAAACTGACCATTCAATACACTGTATTTTTATTTCCAGAATGATAGAAGAGGTAGAAAAAATACATAATTTATTGTGCTCATTTATTAATCAGTTAATTTAACTTATTGGATCAGAAACTTCTTGAGTTTCTTGAGACAAGACTCATTCACCTCTGTGTCCCATTGCCTAGGGCAATAGGCAGCTCAATAAATGTTTGATAAACGTTTCAAACAAATGGAATAAAAGCTTGGTTTGAATTTAAAAAATTCACTTAGTACGATGCTACTCACTAAAATTGCATTTAACATATATTTATATTTTTATTCAAATCTCTGTGTTTTTTTTTAACAAAGCATTGTATTCTGAATAAGTAAAATCACACTTTTAAAGTATTACAACTTTGTAACTTATGAACAGATTCCTGAATACCAGGTGTACTTTTGGTAAATGCACTGTTTTGTATGTATCACTTAAATTCTTCCAGTACTCAGAGGAAATTGTGAAGGAACTTATACATAATGAGCAATAGTCTTTTCCATATATAAATAACTATTCTACAGAGGAGAAATTTATAACGTTGGATTTGAAGTTCACTCATTATTTCTGCACTTTCTGTCTCTCCAGATAGTGGTCACTCCGCGATGGACATCAGATGACAATAGCTTTGGTCCTCGGACTGCAGTTTAATGGTCTTGTGACCTTAGAAAACCCCTTAAAATTATTTAATTTAGTTCTTTTGTTTGACTTTGAACTGGATATTGGGAAGGGTCATTGGACATAAGGCAAATGATGCACTTTGAATCTTACAAACAGTGAGATAAAACTCAGTGAAAGAGCAGTGTGGATCTGGGAAACAACCAACCAGTTTCACATCTTGCTTTTCCTGTTTTGTGTGACCAGGCACATTAACTTTGAACATGCTTTCTTCTTTCATTAAGATAATTTCATCCTGTCCCTCTTACAGTTGTAAGAAACATTAAAGGTGACAATGGATTTAAAATATCTGATTTGTAGTCACTGCTGTATAACTGGGGTTGCATAGTGAGAACTAAATTCAGTGTCTGAAATCTTCTATCTTATATATGTGTTTTATGTATTAAACACATAATACATAATAATAAGACTGATCACCAATGCACAACAATGAATCTTTGTTTGTGCAAAATGTGAGCTCATATCTTCTCAGAATTATGTACATTCAAAGGGTAATGCTCTTGGAGCTGTCCACAACCCTTAGGAACAAAGACATGAAAAGTGTTTATTGTACCTGAAACTCTCACACAATAGTAGTTATTATTATAATTTTCATTTATGGCTTGCAGTCAGCCACCATAAATAGGCACTTTGTGCATTGGGTAATTTATCTTGTTTAAATTTCATACCAGTTCTGCAAGTTAGGGATTGTTGTACTCTCCAATGAAAGTTGATAAAACACAGAAAAATTAAGCTTCATATACAGGCTAATAAGACTCAGGATTAGAAATGAATGGAGGATTTCAGATAATATATCCAGCATTTAGTTTTGTTTTTTCCTCGTCACAACAGTGATTAATGGGTCAAGTTTACTCTAGCACCTTGGTTACTCCTTCAAATTCAGCAACACTTCTGAGATCAAAATTTAATGTGATAGATACTAGCTTTATTTTGATTCCATATTACTGATCTTAACAGGTATTCTTAGCTTTGATTTAGGTACAGCCCCGACTAAGGAATGAAACTGTACCGAAGCCAGGATATGAACATCTGGGGATTTTTATATTTGGTTTTCTTTCCAACTTTCCATTCTAGGAGAGTTGTTTCACAAATCAGTAATTTATTGATTCAGTCAACCTTTATGATATATCAGTTTTGTGCCCTGAAATTGCAATAGGTGTTAAGGAAAATAGGATAAAATTCTCAATCTATGTCTCAAAGAACTCTTGAGTCCTATTGAGCACAGAGATGATAATTACAATATATTGTATATTGTGAAGTCAGTAGACATTAGAATGGTGCTCTGGGAGAACAAAGAAAGGCCATGGAATGTTTCCAAGCAAGGATGAACATTTCTTTGGCTATTTAAGTAATGAAGATAATTTAGAGAATGATAATAGAGGGAAAGGGAAGCAGAATTCATAAGTAGAAGCTTGAAGATATTCAAAATTACAGTCCTTTCAGAATTGTAAGAAAGACTAGAGAATAGAGGGACCAGAGCATAGAGAAGCAAGGGAAGAGTTTCTTAGGGATGGGCAAGGCTCAAATGATGATGCACATGAAAGGCATATCAAATTGGAATTCATGCTATTGACAAGAGGCAACTATTAACAAGTTTTGAGCCATTTAATGGATTAATGACTAAGCACAGTCTTGTGTGAGGTAGAATTTTCAAACAGTATCAAGTAAGGATGCTTAGACGCTTAGAGTGTTATATAGTTTATAGAGTGCTGACATATAGAATATTAAGCTTAAATAGCTCTCACAATAACTTTGTAGTGGCTATAATTTGTTACACTTTTCGGAAGCGAAAAAAGTGAAGTTACTGAATATTGTGTATATGTAACAAAGCCAGAATTTGAATCCTATGTTTCTGACTCCATAATCATTATTCTGTCTTACACTATCTTACGGGAAAGCAAAAATTCTGAGGAGACTCTAGGTCTATTCCTCCTGTCAGTATTGTATTTGTCAAAGTTATCTCCTCACAGAAAGATGGGCCTTCTCAGGATTAGTCGTTGCCTGTGATTTTTGGACTCCATGTTGTGATCTAGTCACATTCAGGCCAGTATTTTGGGATCTGGAATAGACCCAGAATAAGGATAAATACAAGGGAGTTTGAAAAATTATCTATGATGGTGGTTTTCACACCAACTTTGTTACACTTTGGCAAAAATAAAGAAATGATCTTCATGTGAACAAAATAAATTGATAGTTACTAACCTCAAGTGTTTTGAGTGAGTGAGGTTCCTCACCGAATCAAATGACTCCTAATTCTCTGGGGATTGAGTTATCTTTATTGTATATTTACTAAACAGATATAATTTTATGTACTTATCATCATGATCAGCAAATATTTCACGCTTTAGTTTCCTCCTGTATCAGTGGAATAACAGCAGTATCTATTTCTCAAAGATAATGCAAATAAGAACTCTACTAGAATATAGTAGGGACTCAAAAATTCTTGATATCACTAGTAGTCCTACAATAAACCTAATGCCTACCTCATAGTGTGATTTTCAAGAGTGAAATGAAGCAATGTAGATGAGGTAGCCAGCAAATATTCTTTTCCCTCTACTCATGCTGGGGTAGTAAAGATATAATAGCATTCTTAAAATTACCAAGTACTTTTTCCCAACCTGGAAAGAACCAACCTGGAGCAGGACAGGATGAAAGAGTTTCAATAATCATAAGGAACGCATGGTTTACAAAGTGGAGGGTGCAAATATTTGTTAAGTACCTATATGTTCCCGGAAGTGTAGTAGCTAAGTAAACGGAACTGGGGACTAAAATTTCTGTACTTGAATTTTGAATCCTTGTTCTATGTCATTCAAGCTGTGTGAACTTGGAGAGGTTACTTAAACTCTTAGGCTTTTTATTAGCTAACATTAGATTTGATAAAATAAGGATGTTTGTTATGAATTCTGTGTTAACAAAGAGTTCAAACTCACCAAGTAGTTTTCTCATGTATGAAAAAGTGGAAAATAAAAGACCCTATATCATAAAGTACCTGTAAAGATTAAATTGTTTTACATTTTAATGCATCTTAGATGAGTGCCTGGCATAGTATGAGTGATAAATAAATGTTTGTTGTGATTATATTCAAGTTGCTGTCCTAGCCCTCGGGGTATAATAACCAGACATGTATATTAGAAAGATAGAGATGTGGACTTGTGATATAAAGATATGATAGCATTCTTAAATCTCAGTGAGGAGTTCAGGAAGGATGTAATAGTAAGAACAGTAAAACTAATACGTGCTAGAAGTGTTGGTGTCAGAGCATTGTTTCAACTGGAGTATGGAAAAGAAGATTGGGAAGATGAGGAAGTGGTCCTCAACGGTGGGGTCCTTGGAATGAGGAGGTCAGAGTCAGCACTGTTTTTGGTGGAAAGTGAAATAAATGATCATGAGACAGGGTGGTTGAGGTGTGGAGGAGGAATGGATGTTGTAGAAAAGTGTGAGGAATGAGCTCAAAGAAGTAGACTGAATATACATGAGAGAATCACAGATATCTGAGAGAAAAAAGGCCTCAATGAACATGTAAATAAAAATAAGCAAAAATAAAACATTGGGTCAGTGTGGAAGGATTGACAGGTAACTTCATATGTGTTTGTTGAGAAGTCTGATGAGAAACTGGTTCCCATAAAACTGAAGTTCAGGGCTTCTTTAGAATGTAAACACCAAAACAGTGGTAAAAATATTTGTCAGATCTTGTCAATGATATGTGACAATTGTCCAGACCTGTATGTAGCATGTAGTATTCAATATACTTTAACTGAATGGATGAATAGATGTCACTGAATGGATGAATAGATGATCCTGAGAAGAGTCGGGACAGGATTCTGCAAACATTCTTCATCTAGTTTCTGCTCATGCCAGTGGTGCTTCAGGGAGTCATTCAGCAGGAGCAGGTTAGAGGTGCAAGTGGACAGAGGAAGATAAAGGCTTAGAGTAGAGAAGGCAGGAGGGAGCGGGAGAGGGGAACGTTAGAGGCAGACAGGTGAAAATCAGGTGTGCAGACATTAAATTGTGGCCATTATACATGGCAAATTTGAAGAGATTAACTAACTGTGAATATTTCCTTTAATATTTGACATTTGCAAGTCCTTTTCTTACATTCTTTTTTTTTTTCATCAATACCTTCTGCAGTTGATGAAATACAAGGCAGAAAATGGAATACATCAACTTGACATTTTTCTGAACTGAGGCTCTTGTCATTAGACAAATGTTGCCATTTGTTATTAAAACACTCCTTCCTATACCTCCTATCAGTAAAATAACTTTTTATCCTCTGGGATGGTGAGGGTTTACTTTGTCCTTCATAACACAATCTGAACATTGGCAGCGATCCCATAATTTATCTCTATGATGCTGTGCTCATTTTATTTATAATCCAGAGGCAATTAAAAACTCTTTTATACAACACTGATGATAGATTTGTGGCTGCCACTCTGACGCATGATGGTGGACATAAATCATTTCCTGATCAAAATTTCTGCTGATTGCTAATCTCAAGTTATAGCAGATGCCACCCTGGATAGAGTGACAGAGACATTCTTTACAGGAGCCTCATTTTACTTAACCGATTTACTCCACTTCAGCTCTGGGAATTTGACAGGTCAGTAAGTTTGTGACAGTTTAGAAATTCTTCATATGGCTTTCATAAGCCACCAGCTCATTTCATTCCCAAGACTCTCTCTGTAGGTTTCCAGTGGCTTCCTAGAAGAGACTACAATTCTGCCACATTCTAGATCAGATCCATCACTCTGGCCTTGAAACCAACCTGGCATCTCCCTCCCATCCCCCAGTACCATATGACTGCCCCTTCCAGTCCACCAAGTCTTAAAATCTACACCCTCTACCCTACTTGTGGTGGCTTGAGCATGATGATCTCTATCTAGACTGTGTTCTTGAATATGAAATTTCCTAACTTTGAAACCATCTTCTTTCTGCATTCTCTGTCTGTACGATCCCACTTCTCCATAAGGTTCAGCTTAGTTGTTCTAGCATTTGCAAAGATTTTATAACTCACTTATTAGCAACTAGTTGATTCTCTCTCTACATTTTTATAAAATGTAAATTATATTTATTAGGTTCACAGAGTTGGTTAAATCAAAGTTATTGATTCATAGGTTTTACTCATTGTTTCTCTATGCAAGAGTGTTCCTTTTATCATTTCATTTATCACCCCCTCTTTTTACTTCTGATCTCAACGTGGGATAGTCACTCTGATGAAATTAATTCATGTTCTTAGTCATGAAAAATTTTAAGATAATTGAATGGCATTTTGTTTGTACATGTTTTAAATTTATATATGTATGACATGGAAATATAGTTTTTCTACTTTGTTGACTGTAAATTACATTTAACATTTACGTATATATACTTAAGTCACGGATTCTAAATAAATATGGAGAAATAAAGTAAATCATAAGGGTTTTTCTGGTCATTAGTGGTTTTTAGTATGTCTTTTGGTAATTATCGCCACTTAGGGTTTTTCTTCTGTGAGTTACTTATATTTTTTGCCATTTTGTCTTTTGTTGGGGAGTTCTGATTCTAGTTCTGATTATGTTATAATATTCAACTACAATTTTATCTTTTCCTCATCTGTTTCTATTGTTTCTTTGTATAGATATGAATATTGTGCTAAAGTTATATAATCATGTGGTCTTTAATATAAATTGTTCTTTACAGTGTGTATCACATCTTTTGACAATCTGGTATTTTCTACTTATGCTATATTTTGGCTCATACAGAATTGCTAACTAAGACTTTTGTTAGCAATTATATATTGGTTTCATTATGTTTTGGATTATATTTTTACATTGTTTCTATCCCTTTTCTAGTTTTACACAATGTATTGCCTTAAAATTATCTCATACATGATATATCTTAGTTCTTTTTCTATATATGTCATTTACTGGTAGAAATTTCCTATGCTGAAAGTAATCATTATGTATATCTAAATTATAATGATGAACTTAATTTAAATAAATTGTCTGATATAGTTAATATATTTTTAGATCTTGCTTCATAGAATTAATTTAGTATCTATGTCTGATTTAGGTTTAACTCATTGGTGCTATTGTTATTAATATGAATTTATACTTCTAATTTCAGTTATATTTCTGTTTATTTTTTTAAGGATATTTTCTTTTGTTTTTATTTTTTCCTTTTTCTTCTAGTGTTAGTAAATTTTCCACATGGTCTTTCCTATTCCTGATGCCTTTGTGGGTGTTCCTTATAGGACAATATCTATTTAAGCTCTCTAATTTATCCATTGTATCCACTCTGTCATTCAACCAGTGTATTGTTTTTAAAAGATCTTTCATGTTCACTAGCTGCAATCTTTTTTTATTTAAAAGGGGAAAAAAGAAAAAACAAAACAAAACAAAACAAAACAGTGTAAGGGTACAAGTAATACAGAATTACAAAAAAACTGGTAAGAAATCACTAGTTAAAAGATTACATATTGTCATCTTAGAAATAGTTGTTCAAGATATAGGATTAAAGCATACAAAGTGAACATTCAAACAGTGAGACTGCAAACAATTGTGTTCAGTGATCCAACAAAAACTCAGTACTATGGTCATCTATCTTAACACACCTAAACACACTTGCAGTTGTATCCTTTAGAGAACTTTTTTTCCTTTCTTTTTTACAACAAAATTTATACATTTTGGGTATTATTACTCCCATAGTTCTTATTAGTTTTTTTGGGAAGAGAATAAAACCAAATATGACAAAATAAAGTTGTCAGTCAAAACCAAGGATAGACATAGCACATCATGTAAAAACAGAGTACAAGGTTATTAACAATGGTTACCATAATGCCTCTTGTTTCCTTAAAAAGAATTGCCTACATCATTAGGTATAATAAAGTTGAACAAAACAGTACAGAACAAGACCAATAAAACCTAAACATTGTAAACATTACAGGATTTCAAAAACAAGATAGTGAGAGTAATACAGGGCTTCAAATCAAGTTAATAGGAAATCAAAAAAGTTACTATAATGTATCCTGCTAATATTTTTTATTTTTCCCCTTAATTAAAAAAATTATAAAAAATAAATAGTTTTTAATGAGTAAGGGGGAGATTGAGATAAAAGAGGACATAACAACATAACAATACAGGTCAAAGCATGACAATTTCAGCAACCTAGTGCTCAACCACCAAATAACCCTACTTAATAGTAGTTACCATAGTGTCTTTTTCCTTGAAATATTTGAATGTAACTTCGTATACCACAGCATCAAACATATTAAGACAGTGTGAAACCATTCAAGTGGATGCAAGTATTACAGGGTATTGAGAACAAGCTAACAGAGAATGAACAATGGTTTCTATATTATCTCTTTGCCTATAAAAATTTTTGTTTACACTAACACATATAATAAAATCCAGAAAGATGCAACATGATAAAACCAATGGAGACAGAAGAACAACAGTTTGGTGGGGCTTCAAAACAAGATGATATTAAGTCAACACCACCTATTACGATGTCTTGTTTTCTTCAAAATAACTGTTCATTTCATCAAAGGGAATAATATCAAGCAGCCCAAAATAAAGCCATTCCAACTAATGAGTGAAAACTTTATAAGGCTTCAAGGCCACATAATGGAGAATCATGATTACCACATACTTTTATATATTTGAATCATTTCTTACAATAGGGAAACTATTCGGTATTGATACATGTGAGGCTGATTTATTTCATTTATGTGTATGGTCTCAAGTTGAACTCATTTACTTATAAATATCTCAGTGTGATCCTTCTTTATAGCTGAGTAGTACTCCATTGTATAAAAATACCACAACTTTTTTTATCCATTCCTCAGTTGATGGACACTTGGTTTGTTTCCAAGATCTGGTGATTACAAATTGTGCTGCTATAAACATAGGTTCACATATATCACTGTGATATGATGCTTTCAGTTCTTCTGGGAATATGCTTAGAAGTGGAATAGCTGGAACAAATGGGACTTCCAAGCCCAGCTTTTTGAGAAATCTCTAAACTGACCTCCACAATGGTTGTACCAGTCTACACTCCCACAAACAGTGCAGGAGAGTTCCTTTTTCCCCACAGCCTCTCCAGCATTTGTTGTTGTTGGTGTTTTTGATCCTGGCCATTCTTTCAGGAGTGAGATGGAATCTCAGTGTGGTTTTAATTTGCATTTCTCTAATGACCAATGATGATGAACATTTTTCTATGTATTTATTTGCCATTTGTATTTCTTCATCTGAGAAGTGAGTATTCATCTCAGATGCCCATTTTTGGATTGGATCTTTGAATTTTGGGGGTCTGAGTTTTTTTAAAATTCTTTATATGTTTTAGACAAAAGTCCCTTGTCTGAGGGGGAGTTCACTAAGATCTTTTCCCAGTTTTTGGGTTTTCTTTCCACTTTGCTGGAGATTTCTTTTGACATGCAGAAACTTTTTAATAAGAGGTGGCTCCAGTTATTGATTCTGGGAAGTATTTCCGCTGAGGTTTGATTCCTGTTTATAAATTCTCTACCTGCCCCTCTGTCTTCAAGGTGTCTACCCAATTTGTCTTCCAATAGATTTAGTGTTTCTGTTTTAATACTCAGATCTTTGATATATTTGGATTTTAATTTAGTACATGGTGATAGGCATGGGTGTAGTTTTAGTTTTCGGCAAATGGAGAGCTGGTTTTTCCAACACCGTTTATTAAAGAGACTGTCATTCTTCCAGTGAACCTGCTTGGCTCCTTTATCAAAGATAAGGTGGTGAATGTGTTTGTAGTTGTGATTGTATCTTCTAATCTATTCCATTGATCTTCGGCTCCGTTTTGATTCCAGTACCATGTTGATTTTACTACGGTTGCTTTGTAGTATAACTTCAAGTCAGGGATTGTGATGCCTCCTGCCTTGCCTTTGTTGCTTAGGATTGTCTTTGCTATTCTTGATCTCTTCTCACTCCAGATCAATTTTAGGAGTGATTTCTCTTGATCAGTGAGGTATGTTGTTTGTATTTTTATAGGGATTGTATTGAATCTGTATAAGAGATTTGGAAGAATGGACATTTTCAAAATGTTTACTTTTCCTATCCATGAGCAAGGGATGTCTCTCCATTTTCTGAGATCATCTTCAGTTTCTTTTTTCAGCGTATTATAATTTTCCCTGTATAGGTCTTTCACTTCTTTTGTAAGAATAATTCCTAAATGTTTCATTTTTTGATTGCAAGTGTGAAGAGTGTGGCTTCTTTTATTTCTCTCGCTGTGATTTTGTTGTTAGTGTATAGGAATGCTATTCATTTTTGTGTATTGATTTTTGTATCCATTACTGAATTTATTTATTATATCTAAGAGTCTTTCAATGGAATTTAGAGGGTCTTCTATATAGAATATCATGTCATCTGCAAACAATGATAATTTAGTTTTTTTTTTTGTCTAACTTTACCCCTTTTATTTCTTTCTCTTGTCTAATTGTTCTGGCTAGTATTTCCAGTACTATATTAAATAGGAGTGTGGATAAAGGACATCCTTGTCTTGTGACTGATTTTAAAGTAAAGGTCTTCAATTTTTGGTCATTTAGTATGATACTGGCTGTTGGTTTGTTGTAGAAGGCCTTTATTATATTGAGGTAAACACCATCTATTCCAATTTTTTGTAAAGTTCTTATCATGAATGAATGTTGGACCTTATCGAAAGCTTTTTCTGCATCTATAGAAATGATCATGTGATTCTTCTGGCTTTATTGATATGATGGATTACATTTATTGATTTACGTATGTTGAACCATCCCTGCATACCTGGGATGAATCCCACTTGGTCATGGTGTATAATCTTCTTGATGATTTGCTGCGTTGTATTTGCCAATATTTTATTGAGGATTTTTGCATCTGTGTTCATTAGGGAGATTGGTCTATAGTTCTCTTTTTTAATTGGGTCTTTCTCAGGTTTTGGTACTAGAGTAATATTCGCTTCCAGGAATGACTAAGGAAGGATTGCTTCCCTTTCAATTTCATTGAAGAGTTTGAGGAGTGTTGTCATTAGGTCTTTGTATTTCTTGTAGAATTCTGCAGTGAATCCGTCTGGGCCTGGGCTCTTCTTTGTAGGTAAGGACTTAATTACATTTTAAATTTCATTAACAGAGATTGGGTTATTCAGCAGTTTTACATCCTCTTGATCTAGCTTTGGTACTTCATATGTTTCAAGAATCTGTCTATTTCTTCTGTGTTATCAAACCTTTGAGAGTAAGGTTTTTGAAATAGGTGTTGATGATCTGTATTTCTAAAGAGTGTGTAGTGATTTAATCTTTTTCATTTCTTATTGAATGAATTTGAGCTTTTTCTTCCCTTTTTTAAAATAAGGTTGGCCAGGGGATTATCAATTTTATTTATTCTTTCAAAGAACCAACTTTTTGATTCATTGATTCTTTGGATTGTTTTCTTAGTCTCTGTTGCGTTGTTTTCTGCTCTGATTTTTATAATTTCCTCTCTTCTTTTGGCTTTGGGCTTGACTTGCTCTTCTTTTTCTAGATGTTTGAGATGTAGCATTGGGTTATTTATTTGTATTCGTTCTGTTTTCCTGATGTGGGAACTCAGTGCAATAAAGTTTCCTCTGAGGACGGCTTTCATTGCATCCCATAGATTCCAGTAAATTGTATCTGTATTTTCATTTTCTTCTAGGTATTGTTTAATTTCTTCTTTAATTTCCCCTGTGACCCACTGATTGTTCAATAGTGTGTTATTCCATTTCCATGTTTTTGTGGGATTTTTGCAGTATCTTTTATCCTTATTTTCTAATTTCAAAGTCTATGATCTGATAACATGGAAGGGATTATTTCAACTCTTTTGCATTTATTTGAATATGTTCTGCGAGCTAATATATGATCTATTTTAGAGAATGACCCATGTACTACTGAGAAGAATGTGTATTCTGATGTTGTTGGATGGAACATTCTGTATATGTCTGTCAAGTCCATTTGTTCACAGGTGTGATTCAGTTCTGTTATTTCTTTGCTAATTTTCTGTCTGGTTGATCTGTCCCTTGGCGTCAATGGTTTGTTGAGGTCTCCAGTTACAATTGTGTTACTGATAATTTGATTTTTTTTATGTTAATACTTGTTTTATATAACTGGGTGCTCTGGAAATTGGTGCATATATATTTAAAATAGTTATCTCTTCCTCTTGGAGTTTTCCCCTAATGAGTGTGTAGTGACCTTCTTTGTCTTTTCTGATCATTGTTGGTTTAAAGTTTACATTGTCTGCAAACAGAATGGATATTCCTGCTTTTTTTTTTTTTTTTTTTTTGGATTCCTGTTGCCTGAAGTATTGTTTTCCATCCATTGACTTTCAGCCTTTGAGCATCCTTCTGGGATAGATGGGTTTCCTGTAAACAGCATATGGTTGGATTTTGTTTCTTGATACATTCTGCCAGTCTGTTTCTTTTAATTGGGGCATTGAGACATTTACATTAATGGTTATAACTGTTATATGTTGCTTTATTGTTGACATATTATCTTTCTGCTGTTGCATTTTTATCTTTCTGTTCTGTTTAATTATCTGCTTTGCTTAGTGTTTTTTTCCCTGGTATATCTAAACTGTCTTTCAATATTTTTGCAGAGTTGGCTTGATGATCATCAAGTTCTTCAGCTCTTCTTTGTCATGGAAGTATCTTATTTCACTATAGATTTTGAATGACAGTTTTGCAGAGTACATCAGTCTAGGTTGGAAATCATTTTCCTTTAGGACCTGGAATACTTCACTCCATGCTCTTCTCACCTTTATTGTTTGTGCTGAGAAGTCTGCTGTGATACTGATTGGTTTTTCTTTATAAGTGATCTGCCTTTTCTCTCTGATAGATTTTAATAATGTATTCCTGTGTTGGATTTCTGGGATGGTGTTATTATATGTCTGCATGTAGTTTTATTTTGGTTATGACTATTTGGAATTCTATATGCTTCACTGAACCTGATGTCAGTTTCTGATCTCATGCTTGGGATATTTTCAGCTATTACTTCTCTAAATATCGTCTTGATGTCCTTTATGTTGTTTCCTTTTGTTTCATTAATCCCTATCAATCTTAGGTTGTTTTTCTTTGTGTCGTCTTGTGGTTGTTGAACTGTTATTTCCTGATTTTTTGTTATTTTTGAAAGATCTTTCTTTTCTGTTCACTAGCTGCAATGCTGTCTTCAAGGTCTGAAATTCTATCTTCACTTTCATTGAGGCAGTTTTTCCAACTTTCAGTGGACTTTGTGATTTCCTGTATATCTCTGTGCATCTGCTTTACGTATTGTTTGTTTCTTATATTGCTTCTCTAGGGATTCTATCTTTTTGTTTAGTTCCTCCAATTTTTTAACTGTGTTTTCTTTAGATATGTTCAGCATCTCTTTCATTTCTTTTATCATTTCTTCTTTTTCCTGGAATATTGTTTCTCATTTGAATTCCTTTAATGCTTCCTGGAGTTGCTTGTTTATTTCATTTGGTATTATGTCCGATATTTGAGGTGTATGGCATATATTTTCTTCTATATGTATCACTCCTAGGGTTTCTTGAGATGGGCTGGAGGTTTGAGGTTGTATTTTGATCTTTCGTTTTGTCATTTTCCTATATTTCTGTGTTTCAAGTGTTATTTGAAAGCCTCTTCATGGTCTGTTTGAAATTGACTTCTATGCTCTCAGCTCCTGGGACTCTGGCACCCAGTTCCCCCAGGCCACCAGGCCTCTGGATCCCATGGCACTGGCCTGCTTGCTTAGAACTCCACAGTTCTCTGAGCACAGCCAGAGCTGTGAGGCAAATGTAGATCCCTAAGACCTGCCTAGCTATTTTACTGCACCCGGAAGGCTGGAGGGTCCCTAACAGACTGGGCTTGGGGGAGAGTGCATGGGGCACTTACACCAGGGCATTGGGCCTCTGGAACTTGTGATGCTCTCCTGCTTGCTTAGAAATCCACAGTCCTCTAGACACACAGGGAGGCAGATGCAGGCACCCCAAACCCACCTAGCTGTTCCACCGCACCCAGATGGTGGGAGGGTCCCAAACAGGCTGGACTCAGGGGACAGTGGGTGCCCACCTGCTTGTATAGAACTCCACAGTCTTCTGAGCGCAGCCAGAAAGGGGAGGCGGATGTAGGTGCCTCAGAGGCACATAGCTGTTTAACTGCACCCAGAAGGCTCAAGGGTCCTGAACAAGCTGGGCTCTGGGGAAAGTGTGTGGGGTACTTACCTTAGGACACCGGGGCTCCCACTAGCTGCAATCTTGTCTTTGAGGTCTGAAATTCTATCTTCACTTTCATTGAAGTGGTTTTGACAGCTTTCAATGGAATTTTTGATTTCCTATATATCTCTTTGAATCTGCTTCATGTATTCTGTTTCTTTCTTGTTCATCTAGGGATTCTCTTTGTTTTGTGGCTTTAATTTTTAAACTGTGTCTTCTTTAGATGTGTTCAGCATCTCTTTTGTTACTTTTATCATTTCTTCTTTTACCTGGGAGATTATCTTTAATTTGAATTCCTTTAAAGCTTCCCAAAGTAGCTTCTTTATTTCAGTTGCTATTATTTCAGGCATTTCAGGTGTATGGCATATATTTTCTTCTATGTACATGGCTCCTAGGCTTTCTTGGGATGGACTAGAGGTTTGAGATAGCATTTTGGTTTTTTGTTTTGTCATTTTCCTATATTTCTGTGCTTTAAGGGTTGTTCCAAGGCTTCCCCTGGGCATGTTGGAAATCTCCTATGCCCTCGGCTCCTGGAACTGAATGGAGGTTGCTGATTGTGGTCCAGTCAGGCCCATAGTACCTCCCGTGCCACCTCCAGTGTTCCAGGAAACTGGGTTGGTGGGCACCTAACCACTGTGGATGATGGTCCAAAGGTCTCCCCGGACAAGGACCAATGCACTGGAACTCACTTCACATGCTCTCAATTCCCCTGATTGAAGAAGGTGGCGTCTTGTGTGGCTGGAAGCTGGGTAGGTTCTTGACTACTGGAAGCAATGATTTTAAACTCTCCCAGGACCCCCTCCAGTGTGCAGGAACTCACTTCAGTTCACCAGAAGTGCATCCCAGTTCCCTGATTTGAAAGAAGGTTACTGGGTGTGGCCCAGACAAGCCTGAAACCTGCAGAGCCCAGTGTGGTGTGGCTGGAAGCTGGGCGGGTCTTTCACCACTGGGAGTGATGATCTTTAACTCTCCTGGGCTCTGGATGGTGTCTTAACCAATCTATTGAGTTACTTACTTAAACTACAATTTTTACTTGATGTCCATTGTTCTTGCTCTCGCTCCTCTACCCTGATATTCTCCTTTATCTATTTTGACTATTTAGTTATGATTATTTCAAGTTATTACTTTGCTGTGTTCATTAGGACTGCACCAAAGGATTTCTGTGGGTCATTCAGCTTGTAATTTTTCTTTTGTAATGGTTGAATTTAGTAAATAGTTTATACCCTCTTGTTGAATATACTTGTGGAGATATAGCCATTTTGGTAGGTAAAGTGTGTTTGCAGGGAGATTGAAATATTTTCTCACCCAACCTTTTCTTTGTTTTAGACTGTCATTTTTCTTCTTGCCTCTCCTAACATCCACTCAGCCACTTGGGCTACCCAGACTTCATTACAGATTACTTTTTTCATAAGTTTTATATATTGTGGGATCCATCAAGTTTCTTTCCACTAATTCAAAATTCAGGAAAGGGAGTCACAGCCTATGATTTCACCGAGTTATGAATGTCTCTAACCACATGTGTCTTTTTAAGAGTATGAATCTTGAATAACAGGAATATCTTACTCTTATTAAATACCTAGTTGTGACTACACATTAATCATTCAATGCAGGTTTGTTTATATTAAAAAAAATAACACTTTAAAGAAAAAAATTTCAGGAGACACAAAGCCTGACACTTGTTACAAGTCAACACAGCCTTGATTAACTGTGGTATTTCAGAAGGAGAATTCAATGAATGTTTGCTATTTTTCCAAACTTGTTTCTTAAAATCCTTTGGTTTTGTGAAATTGGAATAGCTGGCTCTTGAATAACTGAAGATTCTCAAGAGCTCTGGAACACAGCTATAAAGTATATCTGGTGAATTCTGTCTCATACATTAAATTTGAAATGAAAAATTTTCTTAGGCTTCTCAGGCTTACTTTGTTTAATTATCTGAGGCTGTGGTTTCATGGCTACAATGATCTCTTCTTTTTTCCATTCTTTTCTTCTACTTAGAATGGTCTTTACTGGGGATAATTTTGTTTCTTTTCCCAGGGGACATTTGGCAATATATAGCTGATGGGGGCCAGGGATGGTGTTAAACATCTTACTGTGTATATAATGGTGCCTTATAAAAAAGAATTGTCAGATTCAAAATATTGATAGCACTACAATTCAGAAACTTACCTATAGGGATTCTGATCTCTTTGCTTAGCTTTGTCTCTGGAGTCTCCCATGTGGCACTGACTGCATCATTGAGCAAAGGAAAATAAAATTCTTGTGTCCATTGTTACCTAAATCTATTTGCATTTTGATTTGGACTATTGGAATTCAACATTTTCAAGATCTCTACATTCTCCCTTATCCCTCTCTATCATCATACATTTTCTTCTCACTTCCTCCTCCCCCATTTCTGTGTCTCTCTCATTATTACCTTCTCATTCTGTTTCTTTGTCTCTGGTTCTCTCTCTCACATACATTTGCTCTCTCCCCCCTCCTCTCTTACACACACTCACAAACATGCACAAACAGCTGATAGGCAATTTTGCTAGGATTTCAACTTGAGGTTTTTAAATGCCAGAGTTAGAAATCTCTATACTGTTTCTTCAGCTTTGAGCTTCAGTCTGTTCTAAGATATGTTTATTCTCTACATTCAGCCATTTTGCTCCTGAGCACAATAACCCTCCTAAGATAGTAATATATTTGTTGCCACCCAAATTCTGGCATGCTCTGGAATATGTTCTCAATATCTGTGCAGAAATGTCTCTCTATACAAACCAGAAATCCCTTTTCAGATTTGCTCTGGCTGTGCAAATTAAAGTAATGTACCTTTCCTCTCACATTTATTTCCCTTACTCTGCTTTATAGTTCCTTATAGCAATTAGTATCACTTGAAATATGTACCTTACTTTCTTTCCACCTCCATAATATTGACCAAGGATTTTAGAACATTTATTAGTCTACTGCAAGCCCTAGAGAACATGGTAGGTATCAACAGTAAGGCTGTGCAGTTTGTGCAAAAGTTAACATCTCATGGTCTGTCCTTGCTGCATGGATATATAGATAATTAAAAGGTGACAGGATGATGTTATACAGATGAATGTTTGGGTGCTATCACTCTTCTGCCTTGAAGAATTTTCCTCACAGAGAAAGCATGGCTTAATAGGAGTCATTAAAAAGCAGGAAGAGCTTCCTAGGTCCTTTTTACCATATAAACATTGTGACAGTTTTGAAAAGACTGTTTCTGGAATAGATGAGTGATTTTTGCAAATATAAATCTGATCCACATTGTGAAGGATCTGAACATTGTATAATGAAGGCAGGACTTTGTCCTATGGAAATTGGGAGTCTGTATTATTTCGAGGCACTCTGTATTTGAAAATGGTAATGTTAGCAGCACCATGGAGGTTGCCTTTAATAGCCAGAGGTGGCCATGATAGGCCATCACAAAGGAATTTAAAAACTAATTCAGAGATTAATCTACTGCCTCCCACTGAGACCATCCATTCTTCATGACCTTCCTCTTTCTGCCCTAGATGATATAGTCTAATGCTCAAGTTCTTGTAAAAACTGTTTTTCAATTTCTAAAAATGATAGCAACCCTGTGGTCAAACATCTGATCAATCATTTGATACATTTCCTATCCATCTTTTGCATTGTCATTGGAATAGACCTATCTTTGACTCACTACAGGGAAATTCTCTCAGAGTTTGTACCAGAAAGCTATATCTCACAGTCACTGTCATTTATGGCTTAGTCTTAGCCATCTATCAAGAGAGTCTCAATTAATTTTACTGAGGCTAAAAGTCACTTATAATTACAGTCCTGTTATCTGAATTTGTCTTCCTTATCTTTTACTACCCTGTACTTCATTCTTGGCTTGACTATGATGGTACTGTTATTTTATTGGTAAGCCTTGATCCTGTACCATTTAGCTCAAATTGATTAACTACTGTTCTTCTCCAATAGATAAAGGACATGACTTTTTTAGATTTCCCTGATATGCTGACATTTATTTCCACCATTGTTTCAGGAACAGTTCCTCCAGTGCAGTTTGGAATGATCAAACTGTAAGTGTCACAAAATCTGGTAAATGATAGTTTCTCTTTGTTAGCTAATCAACAGGTCAAGGCAAACTCACAGAATGAAGACTTTAATTTCCTGTTGCAATGATTATTTTTAAGCCATAGAAATCATCATAATAAGAAATACCATTATTTTACCATTTCTCATTAATGAGCATATGTTTGAAGCATGTTTATTAGAAAATTATACAGTAAGAAACCTTGAGTGGTGGTGAGCTTGATTTTACTATTTTAAAATGATATAATAACATCCAATGTATTGGTTTGTTTTGAGAGTTACTAAGTGAAACAATACCAGCAAAAGACAATGTACTTTTTGATCTATAAGGTATGAGCAGTAAATGCTCATATTCATTCAGCTCTACAAGCGTGTATCCTGTACTTCTTACAGATCATTGTCTATTTTGTATAAAGATGAATGCTATATAGACCTCTCTGTAAAGGAGATAATAACTTTGGAGAGAAACATATAAACTGATAAATATCATTTTATCTGATAGGACAAAAATAGAAATGGGAAACCACAGATAGTGGGGCATTAGCAGAATTAGGGGTTAGTTATACCCACAGAAGTTTTTGCAGAGTGGGTGATAGAAGTCTGAACCTTAGCTGACACATAGGCAATCACACTGTAAGTTTGGCGGAGGAGGTCAGTGGGTTTGAGAGGGGCTAGAGTCAGAGAAAATTGAGACCAAACAAATGACATTTGTAAGATGTCCTCACTTTTTTTTAATCTTTTTATCTTACTTTATAATAACCTCTTTTATGAAAATCTAAGGCTCTTCCTTGTTCTATTTCAACTATTGAAAAGCAAGAGCAAATTTTACATTAAAGATTTCAGTTGATTGTAAGGAAGGAAGGTGAGATGAATCTTTTCATCTTTAATTTGAAGCATTAGACACAGTTACTGACCCTTGAATTTAAGTACATTATTTCACTTATATGATTTCATTTAATTACCTCTAAGTTCTTATATGGTAGAAATTATTAGTCTTGTTTTACTAAAAATGTAGAAAATGAAATTATGCACTTGCTCAGTATCTCCAGGAGGAAAAATGTAGGATTCAAACTTTTAAGTCATTTTGAGTCTGAATTTAGTGTTCTTTTCTCTCTCAACAAATTTTCTTTTGGAATTTAAATGATTAAAATTTATCTTGTATTTGACACAAAAAATTGTGGGGAAATTCTAGCCCAGTTTTCCTTGCATCTTTAGAAAATCAACTAAGCAAAATTCTATTTAAATAAAAGCTGAAGAAATTAGTTTAGAAACAAGAAATAGGAATCACATAAATAGGTTACCATGTAATATATCATCTATACAAGAACACTCTTAAAAGAACTGGAACCATAAGAACAATTATTTGAGGACAACACAGTCACTATATTCTTATGGCCACCATAAGAATAAGTTATGCACTAACTCATTTATTCATTTAATAAGGAATTATTGATTGCCTACTTTGTGCAAGACCAGCATATATTGAGATGTAAGTCTTGTGAGGAACTTAACAAACCATAAGGGAGAATAGCTAATAGCAGAAAATAATAGCTACCAATTGTTGAATACAGTTATCTCATAGTTATTCTGCTTGAGTTTGAACATATACCATCCAATTTTATGTGAAAAAATTCCATAAGATGTTACTATTACTACTTCTATTTTATTATTCCTATTATTTCCATTTATACCATCTATCCATTCTATTAAATGAAAGTGAAGATCTTCAAAAACATTCAAAATTTAGTAGGATTTGCCTGTTTGAAGCCACAAATTTCAAATAAACTAGCCTCAGGAGTCACTTTGGTTTTCCCTCCACCAACATTAATCTTCAGAGTCACTCTGAGTGGAGTCACTTCAGAGTGACTGTTCATTGAATCATATAGTGCTAAGTCACTGTGCCAGGCAAGACTCATGTACCTTACTGGTTGTGACAGAAAATCTTATGTAAACTGGCTTGTTCAATAAAGGGATGCATTGGCTTGCATAACATAAACTTTCAGAATAAGAATTTGAGTGTGCCTACATTCAATGTACAAAAGTTGCCATTCATGATTTGCTTTGTTTTGTTCCCTTTTTGCTTATTTTTTTTCTGTTCACTGAATCTGCCTTCTATATTAGCACTATTTTCAAAGTCTTTCCTCAAAGATAGTTCAGACTATCTTGAAAAGATATAGACAGTCTTCTGATTACAACCTTAGAAGAAAGTAAATGCCTTTTTGCTGTCAGTCAAGCAGAGTCCTAAGGGGCCCTAGCTCTAGGGACAAGGACATGGCATTGATTGGATTCCAGGGGTCTGAGCTTTGATCTTGGAATTGGAGGCACTATCTTTTTCATAAGGCCAAAGAATGTAGAACAAAGTCACTGAAAATAGATCAGGCTGAATGGATTCTGGGTGGTAAAATAATCAGTATCTTGTAAACTGTGAAAGCTTTAAAGGAAATGGATCATGATAAACTTCCAGAATCTAGAATCTAGAGACAGAGGAAAAATTCTGAGTTCTTTCTTAGTGTGAAAATATGACCAAAGAAAGTCTAAGGCAAGTGCCAATTTGCTTCAACATTCTGTTCACCTTTTCCCCTCCCTCATGTTTCCTTGAGATAGTCATTCTACAGAAATCTTTTATGGCTTGAAGACAACTTCCCACTCATTGCAAAGATTGATCTTTTCAATTTCCAGTGCTGGAGAGGGTATATCAAGCTTTAAAATAGAATTGAAGTCACTCATTTCTTTTTATGGATAATTAATTCACTCTTACAAAAGAGGATTTATGCAAAGCAAGGAATCTAATTCTGGGTATAGAGTCATTTTCTTTAATGAACCAAGATCAAATTTCTTTTTTTTAATCTTACAATTTTTAAAGTAGTGCAAGAAAAAATTAAACTCTATAGTGTGTGATAACAAAGAATAACCAAAAAATTTAGTGATATACAAGTTTCTATGATATTTATTCTGTTTCTGAAGATGTTCACTGAGACATTATCAATATTATTATTAAATCCCCAGGAAATGTCTGGACCTAGATTTTTCCAGAACCATGAAGAGTGATTGAGCTTATTAAACTTATTCATCACAAAAGACAGATTCAGATATTAAAATGATAGAACTTCAAATTTAAAAGTGACTTCATTTTCCTGCTCTGTATGCTTTTTGTCACCCATAATGTGAGGGCAATATTCATATGATGATGAAATAAATGAGCTAGTTACATACCACTCAGTTCCTAGCAACAGTCTAGTATGGATTAGGACTAAAGTTGTAGCCTCTAGGGTAAGAGATTTATATTTGACTATCATGCATCAAAGTCACTTAGAGTATTTGTGCTGGGGCAGGTTGCTCAACTTCCTTTTTTTCACCTCCAAGTATTTAAAATCATATTGTTGTCATAGAATACATGTATATGAAGTGCTAGAAAATTTTGACCTTATATTTCTACACATTGCTAAAATAATATTTGTCTGACACATTTTAGCAAAATTGTGTAGAAGCATAGTAGTTCATCTCATAGATACAAGATGGGCTGCAGTATCCTTCTGTTTTATCAGGCCTGTGGGACAGGCCCTCAGCAGCCATGATAATGACAATGCCTATGGAGTGCCTGTCTTTACATTCAGTAACCTCCTGTTTTGTTCCACATTAGACATTTGCTTGCAAGGTAACAAGGTGCTAATTAGGGCTTTGCTGCCTTTGTCATTATTTACCTAAATCTATCATTAATTCATATGTTGCAGCTTTCACCACAATGTTATCTCCTTTTAGTTTTAATGTCACCTTATGTACATTCTTCAGTGTCATTCCAGTGACACGTCTGCCCTCACCAAATCTTAAGACCTTCTTTTTTTCATTTTTCCTTTTAAGTCTTGATTCATTTTGTAATTACTTCAATAACACTTTGAGAATTACATAGATTTTCTTCCTCTTCTCTATTTCATCACAACTTTGTGGTGAAGTACCAATCTCATGTGAACCCAAAGTATCCAGTCATTGATGGTCCCCATCCTGGATCTGAGCAGTTAATGTTCCTAGAGAAATTTCTACTATAAAGGTATCCAACGCTCTATAAATTTAGTTTCCCAGATTCACAAAGTGGGCCCTTGATATTCCAAAGTAATCACATGTATATTTTGTGGACTCACTCCTTAGTGTCCATAGCACATATGTTAAATATTCTTTTAGTTCAATTTTCTGAATACACTTCTTTTCTCCCCACACTCTTAGCAGATAACATTAGTTTCTGTTTGTAATAGAAAGACATTCAGAGAAAGAAAATGTCTTATTGGTGAATCCTAAGTACAGACCTTCCTATACTATATTTGCTAGCATCTCTTCCTTCTTTAATTTCCAGTAGAGAAGTTAGTGGCATCCGTAGTTTAGCTAATCACTCCAATTCTGCTTTGTGTTCTACCTCTTCCAGTCAGAAACCTTGCTACTATTTTATTTTATCACTTTATTTTTGAGACAGGATCTTGCTGTGTAGCAGTTCAAGCTGGTCTTGAGTTCACTATGCATCCCAGGCTGGCCTTGAACTAGCAGTGATCCTCCTGCCTGTCTCCCAGAGCTGGGACGACAGGTGTGCCACCATACCTGGTTCCTTGTTACTATTTCTTATCTTTCCTTTATACTCAGTCTCATTTTCTTAACTAGTTCCTTTCCACTAGAAATAATAATTAATAACAACCATAACAGTAACCAATACATATCTTTTGCTATGTGTTAAACACTATTTTGGATAGTTTACTGATAGAAACTCATTGCAAAGCAAAACTCTATGAAGTAAGTATCATTGTTAGTCCTGTTTTACACCTGAAGATTGAGGAAAAAAAGACATTAACTACTGTGTGCAAGTTCACACAGTTGGTAAACTGAGGAACATGGATTTGATACCTGTTATTTTATCTTTAGTCTTTCTTCCTAGTTATCAGGACATGCTTCATTTTAAATATTCACAAATATAACATTTCATCCTCATCTTTTATTTGCCTTCCATTTCCCTTCCCTTTTCTCCACTTGTCCTTCTCTTCTTTCTCCCTTCCCTTTCTTCAACTCCCTCCTCTTCTCTCTCTCCTGCCTCTACTTCTACTTCTACTCCTTGCTCCTCTTCCTTTATGCTTGTGATCATATTTCTTTATCACCTATGATCTCTTCAACCTACTCAAATTTGTTTCTGGATTTCTTATTTCACTTTAACTACTCTAACTACATTTACAAATAATCTCTGCTCAATGGATCTTTCCAAATCATCTTCTTAATTGCTAAATAATCTCAAAAAGTGTTGTAGAGAGATGTAGGTTATAGAATTGAACTCAAGGCTGACTGCCACTTTTGATGAGTAGGAGAAAAATTAGCTCTAGCTTTACAAAACATAATGACTTTAGCCATAACAACAGACTGTTATGATACTGATATACTATCATTTTTCAATTATAGAAGTAATATATAATTTGGACATAATCTAGAAAAGATAAAGAAAAATAATGTCTGCAAGCCCATGATCTATAAATAGTGACTCTAACACTTTCCCCTGATTATGTGATACACAGTTCCCTGTTGAAAAATTGTTTCCCAGAAAGTCATTCTTTAAAACTCAGTGAATATATTTATTCTGTGTACGTTTTGATCACTAAACGTGAAAAGAATAATTAACTTACATGTCTATTGCAAATATCTATATTATTTGTTCATATTGGGCATTATGTTTATCATTCTGTGTTTCATTTGTTTTTCTCTGTCTCTGCCACTAAATTGGGCTTTCCTAAGGCAAAGGCCTTGACATAATTTACTGGCTGTAGACACAGTGCCCAGCACATACTCTTCTCCCAATAATTGCTCACAAATGAATGAATGCTCATGAACTGAGAATTTAACTTCATATAGGTAAAAGAAACAGGCTTATATAATTTGTAAGGATGTTCTAATTATTAGGTTACATTTGAATCAGGTGGGAACATTTTTACTGTTCAATATAAATTTTTAAATCTTGAAATTAAGATAATTTTTTAATTGTAAAAATATGGGAAATTGATATGAAAAATAATTTTCAATACTAAATTTTATAAATGCAAGTGGTCAAAATAACTGTATATTTGAAATACATCCTAAAGTTTTGGAAAAATTTGTTTCTAAATTTTTAAAATTATTGTTTTCCCTGTTGTCTAGTTCCATATTTTGATTTCTTCTATTATCCTACAAGAATACTATTATTTTGAAGAAAAAAATCACATTTTATTTATTTATTTTTATTTTAAAGGAACAAAACCAAATAAGAAAAAAAAAAACTAAAATGGGGGTCATTCAAAACAAAAGTGTGGACAGAGTACATGATTTAAAACCACAATACAAGGTGCTCTACAATGGTTACCATGATGTCTCTTGTTATCGTATCATCAGGTACAATAAAATTGAACATAGCAGTACAGAACAAAATTAATAAAAACAAAACATTGGAGACATTATAGGACTTCAAAAGAGGGTAATAGTCAAACCAGAATGGATATTGTAGTGAATCTTATTGTCTTCAGAGTAGTTGCCTATATTCTCAGACTTGATACTATCAAGCATAACAGATTTGAATAAAATCAGTGAAGACAAGACAGAGACTGAACAAAAGAGATTCAAATAAAATCAGTCAAAACATGACAGTGAAAGCCATATGGGGTTTCAGATTAAGTTAACAGGAAATTAAAAATTGTTACTGTAGTATATCCTGCTATCTTTGTAATAGCTGTCTATGCCCTCCAATCTAGTATGAGTAGACAAACTGGAACAGAATACAACCAAACTAAACAGAGCAATGAAAACAATATGCATTTCAAATCATGATACAAGATTAATGTCCTCTGCTTTCCCTTTGTTAGACAATTCCTCCCCTTTCACTTTCACAGGGTACACTGTACATTTTGTGTCTCACTGAGTTCTTATAGATTTTAGATTAGGGAGGCAACCTGCTATTTACCTAAGTGGTTCTGAACGTTTTTACCCCTGAGCTTGATCTCAAGTTGTATCCATTTACTTACAAGAGCCTCCAGGTTTTCTTTCCTTGTAGCTGAGTTGTTCTCCATTGTATAAAAGTATTATGTCTTTCCAGCCAATCTGCAGCTGGTGAGTGGGCTACCCCAGTTTTTTCTAGTTCCCTATCACATAGAGTATTATTGTCTCATCTTTGACTTTCAGTCCACAAACCATCTTTCAGGTTAATTATATTTCTTATATAGAGCATCTTGATGGACTCTATCTCCTTTATAGGAGATAGACCCTCCACTCCACTCTGCCTGTGTTTCTTTTTATTAGTGTATCGAGGCCACCCATGTTAGCAATTATGGTCAACCTTCTCTGACATGCTATTTTTATGCTGTTAGTTTTCCCCTTCATTCCACTGTCTGCACCATTCAGTGAACCCCCACCACTGTTCCTGAAACCATGGTCTTTTCTCTCTCTCTCTAGAATGTCCTTCAGTATTTTTTGTAGGGTTGAATTGGTGGTCACGAACTCCCCCAGTTCCTCTTTGTGATGGAAGCATCTTGTTTCTCCATTAATTTTGAGAGATAGTTTTTCAGGGTGCATCAATCTGGGTTGGAGATTATTTTCTTTCAGAGCTTGGAATACTTCAGTCCAAGCTCTTCTTGATTTGATGGTTTGTGTCAAGAAGTCTGTCCTGATTCTGATGGGTGTTCCTTTATAGGTGATCTGCTTCTTTTCTCTGACAGCTTTTAATATTATGTTCTTGTATTGAATTTATGGGATCTTGATTATTATCTGGGTGTAGATCTATTTTGGTTATAGTTGGCTGGAGTTCTGTATGCCTATAGATCTGAATATCATTTCCCTTTCCTGTGCCTGGGAAGTTTTCTTTAATTATTTCTGTAAATAGCCTTTATATTTCATTTGTGTTTACCCTTGCTGCTTCACTCACACTTTTGATTCTTAAGTTATAAATCCTCTTGTCATCTTCGAGTCTGTGTATTGTTACTTCTTGGTTCCTTGTTATTTTTAAGAGATCTTTCGTGATCACAAGTTGCAAACTTGTCTTCAAGATTTGATAATCTATCTTTAGTTCCCTTCAAGCAGTTTTGCCATCTTTCAGTGGAGTTTTTAAATTCCTGGTAATCTCTTTGAATCTGCTTCATGTATTCTAGATTTTTAAAATATTCTTCATCAAAGGTTTCTCTCCATTTTCTATGCTCCTCCATTTGTGTCTTCTTGAGAGGTACCTAGTATTTCTTGTATTATTTTTCTTATATCTTCCTTTACTTGTATTAGTATTTCTGTTTTGAGTTCTTTTATAATGTCATGAAGCTATTTCTTTATGTCTAGTGCTGCTTCTTCAGTAACTGCAGGTGTGCAACCCCCGATCTCTTCTGTTTACCTCTTCTGGGCCAGAACTATTTGGGTTGAAGACTAGAGTCTTTCCTTTGCTTCTTCCTCTTGCCATTTTTATGGTTTCTTCCAGGCAAGTGGATGTTGGGGGTCCCTGACACTTCCAATATTGGCTATAATTACTCTGACACATGCTAGCTAGAGATTGCTGCCCTCCCCAGTCTGCTGGTAACCACTGAAGTACAAGCAGGGGCAGAGCAGGCTAGCCCTTCCCTTCTGAACTGGTCAACCACTGGAAGCCTTCACCACATTAGTGTTAGCTGCATTGACAGGGCCGGTTAGGGATAGCTTCAGGGAGACTTCGTCCTTGGCCACCAGATTATGCACAGGGGTGGGACTCAGTCAAAGCAGTTTTCACCAATCTGCTCTGTGCTAGGAGTGGCTGACTGCTGCCACTGTAGTTCTGGTTCTGGGCTTATCCTTCCCGACTCCAAAATGTCAGCCAGCCAATTGACCACTCCTGTGGGAGGACTGAGTTCCTCACACTCACTGAGAACAGGTGCTGATCTACCAGCTGGTGCTGTTCTCTGCTCCACCCCTCCCCTTTATGACCTCGTTCTTCTGCCAAGGCCCTCAGGCTAGCCAAACCTCAACTTCACCGCTACCGTGTGTCTTCAGATTCCAGCAGTATTTCACACACAGTGGGACCAGCTCTGGTGAGAGCATGTCTGACTGCAGCCTTCCATCTACATTATCCTTTACTTTTTTTCCCCTTTAGTATCTTCCTGGGTTGAGAGGATCCATCTCCTTCAGTCTATTCTTCTCCAGGATGCTTTATTTCAGCATCTGAGCTGTTTCTCTCAGATAGGCTTTTTACTTTGCTGCTTATTGATCTGCCATCTTCCCAGCTTCCCTCCATAAAATCAACATTTAAATAAATAATCGTGGCTTCTTTTTACAATATATGTTTAGTTAAATTTATTTTATTTTACTTTTTTTCAAGGCTGAGCTTCCTCATGCAGGCTGGGGTGAAGTCACTTTGTAGCCCTGGATAACCTGGAACTCACAGGGATCCTCGAGTGCCAGCCTTCTGGATTACAGGCATGTGCCACCATGCCCAGCTTCCTGCTGATACAAATTTAGACATACATAATGATCACATTCATCATAGGAAATTTGTTCCTGTATATAATATATCTTCATTCCTTTATTCCCATTCCTTCCTCCATTTCATCTCCTTATTTATAAAGTTTTGTTACCATTTTAGAGTTCTTTTCTTAAATTTTATTTTCCTTTCCTTTCTTCCCACCTCCTTTCATAGTTTCCCTTTCCTTTTGAAATATTTCTTTCATTGCACAACATTTATCCTTGGTCCCTGTCCTTATTTACACTTCCCGGTTCTCACACCAGAGAGACAATCTGATATTTACACACAAGTGTCTGGTTCATTTCACTAGAGTATGGTCTCAAGGTGCATGCATTTACCTAAAAAAATAGCTTGTTTATCCTTCTTTATGACTCAGCAGTATTCCATTATACATCCACACATTTTTTAAATCTATTCATTGGATGATGGACCTTTGGGCTTTTTCAAGATTTATTTGTTACAAACTATGCTGTTATACACAAAGGCATGCATATATGGCTGTGAATGATTTTAATTCTTTTGGAAAGATACCAATAAGGAGAATAGCTGAATCCAATGGGCCCTGTAGTCCTAATTTTTGAGGGATGTTCATACCGATTTCCACAGTGGCTACATCAGTCTACACTCAGTCTACAACAGGGGAAGAGTTCCTTTCCACCTACAACCTTTCCAGCATTTATTATTGGTTGATTTCTTTTTTTATATTTTATTTAAGGAGAAAAAAGAAAAAAAAAACAGAAAAAGGGTACAAGTCATACAGAATTTCAGAAAAAATAAACAGTAGGAAATCACTAGTTAATAGATTACATATTGTTGTCTTAGAAATAGTTGTTCAAGTTACAAAATTAAAGCATTAAAAAGTGGACTTTCAAACAGTGAGACTGCAAACAGTTCTGTTCAATGATCCAACAAAACTCAGTAATATGGTTATCTATCTTATACACTTAAATATATATGCAGTTATATCCTTTAGAGCACTTTCTTTTCCTTTCTTTTGTACAATGACAATTACACATTTTGGGTTTTATTACTCCCACAGTTCTTATTGCTTTTTTTTTCAAGATAGTAAAACCATATGTGACATAACAGAACAGAGTCAGTCAAATCAAAAGGATGGACATAATACATAATGTAAAAACAAAATACAAGGTGATCAACAATGGTTACCATACTGCCTCTTGCTATCTTAAAAAGAATTGCCTATATCATCGGTTTATAATAAAATTGAACAAAACAGTAAAGAATAAAACCAAAACACTGGAGACATTACAGGACTTTAAAAGAAGATAATAGTTAACCAAAGTGGGCATCATAATGAATCTTATTGTCTTCACAGTTGTTGCCTATACTTTTGAACTTGGTACTATCAAGCAAAGCAGAAAAAGGGGAAAATCAGTCAAAACAAGATGGTGAAGGCAATACAGGGTTTCAAATCAAGTTAATAGGAAATGAAAGTGGATTACTATAATATATCCTGCTATTTTTTTATTTTACCCTTAATTAAAAAGATAAAAATAAAAAAGTAAATAATTAAAAAAAGAAGATTGAGATAAAAGAGGGCATAACAACAAAACAGCGCAGGTCAAAACATAACCATTTAACCAAAATAGTGTTTCACCACAAGATACCCTGACATAAAAGTAGTTACCATAGTGTTTCTTTCCTTGAAATCTTTGAGTATAACTTTGTGTACTGTAGGACCAAACATATCAAGACAATGTAAAGCCATTCAAGAGAATGACAGTATTATGGGTTATTTAGGACCAACTATCAGAAAATGAACAATGGTTTCTGTATAATCTCCTTGTCTATAAAAGTTTTTGTTTATATTATCACATATAATAAAATCCAATAAGATACAACCTGTTAAGACCGATGGAGACAGAAGAATAAAATCTTGATGGGACTTCAAAACAAGATGATACTAAATCAGCACTAGCTATTATGATGTCTTGTTTTCTCCGAAATAGCTGTTCCTACCATCCAACCTTCTCTGCCTCATTTCTGTTGAGATGTTTTTCTGTCACTAGTTGTCAGTTTGTTTTCTTCATTTCACTTTCTGCTCCATTCATTGTGTCCTCTTTGCCACTGTTTCTGGAATCTTGGTATTTTCCTTTTTTAGAATATCCTGCAGTATTCTCTGTAGAGTTGAATTGGTGGTTGCAAATTCCCCTAGTTCCTCTTTATCCGGGAAGCACCTTGTTTTTCCATCAGTTTCTAGGGACAGTTGTGCAGGATATATCAATCTTGGCTGGAAGTTATTATCTTTCAAAGCTTGAATTATTTCCCCCCACACTCTTTGTGATTTGATGGTTTGTGCTGAGAAGTCTACTGTAATTCTGATGGGTGTTCCCTTGTAAGTGATCTGTTTCTTGTCTCTGATGGCTTTTAATATTCTGTTCTTGTATTGGATTTCTGGAATTTTGATTATTATATGCCTGGGTGTATCTCTGTTTGGGGTTGTAGGTGGCTGGGGTCCTGTATGCCTCATACATCTGAGTATCTTTACCTTTTGCTAAATTAGGGAAATTCTCTTGGATTATTTCTGTGAATAGCTTTTGTAGTCCATTTGTTTGTGTACCTACTTCTTCTTTTATGTTCTTAATTCTTAAGTTATAGATCCTCTTATCATCTTCTAGCCTTTGTATTATTGCTATTTGTTTTCTTGTCATTTTTAAGAAGTTTTTCATTTCATGCTCCCACATTACAAATCTGCCCTCCAGTTCAGATAATGTATCCTTAGTATCTTTCAAGCTGTTATGCCAGCTTTTGATGGAGTTTTTAGTTTCCTGGTAATCTCTTTGAACCTGCTTCTCGTATTCTATGTTTTCTCTATTTTCTCCATCAAACAATTCTCTCCTTTTTTTCTGTTCTTCCATTCCACCATCTATTTTTTCTTGGGCGGTGCTTAGCATTTCTCTATCTCTTCTACTTATATCTTGCTTTATTTCATTAAATACTTCACTTTTGAATTCGTCTATGAGGCTCCAGAGATATCGCTTTACATCTATCAGTGCCATGTCTGATATTGCATGTTTTCTGTCCTCCTTCGCATTTACCTTTTCCGGATCACTGTTCTCAGGATTGGGGACTGAGGATCCTTTCTTGTTGCTCCCTCTTCCCATACTTTTTGTTCCTTCCATGCAAGCATATATAGGAGGCCCAGTTTTTTTCTTTGTTGGTTACAGTTTGTTTGAATCTGCCAGCTAGGTGTTCCCGCTCACTGCAGTGCACTAGGGAGACACAATCCTGGGCAGCGTCTACTGGGCCTGCCTCTCCAGGTCAACCTACCAAAGGCTTCACTGCACCCTAGCACTGCTAGGGTGCAGTGAAGCCTTTGGTGCTGGGACCTGGTTTGGGCTAGCCTACTAGGTCTTAGTCAGCGGCATCACCCAGGCCAGGCGCTCTGCACCAATCCTGCTTGAGAGGGGAATATGCGACTAAAGTCATTACAGTGTCCTGTTCTGGCTAGTCTGCCCAGTCTCAGAATGTCCTTTGCCGGAGCCTCCTACTCTATGGAAGGGTCCCTGTGCTGCTCACTCACTGCAGGTCGATGCAGAGCTCCCTGCCAGTCCCACTCTCAACTCTGTTCGCTGATTCCTGCTCTTAGAGCTTTTGTGCATCTCTCCCTGCCGTGCCAATTTGGACACAGCAGTGGCAGCAGAAAATTCAAATTGTGGCTTCCAGTGGTGTGGGTTCCAGCTTTTGTGCTGAGATTTTATCTGTTCCTGTTATAGCACTGGTATTGCATTTCTATTTGGTTTCTCTCAGCTTAGTTTGTTCCTGAGTCAGCAGGGTATATCTCCCCTTGCTTAGGACTCCTTGCACAGCACCATTCCTGGATTCTAAGTGGGGTATCTCAGAGAGCCTCCATAGCTGCTATTATCTATTTGCCATTTTCTCCCAGAAGTCTTGGTTGATTTCTGGATAATAGCCATTGTTTCTGGATGATATGGAATCTCAGTGTTTTAACTTGCATCTCTCAAATGACCAGAGATATTGAACACTTTTTCATATATTTATTTTCCATCTGTACTTCACCTGAGATATGTATTTATCTCAGTTGCCCACTTTTTGATTCGGTCATTAAATTTGGGGCCTCTGATTTTTTTGAATTCTTTGTATGTTCTAGGTATTAGTTTTTCGTCTGAAGAATAGTTGACTAAGATTTTTTTCCCACTCTGCATGTTGTCTTATCACTCTGTTGGTGATTTCTTTTGCTGTGCTAAAGCAATAAATGAGATCCCAGTTTTTTTGTGGTATTTCATATTCAGTAGGACTTTTGTTCATAAAGTCATTGCCTACACCCGTATCTAAGATTTCTAGCTTTTGTCTCTTCCAGCAGATTTAGTGTTTCTGGTTTAATATTTAGATCTTTGGTCTATTTCTTTTTTAATTTAGTGCATGGTGATAGACATGGATCATTTTAGTCTTTGGCATGTAGAAAGCCAGTTATTCTAGTAATATTTATTAAAAATGCTATCTTTCTTCCAGTGAATGTGTTTTGGCATCTTTGTCAAAGATAAGGTATCTGAGTTTGTTTTAAACTGTTCCCACAACTTCTAATATGTTCCGTTAATCCTCAGGATGGTTTTGTTAATACCATGCTCTTTATTTCAGTAGCTCTTCAGTTAGGGATTGTGATGCTCCTTCCCTTGCTTTTATAGCACAGAAGTGTTTTTGCTATACTAGGTATCTTCTGGCTCCTAATAAGTTTTAGGGTTTTCTTTAGTTCTGTGAGTTAATGCAGTTATTGCATTAAGTCTGTGTAAAAGTTTTGGGAATGTGGCTATTTTTACTATGTTGGCAAGGGCAAATGATGTCTTTTCATTTTCTTTGATCTTTTCAGAGTACTGTAGTTGTCAATGTATAGATCTTTTACTTCCTTTGTTAGATTGAGTCCAAAGTATTTCATTTATAGATGGTATTGTAAAATATGTTCTCTCATTTCTCTCTCAGTGAGTTTGTTATTTATGTACATGAATGCTATGATTTTTGAGTGTTAGCTTGCATAGAGCTATGCATCTAAATTAGTTATTAAATCTAAATTCTTCTGATGGACTTTTTGGTCTCATTTGTATATTATCATGTCATTCCCAAATAATCATACTGATGTTTTCCTTTCATATACTTATTCTTTTTATTTTATTTCTCTTGTCTAATTGCTTTTGGTAATGGTTAAAGGACCATAATGAGAGGAATCATGACAGTGGATGTCACTCTATTGTTTCAGATTTTAGAGTGAAAACATTCATGTTTTGATCATTAAAATGATGTTAGCTGTTGGTATGTCATATGTGACTTTTATCTGATTGAGATAAAGGCTATCTATTATTATTTTCTGTAGGGTTTTTATAATTAATGGATGTTGGATTTTGTCAAATACTTTCTTTGCGTCTATTGATATGATCATCTGATTTTTGTTTTTGACTCTGTTGATATGATGTGTTGCATTTATTGATTTGTATAGGTTAAACCATCTGTGCATCCCTGTTAGGTATACTACATTGTCATCAGGTATAATATTCTTGATGATTTGATGCATTCTGTAAGTATTGTTTGGAGGATTTTTGCATCTATGTTCGTTAGGCAGATTGACCTGTGGTTCTCTTTTTTGGTTGGGCATTTCTGTGGTTTAGGTGTCAAGGTAATATATGCTTCCAGGAATGAATTTGAGAGTTGCTTGAATTTCAGTTACATTAGAATTTGAGAAGTAAGAGGATTAAGTTTTCTCTAAGTCTTTTGTAAAATTCAACAGATATTGGACTTTTCTATGTTGATAATTTTTTAAATACATTTTAAATTTTATTGACTGTTACTGGGTTACTTAAAGTTTTATAGTTTCTTTTTTTCTTTTTTTGGGGTCTTTTTTGTTTTTACCAGTACCAGGGATCGAACTCATGACTGCCTGCTTCCAAGGCAGGTGCTTATGCCGCTGAGCTAAATCCCCAGCCCCTAAAGTTTTATAGTTTCTTGATTCAACTTTGGTAACACATATGTATCTAGGAATCTGTCAATTTTTTTCTGTCTTTTTTATCTTATTAGAGTAATGGTTATTAAAGTGGGTATTGATGATCTGGATTTCTGCAGGATCTGTTGCGGTTTCATTCTTTTCATTCCTAATTGCATCTTTCTCTCCTCTTTTGATAAAATTGGTCAATGGCTCTTCACTTCACTGATTATTTGCATTTTTTGGTATGAATTGCATTAATTTCTACTCTAACCTTTGAAATTTCCTCCCTTATATGAGCTTGACATATTCTTATTTGTTCACAGATTTGATTCAGTTATGATCTTTTGTTGTTAATTTTTTGTCTAGTAAATCTATCTCTTTGTGACAGTGGAGTACTGAAGCCTTTTGGGAAGTTTTTAAAGTAGTTTTCTCTTCATGTTTGCTAACCACAGTCCTATTTCTAGATATGATATTGTGTCCTCACCTTCATTCAACTGGTTGAATATACTTTCAATGAATTTTTAACTTCTTGGATATCTGATTGAATCTGTTATATGGGTTCCATTTCTTTTTCATGGTGGACATTCATGATTTCTGCCTTTTCCTAAGTTTCTGTATTTTTCATCTGTGATTATTCTAAATTCTTTGAGAAAGACCTTCATTTTGTTCATTTGTTTTAAAAATTTTATATGACAGATTATTTTCCCTACAGCCTCATTAATTTGTTTTGTTGCTTCTGCTTTTATTATGTAGGTGGGTGGCTTTCAATTTTTCTCTATCTCTTTGTTTCCTGGATTGGCTGGAGTTGTTGGATTGCGTTTGTTTCTGAGTCTTTTCAACTTCTGTTTTTAATTTTATTTTATTGCCTGTGTTGATGCTTGTAAACTTCTCATAGTAGATAGCTTTATCACTAGTTTTGAGACTCACCTAGGAAGTATCTATTCCTCAGTGGTATAATTTAGGTGTAGATGTTTTTAGTCTTTGTGTCTGTCCCAATATCCTACCTCTGAATTTAGTAAACATGGATGTTGGTATCTATTTGGTTCGCATATAGTCCTTTAGTACTGTATGGTGGTGATGGTTATGGCTCCAGGCAATTAGTGTTGTCATACAAGGAAGAACAAATGATTACAACAGGTATGATGTCCTGACTAAAGTAGTACAGTTAGAAATAACAATAGCATCAAACACAGCCTAGAAACTGAGAAAATGTGTTAACTATTAATTTGGTACCTTAAACCACAGGAGCAAGATCTACATTTATATAAAAAAACCCAACATAAATCAGGAACTTGCATGTGAAGAGTTTCCCCATGGAAAAGTGATTTTACCATGTTGTAGGGGAAATTTAAAAAGTAGGGAACAAACACAGAGGGAAATAAATGAAGAGAAATATAGTAAAAATATTTATGGAGAACAAAAGACGTTTACACAAGCTTTGGGAAACTGGAGAAGAGTGCAGGAAAGAAAGAATCAAGGAGAAAGCAAAAGATTGTCAAAGCAATCCAGTAAGACTAGAGACAATGTTCATTCACATGAAAATATAAAATCAAAGAGAAAGTTGAGGAGAGAAAGAGTGTATAGAACAAAAGAAAATAAAGGTAAACACCTAAACAACCTAAAAGCAAAAATAAAAACAACCTGATAGAAAAGGAAAATGAAACAAATAAAGAAAAATACTTCTGTGTTGTCCACAGTTTCATGGTGCTGTCCAAATTGAGGTCTAAAATAGCTGAAAATAAAACCCAGAATCACTAATTGACTTTCCCAAATATTAGTGTTACAGCTAGGTGCAAGACACAAATACCAGAAATCTCCTTTACTTGTGTAAGCAGTACTTAAGTGAATAAAGCAAAGTGAATAAAGTGGCATATGTGTTCATTATTCTTCTAGTTACTATATGCCCATCTAAAATTTTCCTACTTTGTTCTCTGTGGTCCTCTCCAATCTTATTATTGTCACAACCCATTGTAATTCCTCATATTCTGTTGTATACCTACTTCTCTGTCTACAATATAACTATGTAAATCTCATTGAATGAGATATTAGAAAATGACAGCATTTTACATGTGTTTTCATTGAAATTGCCTTATAAATTTTTGCAGGTGGAAGTCAATTTATTTTTTAATTTTAAAAACAAAACAAAAGGTAATAAAAGGATAAAAATGGTTCAGAATTTCAAAAATTAGAAAACTAATACTAGTTAATCAATTGTATATGTTATCTTAAAATTAGTTGCTCAGATTGCATGATTTAAGCATAAAGGTAATCCAATGACCAATGAAAACATAAACTATTCCTTTTGATGAACTAATAGAGATTAGCAATATAATTATGTATCTTTTATATATTTACATACACACACACATACACACACACACATACACACACACACACAATTTTTTCTTTCCTTTATGCTAGTTCTTTCCTACTGAGCATTTTCCCCATTTCACTTTCACAATGTCTTGAACATTTTGGATATTCCTTACTCTTTTTTTTATTTACACTAGGGAGACAATATGATATTTACATCACATATAAGTATGGTCTCTAGTTGCATCCACTTATAAAAGACTCAAGTTTATCCTTCTTTATAGCCGAATAATACTCCATTGTATAAAAATACCACATCTTTCAGATTCATTGGTTGATGGACATTTGGGTTGTTTTCAAGATTTGGCTACTACAAATTGTGTTTCTATAAACATGGGTGCACATATATTGCTGTGGTATGATGTTTTCAATTTTTCTGGGAAAATACTCAGAATGGGAATAGCACAGTGTTGTAGTCAGGGATTGTAACAGAGAACAATTAGGATCAAGACATGGAGTTTATAATATTATTTTTATAATGGTCACCAGGAGTTAATGCACCAGGAGTTAACACAGAAAACGCAGGAAATCTATCTGCAACATCAAAGACAGATTATTTCGTCAAGAGCCTAAATCCCACAGCAATGTCCCACATGAGTCCAGATAAAAACCCAGAGCTCAGGACAATGCCTCTCATGAGTCCAACTAGTGGAACAGAGCCCACTATAAGGACTCATGCCAGTCTCTTACGGATCCATGCCGGGAAGGTCCAAAGTTCAGCAGTGGAAGCCAGATAGTCCATGCCAGCAGGATGAAGGAGCTGTGCTAGTGGAATGAGGGTTCCACACTGGAGCATAGAAGTCACACTCACAGCAAAGACCAGGGCTATCCTGAAAGGCATCACAGCCATCCTCAGCGACACAGAGGCCCCGAGCTCCTCTAGCTACAAGCACAGTTGGGTACATGCCAGGAAACAGCGTGACAAGTTCATCCTGGAGACCAAGTGGCACACGTCTTCCCCTCCAGAGCCAGGAAGCAATGCTCGATGTGAGGACCAAAGCTTTTCCAGGAGAACCAATGGCTCAAACAGCAACATGTAGAAGAACCCACAATGCTACAATGCCTTTTCACCTCAACCCTCAACACCTCCTTTCTTCTCTCCACCTGTTTATCATGGCAACTTTCCTCAGGTGGAGCATCTTTGCTCAATGCCATGCTGATGTAATCCATCTGGCATTAAGTTGACCACCAGTTCTTAATTCATAACACAGGGATAGAATGGGACCTCCAATCTTAGTTTTGTAAGGTATCTCCACACTGATTTCTACAATGGTTTTTACCAATCTACACTCAACAAAAAGTTCTTTTTGCCACAGTCCTGCCAACATTTATTATTGGTTGATTTCATGCCGACAGCCATTTTTTCTGGAGTGAGATGGAATCTTGTGTTGTTTTAATTTGCATTTCTTCAATGACAATGTGATGTTGAACATTTTTTCACATATTTATTTGCCATTTGTATTTTTCATCTGAGAAACATATATTCATCTCAGATGCCCCCTTTTGGACTGGGTCTTTGAATTTTGGGGGCTTAATTATTTTCATTCTTTATATGTTCTAGATAGATGTCCTTTGACTGAGGGATAGTTGACTAAGATTTCTTCCAAATTTGTGGGGTTTTTTTTTTATCACTGTTGGAGATTTCTTTTGACATGCAAAAACTTTTTTTTTTAATAAAATGAGATCTCAGTTGTTGATTCTGGGAAATATTTCCTGTGCAGTTTGATTTTTGTTCATGAATTCTCTGCCTACACCGATGTCTTTGAGGTTTCTACCTACTTTGTCTTCCAACAGATTTTGCATTTCTGTTTTAATATTTAGATCTTTGATCCATTGTGACTTTAGTTGAGTGCATAGTTATAGATATGGATTTAGTTTTAGTTTTTAGCATGTGGGAAGCCAGTTTTTACAGTGCCACTTATTAAAGAGGATGTCTTTCTTCCAGTGAACATGTTTGGATCCTTTAAAGATAAAGCAAATTAATTGTTTGTAGCTGTGGTTGTTTCTTTTAGTCTATTCTATTGATCTCCAGATTTGTTTTTATTCCAGTACCATGCTAATTTTATAACCATAGCTTTGTAGTATAACCTCAAGTCAGGAATTGTGGTGCCACCCATCTTAGCTTTGTTGCCCAGAACTACCTTTTCTATTTAAGTCTCTTCTGGTTCCAGATGAATATTAGGAATGATTTTTAGAGATCTGTGAGGTATGCTAAGTTTATTTGATTAGAATTGCATTAAATCTGTACAACAATTTTGGAAGAATGACTATTATCACAATATTTCTTCTTATCCATGAACAAGAGATGTCTTTTCATTTTCTGAAATCCTCTTCAATTGTTTTTCAGAGTACTGCAATTTTCAGTGTGTTGATCTTTTACTTCCTCTGTTAGATTGACTCCTAAGTATTTCATTGGATGCTATCGTGAAGGGAGTGGTTTTCATTATTTTTCTCATAGTGAATTTGTTTTTTGTACACAGGAATGGTGCTGATTTTTGAGTGTTGACTTTGTATCCTGCTACATTACTGAATTTGTTATATATATATATATATATATATATATATATATATATATATATATATCTTTTAATGGAGTTTTTGGGGTCTTCTATGTAAAGTATCATGTCATCAGCAAATAATGATAATTTAACTTCTTACTTTCCTATAATTATTCTTTTTATTTCTCTCTATTGTCTTATTGTTTTGGCTAATGTTTCCAGCACTATATTGAGTAATAATGGTGATAGTGGACATCCTTGTCTTGTTTCTGATTTTAGAGGGAAAGCTTTCAGGTTTTGTCCATTTAGTATGATGTTGGTTTTTGGTTTGTCACAGATAACTTTTATCAGACTGAGATAGAGCATCTATTCCAATTTGCTGTAGGGTTTTTATCATCAATGAGTGTTGAACTTTATCAAAAGCTTTTTCTGCATATACGGAGATAATTATGTAGTTTTTATCTTTGGTTTGTTGATGTTGTATATTGCATTTATTTATTTGCATATGTTGAATCATCCCTGCATTCCTACAGTGAATCCTACTTGGTCATGGTATATAATTTTAATTATTTTTTCAATTCTCTTTGCTAGTATTTTACTGAGATTTTTTTTCACCTACATTCATTCAGTAGATTGGCCTGTAATTGTACTTGTTGGTTAGGTCTTTCTCTGATTTAGGTATCAGAATAATATTTGCCTCCATAGACAAGTTAGGGAGATTTGCTTCCCTTACAATTTCATGAAAGAGTTGGTGAGTATTGGCATTAAATCTTCTCTAAATTTCTTGTAGACTTTAGCTGTGAGTCCCTCACGACCTGGAGTTTTCTTTGTTGGTAAGTTTTTAGTTACATTTTCTATTCCAGCAACTGACATTGGATTATTCAATTTTTTATATATTCTTGATTCAGCTTGGGTAATTCATTTGTTTCTAGGAATCTGTTCATTTCTTCTGTGCTTTCTAGTATATGTAAGTAAAAATTTTCAAGGTAGGTATTGATGATCTTCTCAATTTCCACAGGATATGTAGTAATTTTGCCCTTTTTATTCCTCATTGCATAAATTTGCATTTTTTCTTCTCTATTCTTGATCAGAATGGCTAAGGGTTTATCAGTTTTGTTTATTCTTTCAAAGAATCAACTTTTCAATTCCTCAGTTGTTTGTCTCAATTGCATTAATTTCTGCTCTGATCTTTATAATTTCCTCCCTTCTATGAGCTTTGGTGTTTACTTGCTCTTCTTTTTTAGAAGCTTGAGGTGCAGCATTGGGTTATTTGTGCTCATTTTGGTATCCTGATGTAAGAATTCATTGTTATTTATTTCTATCTTGGGACCACATTCACTGCATCCCACAGGTTCTGTTATGTTTTATCTACATTTTCCTTTATTGTAGATACTGTTTAATTTCTTCTTTAATCTATGACTCATTGGTTGTTCTGGAAGATATTATTTAATTTTCATGTGTTTATGTAGTTTTGCATTTGCTTTTATCATTAACTTCCAATTTCAGTGCAATATGGTCAGATAATATACATGGTATAATTTCAATTTATTTGCATTTACTTAAGCATATTTTACAGGCTAATATACCTATTTTAGATCTATTTTAGAAAACACTCCATGTACAGATGAGAAGAATGTTTATTCTGATGTTTTAGGTGGAACAGTCTGTAAATATTTAGTAAGTACATTTGCTCACAGGTTTGACTCAGTCCTATTATTTCTTTGCAGGCTTTTTATCTAATTGATCTGTTTGTGACAATGGGGTATTATGGGCCCCTGTTATAAATGTGTAGTTACATATTGGGGTTTTCAGGTCTATTAGCAACTGTCTTATAAAATTAGGTCCTCCTATATTTGGTGCCTATATTTTTATGTTTGGTATCTCTTCCTCTTGAATTTTTCCTCTAATATATAGATAGTGACTTTTAAAAATCTGTTTCGATCATTTTATTTTGAAATTCACATTGTCTGCAAACAGAATGGCTATGTCTGCTTTTTATGATTTCCTGTTGTGTGGAACATTGTTTCCCAACCTTTGACTTTCAATGTATGAGCTTCTCTTTGAGTTAGATGTGTTTCTTATAAACAACATCTAGTTGGACCCTATTTCTTGACCCATCTGCCAAGCTATTTCTTTTAATTGGTTATTTGTCCATTTACAGTGATGATTATAAATGATATTTGCTTGCTTATCTTTATTATGTTGTTTTCCTATTGTTGGTTCCCTGCTTTTCCCCTTTGTTTAATTGCTTGTCTTGCCTGATGGTTTCTTTCTCTTGTTGTTTTGGGTCATTTTTGGTCATTTTTATCTCTATCTAGAATATCATTCAGCACTCTTTCTAAGGTTGGTTTGGTGGGCATGAATTTCTTCAGTTACTCTTTGTCATGAAAGTATCTTATTTCTCCATTAGTTTTGAAAGATAATTTCACAGGGTACATCAACCTGGATTGAGTTTTTTCTTTATGAGCTTGAAATACTTCACGCCAAACTTGTCTTGACTTAAAGATTTGTGTTGAGAAGTAGATCATGAGTCTTTAATAGGTGATCTGTTTCTTTCCTTTAAAACCTTTGATACTGTTTTTGTGATGATTTCTAGGATCTTGATTATTATATATTTGGGTGCAGATTTATTTTGGTTATGGCTATTTGGAGTCTGTGTCTCACTTATATTAGAATAGTTTCCCATGCTTGCAGAATTATCTAATATTACCTCTGAAAAAAGTTTTTAAATATCATTTGTGTTGACTCCTGTGTTTTCATTGTCACCCATTATTCTTATATTATTTTTGTTTGCATTGTCTTAGAGCTATTGAATTATTATTTCATGGTCCCTTGTTATTTTTAAGAGTTTTTTTCTTTTCCTGTTTGCTAGCTGTGATTCTATCTTCAAGGTTTTAAAGTTTATCTTCAGTTTTATTTAATCAGTTTTGCTAGCATTCAATGGAATTTTTAATTTCCTGAATATCTCTTTAAATCTGTTTCATACTTTTTATTTTCCCCCATATTGTTCATTTAAGGTTTATATCATTTCCCTATGTTCCTATATTTTTTAATCCATATTTTTGTCTAACTATGCTGAGCAATTCTTTCATGAAGCTTGTCAGTTATTTCTACCTGAGAGATTACTTCTGATGTGATATCCTCCATAACTTCATGAATTTGCTTCTTTACTTAACTTTATGTCTTTTCAGAAATTTCAGTTGTTTGATGTTCAATATCCTCTATTTCAGTGTTTCCTGTATTTGTTCCAGATGGGCTGGGGAGTTTGAGATTGCATTTTGCTTCTCATTTTGTCACTTTTATTTCTTGGTTAATATTTAGATCTTTTGAACTCTGCTAGACACAACTGTCCATTGTGTGCATCTTAGGGTCCTACTGTGTGGCTGATGGTCACCAGTTGCTGGGTTCTGCAGTCTGAGAGGGACCAATCACTTGAATTTCTCCTGTAGGACAGTTGGTTGTATCCTATATTCTTCTAGGCTGCCTAGCCTAATAGTACTTATGCATACCAACCTTTAGATTATATTGTTACTATGGCTTCAGACTATTCTAGGCCACCATATCCACATGTCTGTGTTATACTCCCCAGCCACAACCCTACTGTGTCACTGGGGATCTTGCAGGACCAGCTGGGCTCCTCCTGGCGGGAGAAGGCCTTACCAGTGCTCTTGCCATCCTACCTGGTTCTCTGTGTGGAAAAGGCCTCAACTGCACTCTTGACAGCCTGTCAAGGTCCTGTAGGTCGGGGAGGGTTCACTGCATCTCCTGCCAATCCACTGTAGTTCGCTGCTTTGGGGGGACTCACTGTGCTCTTTATGGCTCACTGAGGTCCTTTGAATGGAGCAAGGGGCTGCTGATGCTTCTGCCAGGCCACTGAGGTATGGCAGGTGGTAAAAGGGGTTGCTCATGCTCCTGTGGGCTGCCAGTGTTACCTGAGTGAGGAGGAGGGTTGGCCAACACTCACCACAACTGCTGAAGTCTTTCACATGCAGGTGAGAGGTGGCTAATGCTCTCACCAGCAGCTGAGGTCACTGGGCTGGGGGGGCAGGAGCAACCCACATTCTGTTTGGCTGCTGAGGTCTTTCTAGTTTAGGAGAGGGGTGGCTGAGTCTCACTTTGGATACTGAGGTTTTTTGGGTGAGTGGCTTAAAAGTCTTTTGAGAAGTATACTGTGGCCTCTGCTTGAAGTTGAGAGTATTGAAGCTCAAAGAAGACAATATGTTTCTGTTGTAACATATATATATACCCCTCATAAGTCTCCTCAGAGGCAAGAGAAAGATCAAAGGTAAGTCTAAGAGCAGAACAGGATGTCTTTCTAATCTAAACTTGCTTGTTTGCAGGGTAACTTGCTTGTTTGCAGGATAACTTGCTTGATTGCAGGATGTGCCTTCCCCAGAGGATGTTTGCCTAATCTAAACTTGCTTGTTAGCTCAACCCTTACCTGAACCTTCCTCTTCCCAAGAAATGTAACCACCGTGTTCCTGTTCTGTAGTGTGCCATGAACCCACCCCCCTGCATTGTGAGATCAGCAGATGTTTGCAGTTTTACAGGATAAAAACCCTGCCCTTTAGCTGTTAGGTGTGCAGTCTTCCATATTGCTACTGGAGGCTGCATCGCCAGGCCTGTGCTTTAATAAATAATTTTTTCTTTCCAAATTATTTTCTCTGGCTCCTTCGTACCTTGGGAAATGGACTGCCACAGTTTCTCTCTTTAACTAGCAAATAGAGCCACATGACTAAATGTCATTCTAATGTGATTTTTCTTAGCAGGCTTTCCTACTTGAGGTAGTTCAAGTTATTGGCAGCCATCTCCTTCACTTCATTTGAGTCTTTCTTAAATATTCACTCCAAAGTGTTACCTTCTTTGAAGGCCATGATTAGATTTGAGTTATCTACCCCTTTTCAGTGTTCAGCTTTAGTTTTTTAATTAATACTTACGACTCTACATGGTCATTCATTTTATTTGTTATCTGTTTTGCATCACAGAATGTCAGTTAAATTATTTTCCCTGCTATGTTATTTGATATCCCCTGCATCTAGAACGATGGTGGCAGATAAAAGTGTTCATTTACTTTTTTATTAAATGAGTCAGTGGAGCTAAATTTTCATAGCCCTTACATGAACATGAGGTTTTATCAAAAAAGATGAAGCAGTAATGCAAAATTCTCAGAGTCACAGGAACATTTCATGTTCAATTGTAGTTGTGTGGGAAATGAATTAGAATGAGAGCTGTTCAAGAATGAATAAATAAAAGGAAAGGGCTTAAGTTTATTGAAAAGGGAAGAGTAAGTATTTTGGCTTGCTTACTTTAGTTCTCAGAAATATGATGGGCAGTTCGATGTTTCTTTTTAAAGGCAATTAAAGCAATATAGAATAATGACAATGAGTAGTCCCTAGGCAACACATTGGCTTTGCAGTATCCAAACTGTACCTAGTGAAGACCACAGAAGCAATGTTTAGGACCCCATGACATCATATTCAGATTGTCTGTACTTGAAATGAACAGTCTGAATTATTTAGTCCTGAAGAATATTGTCTATTGAGGGAAAGAGCATTTCAGGATTGGTGAAGTTATTCAGAGGAATTTTTCTTGCCCTATATGTGCTCCCTTGCTAAAGTAGTAGAATTTTAGAATAGGGAATGGACAAGTTAGAACTAATTTTGTGGATTCTTGGTAGCTAGTTTTGCAGCTTATTAGACCAGAAAGGATTTTTTAACCACCACTGATGTATGAGGAAGTTGGTAGGCTAGATGATTAGAGGCTGAGCAGTAGGGTTGCAGGTTATATAGCACATTACACATTTGCTATTCCAGAGACAAGTTCATTAAAGACATTATTCCAGCTGATAGAACAGCACTTGCACAGAGCTGCCAGATTTGATGTTGTGCAGGAAGTGTACCACTTTGGAAATAAATTACACTTTGTATTAACTGAATGATATATTAATCTTTTCTGCCATTGAAGCAGGAGAGAGAATGAGCAGTGAATGTTAACATGGTATTATATGGATACCCATTTACTGTTCCCACTTCTTCAACATGCATGAGCATGGACTTAGAAACTATCTTGAATAAAATTTCACTTGCTGAAATATTTAAAACAGTACCTCTTTTGTGATCTATTTAGCTGTAAGAATTTGAGAAACTTGGGAATTAAAGCAACTTGAAATTGCAAGAGTTTTTGGATCACTGAGTATCATAGCTTCTAATTTTCATAAAGCAGCTTCAATACAGTTCCAAGGGTCTGGTAGCTCTCTAAATTTGAGGCTAAGAAGATACTCCAATTGAAGAATAGGCATAGTATCTTCCTGGGTAAAGAAACTTGGACTAACACAGAATTCCAGGTCAAAAAGAGACTTACAAGCAGAGAGACAAAGAACAAGCATCTATGAGGCTCAATTCTATCATCTGTAAAATGAAAACACTAATTATGGTTTGCAGATATGCTATATATAGCATTGTGCACACAACACTCTCAAAGTTTCTCCCTACCCACACCTCTTGTTTTATTTTTTGCATTATTTGGGTATCCATTTTTATTTCTACCAAAGGTTAGACTCCTTTATAAGGTAATTTCTCAGTATCATATTCCCAGTACTCAGATCTGGGCCTGACATTTAGTAGGAGCTTAATAAGTACTTGTTAAGCAAATAAGCAGGAAGGAAGTGCCTGCATGAATGGGGCGGAAATCCTTTCCACTTTTCATCCAAGACAGTAGAAGTAGAAAATGTTATTAGTGTACATAGAACAACATCTCCAGCTGCATTTGTCAAGTACCTACTCAACAATGTGGAATGCATTATGTCCAGCATTTTCATTTATTATCACATTCAACATCCGTAATGAATTTATGAAACACTTTTGTTCCTAGTCCATACCTAAAGAAATGAAGGTCAGAGAATTTCATAAATTTCTACAAATTTCACATCTGAGTAGAGAGCTAGGAATCCAAACACTTCTAGTGTGTCAATTTAAAATCTTATGTTTTTGACAATGCTTGGGGGGGGAGCTTGGGACATGCAGAATGTTCTTTGCATGATGTACATGTCTTCATAAAGACCTTAGAGATGGCTGCCAATCATTAGATCTGGGCCTATACATCCATTGAGCACTGAGCAATGCCATGGGGACGAAGTCTTGGCAGTTTCTCCAAAGAAGGAAATTATAGAAAAGGACTGGGATGGTTTAAAAATTGTTAAAGATCACATAATATAAAAATGTACCATTTAAACCATTTTTAAAAGTATCAATTAGTAGTCTTCACGTATTCATATTGTAAAATTAGTCTCTAGAACTTTGTTATATGGGATATCTGAAACATTATTAATTAAGAGGTGGTATTTTACAATTTTTAAGGACTGTACACTCTTGGAGGCTATGAAATTCAAGACTGAATGAATCTGGAACTTTGTTACCAGTAGAGAATTTTTTCTCCTTCCTTCCCTCTTCTTCTACACTCAACTCTAGTACTAGTATGGGTGTTTATTTTTAAAAACTCATGATTTATTGAAAAACAACTTCCATTTACTTCCTTCTATTTTGGCCACCATTCTACTTTCTGTTTGTATGTATTTGATTATTTTATATACCTTGTATAAGTAGAATCATTCAATATCTTCTGTTTTGTGACTAACATTTCACTTGGCAAAAGATCTGAAAATTTTATCCATTTTGTAGCCCGTGACAGGATTTCTATTCTGTCCTTTAATAAGACTGAATAATGTTCCATTGTATGAAGATGCCACAATTGTTTATCTAGTCACATTGATTGTCTCTTGAGTTGCTTCTTCCTCTCAACTAATGTGAATAGTTCTTCTGTGAACATGGATGTGTGAACATCTCTGACATCCTGCTACATATTCTTTCAGATACATAACCCAGAATTGGAATTGCTGAATCATATGGTAGCATTATTTTAAATTTTGTTTCAAAGCTTTACAATTCTACCAATAGCATACAAGGGTTTTTGTTTCTCTATGTATTCAATTCTTGTAATTTTTTTTTGTTTCTTTCATATAGAAAGAAGCTCTCATCATGGGTATAAGGTAATAGTTCACTGTGGTTTTGGTTTACATTTCTTTAATGATTAGTAATGGGGCTTAGAGAATTTTAACACCTGGAATGATTCAAGGAATAGTTTCAAGGTGCATGATATTGACTATGTTCTGGATAAGGTGAGAGTGTGTAAATTAGGTACATAGATATCTTACATTTGGAATTCTTGAGTAAATGGAAATTCACTGTCAAAACAGCTTGTGGTTTGATCTCAGACACGTTAAATGTGAATGAGTTAATGTTAAAATAGATTAAGAGTAGTTTACATTGCACATCATGGTTTCATTTGTAAGTCATTCATCTTACACATGTTGTTTCTTTGTGATTCTTTGATCTTTGCCAAGGTCATATTCTCTTGCTGCACCTGACTGTCATTGGAAGCCAGGCATCTAATTGTACTTCTTTACACAGCACCTGGTATAGAAAGTGCTGATTAAATAATTGAATTATAGTGATAGTGTAGTGTAGCACATCTATAGAGAATAATTGTACTGTAGGAATAGCTCTTGTTTCTGATCTTTGTACTTGCAGCCAGCTTCATTGCTATTACTCCAGTGTGGGACCCCTTCATCTTTTCTTTGCACCATTGGTTTCCCTCCTCTGCATGTCTACCATTGACAGAAAGAACTGCTTAAAGCATCCACCTCTTGGTTGCTGCTTTAGGTCCTCATGGGAACATGGTGCATTGGGCTTTCTTTCTTCAGGACTCTGCCCCCGTCTATAGTTGCATCTCCTACAACTTCTAGTAACAGTATTTATTCTTCAGAGTTCTCAAATAAATGTTTAGTACCATGTATACTGTAAACTATATTGTTTCCCTTAAATATTGATTTATGAACAACTAGATAAAACTTAAAACAGTAAAATTATACCATTCATGTTTTCTACTTTTAGTTCAATCTTTTTCTCTGTCATTCCTTTTTCCATCTTTTCTCCTTCTACCTTCCATCTGCTGTGGTAAAAATATTGTAATGATACCTTAGAAAATATTCTTATGACTTTTTTCATTTATGTATAATGTTAAATAAATGCAAACACACATATTTATAAATTTGCATGTATGTGCATATATACAAATGAACGTGTCACTGGATATCTTCCGTGTATCAGCTTCTGGAAACTTAAGACCACTTAACCATCTTTGAATCTTTATTTTCAGGGAAATATATGACTAAAATGTAATTGTTTTCTCTACTTGCCTTTTTTTCCTGACTCAGTTACAAAACTGAAGGGCTCAGTATTTTTGAGAGTTTGGTATTTTTAATTTGAAAGTCTCTTTGTCGTTTGTCACCTTAGATAAGAGTGTTAAGAAGAGGTCATTGGCAAATTACTGACTCTAGATGAATAATTTGCTCTTAATTAAAAAGCCTGATGGAACACTCTCTGGGAAATGAACTCATTCAAATGGACGATAATTTAAGCTCATTCACTCAGGACATTTTCTCTGTATTTTTCCTTTACCCAGTACATAAAATTTTTATTTAGTCTTATGATATAAATTGAATTTGACAGGAGAAATTTTTTTTTCATTCAGACCGTAAAATTATTATGTTGTCTGAGTTAACATTGTGCTTTTCCTTCAGAAAAATAATGAATAACACTTTCCCTAGAGTGATTTTCTGGCAGTAAAGTAGAACACTGCAAAAATTATTCCTTGCTGGATACAAGAATGGAAAAGAAACACTGTGTCACCAAATACATACCACCCTAAGAAAAACAGAGTTCGTGCACAGTTCTGTAATTTGACAGCTAAGTGACTTCGGATAAATGCCTAAAATTTAGTTTCCTCATTGGTAAAAGAATAATAATTCCTCCTGCCAATTTTAGGGTTCAAATGAAGTAATAGTAGTGAAAGGTGGAATGATTGAGAAGTAACAATGTAAACAGAGGCAGTTGTCAGTATTAATCACTCCTGCAGCTTATGTGCTGTGAAAAATTTATTCTGGACAGCAGATCCCCTATCCAATGGAAATGGTGACTAGGCAGAATCATTAGAATGGGACAGTGAGACCAACTTTTTCTTTACTAGACATTACTTTTCATAAAGTGAAGAAACAGGTTTAGAGAAGTGAAGTGAATTAAGCAGTCACAGAGTTAGTTACAGGAAAAACAGGAATTCATTTCACATTCTGTGTTCTTTCCAAAACTACACTGCATGTTACTTATAAGTAAGGAACAGAACATTATGTTGATACGGGCAATTAGAAAAAGAGAAGAAAGTAGAAACCAGAAGTTTGTTTCACCTGTTTTGTTCTTTTTTGCCTCTGGAGATTCACTTTTTGTCTGTGTTTGAGCTGATGTGATGAAGAGACTAGATTGAACTGAAATGGAATATCAAATTCTCAGATACAATCAAGCTACCCTCACAGCCTGGACTGTTCCCTGGGCTCTGTTGATCATAAAGTGGATGGTAAAACAACATGTTAATAATTGCACAACATACTGGAACAATATTTCCCAAATGACATTCCAGGAAACAATTGTTCCAGGCTTTGTGCTCAAATCATATAAATATTTGCTGAATTGGTACACACTACTTATGAAGAATCACAATGCATACCAGCATCTTAAAGGTTCTAAGCAATGTCACATCAAAGGAATTGTACTTAATTTTGTTTAAAAGTTACAATGAAAAATGTACTTGTTCAGAGATAGAGCTTTTTCTGTTTTAAGTATCTAACACTAACCCTTGACCAATGTTTTCCTCTTCCAATAGAGAAAAAAAAGGTATCATAAGGTGATATTGTCTGTCCATGAAAGGCTCCTGTACACTGCTGTTCCTGACACTCTGTACCTATCCAAGCAGCTTTGGGTAGAATAGACATGGACTGCTATGATTTGTTAGGCCTGAGAAAACTTTCAATCCAGGGTGGACTTTATGACCTATGATGAGATGAAAATGCAGACATCTCAGCAGATGCCACAGTAATCAGAAGATGACACCTCGAAGTCAGATTGATTGATCCAGTGTCAGTGAACATCCATGTGGACAGCATATGTCCGGATCCAGACATTATTCATCTTAGTGCCTCAGTATAAGAAACTTCCTTGCTTATTCCTTCCGCAACATAGAAGCAATTTAGAAAAAAATTGGGAAAGAAACTCAAACTGCTGTTAGGATTCTGAATTCCCTGAGGGAAGAAAAAACAAGAACTGGAGCAAGATTTATGCTTCACTTTCAGCCAAAGGTAAACTTGAGATAAAAATTAAATAAAGAACTGAGGGTAAGAAATGAAAGCAGAACTTTTGTAAATGGCAAATGCAAGGAGTGTTTAGGGAGAGAAAGGGGACAAAAAATAAATTAAAGTGTGCTATGTACATGTACAAATCTCCCATGATGAATGTGATGATTATATACTGCAACCGTGTACTAACAAAAAACCACCAAAATATCAGAAATGGAAAAATAATTCTGCCTATATCTTGCAATCTGAGCAATTACTTTGAAGATGACAATATACAATATATTAACTATTGTTAATTTCCTATTATACTGTTTTGAAATTCTGTATTATTGTTTGTATTTTTCTCTTTAAAACCATTTTTGATCACCTGGTATTCTATTTTTGCATCATGTACTATACCCATCCTTCTGTTCTAACTGACTCTGTTTTGTTTAGTCACGTTTGGTTTTATTCTCTTCAAAAAAAGTAATAAGAACTGTGGTAGTAATAATAAAACCCCCAAAGTGTAATTGTTATTGTAAAAAAGAGAGGAAAGGAAGGTGATCTAAGGGATATAACTGCATGTATATTTGTTTGTGGAACCATATTACTGAGCTTTTGTTGGATCATTGAACGGAACTGTCTGCAATCTATCTCACTGTATGAATGTCCACTTTATATGCTTTAATTTTATAATTTGGACAACTGTTTCTAAGATGACAATATGTAACCTATTAACTAGTGATTTCTTACTGTATATTTTTTTCTTGAAATTCTGCATTACTTGTACCCTTTTACTGCTTTGTTTTTTTATTTCCTATCTTTTTTCTCTTTAAATAAATGTAAAATAAAATAAAATAATTTTGCACCCCTAAATTTACAGCTGATGAAAATATTGTGCCTAATGTGAGTTTCACTTTAGGATTTCAATGCATCTGTCCTCACAATTCTAGAAAGTTGGTCATTTAATTAACACATTAATACATTTTGAATCTCTATTTACATTATTTTGTTTACATAAAAAGAACAAGGTGTGATACTTTCCACGTTATTCTTAGGCCAATAATATAAATGAATGTATTCTAATACATATTAAACTGGCAATAGATGTTTAGAAGTCAATTGTATTGTATTGATCAGAGAGAAAATTTGAAAAGGAAAGCATGTTAATAGTAAGATGGAAGGGCATTGCATTTATCTAGTAGAAATAAAAGTAATTAAGTTAATAAGAAAAAGAATAAGCCTTAGTAGAAAAACTAAACCAGGTTAAATCAAAGCTGACAGCATATCTTGTGTTTTTATAAATAAAGGAAACAAGATCACAGTGTTTTATTATTTAAAATTAAAAATTCATAATCCCTGATATGAGCTACACCATTCCTGATTGTACTGTCCCTCAATAATATTATTATGATGAGACCAATGAGCTGCACTTGAAGTACAAGGGTGTTTTGGAACAGCTATGAGTTTAGATTCAGACCACCTCTGTAGAATGAGTCCTTGACTCTATGTTTTATTTTTTAGTGTATATGACGGTTATATTTCACTATATTGTGGTTTAATAAGCATACAAAACACAATGTCTATAAAGATAGTATACACGCCTTAATTAAAACACATTATTGTTAAAATCATCTTCTGTACCTTGGCAGACGGCAATGTTTTTGCTGGTGGAGAGTCTTGTGTTGATGTTAATTCCCTCTGATTGACGAGGGAGGTGGGTGCTGAAGGTTAAGATAACTACAGCAATTTCTCAAAATAAGATAGCAATGAAGTTTGTGGCACTTATCGACTCATCCTTTCATGAAAGAGTCCTCCATAGTAGGCAGTGACATTTGATATGAATTTCCCCAGAGTAGGACTTAGTGTAACATTGTACTCATTTACTCAACCCTTCTCTTGCTTTAAGGACTAAGTTTACTTAATATTCTAAATTCTTGTTATCATCTCAACAATGTTCACGCATAGCATCTTCACCAACGGTAGTCTATCTTAAGAAAACCTCTTCATAGTTCATCCCTATGAAGCCACTCCACATTCATTAAGGTCTTACAAAGATTGCAGATATTCCGTCACATTTTCAGTTTTATGTCAATGAGCAGCAATTATTTGAAAGGTATTTATTAACAGTGGTTTCAATAGTGACTCAAAATATTCAGTGACTCATATTGCAAACAGGTTTGCTGTTACACGTTTTGTTGTTTGATTTATATAGCAGAAGGGGAATAGACAGTAAGGAGCACAGGCTTTTTAGAATGGGAAATAAGCGTTGGCTTGAACTCTAAATCAGCAACTGAACTAGAAAGCCTGTGTTCTGAAGCTGAGCTTTGACTTTTCTTCAGCTATGGAAAATCCTAGGTAGCCTCCGTCTTCAATGTGAGTTTGTCTCTTCTGGACTGAAAATCTTGTTCAGTGGTAGCCACCTTCGTGAATCTTCTTAATTACATCTTCCAGATAATTTGCTGAAATATATGTCAGCATTTGTTACTTGGTCTTGCACTTTCATGTCATGGAGATGATTTTTTTTCCTTACACTTCACAAACCAATTCTATTAGCTTCAAAACTTTTCTTCTGTACCTTTTTGCCTCTCTCAACTTTCTTAGAATTAATGAGTTAGGGATTATTCTTGGTCTAGATTAAGCTTTGTCTTAATGGAATGCTGTGACTGGTTTGATCTTCTAAGCTAAATGAGTAAAACTTCCTCAATATCAGCAATAAGGCTGTTTTGCTTTGTTTTCAGTCATGTTTTCCCTGGAGCAGTACTTTTAATTTCTTTAAAGGTTTTTTTCTTTTCATTAAAAAGAACCATCTGGTGCAAGAAGCTTAGTTTGCAGCCTAGCTTGGTTTTTGTCATGTCTTTATCACTAAGCTGATCATCCTATTTTTTGGTTTAATGTGAGAGACACTCACCCTTGCTTTTACTTGAAAATTTAAAAGCCACTGCAAGTTATTAACTAGCTTAATTTCATAACTGTTGTGACCAAGAAGATGGAGAGAGATAGGGGAAAAGCTGGTTGGTGGGTCAGTCAGATCATATACAGCATTGATTTATTGTTTGCTGTCTTATATAGAAATATCTCACTGAGTTCCCCAAAATTAATAGTAGCATCAAAGATCTCTGATAACAGATCATGATAACCTGTAGAAAAATAGTGTTTGAAACATTGTGAGAATTACCAAATTGGGACACAAAAGTGTGAAGTAAGCACATGTTGGAAAAATTTTAGCAATAGATCAATATAGGGTTATCACAAACATTCAATTTGTAAAAAAAAATACAGTATCTGAGCAGTGCAGCAAAGTGAATCACAGCAAAATGAAGTGTGTCTAAAAGCAAGAGTGAATTCACCTATTGTAAAGGTAGCTCTCCTTTGGAAAAACCTGAGGATAACTTAAAAGAGACTTAGCTTGTAAAATACTAAAAGGTAAAAGTTTTAATTTTGCATTAAAAAGGAAAATGTCCTTAACTACTGTGAGGTTTTCTATGAATTGTATATTATTATTTTATCTGGTATTTTGTCTATGTGAAGTGATATGCTATGCACAATGTCCTAATAACCTCAATGAATAGGGCATTATATGCCATAAACATGAACTAAGATTAACAATATCAACAAGATTATAAAGGGGAAAAGAGGAACTAGAGAAATAGTAAGGGAGAGTGAGGAAAAGGGATTAAAGAAACAAGTTGTACTATGTGGGGAGCAACTGAGAAAGAAATGGTTCATATTGGGAATCATGGATGTCAATTTTATGTAGGCTCCCATGGCCAGGAAGGCTATATCTCTGCCATGCCTGGATCCTCTCTGAAGTCTACAGTCCTGAAACTGAGGTATAAGACCAACCAGGTAGGTGCTGTTGTGGGCAATATCTCTAGCAACAGGGAATTAACTTACAAGCCCCAAAGAATATGCTCTGAAAGATTCTTTGAGACCTGTATTCCAGACTCAAGATTTCTTGTTTTCATAGAGAGTGTACAAGTAGAAGAAGAGAATGATTAGCAGAAGGAACATAAAGTAATAGACTTAAACAGTAAACATAAAGTAATAGACTTAATGACCCAAAAGATTAAGATTTTGTTTCTAAAACACAAGTTTAAAAAAAGAACTCTAGTAATTATTGCTTCCACTACATTGTTTTCTTGTTGATCCTAATCTCCATTGGCTCTAATTCAGCAAAGTTGTCATTCACAATGTAAATGTATGCCTGAAAAACCAAAAGATCCTATGCTAATAGAGCTTCATATGTGATAACGTTCTCATTTAATTTTATGAAGATCATTTGAGTTCAATATTTTAGGAAACTATGAATTTCTTGGCAAATTTCTCAATCTTTAATGTTTTATACATCCATCCACCTAGCAAGATTACTTCCATGCATATATATTTTATCTAAAAATTTCACTTGGTGTCATTAGCCAGAAAAATCCTACATTTCCACTGAAATCAATTAAAGATCTCTAAATAATTTTTAATCAGCTAGTTCCAACTGTGCAAATGAGAACTGTAAAACTCCTTATTGCCTACAAGGAGAGAAACAATATAGATAGATTTAAAAGCAAAATAATTATAGTTATAAGTCTTTATTTGAAACCAGGTTTTAAAAAAATCATTTTTTGAGAAGTAACCAATGAAATACAAATGTTAGTCTACTACTAATTAAATTGTTGGCGGTTTTCTAAACTCCCTGATCCAAACTTCAAATTTTGCTGACAGTTCATTTTCCTCTAAGGAAGATATAATTTTGTGACATTAGGATGTTAGATGCTTTGCTACAATACCTCCAAAATGTTGGGGATTAACCTGAAAAAATGACAATACAAGATTGGAAATAGTGGTGCATATTATGTGCTATGTTATTTAACACAATAAAATGTGTTAAGCTGAGGCACTTCATATCAAAAGAGCTAGATTAGACCATAATATACAGTATTTAGTGTTCTCACATGCACAGTAATATTGTTTGAGGCACTGAGTGATCTACATGTTTATATTACCTGCTCTTTCCCTAGTGGAGGATGATTCTAGAGTAGAATTTTTTTCTATTTTCAGAAAGCTGGAGCTTTACTTAGGCTGTGCTGGATCTACTTTGCAAATACTCTGGGAATCCACAAGGAAACAGGATTTTTTCAGCTCTGTTTTACTTGCTGATCCACCACTGTGGTGTTCAAAAATTAGCCGCCAATGAGTGAATTAATTGACATTAGATAAACTTTAAAAACTCACTGTTTTATTTGCACCAACCACATATTCACATACTTATGGTTAGGGGCTATGCCATGGGTGACATTATTTTGTATTACAGAGCATTTATGTCATTATAGAAAATATTGTAGCATAGCATTGCTTCATGAGACAGTATCTATGCTACAGGACAAATTTGTAGGCTTATGCAACAGTGCAATGAATTTCACACAATCATTTTGGAGTAAAGTAAAAAGAAACAGTGACAATTTGAAGCAAACTTTGGAACTTCTCCTCCTTTTACAAGGAATCTGTCTTCTGTCATAATGAGATTCCAGCTTCTAGTAATCTGTGGAAATGTGATGCACACTTTTGTCCTGAATTTTGACCATTGATATCATTTTCTACTAAAAGGGACAATATCTCCATTGAGATGAATTAATTTCACATCTTGAAACAGAATATATTGAGAAAAGTTTGAGTCATCTTGTTTTTGGAGAAATAACACAATGCATGAAAAGAGGATTTCTTGTTGTGAAATGAACTTTCAAATAATAATTTGAGAATGAGACACAACAATTGCCATCAATATGATTAAATCAAATCTGCTGACTAATTCCCACATTAATGATGAAACAAAAATAGGAATGTTAACCACAGATAGGATGATTATAATAAAATACACAGAAGAGTTTCAAAGATCTTGCATAAAAGTACTATATATGAGTGGGCTATTGCTGGAGTGGGTTCAGCTAGATCCAAGGCTCTCTCCAATGGTGAGTCCACATCATTCACAGACCTTGGCGGGAGAGAATCAGGTGTGGCAAGGAGGTGATCCCTGCCTGGAAACCAGCGCCATGCTTGGGCTGCTGCTGGAGTGGGGACAGCCAGACTCAAGCCTCTCTCCGTGAGTCAGTGCCATTCACAGACTGTGGAGGGAGAGAACAAGGCCTTACCAGGAAGCTATTCCTGCCTGAAAACCATATCATTTTCATTGTTTTGTAAGATTGAGTTTTATTCTCTTGTTTTATTTGAATATGTTAAATCTGATGGCATGAACAACTATTAAAAAGATAGCAAGACATATTATGGCAGCCATTTTGAATTTGCTATTGGCTTATTTTAAGGTCCTTTTTATTCGTTGTTTTCTTTTTATTGTTTCTATTCTATTTGTTCTATTTGCTTTTTACTATGTCTGAAGTATCTGCAGCTATTTTGAAGACAACAAAAGGCATTATGGTAAGTATTGTTGATTTTGTAAGGTTTTGAAGTACTGTATCACTTATAGTGGTTTATTTTGATTGGTTTTATTCTGTTTTATTTTCCTTAGTTTTATAATATTTTAAAAAAGTACTATATATGACCAACTTAAATTCTCTGAGTCATATAATGGGGTTTAGGTGAATAATTAAATTGTTGTTCACAAATGGGGAAAATCAGAAGAAAGAGAATTGCCAATCAGAACATAAATATATAGAAAATACTGAGATGGGATTTTTGTTATAGGAAAGTGAAAATTTTAGAATGATATTTATCAAAGCTAGAAAGATATTGAGTGAAGAATTGATCAAGGAGCCATACAGTGGGGAAATCTGTTTTCTAGGAAGAAAAGAAAGTTTCAATGTTACTTAAAAGAAATAAAATGAGTTGTTAGTAAATCTAACAAAAAATAGAAAAAAAGAAAGATGTAGATATGAGCAAAACCATGTGAAAAAAGAGGTCAAGCAAGCACGTCCACTAACAGAACATGAGATTCCATGCAGGAAGGGATCAAGAATATATACTGCTTGATAAAATATCATTATCCCTCAATAGGTATGCTTTTCTATAAAATCAAGTACATACATGTGCTATGCAGGCAAGTGATCACCTTTTTAGACTTCACCCTCTGCCTCTCCTATTGGCCTATAGTATTGAGACAACCCCTTGCACTGAATAGATGATAACTAGGAGTCACCAATGTATGCAGGGCACATAATGGACTTTGTAGGAGTGATTACTGAACTCTTGTTCAAGGAACCTCATCCTATTGGTGATATTTTAGGTTTGGAACCTAATTTTAATGAAACATTTTCTGGTTCTGTTATGGGAGTGTGATGGAAAGAAGAGAATTCTTCAGGGAGAAAATGTAGTATTTGAAAAGACTATAATAAAAAAATGCAGGGTGTATTTAAGGAACTGCAGTTATTTGGAAAGTCTGTAGTATGGGGTGCCAAGTGGAGTGAAATGAGGCATGTTTCCGATCATGGCAGCTCTTGAATGCTAGTGTAAGCAGTTTGGTACTTACAAGACATGTACTCCACTGAAGAAAGTGTGAGTGGATTTAGCTTTGAACATTTGTTCTAGCACACTGTATTTTAACCTCAAACCACAAATCTCAAATTCACTATCTGGGTCTTTTATTACAAACAGATAAAAGAGAATATTTGCCTGAGCTTTACAAATCTGGAGTGTACACAAAGAGGTGTATTTAAATTTTAGTAAATCAATATAAGCTTTTCTATTGCGATAGACAATCACACTAAGACCCATCTAATACAAATTTGATCAATGTGTCAAAGGCCAATTATAGAGTGTCCTGTTCTGCCTTTTCATAATGCAGGACACATTAGGGCCTCTCACTCAGTGTTTCCTTACCTGTTAATGTATTTCTTCCATTCCCAGAGATCTGCATGGACACCACAGAGTACACATGGGGTTTTCAGGCCCCCATCAACATTGCCTCACTTTTCTTGGGGAACATCCTATCTTCTTGTGTTAAATCTATATTCCAAAATGGAGACATACTTGTTCCCACTTGCTCCATAACACACTTACTAATTTAAAGCAATAGAAATACTTTGTCTTCTGTTCTGGAGGTCAAATTCTCTAATGAGTTTCACATGACTAAAAGTCAAAAGTGTAGGCAGGGCCGTTCCTTCTAAATGTTCTGAGGGGAAAATTGGTTTCTTTGCCTCTCAGTGTCCAACACCTATCTTTATTCTTTGGTGCATAGACTTTCTACTTTTGAGGGAATATCACTTCAATATCAGTCACTCACACTCATATCTTTGTTCTGCTGCAGTCAATTGTTACTCTTTCTCCATATTATAAAGACACTTACATTTGAGACCTGCCCTAGTGATCCTGATTAGTTTTTCCAATTCAAGATCTTAAACATACTCCCACTTAAAAAATCTTTCTCTTCAAACAAGAAAGCATTAGCAAATATCATGGATTAGAACCTGGATATACTTATGGGATATTATTTATCCTACCATAGGTAGTGACTCAGAATCACTAACTTTTGAATTTGAGTTTGCTAAGTGATAATTATTACCACCATGTGAGAATCCATAAAGCAGGCCACTAACCTGATTGAACAATTCTTTACTTTCACCCTATTGTTATGACCTCAGGAACTCAGCCTAGTCACTTCTTATTTTGTAAACTGTCTATAGTCTTAAAAGTGATCGTTCACCTCTCTCCTTGGAATCTGAAATCATAGGAGTCAAAGTAGAACAAAAGAACCCCCACATGAACAAAATACTGGCAGCCCTCTGATTTTAATTAATATAAAAATGAATATTGAATAAAACTTGAGCACTGTATTTCTTCTTTAGCATTCACAGAAACCAAATGGAATAAATTTTATTTTCATAATTTTGCAAATAGAGAAACCAAGTCACGGTTTAGTTATATACTTCAGGTCACACAGGAATTGTAGCCATTTGGAAGTCACACTGTTTTCGCTAAATTATGTTGCTGCACACTGCAGGGAGATAGGCAGTTTAGAATGTTATATAGGGGGAAAGTTATGACAGCCCCAGAGATGATAGGAGGCTTTGGGAGTTTTCATGCCTGGGTGATAGTTTTTTACTCTTTCTGAATATGTTCGTCACTTCCTAAGGGTAGTGTGATTTTATTTTAAAAGGGAGCAAATAGTTTCAGAGAGTTTTATTCATGGAGATAACACTAGAAATGGCATAATGAATGCCAACTAATGATCAAGGCATTTTATGCCATTTTACTTTTATTTAAAAATAGTAACTTTCCTATTTTCCAGGAAGGGATCATACATGATAGAGCAACTGTCACAGTTAGATGTCACAACATGAGATTTTACTACTCTTTTGAACTACTAATAAATATGGTAAAGAATAAATATTCTGTCTTGATTAAGACAATTCAACTAGATGTTTCTTAGCAATGGGAACATTTGAAGTGCAGTTTTCTTTCAAAGGGATTTCTTTCAAGGGGATAATATATGAGTTGACCAGAAAGGGAAGCACTTAAAGGTCAATTTCATTCAGAGTTCCTTTCACACCCATATTTACAGGGCAGCTATTATGTGTCAGCTTAACCACTGGACTCCATATTTATTTCTGGTAGTTCTAATTGTCACACTCATGTAAAGAATAAGTGCCTTATTATTTACAATAATTTTACAATATATTAAAACTGAGCAGAAAGTACAGAGATTTTCTTCATACTCTGCATGGACTCTCCAAGTATGAGCATCCTGCACAACCCACAGTGGAGAACTTGTTACAACTGGTGCACCTACAATGACACATCACCATCATCCCAAGTCAGTAGTTTGCATTAAGGTTCACATTTAATCTTGTCCATTCTCTTAGTTTTGACAAATGCTTGATATGTATCTATTATTATAAACTCATATAGATAGACTCACTGTCTTAAAATCCCTTTGTACTCTGCATGAAAAATGGATCAAACAATATAAGAACAAACCTTTCTTTTCAATAAACCAATAGACATTAGTAGTAAAACTATCTTAACTATCTTAAAACTTAAAACTTAACTGTCTATCTATATATATATAAGTGGCATATATATATATATATATATATATATATATATATATATTTCTCGCCCTTCTGTTCTCCTATCACTCATCCCAATTTCTTTTCTTTTGAAAAGTTTCTTCCCATTTCATAAGATCTATTGTATCTTTTGGATCTTATTTACTATTTCAATTTCTTACATTGGTGAGAATTTACATTTACATATACGAGTCTGATTTATTTCAATCATGAATATAGTACCAAGTTGCACCCATTTACTTTTCTCTTTATTCTCCTTCTGTTATACAGATGTGTTATATCTGTAAATTGTGTAAACATAAGGACATTAGAACAATGTGCTGTGTCTTACTGTGTCTTCATTCTTCATTTTTCTAAAATCAGAAAAAGCCTAGTTTATATGTCCTTTATTTTAATGGAAACAGCCCAAATCTTGGCAAATCTGGGCTAAATTTTCAAGTACTGTATTTTCTTACTGTTTAACCTTAGATAAATTCCTTAATATTTGCAGTAAACCTCTACAAAAGGGGACAAACAAAACCAGTCTTTTCTGTGAGAATTAAGAAATAATAATATAAAAACAAATATTCAAAACTAAATGCTTGAGATTAGAGATACATACAAAGAATATTAAGTGAGATTTATTTCAAGAGTATAAAATTGGCTTAGTATTTTAAAAAAACAAATATTGTAATTTAATATACCTACATTAAGAAATAATCATTCAGAACACCTAAGTAGAAGCAGAGAAAATCATTTGATAGCATTCAACTCCTTCATATAATAAAAACAGTGTTTTTGGTTTAATCTTTAAATCGGTGGTGACCAGTACTTACTCTTCATATCTTTGTGGGTTTTGCTCTCATTGGTTCCTTCAATGGTTTAATTCTAGGATAAACCCTAATCAAGAATAAGATAGGTTACTTCTCATACTTGAGTTTAAGAAAATCCTACCATGAAAACAGACTGATGACAAAGTGCTTGATTTTTTATTTTACCTGTATATTTTATTTGTCTTTTAAAAATCAAGTTTTGTGGGTAGTAAAAGGGAAAAAAAAAACTTCCCTGTCTTTCAAAGTTAACATGTATATGTGAAAAGTCAAGTTAGTAAAATGAGAACAGGAGTTATTATCTTTTTCTTTTTAACAGCAATACCATAGATTAAAAAAGGGAATGAAATGCCATAAAGCCAGTTTCTGTAACATCAGAAGGGAACATATTTTCCTGTTGATCGGAAGAAGGTTGACTTTAAGCTGGAGTGGGAAAAGGGAGGTAGAATTGAAGGATTCATCTTTAGCTTCATATTGGGAAAAGTGGCTAAAAATTCTTAGGATTTCAGGGAACTTGAAGCATAGGAATTGATACCCTCCTCCTTCCATCCTACAGAAAAGGTCTATGCTGAATGCACCAAGGTATTTTCCAGCTGAGCAGATGTATAAGAGTTCTATAAGATTCCTGGAAAGGTATTCTATTCTTTTGTACTGGTTTTAGGTCTGCTCTCTGCCCTAAAGGTAAGACTAGCTTCCATGTTGTACTCTGAATATTTGAGGACAACTCTGGTATTATTTTATAGATCTTATTCTTAGGTATTATTTTAATGGGCTTTATTTAATGTTTTATCCATAAATGCAAATAATACTTTACATTTAATCAGCACAAACATGGTGGGACTATTGACTCATTTATTTGACATTTACAATACTTCTAATGCTGTAGTTTAGTTTGAGATTAAATTAGGTGCTTTGGTGTCACAATATTGACTCACATTGAGCTTAGTGTCAGCATTTGTCAAGACCCTTTATACATAATTGACAATAGCTTAATATCTTAATCATCGTGTACTTGTATGTTTGATTCTTAGGGGCTCAGTAGATTGTTTACATTTGTCTTCATTAAATTTCATTATGGTAATTTGGCTTGTCTTACAAGACTGTTGAGAAGTTAGGTTTTATTGTCTTCAGTACCATTCCCCTAGTGTGACTTGATAATCTTGTCTTCTGATGTTTTCTAGCAGTTGATTAAAAAAGCACATATACACAAAGAATAAAAAAATACAATTGTAATCCACTTGAATACAAACACATTAAGAGAGATGCCAACTGTAGTCATTTATTTATTCTCTTATATTATCACATTATGTTAAAAAATAGCATGAGAAACATAGTAGAGATCTTGGAGAAATATTGGTTTCCAAAATTTATGGTACTTTCAAATAAATAATGTTAAAAAGATTTCAATAGTCTTTATTTTTTATTTTATTTTTTGGTACCAGGGCTCAAACTCATGACTGCATGGTTGCAAGGCAAGCACTTATGCCTCTGAGCCAAATCCCCAGCCCTTCAATAACCTTTAAACATACTATGTTCTGTGAAAATAGAAATGCATTTAAAAATACTTAAAAACATAACTACTTTTTTCTGTTTCCTGTTTTTCTTTTTCTTTAAACACAAGTCCACCTTTGTGCCCAGAGATATTTTATACTCATTCTTAGTTGTATGTCTTCTAAAATTCAAACATCTAATGTGTACATGTGACATTTACTATATACTATATATACACAAAGTTATATATATATATATATATATATATATATATATATAGTTTAATAGTATATAAATTATATGTCAATATATATCACTGCATATAATTATATTTATCTATATCTAATATGTATCTGTATCTTCTATATCATCTATATCTGTATGTATATTATCTATATCTATCTATTTATATCCTGAAAATGAAGACTTGGACTAGAGGGAAAATGTTTTTAGGATTCTGATTGTCCATAATTTTTACAAAAGTTGTTTTGTTTTTTCACAGGCACACTTACACTCATCTCCAATCACACAATTGTTTCTTCTCCACTAATATTTAATCTTCATCAAATTCACCTATCATGTTCTGTTATCATCATAGTGAAACAGAAACTTCAGTGGCAGTGTTGATGTCTGAGTACTCTTTCAAGGTCCCTCAGATGAAATACTCCCCTCAGATTTACTTTTTCATGAGAATGTGAGCTTGGGAAATTTATTTTTATATTTTCATTAGTAAGCTTTTTGTTGGCTTTTTCTCTCAAATAAAATTTAGTGAAATGCAAAAAAAAACTCCATAACTTTTGAGTTTGAAAGCTTAGGTTCGAATATCATCTCTGAATCTACTAGCAGGTTGACTTTCAACAAGTTATTTATCTTTGCTGAAAGTTACTCAACTTTCGTAATGATATTAATGTTAGACCTTTAAGATAAAGTAAAATAATATATGCAAAGGAGCTAGCAGAATTAGAGATGCTTAAAAGGGAGTAAATGGTTGCTAGGTGCCTTTCTTTGTTCTTCACAGAAAATTTATACTTTTAGATTATCTTTTCTAATTAAAATATCAGTATAAGTTCAATTATAGGCTTATTCAAATTAATCACGCTTCATAATTGTCATGCATTATGAATAGTAATAAAACTCCTCTATAAATTTATAATGATAATCACTATTGCAATTGCTCACCTACCATAGTAGTAGGTGCTCACCTACTTGCTCATCTACCATTACTAGTTGCTGTTACAGCTTACCTCTGAATAACTTACACATAGGTATTCATTAGTTAAGTTCAAAAGAAAAGCAACATTATCTTCTATATTTCAAGTATTGGGTAGAGTCCTTAGTCCATTTTCTATGTCTATAGTAGAGTGAGGACATTGGGTACTGTTTGATTAAAATTCTTTTCTCATCTTTTTTTTTTGTCTGTCCTCTGGCAACCTGTTCTATTTCTTATCCTTCCACATAAGCCTTCAGTTTTATTATTGACTTAATAACATATAATTAATTTTTACTCACTGTTTAAGTAATTACCATCATTAAAATTTTTATGAACCTATAAAGCTTTTATTCTTATAATTTTCTTGAGACTACAAATATGGCATCTAAATTGCTACTGAATATTTGATGAACTGAAATTCAAATTTTGCAAAGAGCATGACTGAAAAATCTCACTTAGTATTAATTGCTTTTTACAGAATAACATTCATTCCACAATAGTAGTAATAAAGAGATAAATCCTATGTTAGTTGTGCAGGGTCCTTGATACCAGATTTAGGAGGTGAATTTTGTTTTATTGTTCAAAGCATAGAGAATAAGTAAACTATTTTAGAAGGTTTTGTGGCTTGAATAAAGTTATCTTGAGATTTAATCTTTCATTTGAATATAGTTACATAATTGAGAACACAGGTTGAAGATCTTGCCTTAATGGCACTACCCTGCTTTTGAAGATATAGGGAGTACAGGCAATATGATTTAAATTAATTAAATTTAAGAAAAGGTGCTGTTCTGGAAGCAGATGGAAGACCACCTAAGCCTTTAGTGGTACTCATAATTTGGCATAAATATTTTTTCACCAAAATTTTGTTTGAACTTGAAGTTTCTAACTTTTTTTTGTTTCCACAACTGTGAGAAAATTACTCTTTCTAGATATATATTTTTTGCATCATCAGATCTGAAATGAAAACAATAGTGTCCAGAAAATGTCGCTGTAAAAGTACCCCCTGGTTGACAGCACGTAATCACCTATGTTAGCATTGTTGTGAGTGTGTGTATGTCATTTATTTCTTACTTACTTATTACTCTCCAGTGTCTACCAGCATGCCCTATGGAAAATGCTCAAGGGACTGAGCCCTGGGAGCTGAGAGCACGTGAGGTGATGTCTATCATGCTTGCACTCAGGGAGAGTTTTGGACCATCACTCCCAGCAGTTAGGACCCTGCTCAGCTTCCTGAACCACTTAAGAGGCACTGGAGGTCCCACAGGCCTGACTGGGCTATGCCCAGTGACCTCCATTAAGTCCTAGGGGCTGAGGGTATGCAAGGTGATTTTTAGCATGCCTGGGAGAAGCTTTAGAATATTGCTTAAGACCCAGAAATATAGGAAAATGACAAAATGAAAGACCAAAATGCGATCTCAAACCTCCAGCTCATCCCAAGCAAGCCTATGAGGCATGTACATAGAAGAAAATATAAGCCATATGCCTGAAATGACTGAAATGATAACAACTGAAATAAAGAAACAACTCCACTAAGCAACAAAAGACCTCAAATCAGATATAATCTCCCAGGTAAAAGAAAAATGATAAATGTAGTGAAAGAAGTGTTGAACACATTAGAAGAAGACATAGTTAAAAATTAGAAGAACAATGAAAAAGATGGAAACCCTGAATGAACAATATAAGAAACAAACAGAATGCATGAAGCAGATTCAAAGCGATATACAAGAAATCAAAAATAGCACTGAAAGTTGGCAAAATCACCTCAATGAGAGTAAAGATAGAATTTCAGACCTCCAAGACAAGATTGTAGCTCATGAACAGGAAAAATCTTTTAAAAATAACAAGGAATCAGGAAAACAATTCAACAGCTGCAAGGTGATGCAAAGAAAAGCAACACAAGATTGATAGGGATAAATGAAAAAGAAGGGACAACACAAATGATATCAAGAGGATATTTAGAGAAGTAATAGTTGAAAATTTCCCAAACATAAGAATGCAAACTGACATCAGGATCAGTGAAGTAAATAGAACTCCAAATAGTGATAGCCAAAATAAAACTCCACTCAGACACATAATAATCAACATCCCAGAAATCCAACATAAGAACAGAATATTAGAAGCTGTTAGAAAAGACAGATGTCCTATAAAGGAAAAGCTATCAGAATCGCAGCAATTTCTCAACACAAACAATGAAGTCAAGAAGAACATAGAGTGAAGTATTTCAGATCCTAAAGGAAAATGACTTCCACCCGAGAATGATGTAGCCTACAAATTTGTCCTTCAAATGGATGGAGAAATAAGATACTTCGATGACAAAGAACAGCTGAAGAAGACCATCATCGCCAACCCAACCCTGCAAAGAGTACTGAAAGACATTCTAGATAGACATAGGAAAAAACCACAAGCAAGGGAGACAATTAAATGGAGTGGAAAGATAAAGAATCAACAGCAGAAAGATAACATGTCAAAAATAAACCAATATGTAACAGTTATAATCATTAATTTAATGGCCTCAATTCAGTAGTTAAAAGAAACAGACTGGCAGAATGGATCAAGAAACAACATCCAACCGTATGTTGTCTACAAGAAACCCATTTAATCCAAAAGGAAACTCATAGACTAAAAGTCAAAAGATGGAAAACAATATGTAACAGGAAACAAAAAAAGGAGGGGTAGCTATTCTGTTTGCAGACTATGTAAACTTTAAACTAAGAATGATCTGAAGAGATAAAGAAGGTCACTACATACTAGTTAGTGGAAAATCCCAAGAGGGAGAGATAACAATCTTTGTTTTTATCGGTACCAGGGATCGAACTCAGACTGCCTGCTTGCAAGGCAGGTGCTTATGCTGCTGAGCTAAATCCCCAGCCCCAAGATAACAATCTTAATTATATATGCACCAATATCCAGAGCTATACAAAACAACTATTAACAGAATTGAAAAATCAAATAAGCAACAACCCTTTTATAACAGGAGACCTTAACATGCCATTGACACAAAGGGACAGATCAATCAGAAAATCAGCAAAGAAATAACAGAACCTGTGAACAAATGGAGTTGATAGAAGTATACAGAGTGTTCCACAGAACCACATCAGAATATGCTTTCTTCTCAGCAGGGCACAGGACATTCTCTAAAATAAACCATATAATAGCCCACAGACATACTTAAGTAAATGTGAAAGAACTGAAAATATCCCAGGCATGTTATTGGGTCATAGCTCCATGAAATAGAAATTAATGACAAAAAAATCTGCAAAAATCCCACAAACACATGGAAATTGAATAATATAATCCTGAGCAATCAGTGGGTCACAGAGGAAATTAAATAAGAAATTGAACAATATCTACCAGCAAACAAAAATACAAATACATCATACCAGAATCTGTGGGATGAAATGACAGCAGTCCTCAGGGGAAAATGTATTGCAGTGAATTCTGACATCAGGAAAACAGAACAAACACAAAAGAACAAGTTGTTGCTATACCTCAAGCATCTAGAAAACGAAGTGAAAGTCAATCCCAAATGCAAAACTAGGAAGGAAATTATAAAGCTCAGAGCAGAAATGAATGCAATAGAGACTAAGAAAACAATTCAAAGAATCAATAAATCAAAGAGTTGTTTTTTTTAAAAAAATAAATAAATTTTATAAGCCCCTAGCCAACTTTACTAGAAAAAGAAAGAAAAAACTCAAATCCATGCAATAAGAAATGAAAAGGGTGAAATCACTACAGACTCTGTGGCAATACAGAAGATCATAAACACCTATTTCGAAAACCTCTATTCTCATGGGTTCAATAACACAGAAGAAATGGACAGATTCCGAGATGCATATGAACTACCAAACGTGGATCAAGAAGATGTAAAACTACTGAATAACCCAATTTATATTAATGAAATTGAAAATATAATTAAATTCTCACCAACAAAGAAGAGCCCAGGCCCAGATGGATTCACTGTGGAATTCTACAAGAAATACAAAGAAGACTTACTGCCAACACTCCTCAAACTCTAGGGAATCAATTCTTCCTACCTCATTGCTGATAGCAAATATTACTCTAGTACCAAAACCTGAGAAAGACCCAACTGAAAAAGGGAACTAGTGACCCATTTCCCTAATGAACATAGAGACAAAAATTCTCAATAAAATATTGGCAAACAGAATACAGCAAACTATCAAGAAGATTATACACTGTGAACAAGTGGGATTCATCCCAGGAATGCAGGGATGGTTTAACATATGTAAATCAATAAATGTAACCCACCATGTCAATAGAGCTAAAAATAAGAATCACTTGATCATTTCTATAGGTGCTGAAAAAGTTTTTAATAAGGTCCAATACTCATTCATGATAAGAACCTTACAGAGAATTGGAATATATGGTCTTTACCTTGATATGATAAAGGCCATCTGTGACAAACCAACAGCTAGCATTATATTAAATAGCCCAAAACTGAAAGCCTTTACTCTAAAATCAGGCAGAAGACAAGGATATCCATTATCTCCACTCCTATTCAACATAGTGAAGGGAATACTAGCCATAACAGTTAGACAAGAGAAAGAAATAAAAGGAGCAAGGATAAGAAAGGAAGTTAATTATCATTATTTGCAGATGACATAATTTACATAGATGAACCTCAAAACTCCACTGAAGACTCCTAGATACAATAAATAAATTCAGTAAGATAGCTGGATACAAAGTCAATACTCAAAAATCAATAGCATTCCTATAGACTAACAAGAGAACCACCAAAAGAGGAATAAGAGAAGCTACATCTTCACAAAAGCATCCCCCAAAATGAAATATTTAGGAATCAATCTAATGAAAGAAGTAAAAAATCTATTCATGGAAAATTATAATACCTTGAAAAAAGAAATCAAAAAGGACCTCATAAAATAGAAAGACATCCCTTGTTCTTTGATAGGAAGAACAAATATTGTTAAAATGGCCATTCTTCCAAAACTGGTATAAAGATTTAATGCAATTCTAGTTACAATACCAATAGCATACTTTATGGGTCTAGAGAAATCACTCCTAAAGTTCATCTGGAACCAGAAGAGGCCCAGAATACCAAAGGCAATTCTAAGCAACAAAGACAAGGCAGGAGGCATCACAATCCGTGACTTGAAGTTATACCTCAAAGCAACTGTAATAAAATCAGCATGGTAGTGGAATAAAAACAAACCTGAAGATCAATGGAATTGATTAGAAGATACAACTACAACTAAAAACATACACAGCCACCTTCTCTTTGATAAAGGGGTCAAACACATTCGTTGGAATAAAGATAGTCTCTTTAATAAATGGTGCTAGAAAAATTGGCTCTCCATATGCTGAAAACTAAAACTAGACACATGACTATCACTGTGTACTAAAGTAAAGTTTAAATGTATCAAAGATCTAAATATTAGAACAGAAACAATAAGTCTGTTGGAGGACAAAGTAGGGAGAAATCTTGAAGACATATGGGTTTGTAGATAATTCATGAGCAATAATCAAACCACATGGGAGATATGTCCCAGAATCCATAACTTGGATCCCATCTTATTAAAGAGTTTCTGCATGTCAAAAGAAATCTCCAGCATAGAAAAGAAAACCCATAAATTGAGAAAAAAATCTGTCTAGAACATATAAAGAATTAAAAAATTCAACCCCCTAAATTCAAAGACCCAGTCCAAAAATGGGCATCTGAGATGAATATACAGTTCTCAGATGAAGTTCTCAGATGAAGAAATATAAATACAAATAAATACATGAAAAAAATGTTCAGCATCATTAATCATTAGAGAAATGCAAATTAAAACCACACTGAGATTCCATCTCACTCCAGAAAGCATGGCATGGATAAAGAAAACTACCAACAACAAATTCTGGAAAGGCTGCAGGGAAAAAGGAACTCTTCTGCACTCTTCGTGGGAGTGCAGACTGGTGCCACCACTGTGGAGGTCAGCCTGGAGATTCCTCAAAATCCTGGGATCGGAGGTCCTATTTGATCCAGCTATTCCACTTCTATGCATATTCCCAGAAGAACTGAAAACACCATACCACAGTGATATATGTGCACCCATGCTTATAGCAGCACAATTTGTAATAGCCAGATCTTGGAAACAACCTAAGTGTCCATCAACTGATGAATGGATAAAAAATATGTGGTATTTTTATACCATGGAGTGCTACTCAGCTATAAAGAATGATCACATTGAGATATTTATAAATAAATGGATGCAACTTGAGACCATACTCATAAGTGAAATAAATCAAACTCACATGTATAAATATCATATAGTCTTCCTATAAGAAATGGTAAGAGCACATAAGATTTTGTGGCAATCATGGTTCCCCATAATATTGCTTTGAAGTCTTATAATGTTTTCATTCACTGGTTGGAATGGTTTTATTTTGTTTGACTTTATTATGTGTGATGGTATAAGAAGAAAACAAAACATTATGGCAGCCATTGCTGAATTACTATCATCTTGCTTTGAAGTCCTACCATGCTTTTGTTCTTCTGTTTCCATTGTTTATATCATGTTGTGTCTTATTGGATTAATATGTGCGATAGTATAAACAAATGTTTAAGGAAAATGAGATATTATAGTAGCCCTTGTTCATTTTCTGTTATTTGGTTTTGAATGTCCTGTAATACTTTCATTCTCTTGAATGGTTTTATACTATTTTGTTATGTTTGATATTAATGTGCGTGAACATATGCTCAAGTATTTCAAAGAAAAGAAACATTATGGTAACTACTTTTGATATCCCGTTGTCTTGTTGTGAAGTGCTATGTTACTTGCATTCTTCTGTTTTGATTTGCTTTGTTCTGTTCTCTTTAAAATAAATAAATAAAAAACAAAATACTCAAAGAATGCCTATTGCAATGTCATAATTTAATCAATGCAGCTATTGCCTGTTGTTTTGTTTTTCTTCTCTCCAGCCAAAGATATGTTTAAAAGAAACTTTTATGCTTAAAAATCTATGAACCACTCTCCCCCTTCGTTGTGTTTTAGTCCTTTAAAAAAAACCAAGTCATTTTGTATTTCCTCATATTTTGTTTATGTATCTCATTTGCAAAACATTGCTCCCTGGCTAGCATTCATGTGACACCTTCCTGTGTGAATGTTAAACAGACAGTGATGATGCCCTATAATTACAGTGCTTGAAATGATTGGAAATAAATTGGTACTCCAATTATAGATGCATGAAAGAAGCTCCAGTATATCTCAGTCAGTCCATTAATTTCTAAAGTGGTTCAGGCCATCTCACTATTTCAGTGACATTCCTTATTCACAGCTGCAGTGAATCACTTGAATTGTGGTGCCTCAAAATTAGCAAGCTGAAGGACATTTTTTTTTAACATATCCCAGGTCATTTTTTCTTAAGGTGGAAAAATGCAGAGAACGAATCTTTAAATTGCATCCTCTAATTCTATTCACAGGGCTGAGTAACTGGAGCAATAGGGTTTTGTTAAGGAGTTGTTTTTATTTTGTTTTTTAAAGAATGTGACAAGTGTGTACTTAATGTACTTTAGCCATAACATTTTTTCAAGTCTTTTGAAATTAAAAAAAGAAGTAATATTCTTTGGCATTTAATTTCTAGTGTTTTTATGTATGTATGCTTTAGCTAGTAAAAAGTAAAACATAATCTTCCATATAAAATAGACAAGAAATATCTATAATGCCTCCAAAAGTGCTTTTTAATCGTAATGGGTTGAAATTACCATCCACGTGCTTTTAGAAGATTCTCTAGGTATCATTGCTATTGGTGGTGTTACTGAAAAATTACATTTATTTGATAACTATGCCCTGTAATGTTATTTTCCTAAATTATATGTGGAAGAACCCAGGGACATGCTAAATCTAAGCCTTAAAATAAGTAATCTGTAAATGACCAGTAGACCTGATGCTCTTTCATTGTATCCTGTAATGGTAGAGTCTGTTCCTTATTTATATAGTATATATATTCTTGTCACATAAAAGGTGATAAAATACTGAGAATACACTTGCTTATAAACTGATGCATTAAAAACAAATTTATGCATATTTATAGCATTTGATATTTTGATATGTATATACATTGTGCAAGTTTCAAATCAGGATAATTGTATCTGTCAACTCATACATTTATTGTTTCTTTATGGAGAACACATTTAAAAATAATTTCTATCTCTTTGAAATATATAGTGTCTATGATCACTTTTCTGTACAATAGCACACCCAAAATTTTGACTTCTATTAACAATAGATTAGTACCTATTGATCAATGTCTAAACATTCATACTTGCTTATTTTCCTCAGCATGTATCAATCAATGTTCAACTGCCACCAACTATGACAGAAAATGTTTTATATCCCTAAAATGAATGAGATCATCTGACAATTGTCTTTGTATACCTGGGTTAATTCACTTAACAAAATGGTTTCTGGTTATGTCCATGTTGTAAATGAAAGAATTTTATCATTTTTTCAACTGAATTTATCATTTGCACAGTACAATGAATAATTAGACAATGAGAATCAAAACTACATACCATTTATATAAAATAAAACACTTTGGGATATTCCAAATAAAAACAGGCAAAACTTCTATAATAAAAATGATAAAACATTGACAAAAGCAAAGCTTAAAAAATCGTTGTGTGTTATGCTTGCGCATTAGAAAGCACAGTATTATTAAGATAAGTCAATTTCCCCTGATTGCATATAATGTTGTGCCTATGACAAATTTCCAGCTGTAAAAGTTTGCAACATATTTCTAAAATTTATATTAAAAGATTTAAGCATTCATGAATAATAAGAACAGAATTGCATGACCATCTAGGTTCAAGGATTATTTCACTGTTATAATCAAGACAGTAGAAATAGCATACGGGTATATAAACAAAATACATGTCAGAATCTAGCATTTTTCCTATATATGTGTGTTCAAGTAGATTTTATTTTTAAAAATTTATACTTTTTTCTAATGCATACTTGCCACAGATATTGATCATATTCATCATAGGGAATTTGTTTCTGTACCTAATGTATCTTAATTCTTTTATTCCCTCATTCTCTTTCCCTTCTTTCAACCCTTCTCTTCCTTCCCATTTACAAATGCTTTGTTTCCAATTTTTTCCCTCTCATTCCCTGTTTTTAAAATCACCTTTCCTTGTCTCATTCTTGATTTTAGAAGGAAAGCTTTCAGTTTTTGTCCATTTAGTATGATATTAGCTGTTGTTTTGTCATAGATGGCTTTTGAAATTATAAAGATTAGAGCAGAGATTAATACAATTGGGTCTAAGAAAGCAATACAAAGAATTAATAAATAGAAGAGTTGGTTCTTTGAAAGAATAAATGACATTGATAAACCCCTAACCAACTTTATCAAAAAGAAGAAAGGAAACACTCAAATCCACACAATAAGCAATTAAAAGAGTGAAATCACTACAGATCCAGTGGAAATTCAGAAGATCATCAGTATCTACTTTAAACATCTTTTATCATAGGATGAAATGGACACAGATGAAATGGACAGATTCCTAGAAACCTATGAATTACTAAAACTGCATTAAAAAGATACAAAAATCCTGAATAACCAAATACCAGTTAGTCAAATTGAAAATGTAATTGAAAAATTACCAATGAAGAAAAGCCCAGGTCCTGATGGATTCACAGCTTACTTCTACAAGAAATTTAGTGAAGATTTAACAGCAATACTCTTCAAACTCTTTAATGAAATTGAAAGGGAAGCAATTCTCCATAACTCATTCTGGAGGTAAATATTCACCTGATACCAAAATCACAGAAAGACCCTCCTCTCCCCCAAAAAGAACTACAGGCCAATCTTCCTATTGAAGACAGATGCAAAAATTCTCAATAAAATATGAGCAAATAGAATGTAGCAAATAATCAAGAAGATTGTGCACCATGATCGAGTGGGATTCATCCGAGGGATGTGGAAATGTTTCAATATATGCAAATCAATAAATTTAATATACCATATTATCAGATCCAAAAACAAAAAATCACATCATAATCTCAATAGATGCAGAAAAATCATTTGATAAAATCCAACACTCAACATTCATTTGAAAGCCCTAGAGAACAACAACAACAACAAAAAAGACAGCTTTTGTTCTTATAGTTTTCTTTTTTGGCATTTTTTTTTCCTATCAATAGTGTGAAAATCTCATGATACTTTCATTTGACATGAAAAATTTCTGCTTAAAAGCCTACTATCAGATAAATTGGAATATCTTTATGCATTTTTTCTTTTGTTTGTTGTCTGTAGAATATTCTTTTTATTTTCAATCTTAATTATAATGTGTCTTGGAGAATACTTGATTTAAAAAAAAGTCTCACTGGTGACCATTTACAAATAATCAGTACCTGATTATTTGTATGCTTTAAATTTGGGAATTTTTCTGTCATTTTCTATTTTAAAAAGCTCTTAACGTCCTTAGCACTTTCAAGTTTCTCTCTACCCTGCTTAAAATTCCAGTTGCCAAATATTTACTCTTTTTTTGCCGGCCCAAAGTTCTCATAAGCTTTTCTTTCTTCTTCTTCTTCTTTTCCTTTTCCAACTGTATGTTTTCAAATACTGTGTGTTCTAACTCAATAGCTATGTCTTACATTAATCTATTCTTCTGTTGATAGCATCTAGTAAACATTTAATTTCATGTAATGTATTTTAATTTCAAGGATTTTTTTAAATTTTTTAGATGTTTTAATTTCTCTATTGATTTTCTACATTTGTATTGAATTGTTTCTTGGTGTTTTCTTGAGTGTCTTAGGGCTTTCTTAAGGCAGTGGTTTTATATTCTCCATCCCATATTGTTTTCCAAAAGATCAATTTCTGGCACATAATTTTGACTTATAGATAAGGTCACGTTTCCCTAGAAGTTCTTGTTGTTTGTTGACACAAAATGTCATCTGTTTATTGCAGGATTAGGTGTTTAACTACTCCTGTTATTGAAGCTTTGTTTTTGCCTGTTTTTCCAGAAGTTTCTGTTGTCACTTATTTTCTCTGAACCGCTAGTCATTTGTGGTATTTCCTCTGAGCCTGTAGTCATTTATGCTGTTGTCTCTGAGCCTGTACTGCCTTCTGTTGTTTCATTACTATCTAATACCCTAAGTCCAGGTTTTCCCCAAGTGAACTGTTGGTGTGTTACTGTTTCCACATTTTGAATATTATCCAAGCTCAGGTTTGTCACAATTCTGTCTTCAGTGTGTGTTCAATATGAGCTAGGGCGGCCCCTAAGAGAAGCCATCCTATAACTTCGTGTGGCTGAAATAGGCCCTCATAATTTGCCTATAGTCAGAAACTCATGGTTAGCCATGGTAGAGTTATTTCTGGCTCTTGGTGGACTCATTGGAGATTGCCTGGCATGAGGCTTCTATGTCACAGCTTGGTGTTTACTTCTTTCCTTTCTTTCAATTTCTCTCTCCATGATGTGCTTCCTGGTAGGGTAAAATATACCAAGATGGTGGGAACCAATGTGAGTTGACAATATGGAGTACACATTAGGGGATCATGTTCATGCCCGGAGGATAGGTGTAGGGTGAGAGTAGCTATTGCATTACTTTCATAAAAGCAGATTATATTGATCATGATAATCTTGCTGTGTTCTACCATGTAGCTTATATAAAGTTATATACATGTGTGTTTATATGAAAATGGTATATATAAATATAGTATATATATTGCTATAAATATCTTATTATGTTTAGAAGATATGTAAAGAAAACGCATGAAAGACATTGATAACTGATACATAATCAGAAGAGAGTAAAATTATTAAATCAAGCCATTTGAGAAATCAAATGCTCTACCTTAGAGAAAAGAAAATTTCCAGTTATATAACAACTACCTGCAAGTATTTGGAAGTCTGTCACAAAGAAAAGAGACCTTACCATTTTGTATGTTTCCCTAGTGCATGATTAGAAGTGGAACTACATTCTTATTTCAATTAGAAGAAGCATTTTTTAAACACTTATGTCCTCTGAAATTGGAATGAGTTCCCTTTAGAAGAGGAAGTGTTTCTTGTTCCTGATTGTGTGAAAATGGGCTACAGAGAAACTGCTGAAGGTATGGACAGGGAAGAGGTGAGACAATATTCCAAATCTAAGAAAGCTGTGTGATTCTTTGCCAGAGAATGCCCTTTGCTTAATAATTTCATAGTCTAATATAAAATGCAATGGTTTCTTATATTCTGGGTTTAATTTTTAAAAAGTTGATTGGGATCAGATGCAACTTAAGACTCCAACTTCAAAATGAAGTTGTTTTTATCTATCTATCTATCTAAATATCAGTTGTCTTTTATTTCTGATTAATCTTTAACCATAATAATTCTATCAAAATAGTAAGATCTATTAACAAGCGACAATGTATTTTGCTAGTAGCAGAAAGTTCTACTTGAGCAAAAACATGTATCCTTTATGTAGTTTAGTGAGTATCATTCTCATAGTTCTGTGAAATGTCTGAGACAAAGAATAAAAGTATAATGAATGAGAAGGCATGACAGGGTACATATGAAGGTGATTTTGTTCTTTCTCATCACTGCCTTTTTGGTTCTTTTATCTTAACAGATTCTTCTCCATCACTGAAACAACTTGGTAAATCCTGTCGCTTTGCCAGTTAGTCATGGTTAGGGAAGTTTTATATGAATAGTTACTAAGTAAGATAAAGGAGTGACAGATACAAGGAAACTGTGCTGCACATTAGGGTTGAGGAAGGTGTCTAACTCAGGACTTCTTGTGGGAGAAGGGATGGGTCAATCCTCTGGATGGCAAAGAATTTCTCTTATTTGCTCTGTCTTTTGTTGGTGGGAGATTCTGAAAGAATCTGCAGCCACAGGTGTAGATCAGTATAGAAATGGCAGGAAGACTTTTAGAGCAAGTGATCTGCATGGGGCTTTAGTTTCTAGGTTGAGGATGTTACTGAAAGGTTATCTCTAGGTAAGATGACAAGATCACAGAGGGATGGTTTTCTGGGCTCATGGGCAGGGCAAGGTTCTACCGTATAACCTCATCCCATATAACCTGGTCATCTTGACTCTTGTTGGAAAGTATGTAGTAGAAGACTGTCTCTTCTGCTTGTGGTCATCCTTCAGTACCTTGTATTGAGAAAACTTATTACCATGCTCACTGTAAAGAAGGTATGCTAGACGAAATTCTGCTGTACAACACAAAGCCTATATTGAAGAGCACATATGCATCTGAGAACTAGTAAACTGATAACTGATACAGTGACTTGAGACTGTGTGAAATACTGATTTTATTCTTTCTTGTGGTATATTTTGTGTATTCCTTGGCAAGTCCTCCCTGCTCTGCTATGCCTCTTCATGCTGGCTTTCTGTCTTTTTGCCTTTGTCACTCTGCTATGTCACATCTCTCTCCCAGCTTCAGTGGGGGCAGCTCCAACTCTCAAAGAATGTTTTTGCCTTTGCTTCAGGGGAAAGGATGCCTTGCCCATAAATTTCTTTTAGCCACAGACTCTGATGTTCAAAATTTCTAAGCACGGGCTAGGTACCAATCTGTAAATCCCTCAAATTCCAAAAATATCTGTGATGCCCTGTCATGAAGTTGTTTTTATGTGGGAGAAGCTTCTTTGTAATCTTGTGAGGATCCTTCTGACTCCTAATGCATGTGCACGCGTGCGTGCACACACACACACACACACACACACACACACACACACACACACACACTCACACTCCAGGGGAAGAGGGAGAAAGAATTTCTCAATTGTTTTCATAGCTGTCAAGTAATGATTCCTGAAGTTTTAATAAAATCTTCTTATATTATATTATTGAAAAGCTAAATGACTCTATTGATAAGGGAACCATGGTACATCTGAACAAGAAAAAGAACCCTCTGGTCATCATGGAGACAGTTGTCTACATTTCATGTTCAGCATACTGCTAGACTTTATGGTACTGGAGCTGGCATTCAACCTATGGTTTAAGTCAAAGACCCATTTGGAGGCTTGTGCTTCAGATCCTGGGCTGCTCAAGTAGTAGGGGCTTTGCTTTATTTGGCAGATGTGTGCAAAGGATTTCACTAAACAGCCACTTGGGAGATTAGGAATGCTGATTGTTAGAAAAACAATAGATTTATTGAGTTAATGATGATAACTTCTTGTATAATCTCTCTTATTTGATTCAGTATCCACATAGTCTTAGAACAATATTCCTTTGTCTCTGAGAAAGATGTGATGATTCCCTAGCCCCTATTTGATAAATCAAAGAAAGCATGATTTCTTACATTTTTTGTTGATGGGACCTCTGGCTAGCCAAAATAATAGTGTGAAGATATAAGGGTAGGATGAAATACAGGGACAGCTAAGATTATCTGGCTCACAATTTAGATATGGGGTGATTATCGTTCAAAATATCATTTCTTCACAAAACTCTTATAGAGAAGCTGGCATTTGAATTTTTGATGTAATGAAGAACATTATAATTCCTGGTACATAGTAAGTGTTCAAACAACAATACTGAAAGGATTTCTGAGCAGTGGAGTCAATTATAATTACTGAATATTTTGAAAGAAAGTTATAGGTTGTTTGGCATCCTTTTCTGTAGTCTTTGTGGTTTTAATAACTAAACAGTTGGCTCTGGCTTCTGTCAAGCTCTTTGAAGCAGGGACAGGAGATTTCATAACAGGGTTGAGTACACAGAGCACAGATGCTCCTCATTGTTTTTTCTTTTTATTTTTTTTAAATCCAAGTCTCTTACTTTCAAGGCCATAGAATTTTGCCAAGTTAGGAGGAAGCCAACAAAACAGGAGGCAAGGCATATATCCACTCCACAGCAGCTTCCATTATTCATAAGGTCCAGCAAAAACAAGTACTTTGGGAATCTACTGTTCTCCAGGCCTTCAGCAAAAGGTCTATAGAATGAGCTGTGCTATGGGATTTTGACATCAATGGGAAGGCTAAGATGAGGGTGGATGGGGAGAGCCAAGGCAGTCATGCTTGCTTGTGAAGTTGATTAATGGAAGTGGTGGTGGGTCTTTGAGCAATTTGGGTATTTCTGCAAGCAGAAGCTGAGGTAAAGAATGTTTTCATTTTTTTCTACAAATGGATTCTTAAATGGATACTTTTACTTTCTGCAGACTTATCTTTCTGACTCTACATTCATTTCCCTTACACTCATCTTGCAATCTGCAGCAAGGATAGTATTTCTGATTATACTACTTCCTTGATAAAAAATCTTCAGTGACTATCCATGGATTTCCTTAGCATGGTTTATGAAGCTATCAGTTGATTTCTTTCTACTTCTTTGCCTTGTATACTACATGGTAGTTTTCTTAATCTGTACTTGCTCAACACCTGAATACAAAGTCCAAGAATCATATTTTTTCTCTATTTTTAGTATGATTTCTGGTAAATAATAGTAGTTCAATAAATGTAAACATAGATTTATTGACATCGGGGACCATGCCTTATACATATTTCTTTTAGTTAAGATGCACCCACATTCATAACCTATAGAAACTGAGATTTTTAAAAGATGTTTTATTTTTTAAGTAAGAAAACAACTTTTGGGTAAATTTGTCATGCATCAATAAATAATAAATGCTGTATCTGATATTCCTTTGATCTCCACATCTGAATAATCCCTAGAGAGTGGGTGCTTTCTTTATAGCTGTGAAAATGTACCTCCTAGACCCCTGTAGGTACAAAAAAGATCAAAATAAGTGATAAAAATGGGAATAAATTTATAAATTGATCCATTATATAAAATAATTATAATAATATTATGGACTAAAATAATTCAAACAAACTTATAATTCTACAAGTTTAGAGGAAAAAAGTAAAACTGAGATGCTCTGAGGTCCTGTGGAGAACCACTCAGATGGTTTCAAAGTCTAAAGACACCTGAGGACTTGACTCTGTCTAATGCAGGCTCACAGTGGGATACGGTTATGTAACCATGATTTATAACAGGCAAACATGCATACGCTGATTACAACACTGTATAAGAATGTAAAGATGAGATAACTACCTGTATAAGAATGATAGAATAAATACACAGGCAGATCTTGCACTCTTGTGCTCTGCTCTGCTCCACGCTGCCTGCTGTTGTTGCTGATGTGTTGCATATTTGCGTTCTTTAACTCGGGGATGTCGCCTGAGAAAATTTCCAGTAGGCCCCTTAGGCTGGTCCACAGTTCCTATATTGAATTTGAATCAATTATTTTATTGAATTAAGTGCTTCCAGGCTATTTCTGCAGTAATCCTTACTCAGCCTTCCTTGTCACTTCCTGCCACCTGCTCAATTGTCTCAGCCGTGGGCACACCTCTACCTCTGTATCTCTTTCCTGCTACCTTCTTTGTCTTTTGGGATTGCTTTTGTTGCTATATGCTCTTTCTTTGAAGTAGTTAGTTTTACTTTCTAAGTTCCTAAGTTATTTTAAAGTGTTTTCCCTTTAAATTCGGAATACATAACTTTATATGCATGCTAATTTTCATATCTTAGATCTTTGACCATCTAAAGAAGTGTAGTATTTATTTATTGTTTCTGCTGAATCAGATGGTGATTGTTTCCTTTTGTGTTTGCTATTTTATTGCTTCAACTCAATCTGTGTGTAACCTGAAGGCGTAAATTGATGATGCTTTTCTGCAGAAGATTTCATTTGTCTTTATTGGAAGTTATTGAGTAATGCTACTTTATTTAATATGACATTGGTTCTCTTTGAAAGGATGAACTTAAAATGGGGAGGGCCCCTAGTTTAATCTTCTGCAGCATTATGCCAATTTAAAAAGCAAAGCACTGAGGTAGGCATTTATCCAAAGATAATATGGCTTCCACATTCTTTTAAAACTTACCACTTTCCAATTTTATTACAGTTTTTGGCTGCTATTATTATTCTTCCCTTTATTCTTTAATTTTTCTGCACTTCTCTTTCTTATATGTAATTTCTCACAAAGTTTGCACTATGCCCAAGAATTAGTTACATTATCATGGATGGACCCTTCTAATTGCTACAAATAAAGTCAAGAATCTTGCATTTTGGCCCGGACAGTCACTGCATGTCAGCCTCAGTTAGTTTTTCCTGTGTGAAATAGAGACACTAATAAGGTCACCTCGAGATGAGGTTGAAGATTACTGAGAGAGAGTTTGTGAACTCACTTTGCAGCCATTGACTACATAGTGGTTAGTTCGTAGAAGATGTTCAATTATCCCTTGTCAAATGAACCAGTGGATGAACATAAAGCTTCACCTCCTGTGGACCTAGAGAGAAAAGTTGGAGCATGCTTAATAGTTTTCCTCACTAAAGAGCAAGAAAGTCTTGGTATTGTTGTCCCCCTCCCTGTGAAGGCATGCTGTGAGCAAACTAGAAATAAAAGGAAAATGTGAAGAGGGTGTTGCTGGTGTGTGAGATTCTACTGGGGATCCTTGAGAAGGGTAGATGGAAGAGGATGTGAGAAATGCGTGGATGTGATAAAATGGAAGCAAGATGGTTAGTGAACTTGGGAACAGCTGGAAAAGAAATGAACATGCAGCAATAACAATCAGAAAATAGCCAGAAGGAGAAAATACAAGATATATATATATATATATATATATATATATATATATATATATATATATATATTATCTACAGCTCCTATTGTCTGAGAAGCAGCTGGATGTGGCAGCATTCTACTTGTCTTGCCCTTTCCTTATTATTAAGACACCAGTTATTGTATTTTTAGATGTCATTTGTATAATTCAGTTTCAGTAACTTCTTTTTTCTTTAACATCTATACTACTGGGATTTTTGCACATATGATTTTAACTATTGTTTAAATAGACACAGTGGAATAAATGTATATAGAAGATCTCTTTGTCTAGTTAATAAAACTGATAAATTTCTTACAATTCTTTCCTTTGATTTGTGAAACATGGCTCAGTTTTGTTCTTTTCCATTATTTTCTTAGATTGTCTGCTCTTAGTCTATATTTTAGGTTTGTCAGTAATAATCATGGAATAAAACAGGTTCCACTTATGTATATGTGGATTACATAATGAATTTTTATGTCTTGCATTTAGCAGTAAAGGCAAATTTTTTATCATTTGGAGTTTAACAATTATTCAGATTATATATTGTTTTTATATTCTCTTTGCTTGAGAGATGTTCTTAAGGATCTGCCTTTTATTTTCATTATTTCTTTTTACTTTAATAAATCAAGGCTAATACAAGAGACTTTATTGTATGCGAGGAAAATAAAAGAAATAAGTGTTAGAAAGGCTGCATGTTTTGGACTTCAAAGCTCTGAGTTTTGTGGAAGTAAGCAAGGAGAGAGAAAAATAATCCTTTGTGTGAGTTAATGTTCATAGAGTAAAATCAAACACATTATTTACAAGTGTTCTTATATTATACAAATTTCTCATTAATCATCATAGAAAGGAAATTATGTAGCATTGTAAGCAACTCATTGAACAGCATCCCTCCAGAGAACACAGTTTGAGTTGATGAGGTTGTACTTTACTCTGTCCCATGGGAGATTTATAATATAGACTTAATAAATCTCAGCTAATCATTTTTATAGAATTTAAATATATTAGTTCTTTTCAAAATTTTTGATTATGAAACATTCACACGATAAACCAATAGGTTATTAAGATGAGAACTTTTTCTGTCATTGTTTGGAAAACCTCAAGAAAGCAAGAACACAGGTGGCAAAGTTTCCATATTGCACAGTATTATGTGAGCTATAGGAAACTCACAAAGCAGACAGGCAGAAGCTATTTTTTTAACTTCTAGTTTACTTTTCACTTTATTCAAAAGTCATAGAGGAGGACAAAAGAGTAACTATAGATTAGAGCTGTCCTTGTTAAAAAACTGAGTGTGTGGATGTTTAACATTCCCCAAAGGCTTAGGATGTAGTGGAACGTCTGCAAGGCAGGGCCTGTTGCAGGGTCCCTGGGATGCAGAGGCCTTGTGGTTCCCCACAGTCTCTTTCCCTTTTGCTCCCTAGCTTGTGAGTTCATGTATTTGCTCTGTGATGGGCTATTTTGCCACGTTTCTGAAGCAATAGGACTAAATGATAATAGAAAGCAACCTACAAAACAACAACAACAACAACAAAAAACCCCTGCAAGTCAAAATAAGCATTTATCTTTGCTAGCTTGTTATCTCAGGTATTTTGTTGCAGTGATGGAAAGATGACTGATAGTATGATCTGTCTGAGTCCTGTGGACTCACACACCAGTGGTGCCAATAATTTTCCTGTACCTTCATGCCAAGTGACAGGGTTTCGAGAAAACCACTGGTAGAACTTGACTCTGTGCCGGAGAGTCTGTTGAGATGCAGGGAGTGGCAGTAGAATCAGGCTTGGTAGGTTGGGTCTAAAGATGAAGGTATGTGGTTTTAATAGTGAAGAGTGGTAGCTGGGTTTTAGAAATACCCATTCTGTGTGGCTACCATTGTTCAGTCAAGACATATTGTGTGTGTCTAATGAAAAGAAAATGAGAGAGAAATAGAGTGCAAGAGTGTGACAGTGACAGCAAGAGCAAGAAAAAAGAGGGAGGGAGAGAGAGAGGGAGAGAGGCGAGAGAGAGAGAGAGAGAGAGAGAGAGAGAGAGAGAGAGAAAGAGACAGACAGACAGACAGACAGAAGGAGGAGGAACCAAGTACATCCCCATAAAAGGAATTGTGCATTATTATTCCCTCTCAGCAGGACACACAGAACTGCTCACTTCCTATATGCCTATGCTCTAATATCAGCTTATCAGAAGGAAGTTCTCAACTATACCCTGTAAAATGGTACCCTATCCCAGCCACTCTCACATCTCTTGTTTTATTTTTCTTTATAGCAGTTATCACATTAAATATTTGTTATTTGTTGCTATCTACCACACTACAATATGAACTAGCCATTTGTGGTAGCCATTTGTAGAAACTTTTTAAAAAGTTTCTTTTATGTAATTAAGTTGAATTTATTGCCAGAGCCTATCACTGTACCTGGGACATTTCAATACTCAATATGTATTTATTGATGAGTTAATTAATATCACTCCCACTTATGCTTACTGTGGTGGCTAATACTGCTTCAGGAAGGGAGACAAATGTAATATTGCAGAATACAGTGATTTTATGTGGGAATAACTGCAAGAAACAGAAGTGTAATTGAAATACAAATTCAGTTTTGACAGCTTAAACACGTGTTTTAAAGTGAACACTTCAAAGTAGTTCTCCATGCCACTAGTTATGCAGCACTGTTGGTTGACTTGCAAAAACTGATGGAATCAATAGAAATTTCTCTGGTTTTGAACCTATGTATTCTCTTCACCTTGTTAAAACTGTGTATTTATTACTTGTCCTTTTTTTCCTACTTTTGTATAGCTAGATTTGACCTGTGAGGCTGCAGAAAATTAGAATTAAGGTGGTTGAGAAACAGGGTAAAGATTCTTCCCCAACTTTGTAAAATATTTTCTAAAAAGTCAGTTTTCCAGGTGCAGGCAACCTATGTTACCAATAATATATATGTATTAGTATTCATGTTAGAGTTGGAGAAGTATTGGTTAGAGTTTTATAGAGGGAGAGGAAAGCTTTGGATTTTTTGTTTTAAATTACCTTAGGTTTAGTTACTTTTTACTAGCCTTTATAGTGATAGGATGACAGAAAATATACTCAAACACTATACTCATTAATACTTATGGAAGGCAGCATAAGTACAATCTTTTATTAATGTTTATATTTGTCATTTTGTTTCAGTATCTCAAAAATTATTCAAGGGCAGTGACTGTAATTGATAATGAACAATTGATAATGACTCCTATGGTACTGATGCTAATATTATCAGTGTTGCGAAGGTTTACTTTTAGTATCAAGAGCAAGACTTCTGCAATCAGGAAATTTATTTAAATTATGGTTTTATCATTTACCAGCCATATGATAAATTTTAAGTTGTTTAATTCCAATCAACTTAGGTTTCTTATTTGTAAATGGAGAGAAACAACAGTAGTACATTTTCTTCTTTATTATACAGCTGTGTTGAGGATCATTTGTGGAAATATACATGAAGCATTCAGCATAGAACATAATTGTAGCAAGTGTTACATATACCTTCACATAAACACTGTAACCAACACAAAGAGTGATAACTAAGCAAATGTAGCAATAATTACTGCATGTTTTCCATTCTTGCTAATATAAGGAGCCACCTTACCTGCCTGCCCTGTGAAAATGTACCTGACTCAGTAGGCTCTTGGTCCCTATTTTAGACCCAATTTTCATTTGCCATGCAAATTACCATATAGCACAGGGTGAGAATCACCCTTGTATAGTAAAGCCAGAGAACTGCACAGTCTGCTTGGGCGGCTTTCTGTCCTCATTATTTGGAGAAGAAAATGTATTCAGCATCATGCAGGTCCTTTTGTGACCACATTTCCATATTGATTAAACCTTACCGTTCCTGGATTCTTCAAATTGCTCTCTCATGCCTCATCTCCATGTTGTCTTGCCATCTGTTTAATGTGTCTCTTGCTGGTCTCATGAACTAGGCTTCATTTTTCTTTGCAGATTTTCTGAAGTCAGTCGAGTAAAAGTAAAAATTATAAGCAAGCATTTATTGACTGCCTACTGGTTTTGTTTTAAATATTTTGTATAACGTTACCCCAAACCCAGTAATCTGATGAAATGAATGTGATATCTGCTTCTACTTGGCAAATGATACAACGTTCTATGACTGTTAAACTAGCAAGGACAGGAACTGGGAATTTAACCCTTTGTCCATTGCTGTTAGAATGCTTCTAGGCATGTTTCCAGCCATGAGTAAGCCAAAGCCCCAGTGCACAACAGCCTGAAAACTAGATGAGGATTCGAAGAATTATAGGACCATGGAAACCCAATAGGTGATAGAAATGAATGCACTTGTCTATGGAAATGACATAGTGGGTTTTGTGAAATAAGACAACTGAATCCATTTCTCTTTTAAAGAGGAAAGTTACTGCTCGACTCTTTGTAGCCAGAGGCAAATATGTCTTCACTGTTGCCCTGAGTTTTTGAGGGAAACATGAATTCAGATTTTTGTGTGCTACGTTTTTATGTTTAGATAAAAACAAATCCAAAATAGCTTTAGGAATATACCGACTTATAAAATCAGCTCCATAGAGGATCTCACTGTTATTTCCAAGAGAGATGTAGCAAAATGGCTTCTCTTCTGGTTCTTCAGCAGTGAGTCCTGAATTGCTGTCATCTCAGGCCTAATACAGCCTGGCGTATGTGAGGCTGGTGTGTGAAATCCTGCCTATCGGTCACATTTATATTATGAATTATATTGGTTTGAGAATGGTGAATGGGCACACCAAGTCAAAATGAGGTTGCACTTGGCACACATACAGCTTAGCTTAAAGAGCACAGAGGAGGCTGTTATGCTTTCACAACTCAGATGTGATTGTTGCCCTTACAGGTATTATCATCTGCACCCTTCTGTTTGGTCCAGAAATCTACACAATCCTCTGAAACTGAAGATCCTGGGTAATTTCTTTGCCAGGTTTTCTGCCTATGCTGATTTTATTTTATAAAAATTAGGTAAATAAATCCTGTTTTATTTACCTTCCTTATCGAGCATTTCTATCATTTTTTCATTATAATTGGTATCTGTAATTGAGTGGATTTGTAGAGTTCAAATACAGCCTATGCAATGTGAGAAAAATTTTCAGCTACTCTTTCAATAGAGGATTAAAATATCTAGATAATATAAAGAACTCAAATACCCTAATTTACCAAAAACCAAATAACCCAGTCCAGGGATACAAATTTGATAGCGTAAATGAAATGGGTCGTATGCTGGAAAAGTGCAATTCACCAAAGCACGTACAGGAAGAAAAAAATAATTAGAATATATTTGCATTTATTAAAGAAACTGAACCATCAAAATAATAACTTCCAAAGGAGAAACTACTGTATGCAAGTGAGTTCACTGAAGAACTGTACCAAACACGTAAAGATAAAATTATATCAGATCTCTAGAATCTCTTCCAGAGATGGAAATAAAATGGAAAACCTTACATATGATCATTATTTTACATTATTCAACATTATTCTAACATCAAAACTGGCCCATATATTGTTAGCCAAGAGAATTGCCAGACTAATGTCTTTCATAAATATATATACAAAAACTCAACAACACATAGAAGAATTATGTATTCCAAAGGCATGGTATTTATCCCAGGTATGCAAGGCTAGTTCAATATTTGAAAATCAGTTAATTACTCCCATCACATCAGCAGGTTAAAGGGGAAAAATCTCGTCATGCGTAATCATATGTATAGATGGAGTAAAACAGTTCCAATTTTTGACAAAATTTCCAGCTAACAAGAGAGGGAGAATTCCTTAGCTTGAAATTCTGTGTAGAAAATTTCATTGCCAGCACTGCATTAGGTGTAGAGAATCTCAGTTTTTTTGCTATGATAAAAAATAAGATAAAGATGCTTTGTCTTACATAATTTTTAACATCATATTAAAAGTCACTATTGTAATAAGATGAGGAAGATATAAAAAGCAAACCCACTGGAAAAAAGAAATATAGGAAAAAATACACCTGTCTTTGCAGGTGATGTGATTGTCTTTTGTAGAAAAAGAATTGACAAAACTCTCTGAACTGATAAGCAATTATAGTAGAATTGCAGGATACAAGGTTAATATATGAAAGCAATCAACGAACTGAGTTTGAAATTAGTGGTTCTGAGGATATCTTCAATATGACACTTTAAGTAGGACTTGATGTATAAACCACAGTGAGATTCTTGTTATCTCTGATGTATTGTTAGCCTGAAGGCTCTATACTGAATCGCTGTTCTGTTTACTTTTTGCTTCTGGCTTTCTAAGCCTTGGGAGACTACTGTTTTTCTCCTTGTTGTCCTACTTCTAGTTTTTAATATGCCAACATACACCTGGTGAAAACTCTTTGGAAAATAACTGACAGCCATGTATAGAATTTTACCTGAGTTTGAGACTTCAGTGATTACATCCAATGCATGGACCTATATGTGCCCATTAATTTTTTAAAATATTTTTCCTTGCGTCAGCAAAATCCTTATATATGGTAGGCTTGGAGCTTAGTCCTCAAAATTCTCCTGGGAATACATTATAACTTTTTGGAATTTAGTTCATTCCTCCTTTTTAACATCATAAACTCTCTGATAAGCTTAAAAACAGATATTACCTTTTGTTGAGTGTTTTCCAGTATTTTGACATTGAAAAATGTCTCTTGTGAGCTTTTACGTTTAAGCAAAAATGAAAATAATTTTCTGATTTTTTTATCATGTAATTGTGGATCTGAAATTCATTACAAACAAATATTAATGGTTATTAGGAATGTGTGTTCTAAAGCATTAAGGTAATTTATGGTACTATTATTTTGTTTTATATTTTCTTTTTAAACTAAGAGACTTTTAATGACATTTTGAAGGACATTAGCAAAAAAAATATTGACTCAGAGAACAGCCATTCTATCTAGTTTTGAATAACTTATCCCAGAGACACTGTTAACTATAAACAATTGAGTTGCATAGACGGTTGGGAATGTTCCAAAAAAGAAATTGTATCTAATCATAGTCAGCCTAGTTCTTACAACTAAAATCCAGGTATTGGATTTTATTATTTTATTGGCTTATTTTAACCCAATAGTGACAATATACAATTTTAACATTTATTTGATATCTTTTGTAAACCCTTACACTCAAAGATCAACAAGAGATATAAGAAGCACCCTATAATAGTACTATAGAAGTTTGCAGAAAGTATATTTTAGAAATGTAGTATGTGGGTTTGGTGCCTGAGTTCCATGCTTCTTTAAAATTTGTCTTTCCTGTCAAAGGAACAAACATATCTCAGAAAACAAGCAAATAGAGAACAAAATTTCACTTTATTAATGGCTTAGTAAGTGTATACTAAATTTAGGAAATTTACGATACTCTATGAACTTTGCTAAAAGTGTGAGGCCTCTTCCTGTTGCTTTGTTTTTGTTTCCTTTGCTTTATTTCTGGCTAGTGAGGTTATATGCAAAGAACAGAACTGACCTGATCACAGCAATACAGTAGGAAATTTAAAACAGATCGAACAAGTATATGAGATTCTGAAGTCTTAATACCCAGATGTTGTGCTTATCTCATGGAAATAAGAAATATAAAAGTACCATAACATATGCCTATACATGTTATAATATAGAATCATTAATGTGCACAGTAGCTCTACACTGGACAAGTAGATGATTAAATTCCACTCATAATATTATCAATGTCCCTGGTGATAGGCCTGGATTTAGAGGTAATAGATTTTGAATAATTTTGTTGTTTTATTCATAATGATGGTTATTGTGTACCTGAATACTGAAGGTAGTTTCATTCTCAAGAGTAGAGAGACAGATTTGAAACATCCTTGGAGACCAAAATCTGGCAATAGTTTCTAAGGAGATAGATAATCTCTGTGGTTTGGATCTATTTTATGTTGCTGTGGACTACAATCACTAGACTGAAAAAAAATATTACAAGAGACCTGATAAGATTGAGAAATTCTAATAAATATCATCTCCTTCATTCTTAAAACAAGAGTTAGTAGTTATGAGGTACATTTTGAACATCATTATAAAATAGTACCGGCTAATTGACTTGTAGCTTTTACAGGTGCTTCACATGGCTAGATTTGCATTTCAAGACTGCACTATTGTGTTTGGTTCCTTGGTACCCTGTGTTTTGGAATGCTGCTGTGACAGCTGCATTCTGGCTATGCTCTCATCTTGGTGATAGCTGATGGAAAGGGAGATAGTCCCCAAACAGTTCCCATTTGGTTCCAGTTCTTCTTACTGTTTTTTAAATCTAATCAGTTCACATCTGAAAGCTCTCTACCAGAAGTGAAGATGGAAAGGTCAAGGATGCAGGCTTACTGGAATTACTTTAGTCTTGAGTTCAATCAATTGTTGGTAGTATTGGCCTTGGTCTTTCTCAATTCCTGATCCATTCCCACCCCTCAATACCAAATTTGAAGTTTTATGTTATCTTTAGTCTTACAGAAAGATCTTACTCTGACTGATACATTCCACAGATGGAAAAACTAAGTTTCTTGGAGAAATGAAATGGTTTCAAGATATCATGGAAGTCAGAAGAAAGCTAGTGGACTCATGTTTGATATTTACACCACCACACTATTACACTCATCTTCCAAATATGTATCCTGTCAGAAATGATAGAAGAGTATTTAATAAATTATATGTATATAAATATATTCATAAATAACAGAGTCGCTAAATTGAAGGCTTGAAGCTTATGAGGTAGGTTCATAAATATTTTGTTCAGGTAGGATGTTTATTCTTGTCAAGCAGATTACACAAACATAGCTTTATATGATCTCACTTCTCTGCTCTTTCTCTCACATCTGTCATCCCATGACACGATTTACAAGTTTAACACTTACCTTTACTGTCTACGCTGAGAAAGTGTGAACAAATTCTTTGTTAAATGAAATCAAAATAACATTGCAATCCCTCCACTATTGTCAATATTTATGTATAAAGCATATTAAACCTAGCATGCATCTGGGTTGAAATGTGGCTATGTCTGCTAAGAGACTGAAAAACTCTGCCACAATAATTAACAGAATAACAAATTTGAGAACACTCTGATTTAAAACATGATCTGATTAACTGACTGTTTTTAACTGCGACTTATTTTTTCCACCTCTAAATGCCCCATTTGCAGTTAACGTTTGTTTCCTGTTGACAGGAAACACATCATAAACTGTGAAAAGGGGCCTGGTGCTAAGAGTTCATGCTGTATGGAAATGGTAAAATAGGATAATAATAAGAATCAGCAACAATTAATGTAAAAATATTCATAATGTGGTAGATATTTGGTAACACAAAATATTTACACCTAACTTGTTATCAAGTAACAATCCTGTTCAGGTCATTTATTCCTTTCAAGATTTTATCTTGATTCTGTAATATAAGTACCATTATCTTTTTAATATGTTTCTTTACATTCAGGGAGGGTAAGGTGCTAGAACCTACAAGACAGAACTGAGTTTTAAATAGAGACTTTAAAGTCAGTGTTCTTTTAATATGCTATTAGATGTTAACCTTTCAATAATCCAGAGTGGTAATTGGGTTAAAGATTAATATTGCCATATTATATATTAGTCATAATTCTCTAGAGAAGCAGAACAAATACGGTATGTCTGTATATCTATCTCTATATCTCTCATTTGTCATTTATCGACTATTAAAATAATAGGGAGAGAGAAGGAGAGAAAAGGAGAGAGAGAAAGAATATTTTGTTACATAATGAATTCACTGATATCCTGGGAGCTCACAAGTCTGGAATTTTTAGGGTAATCTGGCAAGCTGCAGATGTAGCTAAGGGTTGATGTTGTAATCTTGAGTCTGAAAGCTGAACATTGATAGAATTTCAGAGCTACAGTTTTGGAATAAAATCATTTTTATCAGAAAACTTCTTTCTTTGTTCTTATCATCTTCAGTTGGTAAGGCCTCTCAACATTGTGAGGAATAATAGTGTATTTTTACCATTATAGTATCTGGCACCATTTTTGGGGAAGGGACTTGAACTCACATCATCTCATGCTTTTCAGGCAGGTGCTTACTCTACTGAGCTAAATACCAGCTTCAATTGCACATTTTAAATATTTAGGTCTTTGATCCATTTAGACTTTAGTTTTGTGCATGGTGAGAGGCATGGATCTAGTTTCAGTCTTCAGCATGTGGAGAGCCAATTTTTCCAACACCATTTATTAAAGAGGCTATCCTTCTTCCAGTGAATGTATTTATCCCCTTTGTCAAATATAAGATGGCTGAGTGACTTTGTAGCTGTGCTTACATCTTCTACTATGTTCTCTTCATCTTCAGGTATATTTCTTGGCCAGTACCATGCTAAGTTTTTCAGGAACTGAGATGCCTCCTGCCTTGCTTTGGTTGCCCAGAATTACTTTTGCTATTCTAGGTTTCTTCTGTTTCCAAATGAATTTTAGGAGTGTTTTCTCTAGATCTGTGAGGTATGGCAATGGTATTTTGATTGGGATTGCAATCTATATAACAGTTTTGAGAGTATGGCCATTTTCACAATGCTGGTGCTTCCTAGCCAAGAGCAAGGAATATACTTCCATTTTCTAAATCCTTTTCAGTCTGCTTTTTTTGGCATAGCACAATTTTCAGCATACAGGTCACTTACATTCTTATTTAGGTTGATTTCATAATATTTCATTTTTTTAGATGCTATTGTGAAGGGTGATATTTCCATAATTTCCTTCTCAGTGACTTTTTTGTTTGTGTACAGGAATGCTGAAATGCTATTGATTTTTGAGCATTGACTTTGTATCCAGCTACACTGCTGAATTTGTTTATTACTTCTAGTAGTCTTTTAATGGAGTTTTTTTAATGGGTCCTCTATATAGAGTATCATGTCACTGCAAATAATGATAATTTAAGTTCTTCTTTTCTTATATTTATTCCTCTTATTTCTCCTTCTTGTCTGATTGCCCTGGATGGTGTTTCCAGAACTATATTGAATAGGAGTGGTGATAGTGGACATCCTTGTCTTGTTCCTGATTTTAAAGTGAAAGCTTTCAGTTTTTATCCATTCAGTATAATGTTGGCTGTTGGTTTGTCATAGATGGCCTTTATAAGATTGAGATAGACACTGTGTATTCTTAGTTTATGAAGGGTTTTATCACGAACATGTATTGGACTTTATTAAAAGCTTTTCTGCATCTATTGAAATGACTATGTGGTTTTTGTTTTTGACTTTGTTGATGTGGTGTGTTATATTTATTGATTTGCATATGTTAAACCATCCTTGCATTCCTGAAATGAATCCCCTTGGTCATGACGTATAACCTTCTTGATGATTTGCTGCATTTCACTTGCCAGTATTTTATTGAGAATCTTTGCATCAATGGTTATTAATGGATTGATCTATAGTTCTCCTTTTTATTGGGTCTTTCTTTGGTTTTGGTATGAGAATAATACTGTCTCAAGGAATGATTTATGGAGGATTGCTTCCTTTTCAATTTCACTGAAGAGCTTAACGAGTATTGGCATCAAATCTCCTATAAATTTCTTATAGAATTCAGCTATGAATTCATCAGGACTTGGGCTTTTCTTTGTTGGTAAGCTTTTAATTATATTTTCAATTTCAATAACTGATATTGGGTTATTAAAAATTGCTATATCTTTTTGGTTGAGTTTTGGTAGTTCATATATTTCTAGAAACCAGTCCATTTCCTCTGTGTTTTCCACTGTATGTGAGTAGAGATTTTCAAAGAAGGTATTCATAAGCTTTTGAGTTTCCATGGGCTCTGTAGTAATTTCTTCCTTTTCAGTCTTGATTGGATGAATTTGGGTTTTTTAATTCTTTTTCTTTATAAGGCTAGCTAGAGGTTTGTCAGTTTTACTTATTCTCTCACTAAACCAGCTTTTTGATTCATTAATTCTTTCTATTGTTTTTTTGTTTCAATTGCATTGTTTTCTGCTCTAATCTTTAAAATTTCCTCTCTTCTATGAGCTTTGGTTTAACTTGCTCTTCTTTTTCTACAAGCTTGAGATGAACCATTGGTTGTTTATTTGTGCTCATTCTGTTTTCTTGATATGAAAATTTATTGCTATATATTTACCTCTTAAGAACACTTTCATTCATCCCACAAATTACAGTATGTTGCTGCATTTTCATTGAATTATAGATATTGCTTTATTTCTTCTTTAATTTCATCTGTAGCCCCCTGGTTTTTCAAAAGGTTATTTTATTTCCATGTGTTTATGCAGGTTTTGCAATTTGTTTTGCTATTAATTTCCAATTTCAGTGCACTACAGTCAAATACTACACATGGGATAATTTAAATACCTTTGCATATATTTAAGAATGTTTTATGAGATAATATATGGTTTACTTTGGAAAATGTCCTATGAAAAATTTTCTGGTACACCAGTCTTTCGGGGCTTGAAATACCTCACTCCAAGCTCATATTTACTATAGGTTTTGTGCTGAAAAGTCTGCTGTGATTCTAATGGGGTCTGTTGTGATTCTAATGGGCTTTCCTTGATAGGTGCCTTGTCTCTTTTTTCAAACAGCTTTTAGTATTTTGTTTTTATGCTGCATGTCTGAGATCTTAATTATTATATGTCTGGGTATAGATTTATGTTGGTTGTAACTGTTTGGCATCCTATATGCCTCATTTATCTGCATATCAGATTTTTTCTCCATGTTTGGGAAATTTTTTGCTTTTACTTCTGCGAATATTTTAGTTATGCCACTCAATTGCATGTCTTTAAAAGCCAATTGATTGCAAATCCTAAGTGTGTTGAAAAGTAACCTTAGAAACAATTTGTAGACTAATATGTGATCAAACTGAAAGGATTTTGCCCTAGATAGGATATTACAGTGGGAGGAGGCGGGACCAAGGGACGTTTACCTTGAGGTCACTTACCCTGCCCCAAGAAACTTACCTGTGGCATGAAAAGAGTCCCAATCATCCAGTCACACATCAGCAATGCCACCTTTAAGCACCACCCTAGTCGAAAACTGTATGTATGCCCCCACAGCACATTTCCAGCAGAGAAAGCCAGACCCCAGTGATTGAGGGATTTCTCTACATGTTCTTAGAATAAAGGCTATTTTTACTTTATATTCTCTCTTTTACAGTGCCAAAAATCCTATCACAAACAACTTGTCACCTTATGTTCGTGAAGTTGATGCATAAAAATAGTCATGAAAACCTCAAAACTCTAACTACGAAGTGGTTGCAAGCAATATGACACTGTTCAATGAACCTAGTCTTCTGTTAATTCATATCTGAGCGTAATACCCTTCCCCTGAGAGTGGGATGGACCTAGGAAACCATTTCTAATCAATACAGTAGCACAAAAGGTAGGAGATGCCTTTTCAAGCATTTGATCACACAAAAAGACTGTGACAAACATTTGAGTGCTTTTCTTTTCATTGTATGCATTTGCTTTGAGGGAAATCAAGTGTTATGTTTTGAGCTACCCAGTGAAGTGGCTATTGTGGCAAGAGGAAGACATCTGTAGCCAATACCATTGAGAAGCTGGAATCTGCCAGGATTCAGGTGACTGAGCTTGGGAGTAGGCCCTCACATATTCAGAGCTTGTGATGCTGCGAATCTGATGGGCACCTTGATTATAATCTTAGGAGCGAACCTAATCATAGACCCTCATCAAAGCCACATATATTCCTAAAGCATAGAATCCATGAGATAATTCTTCAATTAATACTTTTATTTTTTTTCATTACTGGAGCTCAAACCCCATTGCTAGGCAAGAACTCTAACACTGAACTACATCCCCATCTATTATTGTTTTTGAATACTCAATTTTAGAGTAATTTGTTATGCATTCATAAATAACTAGTGGATCATGCTTGCCTTGCTCCAAATTACACACATATCTGAGATGAATTCTCTTTTCTTTTCCTCTAAAATTTGATTAAGATTTGTTGATAGGTACAGAGATGCTGTTGAGAAATAGAGGATAAAGAATGTCTTGTGTTGCCTTGTTTGATTTTAAACAGGAATTAATTCCAGGGCACTTAATATGTGTCCAATAAGTATTTTATAAAGAATGGCAACAAGAACTGAGCTGAATTAATAAGTGTCTGTGGTTAGTAAGTAACTTTTTAAAATAGCTATTAGCACCTTTTTTCTATTCATTTTTCACACTCAGGCTAAAGCAATCTGGGAGATCTAGAATACAATCCAATACAAAAATCAACTCTTTATTGAAATACAACTTTTTCCATATATTTAGAAAATTCTCCAATGCCTACCATAACTTAATTGGAGAATATTCCATTAGATTATTTTTTACAACCACATTATTTGCTCAAGGGGTTCACATACCATTTGATACTCTACCATTGTCTTAGGTGTTAGGCCTGTTCATATGAATAAAATCTATGAGAAATATATATACCTGAGCCTGATGTTGGTAATTTGTTGCTATAATTTACACACAAAAAACTATAGCAGCAGCTTTCAGCAATGACCCACAGATGGAGCTACTGGATTTAGAAAAGCAAATTAGATTTGGCAGATCTTGTTTTACTTACATTTGGAAGAATGTAAAGATTTTTAATGACTTAACTTCTAGATATTCTCTGGTTTCCTTACAATAGAATAAAACAAATTTAAACTTTCTTATCATAAAGTTAGCAAGGATGGAAGTAAATAGCTCACTGCTCCACGATTTTTGAGTAAATCCAAAGAACTCTATAAAATATTATTCTCCCTGTAATGAGAGAAGTGACCCAATAAGAGTTGATAGTGAGGTCACCAAAATCCAACATCTGGTATAGTAGTGTGTTAGAGTCATTTTGGAGTATATCACAAGTGAATTCATCATCTGTCTGAAATCAATATTAATTACTCATGTGACTTAACTATCCTAAAATAAAATATGCAAGATAGTTTTTATGTATTTCCATGATGGTAGTACACTTTGTGATGCCTTTTAGAGATGAAGAAAAGTACTGAGAGCTAATTCTGAGGAATGTATAGACTTCTTAGTATAAATTGTCTATTCTCAGGCTTGTACTATTAGTCTATATTATTCTCACTCACATATTAATTCATCTATGTGATAAATATTGCATATCTACAAGAAATTGAATGCCTTTAGTGGTGTTGGGTATGAAAGAATGAACAAGGCAGGCAAGGCTTTTGCATTCTGTAGAGCTTATTTCAAGAAGAAGGAATTTGACACTGATGCAATAAATAAACAAAACTTACATTAGTTTCCTGTTGCTGTTGTAACAAATTATCAAAAGCACAGGGCCCAGTGTTCCATTCTAAATTTGCCCATGGTCTTGTGGCTCTGCTTTCTGAATAATCTTTCCTTTTCCATGAAGGGTAGAAAATGTGTGCAATCAAGTAGTTTTATCAATTACCTTCATGCCTGTAGAATTTTGGCAATTCAGCAGCCTATTTTTCCTTTGTCTCTTACAAAGTTCTTTGCTGATAGAACATTCTCAAGTGCTTGCAGGTCTGACATGGTTTGTCCCAGGGACTCACACTGTTAGAAAAGAAGTTGTTTCACAGTATTTACTGCATAATCTCACTTGATTTTCTCGAAGAGCATATTTTTGTGACAGTCTCCTACTTTTAGTAACTTTTGCAAAAGTTACTCTCAAAAGGTGAGAAAATCAAGCAGGTGGCCTTAGAACCTATTGCTGCTTCCTTGGAAGGATCAAAGTTCAGGTAGTCAATCAAACAGAAGGCTTCAGAGGCAGGTATCTCATGGATTCCCCTAGACATCTAATCATAAACCAGCATTTCGGTTAGGCACTTTTTCTTGGATTCTGTGTCTTTAGTAAATATATCATGAATGTTTTGACCAGTTCTGTTCAGCTCTTCTAGTTTTTTGTTTCTCCCATAAACACATTGGTCAGTTGGTTTGCTAGTTTTGCTCTTTTGAGTTATGTCATCTTTGAGTTTACCAAGTTTCTTTGCTTCCTCTTTAATCATTTTGTGCAGATCAGCTCTTTGATATTTGATTTTCTCTCCATCAATAGTCCTTGAATAGTGCTTTGTGAGAGTTGAGAGTCTGGAGGCATTTTGATGCCATGTTCCTATTTATTTCTTGCTGTTTCAATTATCCAAATTCATAATATATTAGTTTAGTTAAGTTTGATAAGCACCAAATATTTCTTTGTGCTAGCCATTAGGCATGTTCACAATATGAAATCGTAATATTAATAATCATATCACATATTATAGTAGAAATATCACAGAATTTTAATAAGAAGCCGGGGCACTTAATAAAATCCTTCTTTGAAAATGTCATACCTTGTCTTATTCTTATATCTCTTTTTCTTTCTATCTTTTTTATTTGTTTCAAGAATTGAACTCAGGACCTTGTGCTTGCTAGTCAGGCACTTTGCCACTGAGCTCTATTCCTGTTCCACTTATGTGATTCTTAAATAATGAATAAATTTGGTTAGTAAAGAAGTAGGAAGAGTAGACCACTCTAAATACAACGGTATAAGTAAAATATTGGAGACATGAACTTATGTGTTATAATAAAAACACTTCACTTCCCTCATTTTAAATTTTTTCACGATTGAATATTTTTTCTTGCTATGAAACTTAAGTGTTCCAAGCAAAAAAGCTATAATAGTTGGTCTAAATCACAACATTGGTGCCATCCAAGATAGAACATGAGTTGTGGGCAAGGTGAGGGGAGATTTTTTATGGAGTTGGGGAAACAGTGCTAAGTGTAAGGTGAGCAAACATACTTAGAGCCTGGAATAGGAGCATGGTTGAAATGATCAGTATGATTCTGACTAAGTGGTTTAGAAATGAAGCTGGGATGTGTTGCCTCTAATGATTGCTTGGACAGCGCTGGAGTGGGCAGAAAGGAAGCTAGTTTAATTGCTTATCAGAAGTCAAATTATTTTCTCTGAAAGATTAGATACTGACATGTAACATTTTAATGACAAAATCACACAAACAAAGCATGTATTTTGTGTTTGTTCTTGAAGTCTTTGAAAGAAAGGAAAACAATTTAATATCAAAATTAGCATGCCAGGCCTGCCATCAATTAATACATCATGTCTTAAGGAATTCTCTTGGTAGACTGAAACCAAGATGTGTCAAAGAACGATATTGGATAATGAGATATAGGTAATGACAGGAACATAAGCCTGCTTTCCCAGATGCAAAAGATATTAAGCAGGGATTAGGAGAGACTAAGTAGCATGCTAAGGTCTGTCTCTTTCTTTCTTTAGGAACTATCAAGAGAGTATATTGCTAAATCTCATATAGTTGAACAGCTTGAGTTTGGGAGGGAGAAGGACTGAATCATTAGTTCACAACCAACCAGATGCTAGGCAATCATATGTTATTACTTTGGATAAAATCTCATGGCCATTTCATGAAAATAGATGTGTCCCAATTGGAAAAGGGACATGAGGAAAGGTTGAGGTCTGGCATATAAATATGGTTCTGTCTAGATGTGAGTAACATATTCTTCCAATCATCGTACACTTTTTATTGGAATTATAAATCTTAATTCAAAGAGTTTGATCAAGATGACAGGAAAATGCATATTGAGATTTGGGACAGTGAGTATAAGAATGTAGTGGAGGCCTGAGAAAGACATACAGCTGCCTTCTGGTCCTGGTTCTCTCACTAGTTGTCAGTGACAAATTATTATCCTCTGGATCTTAAATAGGGCCTTTAGATAAGAAAAGATTCCCTCTAGCTGGGAGTCTAGACTTTGATAGTGTTTTGTTAGGTTGGCCAAAAAAAAAAAAAATCTAACCTTTCCAGTGGGAAATGTTATACTGCATTTTAGCAGACTCTTACTGTGCCTTCTTTCCTGTGCCCTTGCTGGGAGCTCAGAGCTCCTCACTGTCTGCACCTCCGTAGCCCTATCACTCATTTGCTATGGGACCTTTTTTTTTTTCATCTTTCATTGATTATTATGATTGAGTTTATGTCATTGTGCTTTTGTGATTAAATAAGTTGATATATGTAAAGTGCTTATATCAAAGTCTAGCACATATATATCATCCAATAAATGTCACAATACGGTTAGTATTATTATTCAAACCATACCTCTATTCATTGACAACAGCCTCTCTTCTCTTGAATTAAAGACAAAAAGAGAAGGGGAATTGACTATGAACTATGACCCTGATATCGTAGTGAAGGTCCTTTGTCTTTTGTTTTCCTTTTTTGGCACAGGAATGCCTTTTGAATTGATAAAAGATAAAAGTTACTTCAGTATTCAGGTCAGGTTACAAGTTAGAAACCCTGATTTTTTTGACAGGAACTATTTCTAATGGGATATAGAGTAACTGGTTGTTTTCTCTCTCTAATGGTTAAGTCATTTAAATAGATAAAATGACATTTTGTCTGCTTATTTTTCAGCTCTGCCTTGAGGTACCAACTCATAAGTTCATCCTAGTAGTAACAACCTAGTTGTTAATGACACCAGGGAATTCATGCAAATACTGACTCTGTGACCAGCAAATAAATGACTCTTAGGTATAAAAGGTGGCCTTATATAATGTAATTCTCTACATTTTGGATCTATGAAAATATCATCCAGTCTGCATGGGTATGAGGTGATCAGGTGTATTTAGTTCTGTGATGAATCTTAAGCAAGTAGCATACTTTGGCAGGTGTAGATCTGTGCTCAGGGATATGAGGAAGGCTGTGGAACTTTGGTGTATTTAATTCACTGTAGTAATTTCGTGGAGTTTCTCTCACTATATTAGGTGTGGCCAAGCTCTCTATAAAACTAGTTGTTCATTAAGGTTATTGGAAGAATTATGTAGTAAATAGTTTATAAAGACCTCAGAGTATTTCAGTGTCAATAGAATGTAGCATTAATTTTTGTTGGAAATGACTTGAATGTCTTTGGTAATAAAAAGAATAAACTGAATAAACTCAGTAGACAGGTAACTACACAGAGATAGAAACCAATAAAGCATTATACCAGAGAAGGTTTTAATTTTAAAAGGGAGAAACAAATCATTGATTTAAAAAAAGGAACGAAATGGCAGTGAATGTTGACTCAGAAACCATATAAATATTTTACAGTTTGAAAACAAAATTAATCAGAAGAAACATTAAAACAATTCTGAAAGCTAGGAGATAATTTCTTCCTTTTTCTTTCTTGTCTCTTTGTCTTTCTTTGTGGTTGTCTTTGTCCTTCTCTTTTTTCCTCTCTCTCTTTCCCTGTCTCTTTCCCTCTTTCTCTCTTATTTTCTTTCTTCTTCCCACCTCTTTCTCTACCTACTAATGTAGCTATATTACCATATAGAGAAAAATAATTTCAAATAATAATAATAATACATAAATTTGATATGTGAAAGAAGAAAAATCGGTAAGAAATCTTAAACTATTTTAAAATCTGTTTTATAATTGGTAGTAACAATAAGCATGTGATTTTTCAAAGTTGTCCGAATAAAATTAAAATGTGAATCTACACTAAGAATTTAATAAAATTCTATAATCTTATATTTGGAGCATGAATTTTCTTTTTCTTTTTTTTTTTAAGAGTGCTTTCTTTTTCTTTTAAGAGTGCTTAATTTTTATCTTTACCTACTACAAAAAAGACTTATACGCAATGGACAATCCAGTAGATACCTTTAGTGCCCATTTGTAATCTCTAAGCATTATTATAAGAAAATTCAGGAGCTTGGGCTTGGGTTTGGGGCAGAAGCCATACATTAAGACTGGAATATCTTATAGGAGCAAAGACGCTCTCAGAAAATTCTAGGGATGTTTGAAAAAGATCAGGATATTGTCAACACTGTCCCCACTGACTAAAGATAATGAACATGAAAGAAAATAATTGAATGCAAGAATTAGAACTTATCAAACCTAGAAAAATGAACAAGCCCATCATAAAACTTGCAAAGCAACAATAACAAAATAGCTTCTTATGTTTGGAAGTAATTTTGGTGCTACCTTGTTATCCTGAAAATCATTTAAATAATAAACAAGCATTTGTCTTGCTTACCTGCACGAATGATATTTCAGAGCAATTAAATGGTACTACAGGAATGTTCTCATTTGTGGGACTTTGGATAGTAAATGCAGTAAAAGTGATTGATTTAGAATATTACTATTTGAAATTGTCAATGAGAAAAAATGGTTCTATACAAAGATTATCAAGAGTTATTAAAAATGTAGGTGATGGAAAAATCGTAGATGGAATACAATGCAAAAGTATGAATCTAGTAATAAATTATAACATTTCTAAGCTAAAATTATAATAACCAAACGATGTATTTTTTCCAATGATAGAGCAGAAGATGTACGGGTATATAATATTACATATGAGGTGTGATGTATCTTTGTAATTCAAACAAAGCACCTGATTCCAGTCAAACCTACAGATCTAGTTATTAAAGTCCTAAAAGTGGAAGAGATAAAAAAAATGCCATGGAAGATAATCAGCTGAACCAAAAATATGGAACATTATTGAGGATAAATGAATCCACTTATTTAAAAAAATCAACTACAACACAGACGTATATTTTAGTAGAGATTAAAATATGGGCTATTGAATAATAGAAAGTGAAGGGTATAAGCAAACAGAGATGCAGATATGCAGATTTTTGAAATAAAGATTTATGGTACCAGCAGGAAAGGAAAGCAGTCTGGGAGGAGACCAATAGCTCTGAAAAGGAAAACTCAGTAGAACAAAAGTTTGCAAGAGTTTGAAATGTGGGGCATGAAGCAGGGAGGAGGTAAGAAAGTCAACCTCATGGCAGCATATTGAAGCAGGGTATTTCCTAAGGTGGAACATATTTGTAAATGATGTTATTCTCATCTGTCCCTATGGATTAGAGGTTGAAGTTCAAGGATAAAGACTTTGGAGTGAATAAAACTTAAGGTTAGTAGTGTGAGCAATCTATATGATTTTGAAATCATCAAAAGAACACAGGAGCTGGAATAGACATACAATTTTATCCTTAATTCTAGAGATCTCATTGACTAAGAGAGATTTCCTAATGTGTTTTAGGTTGCTAGTTTCAAGATGAAAGGAGAGGTCTTAAGATGTGATAAATAGATAGTTTCAAAGGGTGATGTTTTTGACTGGAAGGCAGAATGACAATGATTTAGCAGTGGTAATGGAAAAGGAGGACATTCTCAGGCCCCTCCTGAACTCATGTTTCATAAGAAGTGATTGACTAATTCTTTGGAGAGGATGAAGTTTTTAGGTGAGAATTGACCTTAGTGAACTAGGCACAAGGCCAGTAAAAATGGATAAAATCAGAGAAATTTTTGTTTGATGTGTAAAGTAGTTTTTGGAGAAAGAGAAAATATGGAGAGAAAATTTATCATAAAAAAATAGGCAATACTGAAGTTAGGGGATAACTGAACAAGTGAATTACAACAGTATTGGGTATGTTTGGGATTGAAGCTATTTGCTTCCTCCATGAGAATGGTTATGTAGGTATAGTGGACAGAAGATGATGGTCCCCCAAATCATTCCTCTTTCATTACCCAACTGTGCTTCCTGGAAGACCTAGTGGGCTCAGACCATGCATAGATCTGGATGTAAGCATGGAAACAGGAGTCTGCTACAGCTAACACCACCAAGGGAAAACCTCCCGGGTTCTGGAGGAATGTTGTTGGTCCCAATCCACTTAAATTTGGACATATCAAGTTCTACACTCTGATTTTCACTTCTGGAATACTTTAGAATCACTTGGTGATTGTGCTATCCCTGAGCACAAAATCTGAGTCTCATTTCTATACAATAATATGTGGGCTCCCGGTAATCTAACTAGTATATGCAGAATGTCTGAAAGAGATGCAAGCACACTTTTGGCATTCAGTGATTAGTGAATATAATCTATAGTACCATCTCTAGAGCTGTCACCACGCAGTTACTTTTTGATCAGAAATCAAGTTCCTTCCAGTGTTTTCACTTAGCCATGAGTTTCCATTTCTTTTTTAATTCTCATAATATAAAAAGCAACTGCAAAATTTATTCAATAAATAAAAAATTTTTCATTTGCACTGCATATATTTTGAGATGTTTATAATTTTTTAACATCAGTGTAAAATATATTTTACTCTATTTAAGAGGTATATACACTAAAAGTGGAAAAAGAAATGAAAAAAAAAAAAACTGACCAGAATGTTTTTAAAAAGGTAGCTTTAGAAAATGATGGGGCTAAATACATGTATTATTTAACTAACTTACTTTAATACATTGGATGAGCATGTAAGTTATTCAAGTTTATGATTCAATAAAATTTAAAATTATTAATGGATTATACAGTTGCTTTAGACTGGTCTAAATTGCAAAGGCTATATATCCTTTTTGATTGATTCAAGGTTATATATATATATATATATATATATATATATATATAATACATATTAAGATATTAGAATGTAAAATTTGCCAAAATTTCAGAGTGTATTTTGATTGGTTGGTTGATTGGCTTGACTTGAACTAAATTTTTCTTTTTACATTTTACTTTTACCTAGAAAGTCACTGAAGCAACTACCATCATGAGATTTAGGGAATAATAAAATAAACCTTAAAAAGCATATAACTCTATGATATAGCAATTCATAAAATAACTTACATATACTGGAAACTTGTAATAACTCTAAAGGAAATAGATTAGTAAAGAGCTGTACAGATAAGGCAGATGCAGGCCTGATAGGTCAAATGATTTTTCCAGCTAGAGGCTGGGACTCAAATTTGGATCTTCTTATTTCACATAATTTACTCTTCCCATTGTAGATTTTCCTTAGTAAAGAGCCTCATGAAAGGAAGAAGCAATTTATTGAGTAATATGTGCAACAGTTAATGAGGTTAATTGGCTATAAGTCTGTCACTAAATGAGCAGTTTGTGCTGATGGAAGAAAGACTTCAGAATCCAGAGACTTGGTTCAAATCTCAGATTAACTGTCTAATTTTGGGAAAGAAAGATATTTAAGCTCTCTACTTCTTAGATATCTCTAACATTAAATGAAAATAATAATATTTGTTTGAAAAACTGTTATCAAATTAATTTCCATATATAGTTGTTAATGAAAATGAATGATCAGAATGATTCATGTTGTTGTTATCTTCCATAGAGATCTGATTCATCATACCAGAGATCCATAGACTCCAGATAGTGATTCTTTTAATTCCACAGCACTCTTTCCTGTGTGTTCGTGGGATTAGAAGGCATACAGTTTAACTTTCAAAAAGCTGTCTGGAAGGAATACCAAATGAGTTCCAGAAAGCCAGTTGGAATTTAATAATGCATGAAAAATACACCTAGGGGAGGAAAGAACCAATTATAAAGCAATTAAAGAGATTGCAATTAGAATGCATCTTAATAAAGTACATAAAGTATTAGCCTACAAGCAGAAGACAGAGTACCTACCTGTGGAAGAAAAAAGTGAAAGTAATAGTTGCAAGGCAGGTAGTATGAAGCAAAGAGCAAGAAAAGACAGAAAAGTTACATTCATTGTTTGCTTTGTATACCTGAATTGTTGGTGCCCTTCAAAAACTAATCCTCAAGGGCTTTTAGCACTATTGTTAAATTCTGGACTTCCTTTACATTCACAAAGCTAACCTAATAATTCCCCACATAGAGTCCGAATTGTTTGAGAAGTCTTAGAAATGATCAGCAGTCTTAAAAAACAATTGAGTGCAAATTAAGACAATATAATGTCCAATTTTGCTTTGAAAATTATCAATGTGTTTTAAACATGTCTTACCTGCTTGTCTGCCCACATTTGCATCTGGAGTTGCTACATAATATTGAACATCTATTTATTACCTAATATTAAACATGAGTGACAAATAAATATGGTACAGGGAAAGGAGCTCTGCAAAAGACAACAAGAGATTGAGCCAATTAAAAGCTCAGTTCCAATAATGAGGTCATGAGAACTCAGATTTAAAGTCAAATATTACCATGTACAAGCTGAGAATTTTAATGTTCAGAGTAACCTCTACCTCTTATTATGCCTTAACTTAAGCAGAAGTGAGAAATAAGACTGATAAAGTTTGGGGTTTTAGTGAAAATTATTCAAGTTAATATGTATGATAGAGATTTGAAAATTGAGTATTACTTGTATTCTCACAAGAAAGAGAACCACCAACCTGAGCAACATTAACTCTAAAAATTGAAAACAGATTGAGCATATTTACACCTAAACGTTTGTCAATATTAAAACATAGAGGAAAAAATGTGAATTTTATTTCAAATTTTCACATTCCTTTTCTATACTGAAATGGCATTTAATTGATAGCCCAAAATATGATCCAGATATTTGAAGTCATCTTTAAACAAGTTACATAAATTTATAAATTATTTGGCTTTCTTTATTTAAAATAATCTAAAAATTCATTTAAAATGTTTAGATGTGTCCAGGCTCAATCTAGAGTAGTTTTTAGTTGGCTGTTAATTTAGTTGTCCAAATTCTAGAATGTATCCCATTTGTTTTAGTAGCACATTATTTCACTTGAATTCAATATACATTGTGTTTATTGTTTACTTTCTTTTCATTTTGCTAATTAAAAAATAATAGTCAAAATGTATTTTTCATGCTTTACATGTGACTCCTTGTCCCACAGTGGGTTTACCTTTGGTCATACCTTTTATTAGCAGCAGCAAGCGCAAAATCTACATCTTTGAACTTTTGTAGTGACGCACTTTCTGGCTCACTCACCCTGAGTTCATTACCATTTCATAGCATCAGTAATACTTCTCTTCCTTTTTACTGGATCACAGATGCAAACAACTGTATGCATACTTTTCTGCTAGAAAATTTAGGTAGTAGTAGGTAGTCTAGATTTCTTATTTCTCTGGAAAGCCTCATACTAACTATTTGTCTTCTACTCAGTGACCAGATATGTACATCAAGGAAAGATTAATCTTTTGTTTGGAAAATCAGAGAAAGTAAACATTTATTCTTCTCGTTTCAGATTAATAGGTGTCATCTGAAACTACCTAACCAAAGGCGAGCACTCAAGAGATCCTTCGTTGAAAAATTACCATCAAGGTTCATTTGACAATCCTGAGTGTCCACACTCAGGCATAAACACACATGATGGGGTTTTGGGTGGTAGGATATTAGTGAAATTTTGACAACTAGTTTTCAAAAAACAAGTGAAATAATACAAACGATTTTAATTTTTAGCATTTACCAATTTTGATGGCAGCAGCACCCCCATTGCAATCTGACAACATGTCATGATGGCCAAGCTGGAAAGAGATGTGGTCAGTTTTTTCTCTAAAGCCAACTTCTGAACAATGTTTAGGAAAATGAGAATCATAGAGGAAAAGAATGTACACAGTTTCTATAAAAGATTTACCAATATTACTTAAAATATGAACATAATAGAAGATAACATAAAAGAATCCTAATAATTTGTATACAAGAAGTCTATGTCTTCCCAAAGTAGATCAGATTTCTCATGAAGAAAAGGAGGTTGGTAGTCTGTGCTTTCATTATGAAATAAATTGTTTGCAAGATGATACATGCAGTGCCTTCACTTACAACATTAAAATCAGTGGTTTTCATTACCGTTTCAAATAAGCTGAGTTTAACAATTTCAAGAAAGAAAAACTTCAAGAACTATTTTCTAAACCTATATTTGATATTTAATTTGTACCTTAAATAATGTGTATATACATTATGATATATAAGAAGGAAATGCCTAGCCAACTAGATGTCCGGTACAAGTTTGTGCTCTCTAAAATTGAAGAAGGAATTTTAGGAACAAAGGAGGTTAATAGCAGAATATATTCATTAAGAGAAAGAAAGCTTCTATCTGAAAGAGAGACAAAGGCGGTTCTGAGTGGATTACCAAAGACTATCTGAGTGGATCCAAAGTGGGGGAAAAATAGGAACTTGCAAGATGGGCATGAGGTGGGAGAACTATGATCAACCAATAAGATTAACTGCTCAGGGAAAACTGATTAAGTCAGGGACAAATGGAAAAAGGAGTCACATAGCAAGTGGGAATGCCTGAAGAGCAGTGACTCTTCCTGTAGGGGTTGGGCTAGTGATAATATGTAATCTTTGCCAAAATGCATGGTTAATGTTTAAATTTAAGTATCTACTATAGTAAAAGACACATTGGCATTAATTCTCCTCAAAATATTACCCTTTACTTTAAAGATACCATATTTTTCTTTTCACTGTTTGAGGTAACTTTGGAAGTCCTCTTTCATGATATCTCGAGGTGTTATCCGAAAAATGGCAAATGCTGCTGCTGATAGGCATTTAACAAAAAAATAGGTTAAAAGAACTTTATGGTGAGTTCTTATTCACTGTTTTTAGCAATTGACTTCTAGCATATGACTTCTGGCTCTTCCCCAAGATGAAAAACCATGGAAAGGCAATGTTTGAAGTGATTCAGATCAAGGCACCTATGGCAAGTCACTAAATTCACTCACAAAGAGTTTTTCCAGAACTGCCTCCGAAAGTGGCCAGGGATGATAGGATTACATCTGTTCCATGTAAGGTGCAGTCTTTTGAAATGGTGTATTTTAAAAACACTTAAACATCCATTGCATTTTTCATTGACAGTGCACATTTTTGGCTTCTATCGCATTACAATTTGCAAGAGGCAAGTGACTGGACTCAGGGAGCAGTTACTGAGAATCAGAATACAGTAAGAGGAAAAGTATGAGTTGGAACCCCACCCGTGTATAGGGAGTTGTATTGACAGTAATTTACAGTTGCAGAGGATTGCCGGGAATCCTAAAGGGCTGTTTTTCATGACACAAGAAACAAGGTAGACAGGACTGATTCTACTTTTATTTTTTTCTACTTGATTATTAGGTTTCTGCTGAATACCTGGACAGTTTGAAAGAACAAGTACATGAGACTGAGTTAATGACCTTGTTGATATTAGGCCAGGAACAAATTAGTAATTTATTTGGGAAATAAAAGATACATGGCTATATTCATTAAATCACTTACCTAGCAATGATCTACTGAAATCTCACTATTTTGATGACCCTGTTATAAGCACTTGGGATGGAACAGTACATGAAATAACCAGAGATCCTTGAAGGACTATGTTTGCATTGTTTGTATCCTGAGCACATGGAGCGAATCCCACTCTACATTTTCCTATATCAACATTACTTCTTTTAAAATCTCAGAAATTAATATATAGCACTTGGTATATGATTTCATTTTTTCCTCTTCCTTCACAATTGCATATATTCAGTTGACATTCAAAGAACATTTCAATCTTTAACATGTTCATTTATTTTTGTATAAGTCTATATTTAAGTTTTTAATTTTCTACTTATTTAGCAAAATAAGTAATTAATTGAAATGAATTGATTTGACTATTTTCTTATTGTACTTCCTAGAAGTGCTTAATAATTAGTTACCAGATATTTGACCATTGATTGCTGATTTTTCCTTAAATTGTTTTTTTTTTTGGAAAATGTGGGGTTGAAATGGTGTGAAGAGATTCTTGGGTACAATCTATAAATAAGTCTTCTTCAAGTAAATAGTTCAAATCAATACTATTTTCTTTCTCTTTTTTAAATCAATACCAGGGATTGAACTCATGACTGCCTGCTTGCAAGGCAGGTGCTTATGCCACTGAGCTAAATCCCAGGCCCTATTTTCTCATTTTTGAATCTGAAGGATAAAATCAGGGTTATAATTAACTCATTTTAAAAATGTTTAACCATTTCATAGTTATTTATATTGAATTAGAGTACATAAAGAATTTAGTGACCTGAAGTTAAGCCCTGTACTCTCTCTTACTCTCTGGGTAACTGTGCAAATAATGTAAATTTGCTTATCATCTAATTAATAAAACAAGGATAAAGATGCCAGTTTCACTGTTTACTAGAATTTATGACATAATGTATGTGAAGTATTATTAGTAAACTTGATAAGTGATAACTGTGTGATGGTACCTTCATAAATGTTCTCATTCCTCATATAGTCTTTTAGAGAGGCATTGTTAATATTATCATTTTACAGGTAATTAAATTAAATTACAGGAGTTAGATCAGTTGCCCAAATTTACCCAGCTAGTCAGTGTTAAATTAATGTTTGGGCAGGCTAATTCCAGAATATGTTCTTACTACTCTTCTGCAATATTTCTCAACGTTAATTCTATTGACATTTTGGGGCTGAATAAGTTTTTGCTATGAAGGGATAGCCTTTGCATTGTGTGAAGCTGAGCAACATCTTTGGTTTATAGTTTAAATATTCATGAATGGAAAAATAAAAAATATCTCAGAAATTGTCAGGTGATCTCAGTGGTGCAAGTTCACACCCAGTTGAGAAGCACTACTCTACTAATAAATCTTCAGAAAAATGGATGCTATTAACCCACCACAGAGATTAGCATGAGTTTTAAAGAAGTACTCTATCTAGTTGCCTAACTTGGATACCAGAAGCACAATCAATCTCATATGAAATCACCTTCCAGGTCTATAACAGGGAGTGCAAAAAAGATAATGAACAATTTGTGAGGTTGGGAGTAAAAGTGAGTGGTACATGATGACTCTAGGATGTAAGAAGAGTTTTGACAATCTCCATTGACAAAAAATAAAAATAATTTTCAGAAAGATTAAACATGTCACTGCAATTGTTTTTCTTACTATACATACTTATGGTATATTGAGAGATTGCTGAACAAAAATATATTTTTGTTCATTATAAAAATAGTGATATTAGTGATAGTGGAGGTGACAGTGATAGAATCTACGAGGCTTTGTAAAAAGTACTTTTTACATTCTGTATATTTAGTAAACAGCAGGTCTAGTTACTGTCATTACTAGCTGAGCTTTTCAGATGATAGAATTGAGTACAGAAGCTCACATTGTCTTTCCAAGGCTAAACAACCTGTGAATATAATGGAGCTGACTCTTCTTTCTTTTTCTGTAGATCTGATTCTGTTTAGCTATGAATTTCTCATTTATAATCTCATCCTGAGGTGTAGGATATTCAGAGGCATGTGTTTTAAAACTCTTTTGGTGATAATAATCACTTTCTGCCTGTATTCTGAATACACTCCACTGGGCAATTTTTTGCTTTTCACAACTGAACATTGTTTGGCAGTGGTACCTTGGTGACCTACTTTATCTCTTTATGCTACATATCATTGACTGTGCACTGAATCTCAGAAAAAAGAGAACCCAGACTTGCACAGGAATTCATATTGGTTTCATCTGATCATGGGTTGCACACAGATTATTCTCTTGAGGCTTTAAACCAAACACAACAAGAACAAGAACATCCAAAATAGAACACATCGTTTTATATCTGTCAAGGTTTCTATAGAAAGCTGACAGAAACTTCTAGATCTAGTGTTAAGGAACAACTTACAGAATCTGAAAATTGGCCAGAGAAATAAGGTTCTAGGACCAATGCAGTTAAACAGATGATGGGGGAAGGCAAGCAACCTCACAGTGGGACTGTTTTTAAAAAACTCACAGTGATCATTGCCAGCCAACCCACACTTATGATAGAAAAAAATTCTAGAAATATTCTCCAGTCACACTAAATATACCCAATATTTTTCTCTATTTGCTTGCCCAAACAGCCTGTGCTATGAGCACCAGCAAATAATCCTTTCATTAGGTCATTTTCCCAGTTAAAATATATATGAAAGAGACATCTGGATGTGGGCCCAGTAACTGTGGGCCAGGTGGAGAAACAGGAAACACCTTTCCTGTGAGCCAGCAGTAACTGTGGGCCAGGAGGAGAAACAAGATGTGCCTTCCCCATGAGCCAGCCAGTGCACAAGCTAAAAATATATATGAAAGTTAAAATATATATGAAAAGTTATAATATATATGAAAGAGACATCTGGATGTCTGTCTTTATCAAACTTCACAGCAGATAAAATACAGAATCTGCTGTAATAGCCATAAACATATTGAGTGAATAGATAAAATATGGTATATAGGACCATAGAATATTCATTCAGCCATCAAGAAAAGAACAATCTATGATCAATACACCGAAATGGACAAAGCTGAGTACATTATGTTAAGTGAAGCAAGTCAGATACAAAAACACAAAGACTGCATGTTGTCTCTCATACATGGAAGCTATAAGAGCTGATAGAAGGGGGCAGAATAGTGCCTACTAGAAGTTTTGAAAGTTATGATAGAGGGACAACAGAAACTAATGGGTACCCAAATTCAGCTAGAGAGGTGGAATACATTTTGTGTTCTGTAGCATAGTGAGGACGCTACAGTTCACATAAACCTTATTTATTTATTTAAAACAGAATAAAACCAAACAAAATAAAACTAGTTGTTAACCATAATACCTCTTCTTATCTTCAAAATTGCTACCCATACCATCAGACATAATAATAAAATCAAACAAAATAGAACAGAGTAAAGCCAAACAAAACAAAATATTGAATGAACAAAACAGTGAAATGGAGCAAAGTAAAACAGTGGTACAGTATTGGATTTCAAAAACAAGGCAGAAGAAAGTTCCCCATAGTTGCTATACTGCATATTGTTATCCTCTAAATAGATGCTCAGACTACTGAAAGTCAATCCAGCAATATAAGCATTAAGTTGTTTCTGTACCTTAGTTGCTATCACCTCAGTCTGTGTTCCTCTGGATCAGCCAGTTGCTCATGGGTTGGGGAGGGGCTTGGCTGTTTCTGTCTCCTAGCTTGTGCACTGGCTGGCTCATGGGGAAGGCACATCTTGTTTTTCCTCCTGGCCCACAGTTACTGCTGGCTCACAGGAAAGGTGTTTCCTGTTTCTCCACCTGGCCCACAGGTACTGCTGGCTCATGGCATGGACACATCTTGTTCCTCCTTCTGGTCCACAGTTACTGCTCCACATGAACATTTTTGTATCTTATAAATAGTTAGAAGATAAAATGGAGAACTGTAAATCCAAAGAAATACTACAGAGATGAAAATGCTGATCACTTTGATTTGACTTTGATCCTTACATATCATGTAAATGAATTAAAATATAGCATACTTAATAAATGTGAATGGTATTATTGCATGTTAAATGAAAATATAAATATAATTAAAAAAGAAGACATCATCTCCAACAGTGTAGTGTAAGAGGTTTGAGAAGTGTGGTTTTGCTTCTCAGTTTCCATAATGCATGGATGCGAGTTACAAGAAGGTTGAAATAAGTGCAGGAAGAACTAATTTAAAGATATATATATATATATATATATATATATATATATATATATATATAGTAGAAGTGTAGCATTTTTTCCAAATGTTTTTAAAGTATGTTTGTCAGCACTTTAATTCTTTTTTGTCTGCTTGCTTGTCTTTTTGAGGCAGAGTCACACTGTGCAGTCCATGCTGGCCATGAGCTCACTTTGTAGCCAAGGCAGGTATCCAACTTGCAGCAATCCTCCTGCTTCATTTTTGAGTGTCTATTGGTATTTTATTGTGTTTTTAATTTACATTTTTAAAATAGCTAATGATATGAATATCTTGTATTTAGCTATCATATGTGTGACATATATATATATATATATATATATATATATATATATATATAATGGTTACTGAGGTAGGCTCAGATTTGGGGCCTGAGACAAAGACTGGTCACTCTCCCTCCCCCACACTGAGAGTATCTCTCTCCACGCTGTGATACTAGGACTGGCAGAATGACATAGTAATGTAAAACTTCTCATCCAATTCTCTTCAGTGTTTCCTTTCAGTACAACATACAAGGCCCATGATCTCTACCTGGTGTCCTTACCTCTTATAAAATTATTTTGTAGAAAGTTGTTCAATAATGTCCTATAGGAGGAAAGAGAATATATTTTTCCATCTTGCTCTTTTGAGGGTTTTAAACGCTCCTTCAATTTATTTATTTATGTATTATTTGTCTACTCAGCAATCTTATTTCTTTGGATTCAATATTGGTAGTTGTGTGCTTCTGGAAATTTATACATTTGCACCAGGCTACCTAATTTGGTGGCATATAACTGTTGACAATAGACCCTCGTGATTGTTGATACATCTGAACTGTTCTGTATTATTTCTACTTTCTGGTATGTGACTTTGAGTTTCTGTCTTTTTTTAGTCTAGCTAAGAGATTGCCAATTTTGTTTCTAAAAACGTGTTTTAGTTTTATTGATTTGCAATGTTTTTCCATTTGATATTTGATTTACTCTGTTTTAGTATTATGATTTTTTTCCTCTGCTAACTTCATTTGTGCTTTTTGCCATAGTTTCTTGCAGTGTAATGACAGGATGCTAATTTGAGATCATTTTTTCTTTTAAAAAAACATTTATAATTATAAAGCTCCCTCTTAGAATCTCATTTGCTGCAAGCTGTGACATGTATTTCCTTGTTAGTTATTTTTACAGATAGATTTAATGACTGTTTTGGTTTCCCATTTGTTTTTTTCAGGAGTGTGTAGTTAAATTTCCACATATTTTGTGAGTTTTCTAATTTTCCCCATTATTTATTTCTTATTTCATTCAATTTTGTCAGAAAAGACACTACATGATTTAGCTTTGTTAAGATTTGTTTTGTATCCTGAAGTATAATCTGTCTTACAGAATGTACCTTATCTACTTGAAAAGAATACACATTCTGCACTTTTGGAGTAGGACTGTTTTTGTGTTTGTATATTATCTCAAAATTATCTAAACATAGTTGAAGTCCAATGTTTTCTTATTGATTTATTTTCCTGGACTATTTATCCATCGCTGAAAAAGGCATTTTAAAGTTTTCTACTATTGGATTACTGTATAGTTCTTTCTGCTTTATTTAGTAAGGTGTGCCAGTGTTTGGTGCATATATACTTGCTTATTCTCTTCAGTTGATCAATTTATCATTAAATAATGTCCTTAGTCTCTTATGACAATTTTGGCTTAATGTTATTTTATCTAAATGTAAACAGCCTTACCCTCTTTTGTTTGCATAGTGTGTCTTTTTCTGTCCTTTAACTTTAGCCTATGTATATCCCAAAAGCTAATGTGAATCTATTTATGAGTATCATGTAATTGAATGTATTTTTAAAACTCATCGAACAACCGACAGGCGAAGTGAGCAAAATGAGAGGATATATGCCAAAGGGTACAAAGTTGAAGCTATGCAGAAAGAATTAATATAGAGGTTGAATTGTAGCAGAAGGATTATAGATAATAACATTTTAATTCTGGAAATTTGTGTAGAAAACTGATGTCAGGTACACTTAGTATAAAAAGGTTTAACTATGAGGGATGATGGTATGTTAATTTATTTTACTGTAATAACCATTCCTTTTTGTCTAAAAACATCATGTATAGTTGAAAAGTGTAAAATTAAATATGTTAAGGTAATATATACTTCCATATTGTAAAATTGTTATTTAAGTTGCAGATTTACCTCTTCAACAATTTTTAAGTATATAGAGTCAACCTTCATGGCTTTCTCCAGCAGTATTCCATTTATGTCATATAAAATATTATAATGCGAGCATCTTCACAGGATAGAGAATTTCCTGTATATTTATTTATTTTTCCTTCCAAACAAAGTGAAGAGCCCTCCAAAATACCATTCAGAGAAACTGGAAATGGCTGAAAAATGTAAGATCGGTAAGGTATATTTTTAGGGACATTTTTGGAAAAACTTCTTGGAGAGCTGATATGTGCTTTTTGCATTGAGGTATGTAAGGATGCCTAGAGTCTGGAACACCAAAAAATGGTTAACTCTCCCTCTGAGAGCATGAGGCAAGAGAATCTGGGCTTCATGGCAAAGTGCCGTGTGTATTCTGATTTACTTGGGGTTTTCTGATGTCAAATTCCCTGTGGGGATGTCCCATGTACGAATCAAATTTATTCTTGCCTGTAGAATATCATTTTAGGGTGGCACAGCACCTGCAGGGCAAATGCAAGGTTGTAAGTTCAATCCTCTGCACTCTCGCCTCAAAATGTTTCATTTTGAGGGCAGAAAGCATCGTTGTCAAAATCTCATATTGAAAAGTTCACTAAATATTCCTTTTTACTAAAATCAAGACACAACTATGCTTGGTTTCTGCAGTGTGGAGACTTTTCATTTTACATTTTCCCAAAAAATACCAAATATGTTATTGCAATAAGATGAAGTATTTTTTCAGTTGCAGAAAACAAAAGAGAAAATCTAGAGCCAAGCTTTCAAAATATATTTCCAGATAATTCTGCTGATTTTTAACACCATATTGCTATCCAATTGCTGAGATAATAATAATTGTTGAACCTTTGGGGATTTCTGAAAAGAAAATTAAATGGTTTCTGAGTTTCACCTACATTGAACTCAGAATCTGCTTGCTCTCAGTATTACCTGGTTTAGTTAATTTTCTCATGCCAAAACTTTATTGGCCATATATTCTCCATCCCACTGCTGACTATATAGCCAAAGGTTATAAAATCACTGCTTTGTTTTTATTTATTTATTTATTTATTTTTGTTGCCAGGGATCGAACTCATGACCCTGTGCTTGTAAGGCAGGCACTTATGCCACTGAACTAAATACCCAGTCCTTAGTTCCATATTTATAATAGCCTTATCCATAATGATCAAGCTACGGAATTAAACTATGCATTCATTGAGAGATGAATGGATAAACATTGCATGCAACCAGACACACACACACACACACACACACACACACACAAGTATTATTTCAACAATAGAAATAAATGAAATCCTCCCATTTGCAGCAACATAAATGGCACTGGTGATCATAATGTTATGTGAAATAAGACAGGCACAGACAGATAAATGCTACATGGTCTTATTTATGTATTTGAAGAAAAGTCAAGTTCATAGCGAATTGGGGAGAGCATAGAAGAGGGGTGAAGGAGAAACATTAACTAATAGGTTCAGAGATATAGCTCAAAAGAAAGAATGAATTCTGGTCCACTCTGATCTAGGAGGATGATTATAGTTAACAATATTGTATCGTACAAATTAAAATAGCTAGAAGAGATACGCTCTCATTCACAAAAAAGTACTAAATTTTTGAAATAATGAATGAATTATATGTATAAATATTACCTGAATACAGAACCCATATGTATCTATAATTATTACCTGTCTGTTGTGGTTTGTTTAAATGTTTTCACAAAGTCTCGTGCATTTGTGGGCATTTCTAGGGCGGTTAAGTCCAACTTTGTGATTGGTTCGTTGTCTAGCACTGGGATTGGTGGTGTGAGTGCTGCACCCGCCCAGGGGACTGACTAGAAAGACATTTAGGAAGTAGATTTAATGGGATTTAGGGATACATGAAAATTATGCCAAAGGTGGGGGGAGGGATAAGGACTGGGAGGTTTCAAGCATTTATCTCATATTTTGGGCTTGAGTAGCTTTTTAGTGCCGAGAAGTGAGGTGTTGCCATTAAAAATCTCTAAAAACATGGCAATGACTTTGGAAACTAAATAATGGGGAGAGGCTGAAAGAGTTTTCACGAACATGTTAAAAAAAAAGATCTAGGTTACCTCAGTGGTATCCTTCACTGATTGGTCACATAAGAAGGAAAAGTGAGGTTTGACTTTACATATGCTGAGCTGGAAGTAACTAGACCATCCTAATGGAGTGAGCAATTGACCCAGGTCTGTAGATTTGCATTTTAGGAAAAAAATACAGGTATAGTTATAATGTAGGGTTTGAATAATATGTAGCTGTAACAAAGTGGATTTCAGTGTTTTGACACTGATGATTTACAAAATGTTCTGTAGCTACTTACTAGTGGTTTGGCTATAAACAAGTAATTTGACTTTTGTTTATTCTTCTCTAACACGTTGATATTAATGTTACTCATATACTTGGGTTACTGTGAGGATTAGATACCTTGTTGCCTTGTAATATACTTGGACAGAATGAGGTAAAATGCATGTAATTTGTATGAGTATTATTTTTTAAAGTTGTCTCAGTTACTTCTCTTATTGCTGAGACGAAATACCCAACATCTAAAATTAAAGGAGGAAGGGTTCATTTTGGCTCACAGTTTGAAGAGATTTCATTCCAGGATCCATTGGCTCCAAGGCAGGGTGGTGTGGCAGAGGGGCATCACAGGAGAAAAAGCAGCTCATGGCATGGAAGGTGGAAGGCAGGAGGCAGCAACTCTCTTTTTGTCCTGTGTAGGCTATCTGGGCTGCATGCCCTTAGCGTAGGTAGCAGTCACACCCAGGGTGGGTCTTCCCATTATCCACACTAAGAACTATGCCAAACCAATGACACACCTTTAATCCCATCATCACACACTCTGGGTCTAGCCATTCCTGAAAAGCCTCACCTATGATTGCATGAAGATTTGGGAAACATATAGATAGAAACCATAACAAAATTCATACTTTTTTAGACACTTTATGATGTATTTTTCAACCTAATTTCCACGAATGTTGAGGTCACAGCAAGCACACTATTGACTTTAGCAAAATGGTGAATATATCAGCACAACTGCATCATCATAGTGTCCTTGAACAATGTATTTAGAGCCAATCTGATTTGTATTCACTCTCCAATGAATGATCTAGTATCTATTTAGAGATAGGAAATATGATTAACTTTTCCAAAAGTCACCTGGTGGGATTGATTTATGATTTCCAAGATTTTTTTCGCTAAATGTAACATGCTAAGATTTTATTCTGTGTATAAAATCCTATCAGGTTCAATGGTAAAATTATATAATTGGCATAATAAAGTACATGTGAGCACATTTCTGTTGTCGTTTCCAAACATATTATCCCTTAATTTTTATCTTTGATTAATATGATTATGCAAAATTCTGAAGAGCTCTTTCATTAGGCTTTGATGCATACTTTACTTTGATATGATTATACAGCTATATATTATTTATTGTGCTTCAGTATGCAACTTCATGCTGAGTGAAAAGTAGAGATGAATGATATGTTTTCTCAGTTACACTGAAGTAAAAGGGGGAAAAATCTGAAACAAACAAACAAGCAACCAAGAAGATTGAGGAGACAGCCCAGAAAATTTATATGGTGAAATTATGTGCTTTTTAAAAATTGATAAACTACTGTAGTTCATTCATTCAATAAATACCTTTGGTAAATTTTGTTATGTCACCTTAATAGAACTGAGAAAATATCTAATGACTGAAATGTTACAATTACCGCTTTAGTGCTCATATTGCTAAGGGCTGAATCATTGTACTGTTATTCACATCTATTATTGAATATAATATCTGCAGTGTGCAATTAAGGAGGGAGGACTGACTTAAAACAGTATCTTGAGCCTAATAAACAATCACTAATTTTTAAAATTGTACTTTTTTTTTCTGTCTTTTTCGTTTTTATCGGTACCAAGGATCGAACTCACGACTGCCTGCTTGCAAGGCAGACGCTTATGCTGCTGAGCTAAATCTCCAGCCCCTAAAATTGTACTTTTATTGTCCTTTGCTCTGTCACTCATTACATTCATTGTATATTTAAAAACAACCAATTTATTTGTTTCTATGGTCCAGTTGATTGAACCTTGAGACTGGTGCATGCTAAACAAGTGCTCTTCCACTGAACCCTGTTCCCATACCTCTTTATTCCTTATTTTGAAAACAGTCATACTAACTTGATCAGACTAGTCTTGTAATGGTAATCATTTAACATCATCACCATAAATAGCTGGGATTACAGGCATGCACTGCTACGCCCAGTTCAGTTTTTGTTTTGCCTGAAAATTTAGGTTGCCCTGAATTATTTGGATTGCAGGGCCAGAGATGCTAAAGATCTCTCTCTCTTTCTCTCTATCTTCTGTTTTCTCTCTCTCTCTCTCTCTCTCTCTCTCTCTCTCTCTCTCTCTCTCTCTCATATTTTGCATTGAGAAATTAGCAGATAAATTGTTTTGTATTTGAAATGCAGAAACCCAATATAGAAAGTAAATTGGAAAGCAGATATGAGCTGAGCGCCTGAGATCTAGAGAAGGGACTCTCAGATCCTTCTTACATGACTTATTTTGGGTTAATGGCAAGATGGCAGTGATTTTCATACGCTTCAACTCAAAGGAGAACTGAGATTAATTTATAAGTGTCTCTAGACTCTGCCTTAGACAGTTATTACATGTCAGTATATAGCTGTGAACTAGTCTTTTCTTAACTAAACTTTTTGTAGCATTAAAATGTAAGACCTATTATAACAGCAGACATCTTTGTGTTTGTTGCTTTTTCCAAAGACCTTCTACAGCATGTGGTAGCAGGAATCACTCAGTCAGCTTTGCTGGGTAAAAGTAAAACAAAAACATATAATAATCCTAATAAAGAACAAAAGAGCAAATGAGATTTTGACATGGAAGCCCATGCTTATATATTTACGGATGGGAAGGTGGAAGCTCAGACTGATGATGGTTCCTGCTGAAAAAAATAGGACTCTCATCATTTCAGGGAGCACCACAAAGAGCACTCTTTCTTTTGAAACACACAGAGCACACAAGATTGAGTTATTGAATTTAAATCTCAAGTTTTTAAAGATTCAAGAACAAGATAACCAATCAGAATCAGCAAAATAACAAAAGACTTAAAATGTTAGTTGAGAAAGTGAGGAACAAGACAGACAGGGAAGGAAAGTAGTGCTGGTGGGGATTAGTTGATCTGCCAAGGGCATTTATTATGTACTTTTGTCTGACACAGCAGGCACACATGAACCAAAGTCAAGGACAGAGGAGGGAGGCAGGGACTTAGAGATACTGCTGTCCAGAGCTTCAAGCGGCCACTGACAAGATCAAGCTATTTTTACTGATAAGCAAGGGCAATACCCAGGTCAGAACTTTGATCATGAGAAATTTTAATTATCCAGATATTGATCAGAGGACCTAGCAACCAACTACAGAAGGCAGAGTTTGAGAACAGGACTGAATTTCTTTGCTTCACATGGGGGGACCTGACTTACTCTTCTTAAACTGTGGTCAGTTTCTATTCTAAACACATCCTAGGAAAAAAGCCAACCATAATAATGGCTCAGACTTTAGGGAACATCAGTGGCTGCAATATTATTAGCCTTTAAATGCTAAGTGGAAGAAACATTAAAAGAAGTTGATTTTGAAAGAATCTGTGGGAAGCCCTAAGGACCTTTTGGATTTTATAATGTAAAGGAGAAAGGAGAAAACTATTTAAAGGTGAATAGAAGTGCTTCTTAAAATCATAAAGAAAAATTAAACCTCTTAATGACCTCAGGCCAGCAACATAGTCTCAGGGCTAGGATCGGCCCCACCATGTTGGGTGTCTCTCTGATCTTTGAAAAATTGTTTTTGTGACTTGTTTACATATGTTTGAAAGGATGTTATCTATTTGAGTTGATCTCAGTGAGTAGTGCCAGGTAAACGAAGGGCATCTTGTTTTGGTCCTTGAAATATTTCACCTCGACTTTATAATGCCTCTATAAATATGCTTTCTGAGAGTTATCTCTGTTCCATTATGTCTCCTGCAAAAACAGCACAGTGAAAATTTCTAAAAGAGAGGTCTGGCAGTTTCATTTCTTTGATAAGTTCGCTATCTTATATGTCAAAGAATTTTATGAAATTTGATCTCCTCTGATCTCAAGATTTGCTACCTTTATGTGAAGCTTGTACTGTACCCATACCCTTTTTATTTTGGAATAATAGAGTTACAGCTAATTTGCTAAGACTGTCTAATACTACCATAATATATAACTCAAAAGCAAGAAATAGAAATTGGTGCCTTCCCAGTAGCTATACGCCACACATAGTTTCACTAATGTCACTTTTCTGTTCGAAGATCCCATTGTACTTAGTTATCATGACTCATCTTCTCTACATAACAGTGTCTTATGTTTAGTTTTTGAGGAACAGGGGTCACACATTTGAAGTATGCACCTCAAGTTGAGCTTGTCTGGTTTTTTTCTCATGATTAGATTGAGGTCATAATATTCCATGTAGGACTATCACAAATATTAAATGACCTTCTAGTTACATCATATCAAGTTGAAAACTCTATCAATATGATTTTTCACAGTAGCATTAGCATTTATCAATTAGGTAAGGAAATGTTTGTTAAATTTCTCTGTTTCAAAGTTGCCAGCTTTTACTTTCTATATTTTATTCACTGAACTAAGTTACTAAGTCAGTCCACACCTAAGGTGATGGAAAAAATCAATCTCTAAGTCCCTGAATGAGTACCTATATTTATGCTTTGGCATTCTTCTTTATGGCTAATTTCATTTCATCTGTCCATCTATCTAATATATCATCTATCTTTCTCATCTATCTAACTGTCTCATCTATCTATCTTTCATCTATCTCACTATGGTTTTAATAAATATTCATTCAATATTTTAGGTCATGATCTGATTCTGATTCTGCTTCACTTACTTTTATAATCAATTATTCAAGTTTGGGACATGGAGAACTTCAAATATTTGACTCAGACTTTTTTGATGCCAAGATTAATAGAACTCATTAGATTTCAGTAATGAAACCAGTTCAGTTTTGCTTAAGACAAAAAGTAGAAATTTATTTTAAGGTCAAAAGTGTATGTCCCAGAACCTTGGAGCCATATCCTAGTATGGTTGATTATCAGACAGACTGGAATATATATTTGGAAGGTGGTCAGGTCCTCTACTTCTCTCTTTTGCTTTACTTTACACATCTCAGTTTTTCCTTTTATGAAACCTCAGGTCATCTAGTGGGCTTCCCTGTTATATCAGAGCTGCTAAATTCATGTATTAAGATTTATAGCTATGCAAGGAAGGTGTATTAGTTACTTTGTCATCCCAGAGACATGATACCCACTACCCACAATAAAAAGAGAAGGTTTATTTTGGCTCACAGTCTGTAGACTTTCCAATCCAGGATTGACTGGCTCCAAGGCAGGGTGGCATGAGAGAGGAACATGGCAGAAGATAAAGAGCTAATGTTAGGCAGAAGGAGAGAGAGAGAGAGAGAGAGAGAGAGAGAGAGAGAGAGAGAGAGAGAGAGATTAAAGGATGAGGGAGGAAAATATATGCTTCCAAAACATACCCTCAGTGATCCACCACCTCCAACCAGTCTTCCCCTCCTAATATCACGCTTACCTATAAACTCGTCACTAGACTAATCCATGGAGAAGTCATACAACACATTTCAGTTACCTTCTCAAAGCCTCATCTATGAGTTCATAAAACTTTGGGAGGCACCTAGACATAAAATGTAACCGAGAAGGATTTGACTTTCTTAGTTTCCTATATCAAAATTATTTGGTAAACAAATTGTATTGCTCCAACTTAGTTTAAAAGTATACACATTGTCTGAGAAGATATCCCAAGAAATGTTGTGGTTCAAGTAGTACAGTTTTAGCTTCAGTATTTATACCTTTGTCAACATTACAGATCAGGAAGACATGTGACTGAGAAGATGGTAGTGGTGATTTGATCTTGTCATATACTCCTAAAATAGAGGCAAAAACAAAAAGCATGTGATCATCTCAATATGCAGAAAAAAAGCATTTGAAAAGTACAATACTCATTCATGATTAAAAAAAAACTAACCCTATAGAAAATTAGAGTATATGGTCTTTATTGCAATCTGATAACAGCCATCTATGACAAATCAACAGCCTACATTTTACTAAATGGTCAACAACTGAAAACTTTCACTCTAAAATCAGGAATGAGAGATATCATCACTTCTGTTTAATATAGTTTTGGGAACATTAGCCAGAGTAATTAAGAGAAATAAATAAAAGAAATAAAGATACGAAAGGAAGACATTAAATTATCATTATTTGCAGATGACACGATCATCTATAAACAAGACACCCCCCCAATTGCTACCAAAGGATGTCTAGATTTAATAAGTTAGATTCAGTTGCATAGCTGGATACAAAGTCAACTCTCAAAAATCAATAGCATTTATGTACACAAATAACAAACTCACTGAGAGAGAAATTAGGGAAACCATTCCTTTCATAATAATACACAAAAAAGAAAGGAAAGAAATATTTAGTAATCAATCTACCAGAGGAAGTAAAAGATTTCTGTATTGTAATTTATAAGTCTCTGAAAAAAGAGAATCAAAGAGGATACCAGAAAATAGAAAGTTATCCCTTGTTCTTTGGCCAACATAGTAAAAATGGTCAAAATTCCAATATTGTTATACAGATTTAATGAAATCCCCATCAAAACACCATTAGCAAATCTCACAGAACTAGAGAAAATATTTTTAAAATTCATTTTGTAGCAGAAGACACCTAGATTAGAAAAAAAAAATCTTAGGCAAGAAGACAAGGGAGGAGGCATCACAATCCTTGACTTGAAATTATGCTATAGAGCTACTGTGATAAAAAACAGCAAGGTAGTGGAAAAAGAAAATTCCAGAACTGTAGATCAAGGAACAGATTAGAAGATGAAACAATCCCAAACACACTCACTCACCTTATCTTTGACAAAGGGGCTAAACACATACACTGGAAGAAAGATCCTCTTTAATAAATGGTGTTAGAAAAGTCAACTTTCCACATGCTGATGTCTAAAATTAGACCCATGTCCATCACCAAGCATTAAGCAAAAATAAAAATGAATCAAAGATATAAATATTAAGACAGAAACACTAAATCTGCAGGAAGAGAGAGCAAGTAGAGATCTTAAAGACATAGACATAGGCAAAGACTTTATAAAACAATCACAGGAGATGCCACAAAAAAACGTGGATCTCATCTTACTTAAATGCTTTTGCATAACAAAAAATACTAATAAAGTGAAAAGACAGCCCACAGAGTGGAAAAAAATTTAGCCTGTTATTCCTTAGACAAAGGACCAATATCTACAACATATAAAGCATTGAAAAAAATCAGGTTTTCCAAATTTAAGCATCCAATTCAAGAATAGTAGTCCAAGATGATTATACACCTCTCAGATGAAAAAGTACAAAAGTTAAGTAAATATATGAAAAAATATTCAGTATCACTAATCATCTAAGAGATGAAAATAAAAACAACACTGAGATTCCTCCTCAGTCTGAGAAAAATAGCTGTCATCAAGAAATCAACCAGTAATAAATGCTGTTGGGAAAAAGGAGCCCTTCTCCACTGTTGGTATGAGTGTAGACTGGTGCAAACACTGTAGAAATCAGTGTGGAGATTCTCAAAAAACTAGGACTAAAAGTTCCATAGACCTAGCTATTCACTTTTGGTATCTTCAGAAAAGAATTAAAAGCATCATATCATAACCATATATGCACACTTATGTTTAATAACAGCACAGTTTGTAATAGCTCAATCTTGGAAACAACCCAAATGCCTATAAACTAATGCATGGATGAAAAAAAGTGATTTTTTTTTAGTACAATGAAGTACTAGTCAGTCATAAGGAAGAATATACTTGAGACATTTATAGCTAAATACCTAGACCTTGAGATCATAGTCCTAAGTGAAATAAATCAAACATATAATGGAAATATCACATTGTTCTTCTGGTGTGAGAAACTGAAAGTGTAAATAAGAATCAAATTGTATAACAGTTATTATGAAATAAGAAGAAATTATTGAAAAGGAAATAGGAACTTGGGGGGTGGTGAAGGAAGGGAAAAGAAAAAATCAAGAATAAAAGGATAAAAGGAAAACAAGACTTTGTAAATCAGGAAAGGAAGAGAGATTTAAGGAAGAGGAGGGGAATGAGAAACAAAAGTGGGACTAATATGTAGCATGTACAAGTTCCCTATGATGAATGTGATCATGCATATCTAAATTGTACAAATAAATTTAATCAAAGAATGTTGCTTTGTCACTTTCAATTGACTTTGCTGTTGCTGTACATGAAGAAAACTCACTTAAGCATTATTTCTCTTTTAGGGCATCATTTCTGCCTACTCACTTTTAGTTATACTCACCTGTGATTGACAACACAGTTTTATTATTGACAAACATAATACTTATCCAACAGTATCATTTTATAAGCACTTTACTCTCAGGAACTTATGACTGTTAAGATACTTTTCATATGGAGTTAATTTGAGTATTTCTAAGAGCTTATATAGTTTACAATACATTATTAATTCAATAAATGGCTTTTGAATGAATAAATACATGAATAAGTGTTAGCAAGATATGCTTTAAGTTATGATAAGGTTAACACATTTACATTTTAAAGGATACTATTAATGAATTTTAGTTAAAAACACATTAGTGCTTGCTGATAAAATTGTGAAAATACAGTTTTGCTGTGCCATGACCCACAAAGAGACTTTGAAGAGTAAGATGCCGTAAAAGACAACCATAGTTCTTTAGTGGAGGGAGAAATTAGGGGGGGAGGAGAGTTCAAAGGCAAATAATCTGAACAAATTTTAAGAGATAAGTGTAACTGAAAAAAAAACCCATAAAAACCAGAGTATTAATTTCCAGAACCTAATTCAACTAACCAGAAATGTATTTATAGAAAACAGATGGGAAAATTAGAAAATTGGTTTAATGGAAAATGATACCAGGGAATTAGAGACATAGGCTAAGCAAAGAGAAATTTGCTTCACAGTTGCACTTCCCTTTTGTCTTTGCTGATCTGAGGAAAGACAGGGAATCACTTAGAATTGAAGATGTAGCTCGAGTTTTGAAGTACGAAAACCACAGCAGAGGATAAGCGGATGGATAAGAAGAGGAGGAGGAGAGCAGACAGAAGCGCCAGTTCTGACCTTGCCAATACTCTCTGGGGCTGCTGAAATCATGATGGACACATTCATCACATGCACTGACGTGTCGTCTGGCTTATTGGGTTCTAGTCATACAACAAAAATTCAATGCATTTTGGGGAATCCTTAGCATTCCTAGCTGTGTTTAACCTCAGAATAGTGTCCTAGGAAATAAACAGAGAGGAACTGGCATTGTGACCGTGAATTGGTGGCGCAATTTGAATTTTAAGTTGCAATTGTGACATTAGAAGTTAATTAATAAAAGCATAGATAATAAAATAAGCACCAAACCAAGAAAGAATTTAGGGGAATGTTTGTACTTAAGCTTCAGGCAGGGCACACGTGATTGAGAAATGTAGGAAAAAATGGTTCATGAAGTATGAGTAGAATGAAGAATGTCATTTCACTGGATTTTTTAAAGGTGACAAAGGACCTGCAAGAAGCAATTTAAAGGGGGAGGAAATCTACTGTGGTTCATAGTTTCAAAACATCCTTCTATAACTACCATTTCTGGTAGTTGTAGACCTGTGGGAGCAGATCTCATAGCTCGGGAAATCTGCTCACCTCATGGCAGCCAAGAAGCACAGAGAAATGTGAAGAGCCCAAGAGGATGAGGGTGGCAACCTAGAAGGTTCCCAAGGTTAGGCCTCCATGTCCTATTTTCATTAGGGAGGCCCTACCTCTTGAGATTCCTTATCTCCCCAGTGACATCCAGTTATGCATTTAGTAGTGGTTAATCCACTGAGAAAGTTAGATCCCACAAGATCTAATCACTCCCAGAAAACCCTCCAGTGTTATCCAAGTCTGTAACACAATGTTGTTTTGGGGGAAATTTTTAGGTAACAATAACAGGAATGACACGTAGAAAGTGAGGAAAGAGAGATCTTCAAAAAGCAGTCAAAAGAAAATGTGGTAGAAAAGCAGTCAAATGCTGCAGAGATTAAACAAAATTAGAGTTGGAAGAGTTTACTTTGAATAATTGCTATATCTATTTATAGAATATTAATTTGGATTGTTCTGTAAGAAATATGACTTTGCTTTTTAAATTTTAATTGAAACATAACTTGCTTTTTATAAAGTGAAAATTGCAATGTGTAAGTATAGAGTTAATCTAATAACATTGTTTTACATATTAAAATCTTGTTACATAATTTTTGACTTTCCTCAGTTTTTATTTTTTATTGATACATATTTGTATTACATAATGAGTACATTTCTTTCAAGAAGCTGCTACATGCACATAATACATGTCAGTTCTTTTTACAAGATATTTTTGGTACAGTAATTTTTTTATTACAACTACAAGCCACTTCTTAAGAAGATAAGTTAGTGATATTTTGTACTACTATTGTATTCCCAATCCATGCTCCATAAAGTGATATTGGTGGTGATGTTACTTATGAGGTTTTGAAGTAAGGAATCAAGGTGGTTTTGAATAAAGACAAGTCTCAAATTAAGTCTCATGCAGTCATTTTATATCTACATGATACTGGAGATTATTCTTTCTCTAAAATATCATTAAATTCCTATTATATATGAGACTTTTTCTGTGAAAATAGATGTTAAACCCAAAGTCTATCTTTAAAGAATTCATAAAATTTAACAAATAATTTCAGCAGAGTTAAAGACATTTTTACAGAGATAAATGCATATATTATTTAAGTCTTCTTTTGCAAATGTCTTTAGTAAATAGTAGCTCACTTGAGTTGAGGAAATGGAACCCCTTTTGAACACTATCACATTTATATAATAAAAATTATGAAAACTTTGAAGGAAAATATAGATTTACATTGTCCAGTATGGTGGCCAAGATCACAAATAGCTTTTAAACTGATTGAAATTAACTAAAATGAAACTTTTAGTTTCTTGGTCACACAAGTCACATTCAGAGTAATAAATATGTATGAAAATGGTTTGCAGACAGCACAGGTTTACAGCATTTCTATGACCACAGAAAATTATGTCAGAGTGGGGATAAAGCTTAGCTGTAGAGTACTGTCCTATCGGCATATGTCAAGCCTGAGGTTCAGTTCCCAGCACTGAGATAAAACTGTGTCAAAGAGCGATAAATAAATTTTAATAATTATACTATGATATATGGCACATTTCAAATAAATATCTCATAATTCATACTGCTTGTGAGCTTTAGAATAAGATAAATTATAATTAATATATGACTCATTAAACACTTTCTGTCTCATATTGCTTATATTTGGTACTCACATGTGTTATTACATTATTACTATCATTTTCAGTTACAGAGATGAAGACTAAAATTCAGAGCAGGTTAGCATTTTTTACAAAGTTACTCACCTATTGAATGTGTGTAAGGAAGATTGAGCTCAAAGTGAGTGGAAGTTCAAGAAGTCTGGATGGTTTGTGTGAGACAGAGGGAAGCAAAGAATGTCATAAGTAAGAAAGTGCAATGACAGGAGCCGCATTCGAGGGATAATATATTTTGTCTATTTTAGACAGAGTCTTGTTATGTAGTTCAGGCTAGCTGTGGCCTCATTTTGTAGCCCAGGTTGGGCTACAGGAAGAACTTGCAGTGAGCCTCCTGGTTCAGCCTCCTAAGTGCTGTAATTCCAGGAGGAAAAAATATTTTATGGTGATAGATAACTGTATGGCATATCTTAAATCAGTGTAGAAATCTTTAAAAAATGGAAATAGAGCTTTTGCAAATGGGAAGGGGAATAAGAGTTGAACTGAACAGGAAGGGATCTGAGCACTAAGAGACAAAAACAGAATTAAGATGTTGTTATGGTTGACACATTGTGACAACTTGAGAAGTTTAGAAATTTGACTAAGAGATTCAGCAGGGAGCCAACATCTTTACTCTGTAACTATCCTCATCCTATGCAAGAGGAGGGCAGGGATATTTTATGAATTCTACACTCACGCTGGAGAAGGGATGGCCCGTGTACAATATAAGAGACGAAAAGAGTCTTGCTGTTTCCCTATTTTACTCTCGTTGCTTTGCTGTCTTATGCCATACAGAAGTGTTGCCCCTGTGCCATGCCAATCTTCCTTAGAACCAACGGATTGTGGACTGAAACTTCCATTAAATATGAGCTAGATAAACCATCCTTCCTTGATTTTGGATGTTGGGTACTTTGTCCCAGCAATAAGAGAAAAATAACTGAGAAAGACATTGCTATGGCTTGTTTCTGGATGTTCCCCCAAAGCCTCATGTAATCATGGGGCAGGCTTCTAGAGTTTGTGACTGACTCATGGTCCAATACCAGGAGTATGAGTGTGAGTTCTACATCCAAGTGGGTGTGGCCTGCATATAACATTAGAGACAGAAAGAGACTTCTCTTCTGCTCCTCCCTCTTTACTCATGTTGGTTTTACTGTTTTCTGCCACCATGAATTGTTGCCCTCTGACATGTGCCAGTCTACCTTGGACCCAGCTGATTACAGACTGAAACCTCCACAAACTGAGCTAAGGAAACCTTTCCTTCCTTGATATTTTGTGTTGGATATTTTGTCTCAGCAATGAGAGGAAAGTAACCAACAGAGATGTATTATGTACATACACCAGTTCTGTACAATAAACATAATCTTGTCTGTTTGGTTTTTGAAACAGTCTCACTATGTAGTTGAGACTCGTACTGAACTCATTACATAGTCCATACTGGCCTTTACCCCTTGGCAAGCCTCTTTCTCAGACTCCTGAGTGCTGGGATTACAGGTGTGCACTACCATGCCTGGGGAATAAATTAAATCATTATATACTGCAAACACATACTAAAAAAACTTCATCAAATATCCAAGATCTCACTTGGATTTCAGAATGATAGAGTTCACTGAGCTCTTTTCTTTCTCGCTCTCTGTTTCTTTTCTTTCTTTCCTTGTCTTTCTTTCTTCCTTCCTTTCTTTCTTTCTTTCTTTCTTTCTTTCTTTCTTTCTTTCTTTCTTTCTTTCTTTCTTTTTCTTTCTCTCTCTCTCTTTCTTTCTTTCCTTCTTTCTCTCCTAAATTTCTATTTAGATTATATAAAAAGAAAATGCAGGAGATAGGAGTATCAGAAAAGTATTGCATGTTATCAGAAATACTGTAGATCATCATACAGAAATATTTTGTAGCATATAGCCATATTTCATAAAATGTACTTAACCAAGATGGTTATGGCTTATAAAATTACTCATATTATACATATTTACAAAAATAACACACATAACTCTCATTGACAACATCTCAAAACAATTACTATCATTATATTTTAATAATCATTATTCTTTCAAGAAAAATTTTTACTTATTAATTAAATCAATCTTAGTTTTAATTTTTCTTTAAAGAGAATAAAACCAAGCAAGATAAAATAGAACAAATCCAATCAAAGCAAACTAGTATAAGTGACACAGAACTTCAGTGCCTCTTGTTGCTTCCAAATAGCTGCAGATACCTTCAGACATAGTGAAAGTAAAAAAAAAAAAAAAAAAAGAGCAGAATAGAACCAACAAAAACAAAACAATGTGTGCAATAAAGGACTTCAAAACCAGACAGTAAAAAGCCTAAATATCTACCATAATATGTTTTGTTATATTTGAAATAGCTGCCCATGCCATCAGATGTAATAAAATCAAACAAAACAAAAGAGAATAAAGTCCAGTTTCCACAAAGAGAATGAAATGATGCAGAACTTCAAAACAAGATAATAAGGAATCAACAATGGCTGCCAGTTTCAGAAGGAGATCCCCCATAGATGCACCATTGTGTATTGTTATCCTCTGAATAGGTGATCAGACTATGGGTTTTACACCTACAAAGTCAGTGAAACACTAAACACACAAGAATTAAACTGTATTTTACATTAATGGTGATCCTTGCAGCCTGTGCTTCTCTGGATCAGCAGGTTTTTTATGGTGGGGGAGGGAGGCTTGGCTCTTCTTGTCTTCCAGCCCGAGGGCTGTAGGGGACTAGCCTGTGCATGGTGCCAATTTGCAGAGAGGGCTTACTTCTTGTCGACTTCTTATTCTCTTTCCCCACAGCCTGTGAATGACACTGACTTATGGGAAAAGGCTGGTATCTGATCGTCCCCCCAGTGGCCCATGCCTGATGCTGATTTGCAGAGAGGGTTTTCTTGGTGACTTCTAGCTCACTTCCCCTGAAGTGCACCAGTTTTAACTTTTCAATAATTAATTTAACATACATTACTGTAAGACAATTTTGCCAGATTCTTTCTATGCAATTATTTAATAAAAGAAACAGAAAAAACACACAATCATAATATGTCATCAGTGTTGCAATGACAGCATGTTCCTTTGCTTCAGAACAAATCCTTATGTTGAGCTGGGAATTACTAAGATGGTGAAGGATATTTGCCTATCATATCTCAATGCAGCTTTGTGTACTCTCCTTCCTTTTGTATACTTATAATTTTACTAACATTATAAAATGTTTTAATTATAGAATACTGTTGAAAAGGGAGAGATAAAACCTGAGTAAATGTTGAAAATTGTGGTTAAAATTTGAGGCTATACCAAAGAGCTCATTACTTTCAACATAAATATAATTTGAGGTAAGCAGAAGACTGTGAAATATTATCTATTTACAAATGTGGAAAGTTTCAAAACTTTCAAGGAATAAGTATGTATAATTCATAGGGCAGTATGAAAGATGTACTATAAGAAGAGCACATACTTTTAGTCACTGTTTTGGTCTCCTAAAAACCAAAGTGCACATAAGATCGTAGTAAAAGTACCATGATGACTATGAATGGATTTTACTTCTGAGGTGATCTAAACACTATTTGCTTAAATATACCACATGATAAATTTTTTTCATTACCTTGCTAGCTATATCAATATTTATTTGAATATGTAGATTTGAATCCCTTCTAATCTTTGTTATTGAGTTTTGGGAATTTTTTCCAGAATGCAGCAATTGAAATACCTCTGTGAGTTCAAATAATGGGCTCTGCTCCCGTTTTGCTCTTCAGACACTACGTGGGCTCTGGTATGGCCTGCGCCCACTATGAGACCTACTCTTTACACAGGACAAATACAAACTCTGGAAAATATTTTTGATAAAAACAAGTATTTGAATAAATTTGAGAATAATTCAAAGCAGGGACATGCCAGTGAGGTGTATACATTTAGAAGAAAGAAAAAGCCTGTAGTATATTTTTATTCCCATGGTTTTTAACCTGAGGGTTAACACAAACACACACACACACACACACACACACACACACACACACACACACGGACACGCACACACACACACACACACACACACACACACACATACACACCACTCTTTAGAGAGAATGTACATGTAATGGTATACAGTGTCTATGAAGTATAATTTATAAATCAAGCATACAGTCTGACATCACTGATGTACTGTATTAAAAAGCAAAGAAACATGATATTCTGAAGAGAAAATAATTAGAAAATGAAAAACAAAAATAACCAGTAAAAATTTACCCTGAGATAATCTAGATATTGTGATTAGCAGACAATAGTTTTCAACAGGCTATTATGGATTGAGCTGAATTTACCTAAAAAGATAAGTTGAAGTCATACCTTCAGATACTTCACTCATTACTTTATATGGAAATATGGCTTTTACAGAGGTAGTCAAATGAGATCATCAGCATAGTCTCTCCTCCAATATTCTAGTGTTTTTTTATGCAAATGACATTTTGAAGAAACGTGTGCATGGAGAGAACAACATGTGAACATGAAATCAGAGATTGGAATACTGAATCTAGAAGTGAAACAATGTCAAAGATTGTCTAGAAATCACCATCAAGCCAAAGAGGCAGGGAACAGACATTGGAAGGAATGGATTTTGGAACATCTTGATCTCAAATATTTTGCATTCATAACTCTGAGAACACAAAAATTGCTTATGCATCTTGATTTGTGTTGTTCTGTTATGAAAGTCCTACAAGATTAATACTCTTCTTTTGAGAAGGGTCTATTCATTTTAATTTTACATTTTTTGATTTTGTCTTTTATTTTAGAGGTTTTAATATATATTTTATAGGTATATTTGTATATATGTATGCATATATATGTATTCTAGACGTTAATCCCTTTTCTGTTGAATAATTGGCAAAAGTTTTTGCTCATAGGAAATATTCTCTTCACTCTGCTGGTTGTTTCCTTTGCTGTGCAAATTTTAATTTGATATGAACCTATTTGTTGATTCTCAGTATTATTTGTTATGCCATTACAATTCTGCTCAGGAAGTCCTTGCTTATGCCTATATCTTCATGAGTTTCACTTGTTTTATCTTCCAGTGAATAGCACTCCTGTTTTTACATTTAGATCTTTGATTCATTTTGATTTTAGTTTAGTACATAGTGAAGTATATGGGTCTAGAATCAATCTTCTGTATGTGGAAAATAGATATTTTTCACCGCCATTTTTCTTCAGTACTATTTTGGCCTTTTTGTCAATGCTCAGATTGATGAGTGTGACTGCGGTGGTTTCTGTATCCTTTATTCTGTTCCTGCTATTGCTTTATCTTAAAATGATTAAAAGAGATGTATTGACATATTTGTTAGTGGAAAAATTCAAGAGGAAGAACTAACAATTATAAACATACATATGAACCAAATACAGGAGCACCAACTATATAACACAGAAACTAATGGACATGAAGATAAAGAAATAGAAGAAACTAAAACATTTAGCTCTTGCTATATGCTTCATCTCAAGCTTCTAGAAAAAGAACAGCAAATCACACTCAAAGCTCATAGAAGAGAGGAAGTTGTAAAGATTAGATAAGGAATCAATATAATTGAAACTAAAAAAAAATACAAAGAATTAATGAATCAAAAAGCTGGTTTTTTGAGAGATAAACAAAATTGACAAACCTCTATCCAACTTATAAAAATAGAAAGAAAAAGACCAAATTCATGCAATAAGGTTGAAAAGGGAGAAATTACTACAAATCCCATGGGAATACAAAAGATTTAGTGACCTGAAATTACTACAGATCCCATGGAAATACAAAAGGTGATAAATACCTACTTCAAAGCATCAGCAACTGGGATCTCATATTATGGAAAGGTTTTTGCACTTTAAAAGAATTCACCAACCAACTAAAAAGAAAACCCACAGAATGGGAAAGAATTTAGCCAGCAGCCCCTCAGACAAAGGACTTATATCCAGAACACATAAAGAATTGAAAAACATCAATCCTCTCAAATTCAAAGACCCTCTCCAAAAGTGGGCATCTGAGATGAACACACAGTTCTCAGATGAAGATATACAAAGGGCAAGTAAATACATGAAAATATGCTCACCATCACTGGTCATTTAAGAAATTCAAATTACAATAGCATTGAGATTTCATTTTACCCTGGAAAGAATGGCTGCCATCAAGAAATCAACTTATCACAAATGTTGGTGAGACTGCAGGGAAAAAGGAACACTGCTCCACTGCTGGTGGGAGTGTAGACTGGTGAAAACACTATGGAAATCAGTATGGAGAGTTCTTAGAAGACTAGGATCAGAAGTTCCATTCAACCCAGCAATTCCACTCCTGGATATTTTACTGAAAACCTGAAAAGGTCGTATCTCAGTGATATATGTGCACTCATGAAATCTTGGAAACAACCAAGATGCCCATCAACTGCAAAGTGGATGAAAAAGATCTGGTACTTTTATACAATGGAATATTACTCAGCTATAAAAAGGAAGATCTTGAGGCCTTCATAGACAAATGGAGACAACTTGAGGCTATCCTCATTAGTGAAATAAATAAGAATCATATTTATAAATATCACAATGTATCTCTAATGTAAAAATAATAAGAAATGTAGGAGTAATAAAATCCCAAATATGTAATTGCTATTGTAAAAAAAACAGAGGAAAAGAAAGTTCTCTAAAGGATATAACTGCATGTATGTTTAAGTGTATAGAATTGATAACAATATTACTAAGTTTTCGTTGGATAGTTGAACGGTACTGTTTGCAGCCTTGCTATTTGAATGTTCACTTTGTATGCTTCAGTTTTGTAACTTGAACAACTGTTTCTAAGAGGACAATATGTAATTATTAACGTGATTTCTTATTGTTTATTTTTTGAAATTATGTATTATTTCTACCCCTTTTCTGTTTTTTTCTTTGAATAAAAAAATAAAAGCAAGAAATGAAAAGTCACTAGATAGGGTTAACAGAAAATTGGAAATTAAAAAACAATTTAAGCAGACTTGAAGTTGTGACAATAAAAAGCACCCAATATGAAGAAAACTAATAATAAAAAATTATCCAAAGAACAAAGTAAGTAAATTTGAGACATTAGTCAAGATAACATTAACTATTTGGGAAACATGTCAAAACTCCAACTTACTTGAGTGTCAGAAAATTATGTGTACTTTAAACGTGCTAATAAATAATAAAATGAAATAAATAACAAACAAAAATAAAGAAGAGAGATAAAGAGAGTGAGAAAAAGCAAAGGAAGTGAAATAATATCTGAAGAAACAAAGTCACATATATATTTGGTATGCATTCACAAGTCCAAGAAGCTCAATGAATCTGTCACAATAAAAATAAAAGGACAGAAAAACACAAATAAAATTTATGTACAGTCATCTCATAATAAAAGTCCAATATAAAAGAACATCATGGAAGCAGGAAAATTGTATGTTACATAAAGCAAAACAGCAGTCAAATGAGAGCTATTATCTCACCATAAACTATAAATGTCAAGTCAGTCACAAATCCTTTTCTTTTGATGCTTTCTTCCTTTGTTTCAAGTTGTTCTCTACCTTCTTTCCCTTTTTCCCTTTCTTCCTTCCTTCTTACCTCTTCCTCCTGTCCCTTGCATCCCTTCTTTTTTTTCCTTTAATTTACACATAAAATTGTGTATGTTCATCATATTGTGCACAGCTTGATGTTTTGAAATATAAATATGAAATAGGCATATTGTGCTAATTAACATGTACATTACCCATGTTCTTCTATTTTTTTGCAGTAAGAATACCTAAAAATATACTCAGTAATTTTCAAGAAGCCACTATGTCACTATGTTTTACGAAGTTCTCTTAAGCTTATTCTTCTTATGTAACAGAAATTTTGCATCCTTTAACCCCTCTCCCATATCCAGCATCTGGTGATCACTATTCCACTCTTTATTTTATGAGTGTGACAATTTTTTTCCACATAGAAACAAAACCATGTGATACTGTTCTCTCTGTGCCTGGCATATTTCATTTTATGCAATTTATTCCAGTTCATTCATTTTGTCTCAAATGACAAAATTTCTTTCTTTTATAAACCTGAATATTATTCCATTTACATCTGTACAATTTCTTTATGAATTATTCTGTTAATACATACTTTAAGTTGATTTCACATTTTCACTGTTAAGAAAAATGGATATATATATATATATATATATATATATATATATATATATTTCATGTATTGTTTGAAGACCCTGGAAAGATAAACCTAAGACATTCTCTGCAATAAATATTGTTGGAACAAATGTCTATCCCCATAAAATTAGAAGAATGCAGTTAAAACTCTATCTTACATAAAAATCTACTCAAATGAATTAAAGTCTGAATGGTAAGACCTAGAAGTGTAAACATACTAGAAAACCCAGGAAAAAACTCAGTGACATTGGTCTGGGCAAAACCATCTTGGAATTGAACCCATAAGAATAGACAATCAAATAAAATAGACAAATGAGATTATATTTGACTAAAAATCTCCTGGAAAATAATCTCTAAATGATTTGAGAATGGAAAAATATAAATTCAAACTGCAGTTATAGTTCCAAAATAAAAATAAAAACAAATGAAGTATAAATATTTTCTCAGAGTTAAAAAATGTAAAAATATTTGTTGCTCACAGAATTGTTATGTTAAAGGGATATCTTTAGGTTGTAGCAAAACTATGATGGATGGACATGTCAATAGGAAAAATACGGTAAACATTATTGATATTAAATATGTGGATACATATGAAAGAACCTGTCCTTTGAATTTCCTTACAATATATTCAATTGTCTAACAAAATAGACATCTTGTTGGCTTACAAAACATGTAGATATGTTACATATAAAAGCTATAACTTAAAGAATGATGAGGTTGTAATTAGATTTATATGTTAAAAATTTTCTATATTTTATGTAGAATGATACAAAATTAACTCTAAGAGGATTACGAGAAGTTACAAGCATAGAGCAGCACTAATAAAATAATCAAGTATGGCTATATAGTTAATAGGTGAGTTAAATTTAATATTCACCCCTTAATGTTTACATAATCTAAAATAAGGTAAGAAAACAGAACAAAAAATACCAAAATCAAATAGAAACCATAAGTGATTCATATCATATACAATTTACATTAAATTGTCAGTAAAATCACAATGATTATTAGAGTAGTTGAAAAAGCAAGACAATCACATACCATGTTTAAGAAATATATTTTAATTTTTAATTTTTTATTTTAAAGAGAACAAAACAAAACAGAGCAAAGAAAATCAGAACAGAACAATTCAGTGAACACAGGACTTCACAACAAGATAATAGGATATCAACAGTGGCTACCATAATGTCATTTTTTAAAACAGCTAACCATACTTTCACAAGCAATAATATCAAACATAACAAAATAGTATAAAACTATCAAAATAATGAAAGCTTTACAGAGATTCAAGAACAGATAACAGAAAATGAACAATGGTTATTAGATCATTTTCTTAAAAGAATGTGGCCATACTATCACACATAATAAAATTAAATAAAACACAGCATAACAGAACCAATCAAAACAAAAGAATATAGGCATGATACAACTTCAAAACAAGATGATAGGAAATCAGCAATGGCTACTATAATGTCTCATTTTCTTCAAAATAGATGTTCATACTATCACACATAAAATAACAAAACAAAACAGAATAAATTAATTAAATGAATGAATGAAAGCATTGTAAAACTTCAAAACAAGATAATAAGAAACCAACCATGATTACCATAATTCATCCCATTATATTCAAAATAGCTGTCCATTGCATCAAATAAAGTAAAATCTAATAAAAAGACATATCAGAGCTAAATCAAACAAAATTATGAAAACAATCTAAGAGCTCAAGACAAGATGATAAGAAATTAACAGTAGTTACCACATTTCCATCTCAGGTGTTTCCTCCCCTATCACTTTTATAATACCTATTTTGCTTTTTGGATCCCATTAATTCCCTCTGTTTCTTATTCTAGTGTTCATTCATGTGAGTTCAAACTTTTTTGCTCATGAACATGACTTCTAATTGCATCCATTTTCCAACAAGAGCCTCGAGATTATTCTACTTTATAACTGGGTAGCTATCCATTGTATGAAAATACCACATATTTTTTATCTATTCTGAGATTGATGGGCAAATTATCTTTGCTTTTTTCCTGGTCTCCTGTTGCATGGAACAATTGTTTTCTTTCCTTTGATTTCCAGTCTATGGATTTCCTTTCCAGTAAAATGTGTTTGTTGTATACAGTGTATTGATGGATCCTGTTTCTTGATTTACTCTTTCTGTGTTGCTTTTTGTTACAGAGTTGAGGCCTTCTACATTAATGATTATGACCAGCATGCCTCGGTTTGTCTCTGCCATGCTACCCACTTGGTGGTTGCCCTCCACTTTTCCCATTCATTCAATTGTCTGTCTTGTTTGGCAATCCTCCTCTGCTGCTGCTCCTGGAACCACAGTAATCTCTGTCTCTCTTTAAATATCATTTAGCACTTTCTGTAGGTTTTTTTTTTCTTTTTTTTTTTTTTTTTGGTGATCATGAATTCCTTCATTTGTTCTTTATCAGGGAAGTATCTTATTTTTCCCTCAACTTGGAAAGATAGTTTTGCAGGGTACATCAATCTGGGTTGGAAGTTGTTTCCTTTCAGGAATTTAAACACTTCACTGCAAGGTCTTCTTGAGTTGATGATTTGTGTTGACAAGTCTGCCATGACTCTGATGGGTTTTCCTTTGTAGGTGATTTTCTAACAGATTTTAATATTCTATTTTTGTACCAAAGTTCTGGGATCTTGATTATTATATGTCTGGATGTAGATTTACTTTGATTATGGCTATTTGGAGTCCTATATGCCTCACTTATCTTAATGATAGATTCATTTCCAATGTTTGAGAAGTTTTCTGCTATTACTTCTGTAAATAGCATTTTAATTTCATTTTTGCTGTTTCCTGCTTTTTCACTGATACCTATTACTGATACTTATTACTCTTAGATTATGTTTCTTTGCATCATCTTACAGCAATTGCTATTTCCTGATTCCCTTTCACTTTTAAGAGATCTTTGTTTTCATGATTGCTAGCTGCAGTCCTATCTTCAAGGTTTTAAAGCCTATCTTGTCCTTTCAAGGAGTTTTTCCAGCTTTCAATTGATTTTTTAAAATTTCCTGGATATGTCTTTGAATCTGCTGGCTCTTTCTGCCTGCAAGAAACACATTTTAACCATACAAAAACAAATACATTGAAGATAATTGAATGGGAAAAATTTAATATACTTTAGAAACAGAAAGCTTAAGGTTGGAGTACCTATATTAATATGACATGTGATAGGATCTAAAAAAAAGTTTGTGTTCATATTGTTTGCATGCTCATATAGTTTGTAGGCTATATCTTGTAATCTAAGCAGCTACTTTTAAGATAATAATACAGAATGTATTAGCCATTGCTAATTTCCTACTATCTTGTTTTGAACCTCTACATCATTGTTTGTTACTTTATTCTTTAAAATAAAAAATTAAAAAATAAAGTGTATTACCAGAGACCAAGAGAGATACTTTATAATGCTAAAAGAAAAACTTCACTAGCAAGACCTAACTTCAGATTCCAGAAACCGTGGCAGAGAGGCCACAATGAATGAAGCAGAAAGTGAAAGGAAGAACACAAACTGACAACTAATGACAGAAAAAGAGCTCAACAGAACAGAGGCAGAGAAGGTTGTATATAATTTCTAATACAGATGGCCTAGATACACTAACTTAAGAGAAAAAAGAGAGAATTTCAGGCAGAATGGATCAAGAGATAGGGTCCACTGAGAGGTTCTTTATAGGAAATATAATTAGCCTGAAGAAGGTTATATGGACCAAAATCAAACAGGAGAAAATGAAACTCAATGTGATAGGGAACCAGAGTAACAGGAGTAACTAGACCAGTATTTATGGATAGGTTGAACAGACAGGCTTTAATAAATGAAGAAATATAACTAGAAATCCAGCCCAGGAGTGAGAAAGTTCAGAAACACTTAGGTAAATAGCAGGTTGCCTCCCCAATACAAAACCGTGAGTGTTGGGGAGACCCAAAAATACACAATTCATTCCGGAGGAGGAATAATCCTCAAAAAAAAAAAAAAAAAAAAAAAAAAAAACAGCAGAAGATATAGCTAATAATGTATCAGGGATTGAAACCCCTATTACTTGCACCACTCTGCTTGGTTGGAACTTGTTTTGTCCTTGTTTGTATACAAGCACTGGATCTGAGGGGCACAAACAGCTGTCCATAGCACAGTGGACATCTTTAACTCCCTATTAACCCAATCAGGGTCCATGTAGGACTTATATTGTTGTATCATGACTGACCTTAGTTAAATCTGACTTGTTTGATTGCTACTTATGATTGACAGATTTTTTTCAAAACTGTAAGTTTGATGGTAATAAGTTGAGGAGTATAGACAACTATACTGAAAATGACAATGATTCACTACAATATCCATTATGATTTGATTACTACCTATTTTTGTAGCTCTACACTATCTGCAAAGTTGTATTTCTGTTAATCCTGTTATGTACTATATGTTTAATTATACTTTATCTGATGATATAGCCAATTCTGTTGATGACCACAAGAAACAGTACAGTGACCAAGGTAGAACTCCTTATACAGCAGATTTATATGTCTTTTTAGTTTTTTATGTTTATAGGAAAAAGTTTAGTTCTGCCCTGCTTTATTCTGTTTCTCCCTCTAATATAACAAGGATAGAAATACATGTTTAGACTCATGTTTACGTAAAACCTATAAACAGTTTATGAGAACTGATCTGATGACACATGATGAAATGAACAAAAACTTTAAAGGAAAGAAAGTGGCACCGCTGTACCCAACTCTGATTCTGGAGTGTTACGATGTGAAATCCAGCAATATTATTAATCTTTGTTCAGAAGGATTTTAATCTAATAAGTTGTGTTAGGTCTCAACATAAATGAAGATATGGATAAATGCATACATGTCTAAGTGTATAGGACTGATAACCATAATACTTAGTTTTTGTTGCCTAATTGAACAGAACTGTTTGCAGTCTCCCTGGTTGAGTTCCCATTTATATGTTCCATTCATGTACCTTGAACAACTATTTATAGGGGGACAATAAGTATATATCAGCTAGTGATTTATTACTGTCTTTTTCTTTTCTTTGAAAGTATGTACTATTTCTACCCGTTTTCTATTTTGTTTTGTCTTTCTTTAAATAAAAAAAAATCTTCCCTTGCTTCAAAAAAAAAAAAAAACCAAAAAAACACAGTATATCAGGTTCTATGGTATATCGTCAAGCAGATTTATACAGAATTTTATATTTTAAATGTTGATATTTAAATTTTGGGGAGCAAAATATAATGTAAACATTTATATGAAAATTTAAAAAATTTCAACTAAGACATTGTTTTAGTTTTAGAAATTTAAGTAGAAAATAGAAAACAAAAATAGTGTATTACAGTGAAAAAAATGGGGCTGGGGATTTAGCTCAGTGGCATAAATGCCTGCCTGGCAAGCACAATGTCATGAGTTCAATCCCTGGTACCTCAAAAAAAAAAAAAAAATGAAATGTTAAAAAAAGCAGAAATAAATGCACATAAAAATAAATTAGTGAACTATCAAAAAAGATGAAATTGACAATGTTGAATCTTCTGAATTTGAATTCAATTATTAGATCCTATCCACAAAATCATTCTGACACTAAACTCTGGGAAGAGAATCTTTCTGGGGCCCTGGAGTTGTTGAGGAACCCTGAGCTCATAAAGGCAGCAACAGTCTTGAGGGTAAACAGCTGTATATATTGAGTAGCCATTTCAGTCACAAGTGGGTACAAACTTCAGGAGCGTGGAGAATATGTTATGAAATTTATGAACTTTCTAGTCTTTGGTGCATTGTTAAGAATATAGAAATCACTCACTACTTTATGAATGTTAGACAATGATAATACATCTTTCTCCCTTTCTTCTATTATCTTATTGTATGTGTTATCCTGGGAGAAAGGAACAGGTAACACTCTTAGGCGTGGTGGAGAGACAATGGGAAGATATTCTGGAAAATGGAATCTGCATAAATAATTCTATGAGTACAAGACATCCACATAGCTAATTATAAAAAGACTATAATTCAATCTAAATTATTTATTTTATCAAAAATACAGCAATACAATTCAAGCAGTAATATCTTAATATATTTTTAAAACGATGTATTCATGGATAATTATTTGTAACAATTTTTATAATTACTTTCTCATTTGCCAAGAAGTCACCACAAATGAACCAGTGTTTTTATTCTTTAAAAAGGATTTCTATTGTGGTGAACTTGTATTACATTGTATGTACTAGGGGCACTGAGAGAAAAGAAAACAACATGATTTGTTGTTAAAAAGTTTTGTTTCACTGTAGTAAGAACATTTAAATGAGATCTACCTTCTTAACAAATTTTTGTGTGCAATAAAATATTATTAGTTAAAGGGATAATTCTGTGCAACTCTAGAGCTTATTTATCTTGTATAATTGAGATTTTATGATTATTAATTAGAAACCTCCAATATCTTCATTTTTATATTAGGCTTGGCCAAAAGATAATAAATATGATAGCAAACACACAAGCAACAAAAGCAAAAATACATAACTAGGATTATGTCACATCAAAAAGTTTCTGTGTAGCAAAGGAAACAATAAATAGAATGAGAAAGCAGGCTAAAAGATAAGAAAAGGTATTTGCAAAGCATATATTAGCAAAGTTAATTCACAAAATATATAAGGAACTCCTTCAACACAGTGTCAAATTTCCCCCAGTAACCTGATTAAAAACAGGAAAAACAGGATACAAATAAAAACAAAATAAATGATAGACAATAAAAACTAGAGAAATAGGTCATTCACAAATGGAAATGTACAAAGAGACAAGGAGGGCAGAGAGGAGGAGGGGGTGAAAAAAGAATTAAGATGTTTTACATGCATTGGTACATGCATGTACCAATTTCATATCAGGAATGTAACCATTAGTACTGCAAATACTAATTAAAAAATAAAAATTGAAGATAATAAACCTGTTATAATGTTAAAAATAGCTACTTAAATTATAAAACTTATGTTATATTAATATGTTTTTCTGCAACTTACTTCTGTCTGTTAATAATATCTGTACAGTAAATATCATTCAATGTGTATCTTTTTTACTGGCTGCTACTTCTCTACTGATGGACATTTGAATAATTTTTAACTGTTTTGCTCTGACAATAAATATTACGTGAGGTAGGTTCACAACACTGGTTACTAATTACACTGAGTCTTGTGAGACCAAATACATATCAACAAGTTACATGAGGTGAATTTATTACTCCTAGGTAGCAAGAGAAAAATAGAAGCCAAGGATGCATTGTAAGCTGGTTCCTCAAATTTCACTGAAAGCTTCCAGAGCATAATGGAACCTTGTCTCCAGGTACCACATTTGCAGCATAGCTGAGAAAACACAGAAATTGGACTCCCTGGGTTTCATCCCTTGGGGATAACAGAACATACACATTGAAGTATAAAAGGAAGTGAAATAAGCTTGAGTTGCTCTGGCCCGTGCTTTCTTATCACAGGATGTTGCATGTCTACCACATTCTCTTATTCTCCAGAAAAAAAGAGAGAATTGGGTTTAGCTGAAGGCCTCACAGAGTACTGTCCTGCATGTTGCAAAATGTGTTCTTAAATATTTGTCTGTAAATACTTGAGATACTAGTTTTACAGAACATTAATGTAATTATATTTATATAAAAGTGGAATTACTTGGTCATCAGGTACACATACAATTTAGTTTAATATGCACTGATCACATTTCCAAATGGTGATAGAAATTCTCCCTCTTTGACGATGTAAAATATTGCCTAATTTTTGCCTTTCTTGATAAAATTTATATTTTAAAATGACCACAATGATAAGCAAAAATTATTCAAATTGAATTTTAATGCAAATTTTTAAGTTATCATTGAGATTGGGCTTTGGAAAATTTATACATTTTTTTAAACTGCAAGTTTTTGTTCATCTTTCAAGGATCTCTTAGTTATTGCTTTCCAAATGTGATTATAAAGGGACAGAGAGAATGTTGCATTATTTCTTTAAAGGAATGGGGTAGAACTGTGCACTGTGTATAGAGAAAAGCCTCTGTTATGAAATGTTATATTAAAATGCTGGCAGTTGCCATGAATAATTTTTATGCAGTGGTCCTTTGTTACAGCATAGAAAATAACCTTGTTGAGTAAATGACATGTACTTGAATTCTGTGTCTTCCCGTAGTAAAATATTTGGACAAAGAAAGAGTAACAAATATTATTGAGCAATTTCTAATTGCCATATTTATTATATACTTTATCTGGCTGAATTTTTCTAGTAATCCCATTATTAATAGCATTTTACAGCTGCAGCATCAGAGGTACAAAGAGGTTAATGAAGTGTCTCACACTAACACATTTTTAGTGTAGCTTTCAGCTTAGGTTCCAGACAATGCCAAAGCCCATATTCTTCATGCCAAAGCATGACACAGTGCTTCATGTTTTTCTTAAATAAGCTAACAATTCTAAGCAGCAATTTCCTTGTACTCAGACAGTATTTCAGAAGACATCATAAAAGTCAAAATAAAGTTTGACTTTTGGCAAAATGAAGCAAAATCTTCTTCCAAGGAAGCAAATGACTGCCAAGTGAGTGTGCAGGTCTCACTTGATGTAGATCAAAAGAAGAGAAGTGTCAGCAATGGTAGATTGCTAGGTAGGATAGAGAGGATAGCACTTGGGTATGTAAAAAGGCAGGGCAAGATTTATAATAAGAATACTGTCTGGGAAAAGTGAGGTGAATATTACTATTGTGGATCCAGATACAAACAAAGGTTATGAATAGAAAGATCATTTTTCCCTAAATTTTTTCTGAGACATATGAACTATATTGTGTGCTAAAACATGTGACAGTGACATTTGTCTAGTTCTCAGAGGAATTATCCAGATGGAAATATTCAATATTATAAGTGGAGAGATTGTTACAGGAACAGCAAATATTATTTCTTGCAGTATCTAGAAGGGTAATGGGATACAAATATTTTCTCTACCCCTTTAAAAAACCATCTGAATGTGAGAGAAAAACTGAGTTTTTAGCAGAAGATGTGGAAAGAAAAAATTATTCAAAAGCAAATTGAGGAAAACACAGCCAATTCTGCTTCCTGTAATCATTAGAGGTATATATAGAGAAAGAGTATTTCACAGAGATAAGAAAATCGCATTAGTGTTTTCCAATATAAAGTCATGGAAAATCTATTCAGTTTTTATGGCTAGATTAAATTTCTGACCTTACAGGAGACACCAAAGACAGATAAGTGGGTAGATAAAACATTCCAACAGAATTTAATTAAAACTACAATGAACATTGGTTTGTGTTATCTAGATAAATTTTCAGTTTACTGCAATTTTTGTAAAATGTTAGTAGATTTCACTGGAGTCGGGTTCTGCATTTGGCTGTAAGATATTTTCTGACAGCGAGAGCAAGGGACAATCATTTGGTTTCATTGAGAAAGGAAGGCTTTAACCTTTCATCAGATCATCTCTGTGAAAGCTATTGATTGAATTATAAGGCTAAAATGTACAAGGTAGGAGACTTATTATGTGGTAGAGATATTACATTTATTAAATCATCTGCCCTTTGCAATACTCCTATGAGGTAGGTAAAGAAAATTATTAACATTATATAAAAAGGAAAACTGAAGTTCAAAAGTAGTAATCAGTTTACCTAAGATCAACTACTGAATATGTCACAGAGCTGAAATTCTTAATTCAAGTTTGCATATAATGTGAAGTCCTCACTAATCATCTATACTCTGAAATTCTATGGTAGATGTCCTCTAATTTGATATGGTAGTCAGCTGGGAAGAAAAGGACAGAGCATCTTTCTATCTTTGCTACTTAGTAGGTGTGAAATCATTAACAAATCACCTATCTTTCTTGAATGTTAATTTCTCAAATATCAAGAACAGTCTATAAAAGCAGTTTTTTTGTAGGAGTGTAGATAGCACGTATAAGGTTGTGTAACATGGAGCCTGATAAAATGTATGCTGATCTATTCAATATAGATAATCAGACTGAGGCAGGAGAATCACAGAGAGTCTGAGGTCAGCCTGGGCTGCATGGTGAGTTCAGTGACAGCCTGACTTTCATAGCAAGACTTTGTCTCAATAAATAAAAATAAACAAATATGCTCTCTCAAATGGTTGTATATGGGAAGCCCTGTAGTTGGCTGCCACTTTATATCTGCAGGCAGCAGGCACCTTAACCTCTCTAGGAGTTAAGTCTCCATTTGGTAGTTAAGCTTCTTGCCTAGCCGGTCTGGCCCACTCAGGGATTATGCTAATCAGCCCACCTTATGAGCCCCAACATGGGAGATTTGAATTACCCTATAACCCCCATCTTGCCACTGTTGCTAAGTTACCTGCTGACTCTCAGAACCCAACTCCCTCCTCCCCCAATACACTATATATTCGTTGCTCTTTCTTTGAATAAATGAGACTTGATCAGAGTCCTGTCTTGTCTCCATTCTTTGCGTCTCTTGTCTCTTCTCATCCCCACTCCCCATCTAGCATCTGTGTTGACTCACCTGTGGGCTGGGACAGTTGTGAAAAACTTTCAGATTTAATCTACATTTTAGTATAAATGGAAGCTATTTGAGGATAGGTCCAAAGGTTGTTTAGTTTTTAAAGATTTTTCCTTGGAGTCTAGCTACTAGATGCTCACTTAGGTCTTGCTACTGATGTGGAAGATTTATGGTATCTAGGAAGCTATTCTTTATTAATTAATTATTGAAGACTTCTGGACAACTTTTAAAGACCTATTTGGTGTGCAATGAATCACTTATGATTTTGAGTGATTGTAAATTATTTTTCTTCTCATTAAATGCAAACTAGGTTGTAGATATAGAATGAAGGGTCAATGTCCTTCTCAGAAGAGGTCAATCTATTTTAGCAATAATCTCAAGTATTCCAGCCAAAACTTTTTAGTATATTTTCTTCAGATATTAGACTTTGTCTCTGAAGTGGTTGTTAAAATAAATTATGATGAATAAATGCTATCAGGTCAATATTCCACTACAGATTTTTAAGTGGTCAAGAGCATATTTGTACAGTGATTATCCTATTCATCCAAGTAAAAATCACTGGATGAAGTCGAAGGCTGACAAAATGGCCCTATTAAAAAACAGTAGGAACTTTATGAGTCCCTTTATATTTTACTTTTTATATCATTGAACATATTGACAGCAAAATCATTTACTTATTTTATAAGTTATAATGACTAAAAAATCACAAACGTGCATTATTTTCTTTATTAGGAAGCTGCAGCTATATGAATATGATAAGGTATCATATCTTAATAGATTTTGCTGTACCCAAAATACAGTAGTGGGTATAAGAATCATTACATCTGTCCAAATGTAAGTTATTGTGTTTTTAGCACCAAAATTAAACTTAAATATACAGGTAATGTTTGGTCCTTGATTCATTTAAATCATTTATCCATTCATTACAGAAATGTTTACTGGTAACCTATTGGTGCCCTAGATCCTTAGAATAGTGATAAGAATTTTTTAAAAATTCAATTGTTTTAGAAAAAACAGTCTGGTAAAAGTAAAAACATGTAAGTCCTGTAAAAACAGAAGGTATATTCAATAGTGGAAATAGCTACTGTATATGGCAGAAATAGCATAAATGAAGCAACATTTTGCTGGACTGTTTAAGAGGATTGCTTGCAGAGATAAAGCAGTTGTGTTATGTTATGTGAAAGAGATGGCAAAGTACCAAAAAAGAACAAGGCTACAGAGGGAAAAGAACACTGTAGGCAGAACGGCCAGCACAATAGGAGTCAGGATGTTAACAGACTACTTGGCGAGATTAATGTATCCTTTATTATGTGTTTTGTTTTTATTTTATGAAAAAATAAAACACATATTCATAACCCAAAATTAAGACATAATCATAGTTATTACACTGTCTTTATTTTAAAAGTACTCAATACAAAATAAATCATAAAAATTCTTAAGAAAAAGAAACATAATAATACACAAACTTTCTTTTCAACGAACTAAGATACAAGATTAGCATAAATGAATTAATTAGCATGTATAATGAAACATTTTTAAAACCATGGAATATGTAATTTTGGAAAGCTTGAACTTCTCTCTACTTCCTATTTATCTGTCTTCTATTTTGCTTTTGTGAAGCCACTAAAAGTTTGAGGCAAGAAGAGCACCATGGTAGGAATGTGATTTACAAAGGCAAATGCAGGTATAATATGGAAAAACAATGACAAACTGGAAAGAGAGAATAAGGTAAGCCCACTGGGTTATTGAACCATTTTAAGTCAATGTGATTAAAGTATATAAATTGGGGAATGGACTGGTAACAATGATATAGCAGAATGGAGTCTATGGAACTGGATATCAGATTGTAGGATAATACAAGAGTGAACATAATCGCTTCCAAACTATGAGTCTTAGTGAGACAGAAATGATATCAGCACATTTACATTAGGAAGAGGAGGGAGAAAGAAAAGATAAGTTCCCTTTTAGATGATACACTTGGAATATACAGATAGCCAAGAGTCTGCTGTGGGAAAAGTGTTACACAGCTTTGCTTAGAGACCAAGTTTTCCTACTGCCTGTTTCCAAGCAGCTAACCTCTTTGGAAGCTAGTGCATGAATTTTAGAAAATCCAGATTCTATGCCAGCAGGAGCATATTGCAATAGGAATTCACATTTTATCTTTAATTGACACAAAATGGCAGCAAATAACATAATTTGTATTCTGGTGGCAAAACCAAGCCAGTAATGATTTGGAGATAACAGTTTGGTGTTTTTACCTGGTTACATAGTTTTTGCCCATACAAATAAGCACAAATACAGCAGGTAATTTTGGCATGTGATTAATAATACCTCCTTTCAGATTCTGACTAGATTCTGCTTGTTTATTGCTTCTTTTCTGATTTTGGCATGTTATGTGGCATGAGAATCTCTATCCCAGCCTCAGGAGAATCAAACAAAATTAATCAACTAGATGATTTACCTAGAGATTCCCAAAATAAACATAACCAGAAAAAAATAAAGCAATGCTATGTATGTACCTGGATTTGAACAAAGTATTATTTTTCTGAGGGGAAAATTAGTTGGCATAGTTTTCTTTTATAATTGTGTCTTCAAAACAATAGGTACAAGAGGTCCGTAAGCCACATTGGAAAAGACTGCCTTTTCTAGTGGTCTGCTCTGTAATCACTTGTGATTTTCTCTGCAGATGCAAATCATCTTGCTTTTGACCTTGTGCTGACCATGCAGAAAGAAGTCAGCCTCAGATTGTTCTTATGGTAAATATGCATTTAGTGGCTATGCCCACATTCTTTTTATATCATGTGCTTCAAGGAATAAGATCAGATCAATAGGAAAACTTGGTTTTATAAGACCACTGGTGAAATTTTGCTACCTTGCCTACTCATGCAAGTGACCTTCTGCCTTAGCTTCTCTGCCCAGCACCACTTAGGATCATCTCTTGCCTTCCTGCTCCTTGCATGCCTATGACTGTGGGAAGTGGGGCCTCACTCTGCAGCTGCCTGTGCTTAGCCTTCAGAATCAACCCAAGCTTTCTTCTTACCATCTGCTTTGAATCAGGTCACATTTGGCTTTGGATTTTAACGTTGCTGTTTCCCTGCCCTATGGGGGACGATGTCACTTTTGCCAGTGATGATTTTCTCTGATTCACATTGCCACTGAAAAGATTGTTCTGTCCTAGACACCATCTGCCCAGGTGTGCTAATGTATTAGAATAGCCATACAGCAAGCATACCCTCACTTTAGCTCCAAGTGCCAGAGTCTAGGATCTCTGATTTTTTTCTGGAGTTACTGTTCTCCCAGAGACTTTAATTCTGCTCTGAAATTATTTCACTTTTTCATCCTTGTCCTTGTGATAAATAAATGTATGTTATCATAGAGCAAGACAACACTAGCAGTTTGACTTCCATCACCAGTCACCACTTTCCTCCATTTAATTAAATGTAAGGACAAATGCATGAGTATTTTTTTCCTGGAGTCCGAAATATGTGGGGCTAAAGTCTGAGATTTGGTTACACATTTATTACACATAACCTTGAAAACATTGGTTCCCTTGAAAGTTAGCTTTCTTATCTGTTAGATGGAAAAATTTTAGACTAGACTAGCAGGAAGAATATTTTCTCTGAATCACTATTTCCTTTGCTGAATAAAATGATTGAGATTATGTTGGTACCATGTAGGAGTAGTTTTATTTCACAGTTACTTATATATCTCTTCCCCCAAACAAATAATAAATATTCTAGGTTCTAAGAATAACAATATTATAGAAACTCAGAAACACAGTTAAAGAACACTGAGATCTAAGATATATTAAATGTGTGATTCATAATTGTAATATCACCAGACAGTGCCCATCAGCCACATTTAAACATCTCCAGAATCAGGAAACTCACTGCTTACCAGTAATCCCATGCCATTAGTGGACATGATTCACAGTTTGGAAAGTTTTTTCACATAGAATCAATCTCTTCCTCCCAAATTGTATTTTCCCTTATTTTATTTATACTGTATTTATTTTTTTACTTTAAAAAAGTTTTTCCTCTAGTTTTCATTTTTGTTCATTACTTGTACATTGTGGGAGCCTGGATTAAAAATAGGATTCCCTTTAGAAATCAAACTTGATTGGATGCTGAATTTTCTGTTTTTGTGTTTTACTTTAATAACTGTATCAACCATTCTCAGGAGAATAAAAATCAACAAAATTATATTTTAAACACTCAATATCCAAAACCATCTGCTCTACCCAGAAGAGGCAGGATTGATGGACAGGACATGAGGAACTTTTTTTTTTTCACAAATCAATCCCAAAAGAATAGATTTCCAGTAAGCAAATCAGATTCTCCATAGATTCCTGAGGGGACTTGGCAAGTTTGTTTTACGATGACTATGAGAGCTGAGGGATTTGTTAGGTGGTCATTGAATTTGTCAATCAAAATCTAATACAAATAGATGGCTCTTATGAAACACAACAGGAAAGAACAATACTAACAAAATCTTTCAATGACAGAATGTTGCATTAAGTAGCATTTCGAGGATAATTAAGATATACCTAAACTTTAAAAATAAGTTTTGTTCTCTGTTCCTAAACACTTTCCTGGCAGATACCTGAACCCCATGAAAAGTAGATCCACTGATGAGTAAATCTGATTATAAGAAAGGTTTTCTTTTGTTGAAATGTCATGAGACATTTTGTTGATGGTCATGTGGTTCTCTACTTTCTCTTATTTAGACCTAATTACTCACATTGTCTTATTTATTTGTGCATCTTGCATTTTTTATTTGAGAAAAGTATTTTTAGTTGTTTATTTTGTGTAGAACCACAGTACAAACCCTGAAATGAAACAGTAGCTAAAATGCTATAGATTTATGCTGTCATGATACTTGGAATATATTTCTAGAAGTAATTGAAAAATTGTATAATTACTATAAAGTTTAAAGTTGTAATAGATCCTACAAAGTAAAACAATTGAAATTTGTGAAATTGTATCTTAGGGTAAAGGGACCAATTGATGGTAACGTAGAGGTGGTCGTGTAGGCAAGAAACTTTCTGAGAAAGTAAACTTGAAATGTGAAGCATGAGTCACTGTTTCTAACTAAATGTGAGTTAGGAGTTGAAATAGTCAAGAGACCTGTCCTGTGAAACAGGGGGTGGCTTGTGACAGAAGCCTGGACTGGACAAAGTCAGGACAAAGATAATCACCATTCCAACTTGACAGTGTACTGCTGCTCTGTCTCCAGTGTCTTTTCACACATCTTGGTGTCCTTCAGCCTTTCCTGACTTGACAAGATCTCCAGATCTCTCATTACTCTCTATGTTCACTCTTCTCTGTCAATACTCAGCTTGTCTTTTTCCCCATTACCTGTTGATGAGAACATAGTACTATGTTGTATGAGCATACACAAAAATTGATGCTTCTGAGTCCCAAACTAGGGATTAATTAAGTTACAATTCAAGTTCTAAAAACTAAAATAAAAATAAAATAGACTACCATATATTTACTGGAGTTACCATCACTATCACTGTGGCTTGATGATGGAAGAGATATTGTTTCTTTATTTTTCCTCCCCTTGATAATATTTTAAAACGTGAAAAAAAACAAAGCTGAAAGATTTAGAATCTATGTCCAAGGATCTTTAGCCCACATAAACAATATTTTGATTTAGGACAAAAATTGGCAGAACAAAAGAACTCCTTTGTCAACTTCTACAACCTTTACCTTATAAGAGTACCTTTTTTTTTTTTTTTTTTTGAAGATCACCTCTTTTCTCTCAACTTGAAGCTCTTTGGGGACTATTTCTCTTCATAAATAGTTCCCACCTTTGACTGGAAAATGTCACCACTGCAATGAATTACTCCTGGTAGACCTAATGCCAAGCGGTTCCTGGAGAGCTCTGGAGGTTTTAGCCTAATGGATAAAAGAAAATACCTGAAGGGGACAAGGTTGATCCAGTAAATAAATTTGACTGGCATTAAGTATTTAATGTGATGGTTAGCTCTATGAAGTGAGTACATCAAATGCATAATGGCATAGCATCCATTTGGATTTTACTATAACTCTGACAAGCCCCAACCATGTTGCATAGCAGTAAATTGTAAGTGACAAGTTCTGATAGATCTGTCAGCTTGAGAAGGTTTACTTTAAAGCAAGGATAAAATGTTGCAGGTTGCTTTATTAATAAGGTAATGTTCAGTTAGAGAGCAGAAAAAAGGCAGAATGATATAGTCAAGGGCTTTGGGATTAGCCACAGCTGTGTGTGAATTGCTGATCCTGTTAGTGCTGTGTAATACTGAGGAAATTGCTTCACCTTTCTGAGTTTCAGTTTACTAATGAGAAAAATTGCAACAACCTATGTGTCAGACTGTCTAAAGTAAGATGCCAACAAAACAATCTCTGGCACGAAGATTTGCATTCAGATCTTTTGTTGTGGACTAGTCGTAAGAAGGGCAACTAAAGGAGAGTGAGGGAATTTTACTGAATTGGGAGAAAAATTTGATTGTTTTTTCCCCTTCCTTTAATCATTTTCAGTAATGACCATTCAATTTTCAGAGTTCAGGAGAAGGGAGAAAGCTAAACATTGCCGTAGGCTGTGTTTCTTGGAAATAGAATAGGAGCTGAAAATTCAGTGCCATTTTACTGGAGTGTAGGCTCAGTTTTGCCATTGTGAGTAATCAAGGGATGTGAGATTTAGTAAATAAAAAATGTTAATCTTTAATGCAACTGTGACTGAAGACAGCTTATTTGAAGTGATGGAGAGCTATGGCACATGAATGGAACTTCAAAGCTGTCTCATATTGAAGTAAGGGAGCTAGTCTTAGTCAACTGTTGTGATTAGTCATTGGATGTGGGTTGCCTTCGTGAATATTACTTTGAACAAAACAGCTGCTCTAGGACAAGTATAATTTCCAGATAGAAGCCAGCTATGAACAATAAGCAAACAACGTTCTTGGCAACCAGAAGTCAGTGCCATAGTTCTAAATAATCTAATTTGGCTCCAACTGGATCCATTAATTTATATAATAAATTTGTGCCATCTGGAACAGATTTTCCTGGATCCTGTTTGGTCACATCCTAGGGACATTTACTAGAGGAAGTTGGTGTATTTGTACAGATTTAATGAATATTGCTTATTAGTTTTGGTGTGCTAATGTTATGATAAGGAACTAGCTTTCCCTGATGTTTGCATGGTATTTCTATCTATGATAATGTTTTCATGTGATAGGAAAATGTTGATTCATTTCCTTTGGTTTTGAAATGAATTGAATTATAGGTGGTTATAATTAAATATTTTGTTTTGACTACTCATATGTTATATAAGAGTGGCAATAGGGCAAAAAATAAAGATAAGACAGAATCAAGAGTCCTGCATACATAAATACACTATTAAAATTTGATACTGCCTCACACTCCTTCAAGCCAAGGTGGGCATTTTCAATCACTCTGTACAATCTACCTTTTCCATTGCTGAAGTTGCACTCCGGAAAATGAAGAATATGTGAATTACATAAGGAGTTGTGAGCAGGTGACGAACTCATTCATTCAGCAAAGTATTACTTTGTAGATTGTAGGACTAAGTGAAGGAACATATCAATTATTATTTGCTAGCCCTACTGTGTGCCAGATTCTGAAGGATATTTTTCCAAAACCATGTTCCATCAACTCTTCACAACCATTTTGTGAAGTGAAAGTTATCTTTAATTTAATGGGAACATAAACGCCTTGGAGCCTTTTACTGTGATCTCAAGAATGTTTTATTCAGGTTCAGTACTATCAAAATATAAAAGCTTGTATCTTTTTCTCTTCATGGAATCTTTTCCATGTCTTATATTTTGTGTCAACAATCAACAATGTTTATAAATTATGGTAATTTTTATTATTAGAAAACATGATGCTACTAAACAGATGTGATATTTAGCTAGCCATACTTACAATAGGTCTGATTTCATAAATTAGTTGAACAGGCATGAACTACATGACACAAATAGATGCTTGTATTTTCCCTGATTACTCTGCTTGGTTTCATAACACAATTTTTCTTTAGTGTTACTCTGTGATTCCCTACGCCGGCCATTCTCTGCTTATTTTGTTCATCTATTTCTTTTGTTTTAAACAAAGGTGTGTTTGAATTGTAACTCTGTGACAAGCACTTTCCAACGCTACAAAACTTTAGTAATAAAGAAGACAATTGGCAGTGGGAGGCAAAATTCTCATACTGGGTGAACTGGCCTTTTTGAGGAAGTGAGGCTTGAACCGAGGCTTGCTGATGGGTGGAACCAGAGCTGTAAAGATCTAAGGAAGAGCACTCTAGATTTAGGAGATAAGTGCAAAAGTCTTGTGATAGGAGTGGCTTTCTGAGACGTCCTTTGAAGGCCAGTGTAGCTGAGGCGTATTTACAGAGCAAGATTAGATAAAAGGTAGGATTAGGAATATAGAAAACCTACAAATCATTGTTTGGAAGCATTGGAATATTTTAAGCATGAGAACAAAATTTAAAATTTATTTCTTTAAAAACAGCCTTACAGCTGTTCAGAAGCATGGGTAAGGAGTCCAGGTAAAAGTTTACTGACATAATCCAGGCACAAATAGTTACGGCTTTGACTAATATGAAAGATACAAAAATAGGAAAAAATACAATACGTTTTAGAATGATAAGACTTTCTTTTTAAAAAGATTTTATTTTAAAGAGGGTAAAATTAAACAGAACAAAACAGATCATAAGAAAACAATGTAAGGGAGACAGATTTGAAAGCAAGTCAATCAGAGATCTTTACTGTCTATCGTATTGTCTCTTGTTTTGTTCCAAATAGTTGTTCATATCTTCATACACAGTGGATTCATACAAAACAAAATAGTATTAAACTGATTAGAACTGGATGATGAAGGCATTTTAGGTCTTCAAGATCAGGCAATAAGAAAGTCAACAATGGCTGCCATAGTGTCTCTCATTCTCTTTAAAATAGCTGTCCATACCTTTGGGTACGTTGACATTTAAAAAAAACAAAGCAAACTAAAATCACTCTGAACAAAGAATAATAGTATTGCTCGATTTCACATCATGACACTATGGAATTACCACAGGATACCTTAGTGTCTCTTTTTCTTCAAAGTAGTTGTTCATTTCATCATGCACTATATAATCATTTCTCATAAAAAGTAAAATTAGAAGACTATCTGACGACTGGAACAACAAGGTTCATTTTATAAAGTATGAGACAAAATAATTTGCTTTAGTGTAGCAAATGGGAACTTAAGGTGTCATGTAATAGGTATGTCCAGTTTGTGCTAAAGCCTAAAATGGATTTCATCTAGTTTGAGAATAACTGGTGTGCTGAATACACACTTGTTATTCCAAGATGAAAGAGGAAAGAGAAAATAGAATTTGGAGTCCCCTGTGCATCAGTCCTCCCAGGGTGAGATGAATGGGGGGGGGGTTCCCTTTGGAAAGTCAGTACTTGGCAGAAGTCCAAGTACTGTGTGTAACCAAAGGGGTTCTGTGTGATAATGTCATAAATACATAATGACTATTTAAAATTAAAACATTACTAAAGACATACTTCTATTAATCTCCTATAAATTACTATTCCTCCCTGCAAACACACTTCTTCCATCATTCTTGCTTTTTTCTATAGTAGTTCTGAAAGCCTTTTGTGAGTGGCTTTATGAGTTGTGATAAAAAATATGGAGAATGCTGCTGCCAAGTGCCATCCAATGGAAAAGTAGACTCATAAATAAATGCTGCAGATAACAGGAAGCAGGGAGAGAGATCCTTCTTAAAGGGGAAGGGAATTAAGAGATTAAAGGGAAGGGGGAGAGAGAAGAGAAAAGAGCACAAGGGATTAAAAAAGAATTAAGATGTGTTATGCAAATTCATCAACTGCACATGAGAAATATTAACCATATATGCTGCAAATATGGGCTAATAAAAAATTACAGTGTGTCCTCCTCTACCTTGCTCATCTGATCTGGCACCATATGACTTCTGGGTCTTCTCTAAAATCAAAATAAACATGAAAATTTTTTGAATTTATATAATTAGTTAGGAACATAGAAGCAGTCATAACAGCATAAGTAAAAACTCATAAAAATGAACTTCAAGAACTGCTTAGGGAAGTTTAAATCATGATAAGATATGTGTACAAAGTGAAGGGTAATAACTTGGATTTAATGGTAATGTGTATTTTACTATAATTTAAAAAAAATAAAATATTTCCCAAAGTTTTCATATGAAGACAATTTGAGGAAGAGTTACCCATGGGGAGAGTAGATAGTGGAAGAAACAAACAAGATTATCCTAGACAGGAAATAGAATATGTCATATCTTTAAATAAAAAGGAGAAGTGTGAAAAAATGCTAAGAATGGAAAAAATTACAGAATGCTAGGTTTTAGAACATAGTTATAAATTCCAGGCTATAATTTGATAATCAGGAACATAAATATTCCTGTAGTTATGGGAGACTAATTTTTTTCTAAACATGAGGCCACTACAGTTAAACAGCCCTCATGATACTTTTATTTGAAAAATAACAATTGTATACACTTATGAGATAAAATGCATTATTTCTTTACATGATTTCATTTTGGGAATGTAAAATGAAACTAATGTATTCATCACCTCTAATATTTATCATTTCTTTGTGATGAGAACATTTAAAATCTCTCTTTTATCATTTTAAAAATATAATGGTATTATTAACTATGGCCAAGATATGATATTACCTGTCTTGAACAATGAATTAATGGATATAAAAAGGTAGATGACTAATCACTAGTTATTTCATAGCTTAAATTAGGCTAGTTGTGAGGCATAATGGAAAGAGTTCTTCTCCACTACAACCAAGTATCAGATCAGGATAAAATTGCTATTTTTCAGTATCTGTGAATATCTTACTTCCTTATTGTTGAGGCAAAATATCTGACACACATGAGTTAGAGGAGAGGTTTATTTTGGCTTACAGTTGGCACAGGTTTCAGTCCATATTTGGCTAGTTCTAAGGCAGGATGGCATGGCAGAGGGCCATTGTAGAAGAGAAATGGGTCCATAGCATGGCAGACAGAAAGCAGATACAGATATTCTCTCAGGCCATGCCCACAGTGACCCATCTCTTCCTACAAGGCTTCACTTCTTAACATTGCACTCAGGACTTAGTCCATCCGTGGACTAATACAGTGATGAGCATCACATATCCACGATCTATTTATATTCCAAAAGCCCTACCTATGAGTGCACAAATGTTTTGGGAACATCTAGATATAAACAATAATAATGAGATTCATAAACAAATAGAAAAGATGGACTACGGCCTACATCAAAAATTCTGAGGTGAGACAAAGCTAGATAAGGCATAAAATATTTACTTGCTGTATTACTAGAAAGGCAATTGGTTATAATTAGGCTGTTACAAAGTCCAAATTTAACAAACAGGAGAGAGAGAGGCTCTTTATTAGTTGCTTATATGGGACTTATGTGACTGCAGACTACAATTATAAACTCTGGAAAAATTTATTCTAAGAGCTACTCTTTTTTATTTTTTTAAATTGCAAAACAGTAAAAATGGAGAGAAATGATGCAGAAATTTCAAAAAAAACAATAAGAAATCATCACTGATTAATATATTACATACTGTTATCTTCAAAGTAGTTGGTCAAGTTACAAAATCAAAGCACAAAAAATGAACAGACAATCAAATAATGACAGCACAAACTATTCTGTTTGATGAACTAACAAAATCTTAGTAGTATGGTTATCTATTTTGTACACTTAAACACACATAAAGTTATACGTGTATACCTACAAGTTGTTCTTTCCTTTTGAGCACTTTCTTTCCTTTTAATTATTGTATAATTTGAAGACACTGGAAAAGTAGGTTGTCATGATTCTCAAGAGCCTAACACTCCTATATAAATGAAAAAATAACAATAAAAAATTTAAATACTAAAATAGGCAAAATAATCATGAAGAATAATAAATTTGAAGAACTTCCATTGTCTGACATTAATAATGATGTGTAAAGTTATAATAATCAAGACTAGTATCACATTGATATAAAAATGGAACTAAGATTAATGGAATGAATATGAGTTTACAGAGTGTACTTGTATGTTCAACTGATCTTTGAGAAATGTAGAAAAGTCGATTAAAGAAAAATGTTTTTTAAAAAAATAGTGTAAGAATAATTTAATTCATATTAAAAAACGAACTTCCACTGTACTCTTCTACACTGCACAAAAATTAAAGCTGATTAATCTTAAAACATTACAATTTTACACAAAAACAGAAAAATAATTTTGGAATCTGATGGAAAGTATTTCATTGTAATTATGGGAGTTTGCATATGCATAGCACAAGAAGTTTATAAATTAAATTTGATAAAAAAATTTAGAATTATGATAAAGACAATTAAAATAGACAGATCACAAATCAGAATATTGTATCAGTCATTTGTCTAGTACAGGAAAAATATACCTAACAAACACATCTTGAAGAAAAAGCTAATATGCTGTGGTTTAAGGTTCAGGTGTTTTAGTCCATGATCAGATGGAGCCAACACAGAAACACCAATGCAGAGGGTGTGAGAAGAAAACTACTTGCAGCCAGGAAGCAGAGAACAAGTGGAGACACAGAGAAGAGGACCAGCTATCAGATATAGTCCCCAAGGCTGGACCATTAGGATCCACTAACATCTAACCAGAAGTGGACTTTGGCTAGTCATGCTGAATATAAAAATTAACTGTCACAAACAGATTCACACAAAATTTTTCTGGCAAAAATCTGATATGTAGAATATAAAGATTTCCTATAACTCAATAACGAACAATCAAGTAACACAATTAGATAATGAGAATATGATTCGACTTTACATCCTAAAATTACAACAAAATGATATCTGAGTGGTGAAAATCCATTAAAAGTTTTCAACATTAATCACCAAAGCAATGAAAATTATAGTCACGTACTCATATCCACTTGAATGGTTAAGATGAAAGCAAAAACATATTTGAAACAAAATAAAACAAAACATATATATCGACACCAAATGTCACTGAGGCTGTGGAACAATTGGAACATTCATATGTTGCTCATGGGAATATAAAATGGTATCATTCCTTTGGGAATAGTTTTGGATTTTTTTTTTCCTTGATGAAACCAAACATACAGAATGTTCCCCTGATCCTGGGCGTATATATATCCGCTGTGGTTAGGACTGGTGCAAATGATGACATAGCCACTTCTTTGATTTGGTTTCAATTAAAAAGTTTAATCTAATCTACTAGAGTAAAAGCATCTGATAGTTTTGAACAATTTAGCTGCTAGTTGTGGGTTGACCATCTGGCTAAGAGACGTAGGAATATTTTAGTAGTGAAGAGTAGCTTCTGGATGACAGCTGGCAAGAAATTAATGACTTAGATTCACTATGTCAGGGAAATGAAATTTATTAACAGCTTGAATGAGCTTGAGGAAGACCCAACTTCCAGATGAAAACACAGCTCCGTGGGCCAGTCTTCTGAGACTCCACGAGAACTCCCTTGCACTCTGCCAGACTTCAGATCCATGGAAATAGCAAAACTATAAAAGGCTGTCATTTTAAGTCACCAGATATGTGATAATTTTTCACATAGCAATAGAAAACTAATGCACATTTGCCATTTATCATCCTACTTTTGCTGAAATTTATTCAATACTTTCCATCTAAAGATTCTTTGAACTCTTCTTTCTTTTTCATCTTTATCTCTCTACCAGTGTGACACAAAAGTTGTGTATCTTGCATGATGTGTCTATAGAGAAGGAAGAAATGAAGTGGCCCATCATGTTGTAATCAATCACAGAGTCCATAAAGTTCAAGTTCCAGATTTGCAAATCATAGTGGCCTTGGTTCCACTCAGCATAAACCTCAAATATGGGCCTAATTTATGTTCTTCCCCAAACAAGACTATGTTATTAGTCTGGTCTCTTATCAAAGACATGCTGTTTAGATTGTTTTTCTGGTTTCATAATACCATTTTCCTCCAATTTTGGAGTTCATTTGTTTATTACTAACATGGAGGTGCGATTTCTCTAGTTTCTCTCTTTCAGATCTTTTATTTTATTTCTTTTTTTATTTAAAGAAAAAGCAAAACCAGACAGTAAAAGGGTACAAGTAATAGAGAATTTCAAAAAAAAAATAAACAGTAAGAAATCACCGCTTAATAGATTACATATTGTCATGTTAGAAATAGTTGATCAAGTTACAAAATTAAGCATACAAAGTGGACATTCAAACAGTGAGACTGCAAACAGTTGTGTTCAATGGTCCAACAAAAACTTAGTAATATGGTCATCTATCTTACACACCTAAACACACTTGCAGTTAGGTCCTTTAAAACACTTTCTTTTCCTCTCTTTTTTACAATAACATTTACACGTTTGGGGTTTTATTACTCCTGCAGTTTTTATCACATTTTTTTGGAAGAGAATAAAACCAAATGTGACAAAACCACACAGTCAGTCAAAACAAAGGATGGAAATAGTACATGAGGCAAAAACAGAATACAAGGTAATCAACAATGGTTACCATAATGCCTCTTGCTACCTTAAAAAGAATTGCCTATATCATCAGGTATAATAAAATTGACCAAAACAGTACAGAACAAAACCAATAAAACCTAAGCATTGGAGACATTACTGAACTTCAAAAGAAGATAATAATCAAACCAGAATGGGCATCATAGTGAATCTTATTTCCTTGAAAGTAGTTGCCTATAAGCTCAAAATTGATAATATCAAACAGAACAGAATAGAGTAAAATTAGAGTAGAATCAAAAAATAAGATGGTGAGAGCAACACAGAGCTTCAAATTGAGTTAATAGGAAGTCAAAAAGTTACTATAATATATCCTGCTAATTTAAAAAATTTTTCCCCTTAATTAAAAAGAATAATAAAAAATAAATAAATTTTAAAAAGGGGGGATTGAGATAAAAGAGGACACAACAACATACCAATACAGTTCAGAAAAGAACAATTTAAGCAACATAGTGTTTCACCACAAGACAACCCGACTTAATAGTAGTTACCATAGTGTCTCTTTCCTTGAAATATTTGAGTATAACTTCATATACTATAGCATCAAACATATAAAGAAATGTGAAACCATTCAAGAGAATGAAAGTATTACAGGGTATTTAGAACCTGCTAACAGAAAACGAACAATGGTTTCTATATTATCTCTTTGCCTATAAAAAATTTTGTTTATACTATCACATATAATAAAATCCAGTAAGACACAACATGGTAAAAGCAATGGAGACAGAAGAACAACAGTTTGATGGGACTTCAAAACAAACTGATATTGAATCAGCACTAGCTATTATAATGTCTTGTTTTCTTCAAAATAGCTGTTCATATCATCACAGACAATAATATCAAACAGCCCAGTAAAATTTCATACGCCTTCAAGGCAACATAATGGGGAATCATGGTTACCACATACTTTTATGTATTTGAATCATTTCTTAAAATAGGGAAACTATTTGATATTGATACATGTGAGTTTGATTTATTTCATTTATGAGTGTGGTATCAAGCTGCACCCATTTATTTATAAATAACTCAATGTGATGATTCTTTATAGCTGACTAGTACTTCATTATATAAAAATACCACCATATTTTTATCCATTCCTCAGTTGATAGGCACTTAGGTCATTTCCAAGATCTGGCCATTACAAGTTGTGCTGCAATAAACATGGGTGCACACATATCATTGTAGTATGATGTTTTCAGTTCTTCTGGGAATATGCTTAGAGGTGGAATAACTGGAAGAAATGGGACTTCTAATCCCAGCTTTCTGAGAAATCTCCAAAATGACCTCCACAATGGCTGCACCAGTCCACACTCCCACCAACAGTGCAACAGAGTTCCTTTTCCCCCACAGCCTCTCCAGCATTTGTTGTTGGTAGTTTTATTGATCTTGGCCATTCTTTCAGGAGTGAGATGAAATCTCAGTGTGGTTTTTAATTTGCATTTCTCTAATGAGTAATGATGATGAATATTTTTTCATGTATTTATTTGCCATTTGTATTTCTTCGTCTGAGAAGTGTGTATTCATCTCAGATGCCCATTTTTGGATTGGACCTTTGAATTTTGGGGGTATGATTTTTTTTTTAAATCTTTGTGTTTTAAACAGAAATCCTGTGTCTGAGGGAGAGTTCACTAAGATTTTTTCCCAGTTTGTGGGTTTTCTTTTCACTATGCTGGAGATTTCTTTTGACATGCAGAAACTTTTTAACAAGAGGGGATCCCAGTTATTGATTCTGGGAAGTATTTCCCGTGCGCTTTGATTCCTGTTCATCAATTCTTCAACTACCCCTATGTCTTCAGGGTTTTTAACCAATTTGTCTTCCAATAGATTTAGTGTTTCTGTTTTAATATTCAGATCTTTGATCCATTTAGATTTTATTTTAGTACATGGTGGTAGGTATGGGTTAGTTTTAGTTTTTGGCATATGGAGAGCCAGTTTTTCCAACACCATTTATTAAAGAGACTGTCATTCTTCCAGTGAACATGTTTGACCCTTTATCAAAAATAAGGTGGCTGAGTGTGTTTGTAGTTGTGGTTGTATCTTCTAATCGATTCCATTGAACTTCAGCTCTGTTTTGATTCCAGTACCATGTTGATTTTACTACAGTTGCTTTGTAGTATAACTTCAAGTCAGTGATTGTGATACCTCCTGCCTTGCCTTTGCTCCTTAGAAGTGTCTTTGCTATTCTAAGTGTCTTCTTGCTCCAGATGAATTTTAGGATTGATTTCTTGAGATCTATGAGGTATGTTGATGGTATTTGTATTGGGATTGCACTGAATCTGTATAAAAATTTTGGGATAATGGGCATTTCATAATATTCATTTTTCCTATCCATGAGCAAGTGATGTCTTTCAATTTCTGAGATTGTCTTCAATTTCTTTTTTCAATGTATTATAATTTTCCCTGTATAGGTCTTTCACTTCTTTCATGAGAGTAATTCTTATATATTTCATTTATTTGCTTGCTAGTGTGAAGAGTGTGGCTTCTCTTATTTCTCTGTCAGTGTTATTGCTGTTAGTGTATAGGAATGCTATCGATTTTGTGAGTATTGATTTTGTATCCAGCTATATTACTGGATTTATTTATTATACCTAAGAGTCTTTCAATGGAGTTTTGGGGGCCTTCTATGTAGGGTGTCATGTCATCTGAAAATAATGATAATTTAACTTTTTTTCCCCTATCTTTACCCCTATTATTTCTCTCTCTTGTCTAATTGCTCTGGCTTGTATTTTGAGTACTATATTAAATAGGAGCAGTGATAAGGGACATCCTTGTCTTGTGCCTGATTTTAATGTAAAAGCCTTCAATTTTTGGCCATTTAGTATGATACTGGCTGTTGGTTTGTCATAGATCATCTTTATTATGTTGAGGTACAGACCATCTATTCCAATTTTCTGTAAAGTTCTTACCATAAATGAATGTTGAACCTTGTCAAAGGCTTTTTCTGCATCAACAGAAATGATCATGTGATTCTTACTTTTGGCTTTATTGATATGCTGGATTACATTTATTGATTTATGTATGTTGAACCATCCCTGCATGCCAGGGATGAATCCCACTTGGTCAAGATTTGTAATCTTCTTGATGATTTGCTGCATCCTATTTGCCAATACTATATTTTGGATTTTTGCACCTGTGTTCATTAGGGAGATTGGTCTGTAGTTCTGTTTTTTTGTTGGGTCTTCCTCAGGGTTTGGTACTAGAGTAATATTTGTTTCCAGGAATGACTTATGAAGGATTGCTTCCCTTTCAATTTCAAAGAAGAGTTTGAGGAGTGTCAGCATTAAGTCTTCTTTGTATTTCTTGTAGAATTCTGCAATCAATCCATCTGGGCCTGGGCTTTTCTTTGTAGGTAAGGACTTAACTACATTTTCCATTTCATTAATAGAAATTGGGTTATTCATGGGTTATTCAGTAGTTTTACATCCTCTTTTTTTATCGGTACCGGGGATTGAACTCACGACTGCCTGCTTGCAAGGCAGGTGCTTATGCCACTGAGCTAAATCCCCAGCCCCTACATCTTCTTTATCTAGGTTTGGTACTTCATATGTTTCTAGGAATCTATCTATTTCTTCTGTGTTTTCAAACCTTTGAGAGTAGAGTTTTTCGAAATAGATATTGATGATCTTCTGTGTTTCTATGGAGTCTGTAGTGATTTTGCTTTTTTCATTAGTTATTGCATGAATTTGAGCTTTTTCTTCCATTTTTTAAATAAGTTGGCTAGGGGCTTATCGATTTTATATATTCTTTCAAAGAACCAACTCTTTGATTTGTTGATTCTTTGGATTGTTTTCTTAGTCTCTATTGCATTGATTTCTGCGCTGATTTTTATAATTTCCTCCCTTCTTTTGGCTTTGGGCTTGACTTGCTCTTCTTTTTGTAGTGGTTTGAGCTGTAACATCAGGTTATTTATTTGCATTCATTCTGTTTTCCTGATGTGGAAAATCAGTGCAATCAATTTTCCTCTGAGGACGGCTTTCATTTCATCCTACAGATTCAGGTAAGTTGTATTTGTATTTTCGTTTCTTGTAGGTATTGTTTATTTTCTTCTTTAATTTCCCCTGTGATCCACGGATTACTCAAGAGTTTATTAGTTTCCATGTGTTTGTGGGGTTTTTGCAGTTTATTTTATCATTAATTTCTAATTTCATAGCGCTATGATCTGATAACCTGCAAAGGATAATTTCAACTCTTTTGCATTTATTTAAATATTTTCTGTGAGTTAATATATGGTCTATTTCAGAGAATGACTCATGTACTGCTGAGAAGAATGTATATTCTGATATTGTTGGGTGGAACATTCTGCATATGTCTATCAAGTCTATTTTTTCACAGGTGTGATTCAGTTCTGTTATTTCTTTGCTGATTTGCTGATCTGTCCCTTGGTGTAAATGGTGTGTTAAGGTCTCCGGTTATAGTTGTGTTACTGATAAGGTAGTTTTTCATTTCTGTTAATACTTGAAATATATAACTGGGTATTCTGGAATTTGGTGCATATATATTTAAGATAGTTATGTCTTCCTCTTGAAGTTTTCCCCTAATGAGTATGTAGTGACCTTCTTTATCTCTTCTGATCATTATTGGTTTAAAGTTCACATTGTCTGCAAGCAAGCAGAATGGCTACTCCCACTTTTTTTGGGTTCCTGTTATGTGAAGTCTTATTTTCCATCCTTTGACTTTCAGTCTGTCAGTGATTTTTGGGGTTAGATGGGTTTCTTGTAGACAACATATGGTTGGATTTTGTTTCTTGGTCCATTGTGTCAGTCTGTTTCTTTTAATTGGTGCATTGACTCCATTTAAATTAATGGTTATAACTGTTTTATGTTGGTTTATTGTTGACATGTTATCTTTCTGCTATTGCATCTTTATCTATCTGTTCTGTTTGTCTGCTTTGTTTAGTGGTTTATTCCTAAGTGTATCTAAGCTGTCTTTCAATATTCTTTGCAGGGTTGGCTTGGGGATCATGAAGTTCTTCAGGTATTCTTTGTCATGGTACTATCTTATTTCTCCATTTATTTTGAAGGGCAGTTTTTCAGTCTAGGTTGGAAATCATTTTCCTTTGGGATCTAGAATACTTCACTCCATGATTTTCTTGACTTTACTGTTTGTTCTGAGGAGTCTACAGTGATTATGATAGGTTTTCCTTTACAGGTGATCTGTCTTTTCTCTTTGATGGCTTTTAATATTTTATTCTTATGTTGAATTTCTGGGATGGTGATTATAATATGTCAGGGTGTAGTTTTTTTTTGTATGATGATTTGAATTTCTATATGCTTCACTGATCCTGATGTCGGTTTTTGATCTCATGTTTGGGAAATTTTCATCTATTATTTCTCTAAATAACCTCTTGACATCCTTTGTTTTGTCCCCTTCTTTTTCATTAATCCCTATCAATCTTATGTTGTTTTTCTTTGAGTCATCTTGCAGTTGTTGACTTGTTCTTTCCTGATTCCTTGTTATTTTTAAAGGATCTTTCCTTTTTTGTTCACTAGCTGAAATCTTTTCTTTGAGGTCTGAAATTCTATCTTCACTTTCATTGAAGCAGTTTATACAACTTTCAATGGAATTTTTGACTTCCTGGATATCTCTGTGCATCTGCTTTATGTATTCTGTTTGTTTCTTATATTGCTCATCCAGGGATTCTATCTTTTTGTTTAGTTCCTCCAATATTTTAACTGTGTCTTCTTTAGATATGTTCAGCATCTCCTTCATTTCTTTTATTACTTTTTCTTTTACCTGGGAGATTATTTCTAGTTTGAATTCCTTTAAAGCTTCCCGGAGTTGCCTTTTTTTTTCTGTTGCTATTATGTATGATATTTCAGGTGTGTGGCAAATATTTTCTTCTCCGAACGTCACTGCTAAGGTTTCTTTGGCTGGGCTGGAGGTTTGAGATTGTAATTTGTTCTTTGGTTTTTTTTGTTTTCCTGTATTTCTGTGTTTCAAATGTTATTCCAAGGTTTCCCCAGAGTCTGTTGGAGATCTTCTATGCCCTCAGCTCCTGGGACTCTGGCCACCTAGCTCCCTGGATTGAGTGAGGGTCACTGCGGGTGTTGCAGGCTGTTCCAAGCACAGCCCCTGAACTGATGGCTTCTGCTCATCCAGAATTCCAGATTCCTCCCTCCTAGCACAGCAGGGAGTGGGGAGGCAGCCCTAGGTGTGCATAGGACCCACTGCACTGGTCCAGTGCACCAGGAGCCACAGAGTTCCTCTCTGGGGATGAGCAAGGGTCCCAAACTAGCTGGACTCGGGGGAAGGTGCATGGGGCACTACGTTTAGTTGCCTAGCCTCGGAACTAATCTCTTGGGTTTTTCTGATGCATTAAAAAATCTAGAACAAATGTAGAAATGTTTCAAAAACTTGTATTCATTCAAAATTGAACAAAATTGTTCAATTTGTTCAAAATTGAACAAAAATTGAAATACAGACAAATGAAATTTAAGAGGATTCAAAATTGAATTTTTCAAATGTACAGATTAACTGATATTGTGTTAACTTACTTCTCCAAGTTATTTAATTTCCACTTCTCAATGCAGGGCTTAGTGAGCAAATGCATGTCAATTTCTGATGTGAACAAAAGATCATCACTAAAAACCTTTTAGAAAAGAGCTATGATCACTACTTCCTTATCGTCAATCCAAACCTTTGTTCAGGAACATCATTAAGCAACAGTTCCCATTGGGCCAGATTTCAACCAGATTAATGATTTGTTTATATGGTAGCTAATTTAGGGTGTGGTCTTAACTAAGGAGCTTTGAAGGGATGCATATGATGTTCAGGTAAGGGAGTTTAGAACAGAAACAACGAATCTGGAGACTTGCTGTGGTTTTTTCACTTACCTAAGCATTTGTTTTTCTGGAGCTGGGCATTGAACCCAGGGCCTTTGCCTGAGGTACATTCCCAGTAATTTTATTTTTCATTTTGAGACAGACTTTTTAAGTCCCAACTTAAGGTGCTCAGGCTGGGCCCAAAGTTGTGATCCTAGAGTGCTGGTATATTACAGGCATGGACCATCATGCCCAAATTTACCTATACTATTTTTTATGGAAGGAGGAACACATATCTATTTTATTCATTTAAAAAATTCCCTGATCATGCCTTTTTTTTAATTTAAAAGGAAAAATAGAAAAAAACAGAACAAAACAAAACAGTGTAAGGGTACAGTTAATACAGAACTGCAAAAAAAAAAAAAAAAAAGAGTAAGAAATCACCAGTTAATAGATTACACATAATCATTTTAGAGATTTTTGCTCAAGTCTCAGGATCAAAGCATACAAAGTGGACATTCAAACAGTGAGAATGCAAACAGTTGTGTTCAATGATCCAACCAAAACATTAATATGGTCATCTATTTAACACCCCTAAGCATACTTGCAGTTGTATCTTTTAGAGCACTATTTTTTCCTCGCTTTTTTACAACAAAATTTACACATTTTGGGTTTTATTACTCCCATAGTTCTTATTACTTTTTTTTGGAAGAGAATAAAGTCAAATATGACAAAACAAAGCTGTCAGTCAAAACCAAGGATAGACATAGCACATGATGTAAAAACAGTATAAGGTTATCAACAATGGTTACCAAAATGCCTCTTACTTCCTTAAAAAGAATTGTCTATCTCATTAGGTATTATAAAGTTGAACAAAACAGTAGAGAACAAGACCAATAAAACCTAAACATTGTAAACATTACAGGACTTCAAAAGAAGATAATAGTCAAACCAGAATGGGAATCATAGTGAATCTTATTGCCTTCAACATAGTTGCCTACACCCTCAAATGATACTATCATACAGAATGGAACAGAGTCTAATCAGTCAAAACAAGATAGTGGGAGTATTACAGGACTTCAGATCAAGTTAATAGGAAATCAAAACAGTTACTATAATATAACTTGCTATTTTTTTATTTTTTCCCCTTAATTAAAAAATCATAAAAAATAACTAAATAATTTTTAATGAATAAGGGAGAGATTGAGATAAAAGAGGACATAACAACATAACAATGCAGGTCAAAGTATGACAGTTTCAGCAACCTAGTGCTTCAGTACCAAATAACCTGACTTAATAATAGTTACCATAGGACTTCCAGGAGAACATCGTGGACAGATAGCAACAGTTACGGAGGCTCTCTGAAAGACCCAGCTTAGAATTCAGGAATGGTGCAGAGTAAGGAATCATAAGCAAGTGGAGATATGCCCTGCTGACCCAAAAACGAACTGGGCTGAGAGAAACCACTTGGAACGCAATCCTTGTGCTATAACAGGAACAGAAAAGCCTCAGTGTGGAAGCAGGAGCCCACAGCATTGGAAGCCATGATTTGGGTTTCCTCGCAGCACGGCGGCTGCGTCTGAATCGTCTCGGCAGGGAGAGAGATGCGCGGAAGCTCTGAGAACGGGAATCGGCGAACGGAGTTGAAAAGAGGACTGGCAGAGAGCTGTGCATTGACTTGTGGTGAGGTGAGTGAGAGAAACTGACACTCTTCCACAGTTTAGGAGACTCCAACAGAGGACATTCTGGGACTGGGCAGACTTGCGGGAACAGGGCACTGCAGCGACTTCAGCCACGTATCCCCCTCTCAAGCGGGATTGGTGAGAAGTGTCTAGCCTACGTGATGCTGCTGGCTGAGACCCAGTAGGCTAGCAAAACCCAGATCCCAGAGCCTGAAGGTGACCTGGAGGGGCGGGCCCCGCATAGGCTGCCTGGTCTGCAACTTCCTGGTGTGCTGTGGAGGGCGGGAACACCTAGCCAGCGCAATTCAATCAGACTGTGGTTGACAGGGAAGGAAGCTGGGCCTCCTATATACGCTTGCATATATAAGGAACAAAGAATATGGGAAGAGGGAGCAACAAGAAAGGCCCTTTGGCCCCCAATTCTGAGAAACAAGCAACAGTGGACACCGCACCAATAGACATAAAGTGCCATCTTGAGAGCCTCATAGATGAGTTCAGGAATAAAGTTATTAATGACCTGAAGCTAGAAATGAGCAGAATAGTTAGAGAAATGCTAAGCATCACCCAAGAAAAAACAGATGGTGGAATGGAAGAACAGAAAAAGAGGGGAGAATTGTTTGATGGAGAAAATAGAGAAAGCATAGAATACGTGAAGCAGGTTCAAAGAGACTGCCAGGAAAATAAAAACTCTATCGAAAACTGGCATAACAGCTTGAAAGAAACTAAGGACAGACTATCTAAACTGGAGGGAAGATTTGTAATATGGGAGAATGAAATGAAAAACTTCCTAAAAGTAACAAAGAAACAAACAGCAATAATACAAAGACTAGAAGATGATAAGAGGATCCATAACTTAAGAATTAAGAACATAAAAGAAGAAGTAGGGACACAAACAAATGAACTACAAAAGCTACTCACAGAAATAATCTAGGAGAATTTTTCTAATTTAGCAAAAGGTAAAGATACTCAGTTGTATGAAGCGTACAGGACCCCAGCCACCTACAACCCAAACAGGCATATAATAATTAAAATTCCAGAAATTCAATACAAGAACAGAATATTAAAAGCTGTCAGAGACAAGAAACAGACCACTTACAAGGGAACACCCATCAGAATTACAGTAGATTTCTCTTCACAAACCATCAAATCATGAAGAGTGTGGGGGGAAATAATTCATGCTTTGAAAGTTAATAATCTCCAGCCAAGATTGATATATCCTGCACAACTATCCCTGGAAATTGATGGAAAAACAAGGTGCATCCAGGATAAAGAGGAACTAGGGGAATATGCAACCATGAATTCAACTCTAAAGAGAATACTGCAGGATATTCTAAAAAAGAAAAATACAAAGAATCCAGAAATAGTGGCAGAGAGGCCATAATGAATGGAGCAGAAAACAAAATGAAGAAGACAAACTGACAACTAATGAGAGAAAAGAGCTCTACAGAAATGAGGCAGAGAAGATTGGATGATAGGAACAGCTATTTTGGAGAAAATGGCATCTTAATAGGTAATACTGATTTAGTATCATCTTGTTTTGAAGTCTCATCAAGCTTTTGTTCTGTCTGCATTGGTCTAAACAGGTTGTATCTTATTGTATTTTATTATGTATGATAGTATAAGCAAAAACTTTTAAAGACAAGGAGATTATACAGAAACCATTGTTCATTTTCTGTTAGTTGATTCTAAATACCCTGTAATGCTGTCATTCTCTTAAATGGTTTTACATTGTTTTGATATATTTGATGCTACAGTATACAAAGTTATACTCAAAGATTTCAAGGAAAGAGACAATATGGTAACTACTTTTACGTGGGGATAATCTTGTGGTGAAACACTATTCTGCTTAAATGGTTATGTTTTGATCTGCACTGTTTTGCTGTTATGCCCTCTTTTATCTCAATCTCCACTTCATTATTTACTTTTTTATTTTTATTCTTTTAATTAAGGGAAAAATAAATAAAAATAGCAGGATATATCATAGTAACCCACTTTGACTTTCCATTATCTTGATTTAAAGCCCTGTATTACTCTCACCAACTTGTTTTTGATTGATGTCCCCCTATTCTGTTTTGCTTGATAGTACCATGTTCGAAAGTTTAAGCAACAGCTGTGAAGATAGTGAGATTCATTATGACGCCCATTCTCGTTGACTATTATCTACTTTTGAAGACCTGTAATGTCTCCATTGTTTTGGTTTTGTCGGTTTTGTTCTTTACTGTTTTGTTCAATTTTATTATAACTGATGATATAGGCAATTCTATTAGAGGTAGCGGGAGGCATTATAGTAACCATTGTTGATCACCTTGTATTATGCTTTTACATTATCTATTATGTCCACCCTTTTGATTTGATTGACTCTGTTCTGTTATGTCACATTTGGTTCTACTCCCTTCCAAAAAAGTAATAAGAACTGAGGGAGCAACAAAACCCAAAATGTGTAATTGTCATTGTACAAAAGATAGGAAAAGAAAGTGCTCTAAATGATATAACTGCATGTATATTTAAGTGTATAAGATAGATAATGATATCACTGAGTTTTGTTGGATCATTGAACAGAACTGTTTGCAGTCTCACTGTTGGAATGTCCACTTTACAAGCTTTAATTTTGTGACTTGAACAATTATTTCTGAAATGACAATATGTAATCCATTAACTAGTGATTTCCTACTGTTTATTTTTTTTCTGTAAATCTGTATAACTTGTACCCTTTCTCGGCTTTTTTTTCTCCTTAAATAAAATTAAAAAGAAAATAATAGTTACCATAGTGTCTTTGTCCTTGAAATATTTGTATATAATTTCATATGCTATAGCATCAAACATTTCAAGACAGTGTAAAACCATTCAAGTGAATGAAAGCATTGTAGCGTATTTAGAAGCAGCTAACAGAAAATGAACAATGGTTTCTATATTGTCTCTTTGCCTATAACAATTTTTGTTTATACTATCACATATAATATAATCCAGCAAGATATACCATGATAAAACCAGTGGAGTCAGAAGAGCCATAGTGTGCTGGGGCTTCAAAACAAGATGATATTAAATCAGCACTAGCTATTATGATGACTTGTTTTCTTTAATATAGCTGGTCATTTCATCACAGGCAATAATATCAAACAGACAGAATAAAGCCATTCTAATTAATAAGTGAAAACTTTATAAGGCTTCAAGGCCACATAATGGGGAATCATACTTTTATATATTTGAATCATTTCTTACATTAGGGAATCTATTCAGTATTCACACATGCGAGATTGATTTATTTCACTTATGAGTATGGTCTCAAACTGCACCCATTTATTGAAAAATATCTAAATGTGATCCTTCTTTATAGCTGAGTAGTACTCCATTGTATAGAAATACCACTATTTTTTTATCCATTCCTCAGTTGATGGACACTTGGGTTGTTTCCAAGATCTGGCTATTACAAATTGTGCTGCCATAAACATAGGTGCACATATATCACTGTGGTATGATGTTTTCAGTTCTTCTGGATATATGCCTAGAAGTGGAATAGCTGGAACAAATGGGACTTTCAATCTCAGCATTTGAGAAATCTCCAGACTGACCTCCACAATGGTTGCACCAGTCTACACTCCCACCAAAAGTGCAGGAGAGTTCCTTTTCCCCCACAGCCTATCCAGCATTTGTTGTTGGTGGTATTCTTCATCTTCATCCTGGCCATTCTTTCAGGAGTGAGATGAAATCTCAGTGTGGTTTTAATTTGCATTTCTCTAATGACCAATGTTGATGAACGTTTTTTCATGTATTTATTTGCCATTTGTATTTCTTCATCTGAGAAGTGTGTATTCATCTCAGATGCCCATTTTTGGATTGGATCTTTGAATTTTGGGGGTCTGAGCTTTTTTAATTCTTTAGATGTTTTAGACAAAATCCCTTGTCTGAAGGGGAGTTCACTAAGATCTTTTCCCAGTTTGTTGGTTTTCTTTTCAGTATGCTGGAGATTTCTTTTGACATGCAGAAACTTTTTAATAGGAGGTGGTCTCAGTTATTGATTCTTGGAAGTATTTCCCGTGTGATTTGAGTCCTGTTCATGAATTCTCTACCTACCCCTATGTCTTAGGGTTTTTAACCAATTTGTCTTCCAATAGATTTAGTGTTTGTGTTTTAATATTCAGATCTTTGATCCATTTAGATTTTATTTTAGTACATGGTATAGGCATGGGTCTAATTTTAGTTTTCAGCATACGGAGAGCCAGTTTTCCAACACCATTTATTAAAGAGACTGTTGTTCTTCCAGTGAACCTGCTTGACTCCTTAAAGATAAGGTGGTTGAGTGTGTTTGTAGTTGTGGTTGTATCTTCTAATCTATTCCATTGATTTTTGTGTCTGCTTTGATTCCAGTACCATGCTGATTTTACTACTGTGGCTTTGTAGTATAACTTCAAGTCAGGGATTGTGATACCTCCTGCCTTGCCTTTGCCGCTTAGAATTGCCTTTGCTATTCTAGGTCTCTTCTGGTTCCAGATGAATTTTAGGAGTGATTTCTCTAGATCTATAAGTTATGTTGGTGGTATTTTTATTGGGATTGCTTTGAATCTGTATAACAGTTTTGGCAGAATGGCCATTTTCACAATGTTTGTTCTTCCTATCCATGAGCAAGGGATGTCTTTCTATTTTCTGAGATCATCTTCAATTTATTTTTTCAGTTTATTGTAATTTTCCCTGTATAGGTCTTTCACTTCTTTCATAAGAGTAATTCCTAAATATTTCGTTTTTTTGGTTGCTAGTGTGAAGAATGTTGGCTTCTCTTATTTCTCTCTCTTTGATTTTGTTGTTAGTGTATAGGAATGCTATTATTTTTTCTGAGTGTTGATTTTGTATCCAGCTACATTACTGAATTTATTTATTATACCTAAGAGTCTTTCAATGGAGTTTAGGGGATCTTCTATGTAAAGTTTCATGTCTTTTGCAAACAATGATAATTTAACTTTTTCTTTTCCTATCACTCCTTTTATTTCTCTCTCTTGTCTAGCTCTGGCTAGTACTTCCAGCACTATATTAAATAGGAGTGGTGATATAGGACATCCTTTTCTTGTGCATGATTTTAAAGTAAAGGCTTTCAATTTTTGGCCATTTAGTATGATACTGGCTCTTCCTTTGTCATAGATGCCCTTTATTATATTGAGGTAAAGACCATCTATTCCAATTTTCTGTAAGGTTCTTATCATGAATGAATGTTGGGCCTTATTGAAGGCTTTTTCTGCATCTATAGAAATGATCATGTGATTCTTACTTTTGGCTTTATTGATATGCTGGATTACATTTATTGATTTACGTATGTTGAACCATCCTTGCATACCTGGGATGAATTCCACTTGGTCATGGTGTATAATCTTTTTTATGATTTGCTGCATCCTATTTGCCAAATTTTATTGAGGTATTTGCATCTGTGTTGATGAGGGAGACCGGTCTATAGTTCTCTTTTTTAATTGGGTCTTTCTCAGGTTTTCGTACCAGAGTAATATTTGCTTCCAGGATGACTTAGGAAGGATTACTTCTCTTTCAATTTCATTGAATAGTTTGAGTAGTGTCAGCATTAGTTCTTCTTTGTATTTCTTGTAGAATTCTACAGTGAATCTATCTGGGCCTGGGCTCTTCTTTGTATGTAAGGACTTAATTACATTTTCTATTTCATTAATAGAGATTGGGTTATTTAGCAGTTTTACATCCTCTTGATCTAACTTTGGTACTTCATATATTTCTTGGAGTCTGTCTATTTCTTCTATGTTATCAAACCTTTGGGAATAGTTTTTGAAATAGGTGTTGATGATCTGTATTTCTGTAGAGTCTGTAGTGATTTCACCTTTTTCATTTCTTATTGCATGACTTTGAGCTTTTTCTTCCTTTTTTAAAATAAGATTGGCTAGGGGCTCATCGATTTTTATTTATTCTTTCAAGGAACCAACTCTCATTCGTTGATTTTTTGGATTGTTTTCTTAGTCTCTATTGCATTGATTTCTGCTCTGATTTTTATAATTTCCTCCCTTCCTTTGGCTTTGGGCTTGATGTGCTCTTCTTTTTCTAGCTGTTTGAGGTGTAGCATCAGGTTGCTTATTTATATTTGTTCTGTTTTCCTGATGTGGGAACTTAGCGCAATAAATTTTCCTCTGAGGATGGCTTTCATTGCATCCCACAGATTCCGGTAAGTTGTATCTGTATTTTAGTTTTCTTGTAGGTATTGTTTAATCTCTTCTTTAATTTCCTCTGTGACCCACTGATTACTCAAGAGTGTGTTATTCAGTTTCAATGTATTTGCGGGATTTTTGCAGTATCTTTTATCATTCATTTCTAATTTCAAAACGCTATGATCCAATAACATACAAGGGATTATTTCAACTTTTTTGCAGTTGTTTAAATATGTTCTGTGAGCTAATATATGGTCTATTTTAGAGAATGACTCATGTACTGCTGAGAAGAATGTGTATTCTGATGTTGTTGGGTGGAACATTCTGTATATGTCTATCAAGTCCATTTGTTCATGGGTGTGATTCAGTTCTGTTATTTCTTTGCTCATTTTCTGTATGGTTGATCTGTCCCTTGGTGTCAATGGTGTCAATGGTGTGTTAAGGTCTCCTGTTACAATTATGTTACTAATAATTTGATTTTTCATTTTGGTTAATAGTTGTTTTATATAACTGGATGCTCTGGAGTTTGGTGCATATATATTTAAGATAGTTACCTCTTCCTCTTGCAGTTTTCCCCTAACGAGTATGTAGTGACCTTCTTTGTCTTTTCTGATCCTTGTTGGTTTAAAGTTCACATTGTCTGCAAACAGAATGGCTACTGCTGCTTTTTTTGGATTCCTATTGCACGAAGTATTGTTTTCCATCCTTTGACTTTCAGTCTGTGAGTATCCTTCTGGGTTAGATGGGTTTCCTGTAATCAACATATGGTTGAAATTTTTCTTGATCCATTTTGCCAGTCTGTTTCTTTTGATTGGTGCATTGAGACCATTTACATTAATGGTTATAACTGTTATATGTTGGTTTATTGTTGACATGTTATCTTTCTGCTGTTGCATCTTAATCTTTCTGTTCTGTTTAATTATCTTCTTTCCTTAGTGGCTTTTCCTTTGTGTATCTAAACTGTCTCTCATATTTTTTGTAGGGTTGGCTTGGTGTTCATGAAGTTCTTCAGCTGTTTTTTGTCATGGATGTCGTATGTCACCATCAATTTTGAATGATAGTTTTGCAGGGTATGTCAGTCTAGATTGGAAATCATTTTCCTTTAGTATCTGGAATACTTCACTCCATGCTCTTTACTTTATTGTTTGTGCTGAGAAATCTGCTGTGATTCTAATAGGTTTTCCTTTATAAGTCTTTTCTCTCTGACAGCTTTTAATAATCTATTCTTGTGTTGGATTTCTGGGATGGTGATTATCATATGTCTGGGTGTAGTTTTATTTTGTTGATGACTATTTGGAGTTCTACAGGCTTCACTGAACCCGATGTCAGTTTTTGATCTCATGTTTGGGAAAGTTTCAGCCATTACTTCTCTAAATATCCTCTTGACGTCCTTTGTGTTGTCCCCTTCTTTTTCATTAATCCCTATCAATCTTATGTTGTTTTTCTTTGAAAAATCTTGCAGTTTTTGAATTGTTATTTCCTGATTCCTTGTTATTTTTAAAAGATCTTTCCTTTCCTGTTCACTAGCTGCAATCCTGTCTTCAAGGTCTGAAATTCTATCTTCACTTTCATTGAGGTGGTTTTTACAGCTTTCAGTGGAGTTTTTGATTTCTTGTATATCTTTGTTCCTCTGCTGTATGTATTCTGTTTGTTTCTTATATTGCTCATCTAGGGATTCTATCTTGTTGTTTAACTCCTCCAATTTTTTAACTGTGTTTTCTTTAGATATATTCAGAATCTCTTTCATTTCTTTTATCATTTCTTCTTTTACCTGGGAAATTATTTCGAGTTTGAATTCCTTTAAAGCTTCCCGGAGTTGCTTGTTTAATTCAGTAGCTATTATATCTGGTATTTGAGGTGTATGGCATATATTTTCTTCTATATGTATCACTCCTAGGGTTTCTTGAGATGGGCTAGAGGTTTGAGGTTGTAATTTGGTCTTGTTGTTGTTGTTGTTGTTATTTTCCTATATTTCTGTGTTTCAAGTGTTATTCGAAATTTTCCTCAGAGTCTGTTGGAAATCCACTTCTGTGTTCACAGCTCCTGGGACTCTGGCATCCAGGTTCCCCAGGCTGCTGGGCTTATAGAACCAATGGAGCTCTTCTGCCTGCTTAGAACTCTGCAGTTCCAGATAGGCTGGGCTCCAGGGACAGTGTGCACCCACCTGCTTGCTTGGAACTCCACAGTTCTCAGAGCCCAGCTGCAATGGGGAGGCAGATGTAGGTGCCTCTGACCTGCCTATCTACTTCACTGCACCCAGGCTTCAGGTTCCGGAACAGGCTGGGCTTGCGGGAGAGTGCTCTGGGCACTTATTGCAGGCCACGGGTCCTCTGGAACTGGTGATGCTTGCCTACTTGCTGAGAAATCCACAGTCCTCTAGATGCATGGGGAAGTGGATGCAGGTGCCCCAGACCTGCCCAGCCTTTACTCTGCACCCAGATGGTGCGAGGGTCCCAAATAGGCTGGCTTCCAGGGATAGTGTGTGTCTGCCTGCTTGCTTGAAATTTCACAGTTCTCAGAGCACAGCCAGAATGGGGAGGCAGATGTAGGCGCCTGGGACCCACTTAGCCACTTCACTGCACCGGAAAGGCTTGAGGGTCTGGAACAGGCTGGGCTTAGGGGAGAGTGCGCTGGCCTCTTATGGCAGGCTGCGGGGCCTCTGGAACTGGTGGTTCTTGCCTGCTTGCTTAAAAATCCACAATCCCCATGCCTTTTTTTTTTTTTTTTTAAGCAAAAGAACCATAATTTGAAATCAGTTCTGAGCAGCCAGTCTGTTAAGTCTAGGCTGGGAATATAAGTATTAACTTTGTTAGAAAATCAAGCAGTGCACCTAAGAAATTTACTTTTCAAAAATTCCAGTAAAATGTAGAAGGCAGAATTCTAAGATGGTCTTACAAGTTTTTTGACCTCTCAGGGCACACATTGTCTAATTATTAAAAGTGACATTGATATAGGCAATTCTTTGAAGGAAAACATTAGAACCTACTAAGACTTGGATTAGGTGATTTTTCAACTGGTGTATTATTCAGGCAGCTCTAACCTAATCACATAAACCCTTAGAAGTACAGCATTTTCTCTAGCTGTTTTTACAAATGAAAGTCGAAGAGATGTATATTAGATGTCCTGGAAGAAAATAAATGTTCATGTTGCAAACATTCCAGGGGATCACAAAAGGAAACTATAGACAATTTCTAGAATATCACAGTTGTTCAGTCAAAAAGGAGAAAAATAATGAGATTCTTTGACTTACAGCTGCAGCAAAATGAATTCTAGTAATAACAGTAAGTGAAGCTGGACTAGCGTCTTCCTAGATACAAGATTCACTTTTGGACAACACCTAGATTTTAACTTACGTGGTCCTAAGCAGATATCTAGTAATACTGTGCATAGAGTTTTCATATTTAGAAATATGAAATAGTAAGTATTATTTTAATCCACAAGCTTTATACTAATTTGTAATACAATAATAGAAAAAAGAATAATGGATGATATAAAATTAATGAAAATTGACCTAAGAACTGTGAGTATTGACTTGATTTATGCCATTTTAGAAAAGTGGAGAATGAATGAAGACAATGATGAAAGGCTATCAGATAATGACAAAATTCCAGGTTGGAGGTCCTGCTTTGTGTTATAATTTGTAAAGGTCTAAAGAAATGCTAGAACTTCTGGTAATTTATTTCAAAAGCAATTCTTTAACTTTTTACATCTTACTTAACTTTATCAATTACTCTTATCTGCCATTTAATGACTCTAATAACTCCACTACTCTTCTCATTGTTTTAAAGATAAATTGAATGAATACATTCACGATTAATTCTAAGAAATGAAGAAGCAAAATTTAAAAGTTTATGACTCATGAACCTTTTGATAGTTCTGGGTAGAGATTGAGTTCTCCCCCACACACCTTGACCCACCCCTTTTATCAGCCTCTGCCGTCTAGCAGCATATTCAGCTATGGATTCATAAGTGGATTAATCAAATGATGAGTGTAGATTCTCATATTCCAGTCACTTTGTAAAAGCCCCACCTCTGAGCACAGGAGCCTTTTGGGAGACATTCTAATCCAAATTATAATAAGAACAGTATTAGTGCTTAATTAAAAAGTCTTACACAGTATGTGAAGATTAACTTTTATTTAAATATGGTTTTCTGTACCATTTTATACAAATATGCAAACTTCTCATTTTAAATTTTGACTCTGTCCAATATCTTGGTTTCTGTTTTTCTGCATAAAATTACTTTAATTTATTCATCAACGTGATTTTATTTATTCTTCAAAAGTTACTTCTTTTTGATGTTTTTCGTATAAAATGAGTCTCTTCCTTTACATCACTTCCACTTTCGTTTTTCTTTAATATATTTAGCTCTTGGTTGTTTTACTCTATTGTATTTTGAGTTGAAAGAAGAAAAGACTGCCATATGTGCATCTTTATTTAAAAGCCTCTTGGATGTACTAGGTAAATATCAAGGATACACTAATTTTGTAAAATAAATGGAAGAGTGAAAAGAATGAAACACGTTTGATTTATTTATTCTAAAATAATGACCATAAAGAAAACCACAATTATATGTTATTAAAGTTGAAGTTTGTTATTTTAATATCTTTACATGTTCTATCAACACAATATCACTTTCTATTTGATTACCAAGATGATAACCTTGGATACTTGGCTGATCTATATTTCTTAAATTTTTGCACAGTATAAGTATTACCCATCTTCCATATAACACCCTTTTAAGGAAGTTGCTATGATCAGCTCAAACCTAAAAATTGAGACATTAAGTTTAGGGGAAAATATCTTCACTGATTTGATTATCTCTGTGGTCTGTCTCTTAAAAGCTCAAACTTGAAGATAATCATTAGAACATCTGCCCTCAGTTGAAGGACAACTGTGTACAATAAGCAATTACTGGTTTTCAGAAGTGTTAAAATCATTCACAAAAATTTAAAGACATCAAAATTTTCAGTATCTACTGGTTTTTGATGTTTATAAACACTAAATAAATATTAAATATGTAAAAAAATAAAAGTGGAGAAACTTCCATGATTATAGGAACCTGAAGAAATGCTACAATTGAAGATAATATGGTATCCTAGATGAGACTGTAGAACATGGCAAAGATGTTAAATTTAAAATGAATGACGATTTATGTGATAATCATGTGTTAATATTAGCTCATTAATTATAATGTTTTCTATTCAAATAAAAGGTTATTTAGGGATGATGAGGTTGGCAATACATAGTAGTGTATGTACTATCTTTGTTACTCTTCTGTTGATCCAAAACTACTCTAGATAAAAGGTTATAGTCAAGAGAAGGAGAATTCAAATAATAGAGTAGTATAAAATATGTGGCAGTGCATTTGTAGCACCTGCAAGGCCCTGTGTTCAATTACTAGCACTCAAAAATTAATAATAAAATAAAGTAAAATAAAAATGCATTTTTGAGAAAATATTCTTAGCCAAAATAGTCAAAGAACACTTGAAATTCTATGATTAGAAAATGAAAAGCTTTATTAAAAATGGGCAAAAGACATTAACAGACAATCAGAGAAGATGTAGAGGCAGAAAATGAGATATGGAAAAATATTCAACATCATATTTTATTAGGTAGAAGATTGCGTTATAAAACAATGAGATCACTACATACCAATTTGAATGTTTAAAGCCAGAATATTGGCAACACCAAATTCTGATAAGGATAATAGAACAATAGGTATTTTTATTCACTTTTGGTGGGAATAGAGCATAATACTGTTGCCTTAGAAAACACTTTGGCAGTTTCCTACAACATAAAATATGTCCTTCATTTGATTCATCAGTAGCATTCCTTGCATTAATTAAAATGAACTGAAAAACCTGTGTCTGTAATATATATATATATATATATATCCAGACATTTAAAAATTATTTATTTATTTTAACAAACTATCAAAATTCTTGTGTATTTTCCTTTCTCCCCATCCCAGTTGTTTTTTCCTTTTAAATAGTTTCTTTCTCTTTCAAAATATCTGTGGTACCTTTTAGATATTATTTACTCTTTCAATTTTTTACAATAGGGAGACAATATGATGCTTAGACATGGAAGTCTGATTTACTTCACTCATAAGTGTGGTCTCTAGTTGCATCCATTTTCTACGAACCCTCTGAGTCTACCTTTAATTATAACTGAATAGTACTCCATAATATAAAAATACTACATCTTTTAATCCATTCCTTGTTTGTTGAGCATTTGAGTTGCTTGCAAGGTTTAGCTATTACAAATTGTGCTGCTATAAACATTAGTGCACATACATTACTGAGGTATGATTTTTCAATTCTTCTGGGAAAAATACCCACAAACAGAATAGCTGGATCCAAAGGGACCTCTGATCCTATTTTCTGAGGAATCTCTACAATAATTTCCACAGTGGCTGAGCCAATCTACACTTCACCAACAGTGAGGAAGGGTTCCTTTCTCCCCACATCCCCAAGAATTTGTTTTTGGATGATAGCCATTCTTTCTGGGCTGAGATGGAAGCATGTTTTTTTTTTTTTTTTTAATAATTTGCATTTCTTGAATGACCAGTGATGCTGAACTTTTTTCATATATGTATTTGTCATCTGCATTTCATCATAGAAGTATGTATCCATCCCATTTAGGGATTGAGTCTTTGAATTTTGGGACCTCATTTTTTATTCTTTATATATTCTAGATAGAAGTGTTTTGTTTGAGGGAAAGTTGGCTAAGTTTTTTCCCAATTTGTGAGTTTTCTTTTTACTCTGTTGATGACTTCTTTTCATGTAAATTGTGTGAATACTTTTTAATAAGATGAGATACCAGTCATTGATTCTTTGAAGTATTTTCCATGCACTATGGTTGTTGTTCATAAACTCTCTCCTACCCATATGTCTTCAAGATTTCTGTCTTCTTTCTCTTCTTGTAGAGTTAGTATTTTAGATTTTTGATTCATTTTGTCTTTAGTTTAGTGCATGTTGATAGTTATGTGTCTATTTTTAGTTGTAAGCAAGTGGAAAGCCAGTTTGTTCAGCACCATTTCATAAAGAGGCTTTGTTTCTTCCAGTGAACATGTTTGACACCTTTGTTAAAGATAAGGTGACTAAGTGTGCTTTCAGTTGTCTGTATCTTCTGTTTTGTTCCACTAATTTTCAGGTCCATGTTTTTGCCCATACCATGATGATTTTATCACAGTAGCTTTGTAACATAATTTCAAATCAGGAATTGTGCTGCCTCCTGTCTTGATTTTGATTGCCCAGGATTACCTTCCCTATTCTCTCTTCTGGTTCCGCATGAATTTTAGGATATTTTGATCAGGATCACATTAAATCTGTATAACAGTTTTGGGAGTATGGCCATTTTCACAATGTTGGTTCTTCCTATCCAAGAACAAGGAATATCTTTCCATTTTTTGAGATCCTCTTTGATTTTCTTTCTTAGAATACTGTCATTTTCAGTAGATAGATATTTTATATCCTTTGTTAGATTGATTCATAAGTATTTCAGTATTTTCGAATGTTATAGTGAAGGGTGGGCTTCACTAATTTCTCTTTCAATGACTTTGTTGTTTGTGTACAGAAATGCTATTGAGTTTTGAGTGTTGACTATATATCTAGCTAAGGTAACTATTGATTTTGTACTTTAGATCATAGGAGTGAAGTCTACAGTGTATAACAGAGCAGTTATAAACTAGAAGTTTGCATGTAAAATACGACCCTTTGTTAGAGTCCATTGCTGAGTCTTTGGTGCTTTGCATGCTGGCTGCCCTTCCTGAGGTGTAGGGTAATGCACCAGGCACCTAGGGTTCTTCCAAGCTGAGGTTCCCAGGATAGTTGATAGTTGATGGGTAAGGTTTCTCCCCTGCTTGTATGGCTCACTGAGGTTCCTGGGGTGGTGGAGAGGTGAAAGGCAGGATTTGTCTCTTTGAACAACTCACTGAAGTTCCCCTGATGGCAGAGATGCCATGGGCAGGGTTTCTCCCTTTCTATGTAGTTTACTGAGTTTTGTGTTAATTTTTAACAAAATATTTAATGGAGTAAGAAAAGCTAATATTTTAGAAATAGAAAAATCTATAGAATAAAGATACAAAGAATTATTTTTATGACTATATAAAGCACATGTGTCTAAAGCCAAGTATCACTACAAGAGTAAAAAATTTCAAACCTACTAAGCTTATAAGGTAAAAATTATAGTAAAATAAGTTTGATCTGTTATTGAAATAAGGAAGTATGATTTAGTAATATCCTAAATCATTGTAGCCTAGGAGTACAATGTTGATGAACTCTACAGTAGACAATACTGTCCTAACCTTTACATTCATTCACTACTCAGTAGATGACTCAGAGCTACTTCTTTCTTGCAAACTCCATTCATTGTGTCATTTTTATCTATCATATCTTTTTACTGTACCTTTTCTGTTTAGATGTTTTTAAATACACAATCAGCATTGTGTCACAATCATCTACAGTAACGAGTAGTGTAACATAGTAAACAGACTTCTAGTCTTGCAACTTCAATTTATATCATATAGCCTCAGTCACAATGTAGCCTCAATGTGTGAGAGGCTCCACCATCTACACATGTGTAAGTTTATGATGTCACACAATGACAAAATTGGCTAAGGATGCATTTTACAGAAAAAATCTTTATTGCTAGCAAATGCACAACAGTATAAATGCTTTGTGTAATGCAAAATGATGTGCTCTCCAATTCATTCTTCAATAACACTTAAAGGAAGACTAGGGAGTACATATTTATATTCAACTAATTATGAATATCCTTAATTATGTCAGGAAAACTATTTGTGAAGAATGATGAGGCAGATAGAATACAGTAAGAAATAAGGGTATTCTATTAAGTTTAGATAACAAAGTTAATTTACTTACATGAAATATTTAGCATCATTGGAGAAATGCAAATTAAAACCACACTCAGATTCCAGCTCACTCCAGAAAGAACTGCCAGGATCAAGAAAACCATGAATAAAAAATGCCGGAGAGGCTGTGGGGAAAAAGCAACTCTTTTGCACTGTTGGTGGGAGAGTAGAATGGTGCAACCACTTTGAAATCAGTCTAGAGATTCCTCAAAAAGCTGAGATTGGAAGTCCCAGTTGAATCACTTGTTCTGCTTCTAGGCATATTCCCAGAAGAATTGAAAATATCACACCACAGTGATATACGTGCACTTAAGTTTGTAGCAGCACAATTTCTAATAGCTAAATCTTAGGAACAACACAAATGCCCATCAACTGAAGAATGAATAAAAAATATGATATTTTTATGCAAAGGAATACCACTCAGTTATAAAGAAAGACCACATTGAGGCTTTTATAGGTAAACGGATGTGATGAGATCATACTTGTAAGTGAAATAAATGAAACTCACATGTGTAAATAACATATGGTCTCCCAGGTGTAAGAAATTGAAAGCATAAATAAGATCCAAAATCTTCAATAAATATTGTGAAAGGGTAAGAAACTGCTCAAAGAGGAAAAAATAGGTAGGGAAAATGATAGAAGAGGGAAGAGAGAAGAAACAAATGTATAAATTTGTATATATACACTTAAGATTATTAAGATAATTGTATTACTAAATCTGTTAGTTTGTGGAACAACAGATAACATACACAAGATTAGATCAATATTGCATGACTATATCTGGTAGTTCAAGTAAGTCTTTCAAAGAGAACTGTGGGAAACCCTGCAATTGGCCATCATCTTATGTTAATAAGACAACAGCCATCTTAATGTTAAGTTTATATTTGGTAGTTGAGTTTACATCTCTCCTCACCTAGCCTGTGACATGTCCCTTAATACTCCTTTTTTGAATAAATGAAACTTGATCAGAGCACTGTCTTGTCTCCATTCTTTACATCTCTTTTCCCTTTCTCATCCCCACTCCCTCTCTAGGGTCTCCGTTGACTTACCCAAGAGTCAGGACAGATAACTGTCCAAACAAAAAATTAGTTATGTTTATACTACCTTGTTTTAAAAGCCTACATTGTTATTGTTTTGGGCTCTGTGTTATAGTTATTGATTTGACTCTTGCTCCTTAATTTTCTAGTACTTTGTTTAGTTTTGTTTTTCCATCTAATACAGAAAGGATATATGGATATAGAACTTTATCTAAAGAATTTATAAGAATTGATTTTAGTATGTGTGATGGTACGAACAGCTACATTGAAGAAAATGAGACATAATCATAGCCATTGCAGATTTCCTATGATTTTGTCTTGAAGCCTAATAATGCTTCTATCCTCAGTTTTGGTTGGTTTTAGTCTGTTTTTAATTATTTGATTTAATATATGTGAAGGTACGGACAGCTAATTTGAAAAAAATGAGACATTATGATAGCCATTATTGATTTCTTATTCTCTGTTTTTGAAGATTCCTAAAGCTCTCATTCTTTTGTTTTGATTGTTTTATACTGTTTCATTTTGTATTAACTTAACATATGTGAAGATATGGATGACTATTTTGAAGAGAACAAGAGACATTATGACAGTCACTGTCAATTTCCTGTTATCTTGAAGTCCTGTGTTATTTGCATTGTTTACTCTGATCTGTTTTCTTCTGTTTTGCTTTGGTTTGCCTTGTTTAGTTTTATTCTTTTTAAAAATAAAAAAGAAATAGTAGTGACTTTTTGTAATATTTATCTCATCTTACTAGAAAGCTTTTGCATGGCAAAATAAATCATCAACAATAGACAATCAACAGAGTGGAAAAAATTTTTTGCCAGTTGTTTATCAGATAAAGGGCTAATATCTAGAATATATATATATATATATATATATATATATATATATATATATATTACTCTAAAAACACCATTCTCCTCGCAAATGTAAAGCCCCAACTGAACAGTGGGCACTGGAACTGAAAAGACACTTCTCAGATGAAGTAGAAATGGCAGGTAAATACATAAAAGAATGTTCAACATCATTGGTCATTCCAATAATGCAAATTAATACAATGTTGAGATTTCATCCCCATCCAGAAAGACTGGCTATTATCAAGAAATCAACCCTTCTCTACTTTTGGAGAGGCTGTAGACTGGTGCAACTACTGTGGCAATCAGTGTGAAGATTCCTCTAAAAACTAAAACTAGAGGTTCCATTTGACTCAGCCTTTCCCCTTTTTGGTATCTTACCAAGAGAATGAAAAACATCATACCCCAGGGTTGTATGTTTGTCCTTGTTTATAGCAGCACAGTTTGTAATAGCTAAATCTTGGAAGCAACCCAAATGCCCATCAACTGATTTAATGGATAAAAAAGATATTAGTTTTTATATAACAGAGCCATAAAGAAGGATAAACTTGAGACAGTTATAGCTAAATGAATGGGCCCTGACACCATACACTTAAGTGAAATAAATCAAACACACATATGTAAATTCACATTGTTCCTTTGGTATGTGAAACTGAAAATGCAATTAAGATGCAAAGTATGTAACAGATACTGTGAAATAGAAAGAAATTGTTCAAAATCAAAGGAGAATAAAGGGGTGAAGAAAGAAGGGAGAAGAAAAAAATGAGAAAAAATAAATGGAGAGTTCTGGAAAAGCTTTATTATCTGAAGGAATAGTTTATAATTTGAATAGTTGCATAGCTATTTTCATCGCTATAAGCCTTAGTACCATCTATGTAAAATACAAAAGATTCTAATAACTGCTGAGTGTTGCTGGGTTAATCTAAGCCATTATGCACATGAAAGTTTTTAAAAATACAAAATAAAAGCAGAATCATTATTGAAAATTAGGCTGTTTTCTTTTCCTATTTTGCTTTTATTGAACCTGCATTGTATTTATCAAAATAGTTATATCAGTACATTTTATCCTGAAACATTTTGTTAATAAAAGGAATAAATTGTCATAACCAATAAAAAGAAAGATAATATACTTTCATTGCATTATCCCAGTACTTCTCCTTTTAGATAACTACTACCTTGGTTTTCTTCAACTCATCTAATAATCACATGAAATAACATACTCTTGAATTATCTTGAATACACCATGTTGGGCATTTTAATTAATGTATGTTGTATAAATGAATGTCACATGGTTTTTATCTTTTGATGCAGTTCATGTGGAAACAATGATTTCTTAAGATTTTTCCAGGGTAAAACAAATGAATTAGTTTTTAGCACACTAAATAATCAAAAATGATAAAAAAGCTATTTTAATTATTGATTTTAAGAAGAAAACATGTACCTATGATCAATATCCCTTGACCTTTCTACAGTTTTTCTTTATTGATTTTTTCAAAACATGAATATAGCCAATGGTTTAGTGGCATCAGTATTTGGGAGGAAATGAATGCACAATTGTTGCATGTTTTCTCAAGCCTTGTCAGAGCCCCTGATCCCCATTCACTTTCTGTATCCATAAATCTGAACCACCGTATTTCCAGCATGCCTAGGAACTAAGACTATGAGAAAAATACATTGACTTATGTAGAATTAGAGAACATGGTGGATCTGAATCACCACTATTTGTCCCTTTGAAGTAATCTCCTATTCAGATCTCCTATTCCAAGCACCTATTTTCTTTGGTAATTGGTCCTACCTCTAAAGAAACACTTCTCTAAAACCATGGTGCTAGGTAAACTATTTTCTAATAACTTTCGGACTTGGTGTTAGCTCTCTGCCATCATTATTGAGAGCCTCACAAATAATCTTATGAATGCATTTTCTTCTCTGTACTCACACATGTATTAATTTTGTTTTCACAGAAATTTCTTCAAATGCCTGCTTTGTACTAAGTGCTGTACCAACAGATAATAAAAATAAAAGTGATAGAGCACTTGTGTTCCAGGAGCACACACTGTATCAGCAATGACTGACATGGAGGAGACTGAAGTACCAGATGATATATTCAGTGACAGCAAAGTGAGATAAGTCTTTCCATTATTGGTGGGAGTAACAATGAGGAATTATCAAATGTTTTTCTTCATGTGGGATAGAGGCAACATATATGGTTCTTCAAAATGCCCTAGAAGGTTCACTGATTTCGGGGTAGATCAAGTAGGAATTCCAGTGGAATCCCAGAGTAACAAATATATAAAAAGAAGACAAATTTGGATTCATTATGGGATACTAGGGAAGATTAAAGAATGAGAGAGAAATTGGGAGGAGAGAATTGGAAAAAATATTTAGTGTTTACCTTGTCTGTTTTGTTGTTTAACGAGAGAGAAATACTGAAAGAAGTCTGGATAGTTAATTTGCCCAAACGGCATGCAAACTCCCTCCCTGATAACCTTGTCATCTGAAGCTTTGCTTTTCTATATGGCATTCATAAATTTTAGGTTGAGACTCCCTCATATTTTCTAGAGGTGGAAGTCAAAATGAAAATTGTTTTCAAATTACTTTTGACTTCTGAATTCACTTCAAAGGAATCATCAAGCTAACCAAAGTCTTAACTTGTGTTCATTTCTTTCAATGGCCACTTTGGGGAAAGATTTTCTGTTTGTGATGTCATGAGAAGTGAGGCCAGACAGATGTTACCTTTCAAGTTAAATAGATATTTTATAAAGGATTTAAAAAGAGAATGATTAAATATATATAGTGAAGGAAACAAAGACATTAAAATCCAGGACAGCCATAAAACATGATGTGTCCAGTAATCATGGGCACACAAAGCATGTAATTCAAGATAAAGAAGTAAATTTGATATTTAAGTGTGATTTTATATATATAATATTGTTTTTACAATTTTATACATTATATATGATTTTGTGTGTGTGTATGTGTGTGCATGCACACACACACTTGTATATGAAAGCAGAGACCACTATCTAATTTAATCTCTTTCAGGGCAGTGGTATATTTTTAAGGAGGATTTTGCTATATATATTTTGCTATGTATATATATATATATATATATATATATATATACATATATATATATATACATACTTTAGTGAGTATATTATATATACACAATATACTCAATATATATTATGAATATTACTCATATAATATACTATTATTATATGAGTATGCTATTATGAGAATATAATGAGCATATACTGTAATGAGTATATTAATTTGTGATCAGCCTTATCCTTAAAACCCATTTTAAAAAGTGAAATTTCCAGACAAATGTAGATGTTACATTGAAAATTGTTAACTTATCCTGTGCAAAGTTTGTTTCATTTTTATATTCTTCAATGCAACTAAACCTCCAAATGTTTTGTCTCATAATCTTACTAAGAGTTTGTTGGAGCATGTCATGTGTTTTGTAATTTCAAAAGTTAAAAAAAAACAGCATGCTTGTCTCATGTCTCTTATTCTGAGTAAAGTGGAACACCTGCTCATATAACTAATGGCAATTGCTATTTATTTTTATATAAATGGTCTTTTCATGCCTCTTGAGACATTTTCACTGAGTTGTTTGCCCTTTTCTTCTAGATTTTAAAAAGCCATTTGTGTACTAAATAGCTTTTCCTATGATGAAAATTTCAAGTATTTTTCCATTTTATGAATTTTCTTTTGTGAGACTTTGTTTAGAGTGGTTGTCTTGTAGTTAAAAAGAAACTAAAAACAACTGAGGGAATTTATTAATTTATTGTAGAGTTTCTTTATTCAAAAGCTTCAATAGAAAGGACTCTTCAATACAAGGATGCAAAGGCTTCAAGCTGTTTCCTAGTTCTTTGGTAGTTATATTTTTTCTATTTAATTTATTTCAGGAAACTCTTGATTTTCAATTGGACACAACAATTGGATATTTCTTCATGCCTTTTAAATCCCTTCTTTTCTTCCTTTCTCCTAATTTACATCTTTAGGCAATTACTGATCTCTCTCTCTCTCTCTCTCTCTCTCTCTCTCTCTCTCTCTCTGTCTCTGCCTCTCTCTCATTTTAAAATTGATGCTGGGGATTAAATCCAGGGTCTTCACAATGAACTGCATCTCCACATCTCCAGTCCTTTTATTATTTTTCATTTTGAGACAGGGTCTCACTAAGTCACCAATTTTCCCAAGCCATGCTCACACATTTGATTTTCTTGATTTAGGCTTCCAGAGGACTGCATGCTGGGTTATGGCATGCACCACCATATCACCAAATTTTGTCTTTTTGTGATTGGCTCATGTCACCTGATTTCCTCCATGTTCAGTCATATTATAACACACATGATTTCCTTCTTTCTTTTAGGCCTGAATAACATTGAGTTGTAGGGATATACCACATTTTTCTGTTCGTAGACACTTGGCATACCCCTACCTTTAGCTCTTGAAAGTTAATCTTAACCGTGAATTGACTGGAGTAAGAGATTCCTGCAGAGATGATTGAATCTTGGGAGCACTGTACTCATCAGTAGAATAACTCACTGATGTTCATAATCGAATGTGCTGTGAGGAGGTGAGGTGTGGCTGGAGATGAATCACTCATTGGCATTTTTTCACTTTGCTTTGCTTACTCGCTGCCATAAAGTAAGAAGTTTGCTCCACTGCACACTTCTACTATGGCGTTCTGCTACATTTAGACTCATATCAATGGAAGCATGGACAGATGCTTTTGAAGCCATTAATCAAATAAATGATTTCCCCTTATACTTTGTAGGTCTGGGGTACTTTGTTGCAGCAACAAGAAAATTGACTATTACAAACAGTAATGTGCCAATAAATGAACATGGGTATACAACTGTTTCTCTAAGATTTTATTTTCAAGTCTTACAATTTGTTCTGAAACCTATATATCAAAATAATTTGATACACATATTCTATATTTAAAAATGAATTACTGAATTATATATGGTTCTTTTAATGATTGAAATTACTTTTTTACTGTTTTCCATAATGGCTGTTGCATTTTAAATTCCTACTAGTAGTACACAAGTGCTTTACTTTTCCATTATCCTTGAAAATACTTGCTATTTTTAAAATAAAGACTATACTAGTTTAAGATAAGCAACATCATATTTTTATATTCATATGCATAGTTAAATTTCTACAGTGAAGCAAATTAATTATTCATGTTCTAACAGTTATCAGTGTGCATATATCTGTTCAGGGGACCTATGATATACCCTTAGTGAATTTTAGAATACAATAGTGTTACAAACAATATTTATTGTACTTTACATTGTACAAAGGTTTTTTTATTCAAATCTTCATAACCACCATTTCCTGGTTTTGTATACTGACCACATTATCAGTTGTGATGTGCCACATTACTGTAATTTTCACTTAATTTCCCTGATGATTAGTGATGTTGAGCAACTTTTCATAAGCTTTTTGGTCATTTGTGGATTTTCTTTGGGAGAGTACCTACTTAATTACTTTGCCATTTTAGATCAGATTTTCTTTTGGTCATTAAAGTGTATGAATTCTTTATATATTGTTCATATCAACCCTAATTAGATATTGGTTTGAAAACATATTTTTATATTCTGAAGTGAGTCATTTCATTGTATTGTTTCCTTTTCTGCAAAGAAGTTTTTAATCTTGATGTAGTGCTATTTGTATACTTTTGCTTTTGTTGGCTGTTAAATTGGTGCTGTATCTAAAAAAACTCATTGCCAAATCTAATGTCATGAAGATTTTTTCCTGGGTCTTCTTCTAGGAATTTTATAATTTCAGGACTTATGTTTAGTTTCTTAATCAATTTTGATTAAGAATCTTAATCAATTAATCAATTAATCTTAATCAATTGATTAATTTCTTAACCAATTCTTTGGCTCATGGTTAAATTTCTAGTCTGTGACACCACTGGGGGCAGTTTGTGTCTGGGTTTTTGGGATGAGGGTTAGGTCCTAGGTACTCAGGTGCAAGCATGAAAACTCAGTTAGACAAGGGATGAAATCTGTGTCACCTAGGAGGGACTGAACATGGGAAAGATTTGAGTCCAAGTGTATGATCCTGTCCTGGGGAGCTGTAGGACTTGACCTGGTGCTCAAGACGTAGGTGCTGAGCTGTATTGGGGGGACTCTGCAGGTGTTGAGGTAGTAAACTGATTGACCTTGCAGTAGGGTAAGCTGGGAGCCAGGATTCCTGGGTACCATGCTGCTATCAATGCTCAGTGGGAAAGGCCTGGTGCTGAGGTCTGAGGTAATTCATTGTCCTTCTCCCACATAAAAGTTATGCTACATGTGGTTGGGGAAAGAGGGATGAAAAAACTAATGTGAAAGTGTCTTTCTTGCTTAATGAATCATTTTTTATTTTTATGTTCTAGTCAGAAGATAATCGCTCCTAGAATCCTTAACTCGGTTTATTGTGTTTTTGAATGTGAGTAGTAGTTAAAATTGATGTTTATGTGGAGGCAAGAGATTGGAAAGTCATATTATTTCATCTTACTGCAGTTATTTTTTTCCAGTTTTTATTTTTTATTAGTACATATTTCCATTATATGATTATATTCCCTGTGGAAAAAAGGAATTAGAAAAGTATACGGTGCTTTTCAAACTTTCAATCAACTCTCCATTTTTAAAAAATGTTACCATACAGTAGAATTGTTTAGTTAGTAATTATTTCAATTTATATCAACCACAGAATAGTTTTTCCATATTAATACTCTAAGTTGAAGTAAATTTGTCTTGATATCCTTTCCTACCTTATGGATCTGAGCAAAGATAAATGTACTATTTTCACATTTTGTTTAAAAAAATTGAAAACATATTCAGAATAGTGATAGAAACTAAAGGATTTCTAGGAATATAAGACTACAAGATTGGAAATCAGACTAAGTGGTATTTAAAATAGCTTTCAATTTTAGGTATTCATGAATCTTTTTTTTTTTTTTTTTGTACTGGGGATCAAACTCAGGACTCCATGCTCTAGGTAGTCACTTATACCACTGAGCTAAAGCCCCAGCTTGTGAATCTTTTTGTCTTTATCTTCATATAAAATTTTTGGCTGAAAAGAGCCGAGCATATTCATATCATGTCTAGTCTGCAGTCACTGTACAAGAGGATACAGTAGCTTTAATATACATAGGTAGGTGACAGATATTTATGAACATGGTGGTGAATACAGATATACATATAAATACCTTTTTAATATTATGAGTCTGAGGGAAGAATATATAGCAAAATTGTACAATTTAGGAAAATGATTTTGCTTATATTACATTTTCCAAAATAAAATTTTTATAATTAGCCCTCTAGATGCAGTGTACATTTACCAATTTAAAAACATATTTAAATATGTAGGCAGAAGAAAATGAGTTGGCTAGCTTTCAGTATAGCAAATGAAATAGAAAGGTTAAAGTCTATAAGGTTTAATTTTGTTTTAACTCATTATGTTGAAAACTTGTCAGGCAATTACTTCATGTAGGTAAATGCAATTCCATGCTGTGCTGCAAGGGTCCCTGGCACATTTTTGCCTAATCTACAAATATTGAATGCTACCAACTTGATGAATAATTGAACACTATAGATTAGGGAAAAAAATTTTGTAATTTTCACAGGCATGTCTTTCAGAAATGGCATTGTGTTTCCCAAAAGATATATGGAATACAAAATAGGTTTGTATTAAATGTATTATATATAGAAAAAATCCCAGAATAAGAAAGGACCTGAATTCCAATAACTGTATGGAAACTCACCAATCATCTGATTTTGAGAAAATCACTGTCTGTTTGAACCTCATAGTCTTCAGATATAAAAAGATAAAGGTAGCAGAGTAGAAGGATTCTTATTGGAATTCCATTCAGATAATTCAACTAACATCCATCTCCACTTCCTATTCCAAATATGCTGATTGATAACCAAACACTTAACTCGTGGCACTTGCAGAACACTGTCGAAGATGCCAAGGTTTAGGAGTACATAATATACTTGTGTAAGTGTTACTCTAAAGTTACATGGCAAATAGTGTAAAAATTAATTTTAATGCCAGGGTAATGTGAGAAATTATATCTACAACAGATGTTTTACCGTACCGTAGTACTGCAATATTGACAACTCTAGTAAAAATAAAACAGGAGAGAAGAAGGTGCAATCTTGATTAAAGAAAACAAAAAAAAAAAAACCAAAAAAAAAAAAAAAAAAAAAAAAAAAAAAAGAAAGCACAAAGAGTTTAGTTAGCCCTGAAGTGAGGGTTGAGTGCTTCTTATCTGAGGAGAAAGAATGCTTTACTGATCATTTTCTAAGAGAATATAAAACAAATGCTTTCTAGCTACATTTTAAAATAAATTTTAGTGACTAAACATAGTGGTACTTTGTGGTACTGTTAGCACCAAACCTCAGATCTTTTTTCTTCCAATTTTCTTTGATGAATTACTGACATTTGCAAATTTATTACAGTTTATGAAATGTTTCCATATGTTATCTAATTTTAACACCTGAAAAATCTAGAAGTTTGATTATTTATTCAACTATTTTATAGATAAGTAAGATGGAGGAATCAGAGAGGCAAAGTGGCTTGTCTGAGTTCACATAACCATAATAATTGAGGCTAGGAGAGAAAATTTTGTCTTTTTATTCTACACAAAAAGCTTCCACATTGTCTGAGTTAATAATCCAGATATGACTGTATAAAAAGTAACAAATATTTTAATCAATTAATTTATACAGATCAGCACAGAGTAAGGAAAGAATAGATTTCATACTTAAAGAATTTTTTTCTTTAAATGTATCCATTGTGAAAGTACACTAAAGAATTATTCATTTTTGGCTTTTGCCAATATACAGGTAGAAAACAAGAATTTCTCAAATTTATAGTTGTTAGCATGGGACTCTATTTTATTTTCTTTCATGTAGGCTGGTAGCATCTTTGTCATTGTTTGATAAGAGGGATCTGATTCTCTGTGAAGGTTTGCTCAGTATCTTCATAACAATATTATGAACTATACCTAAACTTAAACCAGATAGATTCTATTTTTTTTCCATTTCATTTGCTTGAGATTATAACCCTATATGTGGAATTTATCAACTCTAGAGAGATAATTATGTTGAGACCACTTAATTACAATAATATTAATATAGACATTAAAATTTCCTTATATTCTGGTCAAAATATGCTCATGTTTTCTAGATGTTCTTAATGTTGGTAGGCTACTGAGTTCCCATGGGGCTCATTGAAAGCATTTAATTAGAGATAATTGTTCCAGCATATGGTAACTTAGAGTAGATCCTTCACTAAACTGCTGCCTCCTTTTTCATGATTATAAGAAATGTTAAATTGTCTTATCTTCATTATTCTGCAGAAAATACTATCTTTTAAAGAGAATGCTTCATTCTTAAAATTCTCCTTTTATTTTCCTTTGTGGAAAATCACATACTTTAGTCCTCAAAAAATTGGCTTCCCTGAAGCATACTCAATATCATAGAAAAGTTTCACAGGCAACTGCTTGGGAATAATCTAGATATAAGTTCCTTCATTTAAAAAATACACCTCTGTTCTTTTATTCTCTTTACCTCATATAATTAAATATTTATACAGAGAACTTTTAACCATAAAAAGGAATAAGTACTGACACATAGAACATGGATAAACCTTGAAAGCGTTATTGTACATGAAAAAAATAATTACGAATGACCACATATCAACTGATTTCATTCATTGGAAATGTACAAAGTGAACTAAACATATCTGCAGGACCATAGTATTATTGATTGCCTAAGGCTTCGCTGGAGCTGGCTATGGGGAATAACTAGTTATGGGCATGAGATTTTTGTGAGGATAATGAAAGTGTTTCAAAATGAAGCAGTAGTGACAGTTATCTGTAAATATAACAGAAAACATTGAACTGCACACTTTAAAGAGGATAGATTTTGTGAAATGGTATTTGTATGTAAGTAAAACCATTATTAAAAAATAATCTCAGGGCTGGGGATTTAGTTCCGTGGTGTAAGTGCCTGTCTGGCAAGTGCAAGGTCCTAAGTTAGATCTCCCGTATTGCAAAACAAGCAAACAACAACAATAAAAACAGTACATATAAAGATATTTTCACACAGTAGAAAAACTTATTGATACACTGATTACTTCTTTTGTAAATTCATTCATTTAAGGCTCATGCAGAACATGCTCTTGTATTTTCTTTAGGTGTTAACAAAAAACACAATTTTTTCCAATAGGTTACAACTGATGTTATTTATTTTTGTCATAAACTTTAGAATTTATAAACTAAAAAAAGTATTATCATTTAAGGTCTCTTCTTGATTCATCTTTATGTCAATTAGATGATGTCTATACAGTCTCTTAGACTGAGTTTAGTTACTCATTTGTGCTACAAAAAAGTTTATTCCTTTAAAGTCAGGGTCTGACCTATGATAGAGGAACCTTGCAAAAATTACCAGCTTTGCTAAATTTCCATTTATTTTTATGAGAAATTCAATACTGAACAAACTGCTCTCTTTGGTTCTTAAGCTTTCTGAGGTTTAGTTTGTATTGAAACTGGCATATCTCCCAGTGTCTTAGTGCACTTTGACATTGCAACTAAGTCTTATAGTACAGAGTTTAATAAGAGAAACTTTATTATTGTTGCCACCACAAAAACATTTATTTCTTTCATGCATCCCTCTTATCCTTTATTTGGGTCATTGTCTACATATGTAGATTTGTTTCTCAGGAAAGGCTGATCAAGAGCAAAGGTATATGAGGCTTTTCTTCAGACAAGTACTGGTAGATCTATGCACAAATCCTTGTGAGCTACTCTGAGCTATGCAGTTAGATGTACCTTTCTGCAGCAAAAAGGCATGCTTTAGAGGATAAAACATGTGCACACCTAATTACAGCGCAAATAAGAAAAAACCAGAAGCATACAGAAATTTAAAAAATATATATTTATTGTAGATGAAGTAAAGGAATAGATGTAGTGCTGGAGAAATTCGTAAGAGAGTAAAGGTATGGTAGACTGAATAATAGCTTTCCAACTATTCACTTCCTAATCCCTGGGACCTGTCCAATGTAAGAGTAAAGGATAAAAAGAATTAAAGTTGCAGATGATAGAAATTTTCTAATCAGTTAATTTTAAAATATTATGGGTTATTTCAAGGGTCCAAGAAGCCTCTTCAGAAGTGGAAAAGGAAGATAAAGCAAAAAATAAGTCAGGAAAATGTGACTATAGCGAAGATGACAAAATAATGCAAGGTTATTTGGTTTGAGGGCGAAAGTGAACTGAGACCTAAAACAGGTGGGCTCTAGAAGTGGAAAGCACACACAGTCTCTAAAAATCCAGGAAAGTGCACCATGCTCCTGACATCCAAATTGTAACTTTGTGAGATCAGGGTCAGCTCTGACATATAGAACTGTCACACAGAATCTCTTTCTTCAGCTAATAAGTTTTTGATATTTGTTACAACAACACCCAAAAACTAGCCCAAAGGAGTATGATGACTCTACTATGGAAATTTGGTTTTTTGACCAGAAGATCACTAACCTATTTGCCCCTTCCTTTATTCTTTGAATGGATATTTACTGCGTACTTTTCCAAGCACAAATTCAGAAGCTGAAGATGTACTTATAAATTAGAAAAAATTCTTGTTCTCTGAGAGCTTGTAGATTACTGAGATGCAAACAAAAACATATGTTAGCTGAAAACCTAAAATCATAATAAATATATATGATTTAATTTTTGACATTTATTGATTTTTTATGGGTTTCAAACCCTTTGTTGACATTAGGATATAACTGATAACCAGCGAAAAAATTTTTAAAAGTGCAGAAGGCAATGGAGCCAACAATATAATGTGCATCACCATCTTCTTCATTTCTTCACCACTGTGGGGATATTATTCAATTCCCATGAACCTCAGGTTCCTACTCTGAAAATAGGGATAATAATATGTCCCTATATCAAAGAGTTGTTAGGAGGAATGAATACATTATAATATTGAAAAATCATTTAGAATCATGTCTAGCTTATAACACATACCATACAATGCAATTCTTCTAGTATATGAAAGAAAGTAATAATTCAATTGACTTCTTTGGAAAGGACTTAGTGTTTACAGTAGAGGAGTGATATATAAGAAAACTATATGGCATATAATATGACAAATATTTGAGTCTAATGTTTGTACAAATTGGAGTCTAGAATACCAAGGACTATGCAAAATATGCTCTGCTAAAGCATGGAAATTTCTTGCCCTTATTCTGAAGAAAATAATATTCAAACTACTTTGAGAAAGCAGCTGACTGAGCATCCCCCAAGTAGTAGACCCAGACAAGAACATGATACAAATTTTTTGTCATCCTCTGCACAAGCCAGTGTATTAGAAATGAGAAAAGTTCAATTCATTTTTTGTAGTTTTTTCATGTACTCTTTATGTGGTCTGGGTTCTCTAATACTTTACCTCAGGTCATTTTCAGTTCTCTGTTAGATCCATGTTTCAAGCTAACAATATGTTCTGAATGTGTGTGTGTGTGGGGGGGGGTGTGTGGTTTTGATATTGTTTTCCATTTCTGACCTCTACTGGGACATAGCAAGGAAAAACAGCAAAGTCAGTTCTACAAGCTCAAGAATAGCAAGTGACCAATAGTAAATAAAATCCTGTTAGTTTATGAAGGGTGAAACTATAGGTAGAACAGAAAAACACAGTGGAGAAGAGGAAGGGAAAACATGCACTAAGGGTTAGCTTTGAAGTAGCCCATTAGCCCAATAAGAATCTTCAGATCTTGTTGATTTTTTTCTTCATTTGAGAGTAACACATAGAAAAATGCAACAGAATTAAGACAGAGTAGATGTTTCCAGACCGAGCTCATACCTTCCTCAGATATGAGTTCAATAAATACACTCAGAGCTTCAATCTGAGGTCCTCTTTGTGGTCTCTCCAGCTTGCATTTAAAGGCGCAATGAAGCTTTTGACAGGATCACACACTACAGTGTCCTCTGTTCCATCTTTATTCATTTGCACTCCAAATATATCCAACTGTCTAACATATTTTTTTTTTACCATTTTACTGGATGTTTCTCTCATTTAAAATGATGTCCACTTCTGTTTCTGACTTTTGACACATAGCTCTTCATTCATGGTCAGAACCTATAGCTCATTTGGTCTTTCTTTTATGCAACAATATAGAGGATCCTTATGGAACACGAGGCTATGCTGGGCATAGAAATCATCACTTAATATACTATCTTGGTTATTCCAGAAATGTCAGGATATGTTGCTATCTCAAGTATATTCATGAATAGATTAAGATCTGGAGAACTAACTTTTAAAATTGCTTATGGCCACATAATTAGACAATGGTGTGGGGAGGTTTGGAGCGCTCTTGTTAGGCTACAAATTCTATATAGCTGGTGTGTGTTTGGAGGAGGTGCTAGGCACTGAACTCAAAGCAGCCAACACCCCCCTGAAGGGTCCTTAAGGTTAGTGGGCCATACAGTGAAACTTTTGATTTCTCTATATTGAAGTGAAAACCTAAGGTGAGCCAGAAGTTTAGTTTGGACTAAAGAAAGAAATGGGATCTTAATAGGTTTTCGATGTAAACTTAAACACTGGACAGATGAGATCAGAAAATGGTGTTCTAAACAGTTTTGATAGTAAATTATGATACATTTAATTTGGGCAAACTGAAAATGAATCAGTGGAACTGGAAAATATAAGGTAAGGAAGTTTATTAAAAACAATACAAAAAAGGGTAGCTCTTATAATGAACTGTGTGCTTCATGTTAAGCATTTTTTTTTTTAGAAAAAACTTTATTCTGTATAACGTAAGATTAGGTGGAAATCCACCTCTCCTGAAAAAGAATGCATAAGAATTCTATGATATGTGATGTGTTAAAGGTTTCTATAATATGTTAAAAATGAAATATGGTATCTACAACACCTTCATGGTATGTAGGACAGACAAAAGAAAACAGAAAGTAGACTCCCTAAAGCTATTGTCCTATAAAATGTGAAGGCTAGCAAAGAAAAGGAGGATGATATTACCAAGACAAGATTCAACAGGTTTGAAGACAAGTAGTCATAAAACAGCAAAAGGAAAGAGTGAATAGTTTATGTCCTGAATTAAGGCATTTCTGAGTAGTTCTGTGAGCTATCAGGAACTGTGAAGGATTAGGAGCAGAAACCAAAATGATCAAATTACTTTTCTGGGGCCACTGCTTTGACTACTGTTTTGTAGAGGAATCGAAAGAAGAGGATGGCTACACTTTAGAGAGGAGAAGAAACAGTAGGATTCTTTGTAATGTAGAGGCAATGAACTGAAAAAGTGAATAATATATTGGTGGGGGGGATGAGAATTTAATTGTCGTAAGATGGAGCAATGATGACTTTCAAAAATCTGACTTGGGAGACAGTATTATTATTCCTTAGCTAAGAAAGTTAAGGACAAAATTGGGCCTTGAACAGCATTATTGCAACATTGGAGGTGTCTCATTTGAAACTGTGTGAAAGATTCAAGTTGCAGTGGTCAGAAGGACTGTGAAATCTGGAGCTCAGTTAAATACAGGTCAACGATATGCATGTCAATAATTGTTGGTATCTTTATCCCTTCATAATTCATCCTTATTGGTTGTTTCTGTCTTCTTTATCTAAATAACTATAATACATTAGCCATTATAAGATTTTCGTGGTCCTTATATTTAATATGGAATTTCTATCTGAATTTCACAAACTATACATACAATCAATATTCAAATGTACACTTGTAAACATTTTAAATTCATAATTATGAAAATAAGAATACATCTATTTTTACAGTGCTTTTAAACAAATATATTTTTAAATTAAAGTTTTTCATTTTCAATTTTTTTTTCTAGACCTACTGGCATCCTATGTCTCTGGCTGAAATTGTGGCGATAGTTGGAGATACATTTAGATCTTTATAGAAATTGCTATTATCACTTGAAATTACTCTCAGCCATGCAAGATGCAAGGATCTACTACCTCAGCCAGTGAAGATAGCTTGGAAAATGATCCTCTTTTCCTCAGCGTGTATGAGGCTGAATAAGTGATTATATAGTGTAAATTTATATTAGAGCTATCCAAATGCTGCTTGAACATTGCCTTCATGTTAACCTCATCGCAAATTCTTAAGTTATTGTCAGTCCTTTTTAAAAAATTCTCTAATATAACCACTCTTCTAAGCACTTGGGGTACAGGGATAAAGTCTGCTGTTTAGTAGCTAAAATTCTAGTAGGGATGGCAAACCAAGATACTTACAAACTAGATTTTAATACAAGAAGGAAAATCTCAAGAGACTGTGAGATCAAGTGTGTTGGTCGATGACTGGAATATTCCTCAAGCAGGATTTCCAGAGCCATTTGGATTTTTTAGTAATTAAACAGAGAATGCTTTTATAGTTAGCCTTGTTTTAAAACTAGATAGGACTGGCTCCAGAGTTCTGGGCAGCGTATTAGCCCGCCCTCTCGGTAAGCGTCTGCAACGCGGGCCAGCAGGAGAAAAGAGTTCCAGAGGTTGGTCATGGAGGGATTCAGGCAGCTTATTCACCTGCCCTCTTGATAAGCACCTGCAGTTTGGGCCGGGAGGAGAACCATTGCCTGTGAGCCAACTTCCACGGGAGCTGAAAATCAAGCACCCTTCTCCCACCTGCCCCCTCCCCCCTTACCTACTGGGGATAGATATTTCAACATCTCTTGGGAGGATGACCATAAGCAGTATAGCAAATATGGGGGATTTCCTTCTATCTTCTGTTTGAAGGCATAGGTTGTTTTCACTTTTTGTTGTATTTCTTTTGCTCTATTCAGTATTCTCAATTTGCTTTACAATGTTCTATTTTTGGTTTGATTTAACAATACATAATTGACTGGATAGCTATTAAATTAAAGAGATATACCATAGTACTTAGTACTACTATCCCAGTATCCTACTGTGAAATCCTGTACCAATTTCACAACATTGTCTCGATTGGCTTTGTTCTGTCTTACGCTGTTGCACAATTGCTACTTTCAAAATTAAAAAAAAAATACTTGTTAAGACCCATGCATGTGTAGAATCTATGAACAGTCTATAAGAACTGATCTTATGACAATTGATGAAATGAACAGATACTTTGAAGAAAAGGAGACACTAAAATACCCAGTGCTGATCCTGGAGTGTCATAATGTGAAACCCAGCAACAGTGTTATTCTTTATTCAGAGTGATATTAGCCTGCTTGGGTTTATTGAAAGTCAACATAATTGAAGATATGGGTAACTTCATGTATGTTTAAGCGTAGAGGATTGATAACCATATTTCTAAGTTTTTGTTGGCTAGCTGAACAGAACTGGTTGCAATCTCAGTTTGAATCCCCACTTTATATGCTCCAATTTAGTATCTTGAATAACTATTTGTAAGAAGACAATCTGTAATAATCAACTAGTGGTTTCTTTGAAAGTATGTATTATTACTACCCATTTTCTGTTTTTTTAGTCTTTCTTTAAATTCAGTTTTAAAAAGAAGACACTACAGTACCCAGTGCTGATCATGGAATGTCATGAAGTGAAATCCAGCAATACTATTATTCTTTCTTCAAAATGATTTTAACCTGCTTTAGTTTGTTTAATCTAAACATAAATGAAGATATGGATAACTTCATGTATGTTTAAATGTATAGGATTGATAACCATGTTACTAAGTTTTTGTTGGACAGTTGATTAGAACTTTTTGCAGTCTCTCTGTTTGAATTCCCACTTTACATGTTCCATTTTTGTATCTTGAACAACTATTTGTAAAATGACAACATCAACTAGTGATTTCTTACTCTTTTTTTTCTCTGAATGTATGTACTATTTGTACCTATTTTCTGTTTTGTTTAATCTTTCTTTAAAAAAAAAACTAGATAGGACTGATGTAAAAAAAAATAAAAACATATAGAATTAATAATCTACTTTCTCCATCAACTAAGAGTTTTATAGCCCCAGATAATTAATTGTATTCTGTCTAAGTAGGAAAATTTAGCAAAAATAATTCTACTTAGAAATAGTGTACACATATTAGATTATTTTCACTCTCATATAGTGGTTTTAAAAAATCAAAAGACCTCTAGAGGGCGCAGGTGGGCTAATTTGAGAGAGGACTTTTCTGTGCCTCGGTCCTTGCTCACAATTAGCCATTATCAAGGATTATGTGTAAAGGACTAGAAGTGGTGAGAACAAGAGATTCCTCTGGACTCTTCTCCAGCATTTTAAATACCAATATATAGTTCACGTCACTTCGGTATAATGATGTTTCTGATAAGACTGACAACATAATTTAATAGCTAGGATGGATTTCTAGTTCATAGAGAAATTTATTGTTTTAAATAGCTGCTGAGCGTTATTTATGAATGAGGCACTGCGACCCTTGAGGGAATTTAAATCTAGTAAATTTATTCATTTTCCTAAGAACACTAAAGCTCAGAGAGATGTGACTTTCCCAGAGTCACTCAGATGCCTAGCTGCAACACAAAGATTGGAAGTAAGTTTCCTCACATCTTCCCGCTCAGTTTTCTTTTCTTTAGTCCAGTAATTGAAACCTTGAGTTTAGATTAATTCCATTTAATTAAGCAAGAGACAGAATCATGCTGGCCATTTGAGGTGTGATGCTGATGAATTACGGTTCCCATTCTAGTGAGGATATGGACCTATACATGGACAGTTATGCAGTTAAGCATTATATAAAGGAACTTACTTTCCAGTAAACACAGGGCAGTAAAAGAGCATAAAAAGGGCACTTGATCAAAAATGTTGCTGTTTGTTTGCCTGGAGGAAGTGATTGTTGGAGTGATTTAAAAAAATAAAGAGAAAATGGATAGAAAGGGAAAGGTAGATGAAAGGCAGGTTGTTGCAAGCCTGAAGAACAGTCATAATATTGTGCCACTGAGCACAAATTGCTTTTTTATTGTTTATTTTTCAACAGTTTCTTCTTCTTTAAAATTTTTAGAAATTTTTAGAAAGCACCAGAGGGCAAAACCTCAAATGTGCATGGGAAATGGGCACGTAACCTTAAGTGGATGATTTTTTACTCAATGTAGAAAATTTACAACTAATGTGGTAAATTGGAAGATATCTATTCTCACAGATTAATTAAGACAGAACTTGTGTCTCAGTTCATGAAAACTTATGCCTCACTTGCTGATAATTATCGTGACAATCAACATGTCAGTTAGATAGGTTAGTTAGATTGGTTTGTGGGCTTCCTAGCAGGATAGGAGAGCTTAATGCTACGTGTGTCTGTGTGGGTCATGGTTGACCTGGCATTCATATCTGGTGTCTTCCCTTTTTCCTCTCTGGCACTCCTCCTGCTGTGCTTCCTGCCAATGTGAATTTAGCAGCTTTTAAAAACTGTTTGTTTTTTAATTTAAGAGAAAAAAAAAAGACACGGAAAAGAAAGACAAAAAGCAAAAGAGACAAACAACAGCAACAAATCCAAAACAATAGCAATATAGGCTTTCAAAACAAGATGTTAGGAATTTAACAGTCATTGTTACATATTGTTATCTTCAAAAGAGTTGCTTAGATTACTAAATATGGACATGCAAAATTGATCTAATAATATGAATATTAACTATTATTTTCCAAGAACTAATAGAATTAGTAGTATAGTCATCCTAGGTATCTTATGTATATATATATATATATTTGTATAAATATGCAAATTTAAGTATCTTTCCTTTTCCCTTTCTTCTTTCATCCTTTGCCCCATCCCATTACTTTTCCCTATTTGAGCAGGTTCTTACCCTTACACAATATTTATTGTAGATTTTGAATCTTATTTGCTCTTTCAGTTTCTTACACTAGACAGACAATATGGCATTTACTCATGTGATTGTGATTTATCTCACTAAGCAGCTTTACTTGGCCATGTTCTTAGGCTGTGCAGTACCTGCCATAGAGTGTCGTCAACATGGACTGAATCCCTGAAACTGGGAGCCAAATGTAACCTCACCTCTTCTATGTCCCTGATACTCATTGTTGTGTCCCAGCAATATGAAAGCTGTGAAGTTACTATGTACTTCAATTTTAAGACTCTGTGCTCATTCACAAAATGCACCAAATTTATTAGATATAAATAATTCAGCTGTCACTATATTACTTTAATCTTGGTAGCTTTTGTGCAAAATAAATAGCATACGTGAACATAGTAAATTTGTCACTGAGCTAGAAATAATGAGGCTTGAGTTTTACCTCTAAGTGATTGTGTTAATTTAAAAAGGCAACTTGCTTAGTTTTCTCAGCTGGACTCTCAATGAGGTGGCCAAGTATACCCTGATGGTAAGTAAGCAAAGTATTTTAACACCTGTGTTTATGAATTCACTCATAAAAAAGGCTTATAACTTGTTTTCAGATGTACCATCTTGTTCTTCCACTCCTACTTTCAAATCTCTATGACTCAGCTCTCACATTGCCCCACTGAGTGTTCCTGTCCAAGTGTGGGGAAGGAGAGAATATTTAAAACCACTAAGGAGGCAGAAGTTTTTCTTAGTACTTATTTCTCTACCATTGTTATTTCTTCCAGTACTTATTCAATATGTGACTTCTGTAAAAGTCAATAGATATTAGTTTTGGAAAAGAAATTATAATACTATTATCACCTGAAAATATAAAATTAAATGAGAGGCCTAGTTAAGATCCCTTCTGTAATAAAGATCCAGTGAATTCCATCAATGCTCTGTCACCTGGAATTCTGTTATACTGCTATTCTGTGTTGTTTCCTTGCTGCTATAAAACAAAAAGTTTCCTGCTTTGTATGGTTAGTTTCCTACCTGTTCTTGTCTCTCATTTTTTTTCCTGCAGTCTCATAAATCTTAAAATTTCTGTTTTTGGTATTCCATTCATTTCTGTCTTTAGAATCTTGTTCACCTCCTATACTAGTTAATATTGATTGCCAGTCTTATTGAGTAAAGAGATTCCTGGAGAAGTGATGGAATTGGGAGGACATTAATATAATCAATAGTTTAATCCATGAAGATTACATGGTTGAATGACTTATTAAGAGATAGGACCTAGTTGAAGGAAGTGGGTAATGGTGGCATATGGGTCTGCACCACATCTTTGGCTTCTTTTTGTTTTATGCTTCCAATATGACAAGACTGGAGTAGCTTCTCTCCACTATTCCTCCCATCATCATCTCTGTGCTTTGGAATCAGTAGACCACAGACCAAAACCTCTTAAACTGTTAGCTATAATAAACCTCTTCTTTTAGTTGAAAGTGCCTGGCTTTTTGTCCCAGCAATGGAAATGATGACTAATACACCTACGTTTAAACCTACTCATGTCCACAGACAGTTATTTTAAAAATATAAAACTCCCCTCAGTTCACTACTCTGTTTAGCTATAGCTTTTTGTAGGCTACATTCATGCTTTCCATTTTTCATGTCCTTAGTAATGTCAGGGCATCATCTCCTTAAATTAACTCTCATACCTTCTGTTAAACTTTGAAGTCATTATTATTTTTTCTATTAAACTCAAGCATGTATTCAATACTAATCTTACATTATTTTGAAGTGTTAAAACCATTGATTGCAGTTTCATTTTTAAAATTGTGTTATTCCTGTAAGGTCCAGGGAGAGAAAAGTCAGTGCCTCCTGAGTACCAGCCATGCTGGGACTGGGAGGAGCCGACCGGCAAGTCAACTAGCCAGCCTTTCCGGAAAGCCACACATACCATGTGGGACCCAGGAAGAGGAAAGTTAGATAGTGCCTCCCATGAGCCTACCAGCACTTGAATTGAGAATCATCAATTGTCCCCCTCCCACTTAGGTAGCCAGCTTGTTCATAGAACAGGTTGAGTTAGTGGCAACTGAGATACAAGGGGCAGCTGAGTGCTTGTATTGTTTGGTTGACTTTTCAGGTCTGGTACCGGTGGTCTGAGTGTCTATGCAATATAGCAAATATGGGGGATTTCTTTCTGTCTTGTTTTTGAAATCTAATATTGTTCTCACTGTTTTTTATTATGATTAATTGTTCTTCTTTATTCAGTGTTCTGTTTTGATTGGTTTTATTCTGTTTTGTTTTTGTTTGATTTTGCTGTATCTGATGTAATGGACAACTGTTGTGAAGATAACAAGATAGAATGTGTTAGCCATTGTTATTTTCCTATTGGTCTGCTTTGAAATTCTGTACCAATTTCTCTGCTTTGTATTGATTAGATTTATTCTGTTTTTCTGTTGGGTTTTATTATCTTTCAAATAAAATAATGGTTCCTAAAATCCTGTACTCTTCTTATCTTTCCAATTAATTTCTCTATATTTTTCTAATATTTTAAAGTAATATTGTGGTGCATAGAATTTTAACAATGACACTCTGAGGAGCTTGAGAGACACTTTTTCCATTAAAACAACTATTTGACTGACAAATTATTTTTGAAATTCATTTAAGTCTCAGAAAGTTGCCCTAAAGACATTCACACAAAGATAACCTACTAAATCTTGGTACAAATAGTGGGATTGCATGATATTTGAACAATGATGTGCTGCTACCCACCATCTGTTTGCTCTGTCTTATGGGTGATTTAATGCAAGTGAGTGTTTCAAGAAAAGAGAGGCTAGCTAGCTATATCCTGGAGCTCTCACTCTGGGACTAACTTTCCTACAGAACTCAATCTCACCCTCATTTTGTGTGCTAGATGCTCTGGTTTGGGTAGGAGTGACTGAAGTAGGTGGGATCCTTTTTTTTTTTTTTTTTTTTTTCCATCTAGCTCACAGTCTTTTTTTTTTTTTTAAAGCAAAACAGAAAAAAGCATAGAAATGATGCAGAATTTTTAAAAAGTAGTAAAATTCACGCTAATATATTGCATACAGTTATCTTAGCAGTAAGGAATTCTAAGACAAAGAAAGTGAGGACTCTTTTGGCTGCAATGGGCCAGTAACAATGGAATCATTACTTTCCCTTCCCACAGTTACTTTTAAAGTTGGGTTTTATGCCAAAAGGTGTCAACCAAGAATATCTTGAGCCACCATTTATCTTAATATCCTAAGGTTGAGGAACGATTTTAGCAGAAGTGAGCATTTGTCTATGCAACAATGCAGTGGGCTCCTGTTCTACCAAAAGCAAGAAGCTGACCTTAGGGATTAGTAGTTCTACAGTTTTCCATGAAAAAGACTTAATTTAAATCAGGGCATGGAAAACTTCATGCTTAAGTAAGGGAAGGAAAAATGTAAAAATGACTTTCTTGGGGTGATGACTCTCTTTTAATGGGAAGGCTGTACATGTTCTCTGTTTATCCCTTAACAAGTAATTCACTGTAGACTTAAGCCAAAAGGCATCAGTAAAGTGGATACATCATTGGAAATTACCCTACCAAAGGAACAAAGGGAAAATGAAAAAAAGTGAAGAAGTTAGGACTTTTTGGATAGTATGAAGTAAACAAATATGCACAGTATGAAACTCTCATTAGGAAAAGAAGGACCACTAATATTACTCTAAAAGTAATATCCCAAATCTTCCCAGATGAGGGTAAAAATGTTTATCCAGATCTAAGCATCTCAAAGAATATCAAGTGTGCTGAATTCAAGAGACCACTCACAATCAGAGTGTCAAAAGTCAAAGACAAAAAGAGAATTTCTGTATGAGAAAACAGCTTGTACGAAAGAAACTTTACTAGTACTGATAAATTTTTCACCAGATATCTTACAGGTCAGAAGGGAATGAGATGATATATTCAAGAGATGAAAAAATAATAATAACTAAAAATGCCAAACAACTGACTTTCATTAACAAACTGTCCTATGAAAATAAAGGTGAGATTATCTCCAGGCAAACTGTTGCTGAAAAGCTCATTATCATTAGGATAGTCCTAAAAGAAATATTAATAGTATTCAGGCTGACATAAAAGGATGATAAGCAGAAACATGTTAGTATAAGAAAGTTTGAAACTTGATAAAGATTAATGTATAGGAAAATACAGAATACTTTATATATTTACAGACCTAAGAGGCGAAATAGTGATACAATCATAAATGAGATTTCAAAATATCACTTTTAAAAATTTATAGGACATCTCAGGTATGAGCAAGCATTACATGCTGGTAGAAATGGGATTAAACTCAAGTCTCTTAGCTGCTGGTTCATTGCTTTGAGTTATACTTGGGTTTCTATTAAAATAGTTTGTGTTTGTGTCTCAGCTGGTGCAAACCAGTGAAAACCGGTGGGCCCTCACTGAGAGCTTCAGTGTACATGACGAATTAATGTAATGGTGGTAAGCAAACCGCTTTTAATTGTAATGCAGAAAACATTATTTAAAGTAATTGTAACAATACTTAAAAGGCTATTCTCATACATAGATATAAATTGTAACAATATAAACTGTGTATGAGGAAACAAGTTGTCATTGAATTTAAGTTATAATCCACTTACAGTTGTCTTTTATAAGTGCAAGATATTTCATGTAAGTCCCAAAGTAACCACATAACTACAGACAGAAAACTATCTACAGAAACTGGGGCTGGGGGGATTTAGCTCAGCGGCATAAGCACCTGCCTTGCAAGCAGGCAGTTGTGAGTTCGATCCCTGGTACCGATAAAAATGAAAAAGACAGAAGTTATGGAAAATCGAGAGGGCAAGGAATCAAAGCATACTGATTCAAAAAAGTCTTTAAAAACACAAAGGAAGGGGATAAAACAGGAAAAGATATGCTGTCCAAACTGGCTCAGTAAATTTGATTTATATACATTTCAAAATACTTCTATCCTATGTCAGTTTTTCTTATTTTGTTCTTAGCTTTCAGGCTTATCCTTATAAAAATAAAAATATATTGTATACTGAATTAAAATAAAAACATACAAACACAATATTTATGTAATCTAAGAATATAATATAATATAATATAATATTACGTGGGGATAAACATACTAGTAATAAATGCATGTATCACTGAACAATAATATATCATGTACAAATTAGTGTCTGAGTTAATGTTGTGTAGCTAAAGTTAGAGAAAAGAGACCTATTTTATTACATAATAATTTTTTTTAATTGTTGGAGTAAATCAGCTTTATTGCATACTATTACTTTTGGTAAAATCAACCTTTTCATTTATTAAGAAACGTTATCAGTCACAAAAGATTGCAAATAAAGAATAATAATCCTGTAATGATGGAAGAAAGTGAAATAAAGTGGTACAAGTATGGCTTAAATACAAAATGCACCACAAATAAGGAGCAAATGTACAGCAGAACTTACACAAATTTAGCTGTGTGAAGTCAATTTATATCAAGAGCATTGATGTGTTGGCTTATGTTTGCATTCTAAGTCATAAATGAGAAATTCCATAAAATTACTGAATTGAATTTCCACAAAGTCAATATAGACTCATTTCCTTCCATTCTTTAGGCACTTTAATTAAAGATACCTTCGAAGATATGTATGTTAGCCTTTAAATTTAATGTCAGAGACATCTACTTACAAGAAGGTGTTGTCAGTCATTCTACAAAAGTTTACATGTATTTTATATACGAAGCATAATGATACTGTAAAGACTGGTTCATAATAATAATTGTTTGCCATATAATAATTCAAAACAGTAATAATCCAAATAACCCCTTGTATGAAACTTACAAGTGTAATTAACTTCCTCAAGTATTGTCACTCTTTAATTTTATGCTTGATCTTTCTTTCTAGGGTTTCTCTGCATGAATTTATTCTCTGCATGTATACTTTGATTCAAGAACTATGTGTTGGGTATCTACTCTATGTGAGGCACCATTTTTACAATAAGTGCATTATTCTTTGCTGTGGGGTAGAGTTTAACAGAGAGCTAGACATTAATTGAACAGCTGAGTGGAAACTTTGTACAATGTAGTTTTTCATTTGCAAAATAGAGATGATATCAGCTATAGTTTTTTCAGAAGTCAAATAGGATAATTGGAATATTTTCAATTAGTTAAAAGTGTACGGTGAGCAAAACTTAATAAATGGATATTGGAAATATCATCCTAAAATTTTTACCTTCTCCTTCCTTTGCCTAGGGAGGAAGCAAAATGTTTACTTGAAATTTATCATGAGTCTAGCTTTGTTCAGAATAAAAAACATACTATATGACACAAGTTTAAACCTCCGGGCAGTATACTAATTTTCTTGATGATTGTCAATAGATTATATACACTTTTAAAGATGTTTTACATGAACAAATAGAACCATAACTATTCTGATTTGTTTGTAAATTCTCCTGTTAGTATATCTTGGCTCATAACTAATCAAGAAGTTTGTCCTTATAAAAAGCATTGTCTCAGGTATTATTCATTAATTAGTTAGAGTTGCATAATAAAAGCATAGGAAAAAAGTCTTGTACAGGGAAATGACTAGACATATTGGATAGAAGAAGCCAGAGGGTTGAGGTTTTGGGTAAGGGTAGATACAAAACTCTTTCTGTTCAACACTCAATTGTTTATCAAATATTTGATAGGTGAAAAACTTTTTGAATTTAGGCTATTGGCTTTAAGTAATGGAAGGTTGGAGAGCTAGGGATGAAAAAGGCATATAAAGATTATAAAAATTAATTTACTTCAAGAAGGTAGGTGAGAAAACTCTGGTGTAGTTTTTCAGTTAGAGTTAAAGCAGAACACATTTGTCCAAAAGTCCCCTTTAGCTAAAAACTGATCATAATTGCCCTGAACATAGGTTAACAGAATTGAATTATATACATGGTTCCTGCCAAATGACATTGATGCATTGGAGGTTGTAAATGGAAAGGTATGGGAGATACATCTTCAGTTGAATACCAAGGGTGAAAACCAGAGAGCCTTTTAGGCAACATGTGAGACTTTCTCTAGTAAAGTCCAAGAAAAATTAACTATCAAGACCTGAATTAATTACAAGGATGACAGAGCTCAAAAAGCATTGAATTTTTATTCACACCAAGCTTATTGTGCTGGGTCATAGTTCTGAAAAATGTAGAACTCTGGCTTCAGATGAAGAGTCTAATATTCTTAAAAACCTTGAACCTCTACATCCCTGTGAATCTGTACCAGGAGGAAGGCCCATCAGTTTTTGTTAGAGGCTACTGCTTTTTGCCTGAACTTGCTGGAAAACAGTACTGACATCTTCACCTAGCAAATTAGCATGCGCTTTCCTCTGGCTCTGCTCTTCTCTTCTCCTCCTGACTGGTATTTGACCAACAGCTCAGATAATGTCACAACATTACTACGTACGGGGAAGTACTGTGTTTATAGATGAGGGAAAGAACTAGTATACTCAAGGAACTACAGAACTTATTTAAATTGGTAGCATTCAGTTTGTATGGGGTTGTAAACTGAGAGTGCTGAGGAAAGGATTAGAAAGATAAATTTGGATAAATGATAGTTTTAAACAATATTGATAAGAATGTGTTTCTATGGTATATGATTGAAAATACTGGGGAGAAGTGAGGAAGGTGATATGTACTTACTGTGATTTTTTTTATTGTATATTGTTATCTTAAAGTAGTTGAAGACAGACACTTATACTACGATGGTTTTTAGAAATTTGGAGACAGTCATAGCTCAAAGAGGTGAAACTGAAGTGTCACAGCCCTTATATAATACTGTAATAAAAATATTAGAAAGTAAAGAGCACTGGTCACGTTAGTGCACATATAGCCCAACAATTTGTTTGTGTTTTTTGACAAGCCTGTATACCAGAGCAAATCACTAGTAAGAGAGGCACCACTATAACTAAGATGTCAAGGGTAATTGACCACAATAGGGAATGGATAACAGTACAGTCTGGTAGAACCAGGATCTTTGAAAAGAACGATGGTAACAGAATCCTGTAACAACAGGAATTTAGAAATAGGTGTGGCAGTTAGGATGTAGTATCACTTTATTGGCTTGAGGATCTGCCTGGGGGGTTGGTGTAGCATCCTTCTGGGTGTGTCTGGGTAAATCATAGAGGCAAAACCATAGGATTTATGATCCTTGCTCCTTTCTCTCTCTCTGATGCTCTTCCCTGCTTTGCTTCTTGGCCACCACAAACTAAATAGTCTTGCTCCACCATAATATTCCTCCATGATATTTACCATTTAAAGTCAACTAGCCTTGTACTCAATCCTATGAAGTCACAAGCCAAGTTAAGCCCCTTTTCCTGTAACATGTGCATGTTAGGATTGTGTCCAAGAACAGAGAAGATGACTTATCCACAGAGTTATGTGACAGAAGCAAAGTAGTAGTTACTGTAATAATTGCCAGGATTATAAAGGCAGCTGAGGGGAGAGGATTACTGACTGTTTGATATGGAGATGGGAGGTTGAACACATCAGTCTTAAGAGCAAGGAAGCTCCAAAGTCAGAACAATTATGCTCAAATTATATAACCAAATATACTTCAACATCAGAAGGTAGAGGACAGGTGCATCATCACAAAGTCAGAACCCCTTGCATAGCTTTCTGATCTGAGACAATTTCCAAACTTAGGAAGTCCCTTGCTGTAGGAGAGGTATGATCTCCAGAAGGAAGGCAACTACACAACATCGTGGCTTCTGTATGTGGTACTGATTGACCCATCAGGAAGGTTAGAGTTTCTGGCACTCGCAGGAGACACGGAACAACATACTCGGTGTCTTGTTACTTTGCTGACGTATCTTCTGGCAATCTTTTCACAGTATTGACTATACATAGTCAAGTTTAAGACACACAGTCTGAGATGCTGAATTGATTAGGGGATAAGAACCCTGTAGGATGAAGAGACTCACCAATAGGCATGCCACCTAGACCAGTGAGACCAGTGGAGGTCCATGATGAGGGAAAGATTATCTAAATGAGTAGTAAAAGAGATACTTATTGAGTGTCTGTTGTAGCATGAAGTTGCAACAGTGGGGCTTGCAGTTTTTCTCACTAGTGTTCATCTTTGATATTTTCATGGAAAACACACAAAACCAGGAAGACCTAGTTCAATATTTTAGTTTATAAATTAAGTGCATCCTATTAGTGCAGAAGGTAAATTATAGGGAATGTTTTGCTGTGTCACCAAGATATCCCTTTAAAGACAGAGATCTCTTCCCCCAACTTGATTCAAAGACTATGGTGTCTATGAGCCCTTGCGTGAATTGGTTTTAGCTGAAGAGAGTAAGTTTGTCCAATGTCACTTGGCCCCCAAGAACAGCCTATATCCAATGACTGACTGCAGATATGGGGTTTTGCTCACTTTTGTTCTGTGCTAGTTTCCTCTGAAGGACAATATCAGTGTCCATGGCTCTTCATAGATGAGTTGATACCTTTACTGTAACTGAATTGTGTTGTATTTCAAATCCTTCTGCAGCCCGACCTTATTTCCTCCATGCTCAACAGTTGATACCAAGGTTTCACCTCAGTAATGTTCCTCTGTGAATCTACCTTTTAGAGGAGATATAGTTTAGTTGTGCTGATTTATAATAATTGAAAATACACTTAAAACCACTTGCAAACACAACTGAAGTAAAAGCTCCATGTGGGCAACAACATTGTTGGTCTCACTCACGGATCTCTCTTTGGGAGTAACTTAAATATTTGTTGAATGCATATATTGATAAACAAATACATAAATGAAAAAAATGAAGCCCCTAATCTGATACATGGAATATAAAGGATCAGTGTATGATAATATTTGTAATTATCATTACCTGTTCTTATAGTTATGATGAAATCCTTGATTCATGCCAGTTCTATAAAATATATATTTAAATAGAAAATGAGACCATTTCTTTAGTGAAATAAACTAGTCACAGAAATACAAATTCTGCACATTATTTGTATATGGAATATAAAAATGTTGAACTCATAAAAGCAAACTGGAATATTGGTTTCCTACTGGTTAAAAAGTGTAAAGGTTTAATAATACAGAATGAGTAAGTGCTACAGGTCTACTGTATGAAATGCTGACGAGTTTATAAAATTGTATTATATATGTGAAATTTGCTAACAGAGTTGATCTTAAGTGTTCTCAGCATACAAAAATTATAATTATGTGGAATGATAGGTATGCTAATTAGTTTGATTGTAGCAACTATTTTTGAATGTGTTACATTAAAACATTACATTACATACCTTCAAAGTACACAATTTTAATTTGTGAAGTATACCGTAATAGAAGTGATAGTAGAGGGAAAAATAAGTCTCTTTGGTTGATAAATATATTCATGGTGATTTTCTAGCATAAATAACAAAATATGTCAGATTCTGAAGATACTGTATAAAAATAAAAACACTATATCTTATATCAAGCATCTTGCATTTTAAATAAAAACGTTGGACAGTTAATTAATTGAAGAAACCATTAGTATGGAAAATAATTGACATACTATTAAAATATATTCAAATTAGAGGTACCAAAATGAATTAATGCTACCTTTTGAAACACAAATATTTCCTTCTTCAGACTTCTTTTTCTCAGATTATTTGAGAATTTTATTTTAGGTAGTAAGCATTACAATAATAAAAAAAATTAATATTTTAATCATACTATATCCAGATGTACATTTGCCAAGATTTTCGAGTATTTTTGGATTATATTCATAGAACACTTTACATTTTATTAAATGAATTATCAGATTTTTACACAATGACATACTTTTAGATATCCTAAATATCATAGTATCTACTGTCATCTCATTTTTATTATTAATATCTAATAATCTTGCTTCAATATAAAATATTAATATTTCCATATGTATTACTGGAGAACACTTAAAAAGTTCCAAATTTATAGTATGAAAATTGTCTTTAACATTCAATTAATTAATGATTCATTGAATAGCTCTGATATTTTGAGTACAAGTAGATTTATTAAAATTCATGGCTATAATTTAATGACTGGTTAGTAGGCACTGCTCCTAGTCCTCTGTTGTTGAACTTTGAAAGTATATTTGAATGAATAAGCATCATTTGTATTCAGAAAGCACATTTTGAGCAAATAGCTAGATATTATATTATCCAGAACAAGTAGATTTTTCTATTTTTCTTTCAGTAGAAACTAAGATATTCTTTTGTTGAAAATCTACCCCATAAACACGGTTTAGGTTATTCCTTGGCTTGTTTAAATTATCTATCAAGGACTACAAGTACATTTTCAGCATGAGTTATGGATCTGTGGATTTAATTGCTTTTTATTCAATTTTTAAATTTAATTAATACATAAACAGTACAATTTGCTAATCAGGTTAAATTATTTGAATTTTATATAATATTAACTTGTAGTATGACAAAATTAATATGGCTAAGCTGAGTCTATGTGGATAGTAGATCGTGAGTTTTGTAATTTTCCTTCCAGTATCCAGATTCACTCTAGTGTTGCGGTGTGGAGCAGAGTAGTGATAGTCATCCACTCAGCTGGAATACTAATTAAGAAAATTCTGGGTCTGAGATTTCAGACATTTTCAGAACAAATAGAGTAATATATTGGAATCTCTAGGTGGTTGTCACCTGTTCTCTAATCTGACTTAGAAAATGTAAGAGACAATTAGGAATACTGGACTTTCTGTACAATCCAGGACCTCGTCCATTTAAGTTTCAAAGTTTCAAATGTAATATCTAGATAGCAGAGCCAAACTGTGTATTATATAATTTCCCAATCTTTGATTTTTCTGAATATATCATGACAAAATTTCTTAGTACTAGTATCCTTCAATTGACCAACTACTGAATTGAGATTTCCAATTGAATGATCATTGTAATCATGCATTGTATTATGTTTGTTGTTTTTCAATAACATTGTTAGTTTTTAAAATTATTTATCCTTCAATAAATAAAGGAGATATTGTTCTATATTTTCACAGGATATACTTCAAGAAAGCATACTCCTAAACGTGAAAGTGCTAAAAGCTTGTAAACCAAGATATCCACTGAATAATAAGTAATGTGATGTCAGTACTAGAAACTTTTGAAATATAGTGGAATGTTACACTTTATAAAGGAAAAAGACAAGGACAGGCAGGTTTAACAGATGATTATACATGTAATCAGGACCAATACAAAAATTGGAGAGTAATTTAATATGTAAATCTTCCATGGCCTTGTGTAGTGTATTTTATGTAAATAAGGAATGGTGATAGGTATGTAGTTAATTTTAGAAGGATCAAATAAAATAGGTAAAACTTTTGAAGGCAAGGACATTCTCAAGAGAACCTCAGTTGCATACAAGTAGTACCCACAATCAACTAATTGGATTATATCAAATTAAAAAATTCTGCATAACTAAAGAAATAAGCAGTGAAGAGAAAAGACAACCATTGCTATGGGAAAATTTTGCCAACAATTATTCAAAAAGAGGACAAATATCTAGAATATATAAAGAAATAAAAAATTGGACTCACGAAATAAAAAACTCAGTCAAAAAATGGACAAGCAAAATGAATAGACAATTCATAGAAGAGGTAGAAATGGCTAATGTAAATATATGAAGAATTGCTTAACATCATTGGCCATTATAGAAATGTAGATTGAAACAACAGTGAGGTCGTATCCCACTGAAGGATGAGTGACCATTATGAAAAAGTCAAATAATAAGAAAGGCTGGCAAAGCTATGGGGAAAAAGAACCCTTCTACATTGTTGGCAAGAATGTAAGCTAGTATAGTCACTATGGAAATCAGTAGGATCTCCTGATCTACTGATTCATTTGGCTCAGCTATTCCTCTTCTGTGTATTTTCCCCAAAGAGTTAAAGGCATCCTATTACTACAGTGTCATACATATATGTTTATAGCATACCAATTTACAATAGCTAAATCTTTAAAGCAATCTATATATCCATCAACAGATGAGTGCATAAAAAATGTACTCCTGCAAAACAGAGTACTATTTTGCCATAAAAAAGATAAATTTGGGTAATTCCTGGGTAAATGGATGCACCTTGAGACCATAAAGTTAAATGCTATAAATCAGACACATAGTTTAAATATCACATGGTTTCTTTTATATGAAAACTCAAATTATAAATAAAGGCAAAATAAAAAATAGACCATAGGAAACAGGGAGATAGGTCTTTCTTGAATGGAGTGGGGATCAAGAGATGGAGGGAGAGGGGAAGGGGGGAGAGAAAGTAAATGAAAAAATAAGATGTGTTATGTGTATATAGCAATGGTCCATAAGAAATGTAAACATTATGTGCTGCAAACATGTTCTAGCAAAAAAATAGTAAAAAAGCGCTAATGTAAAAAAAAAAGGGGGGGGGGAGAAGAAGAGGATGAGGAGAAGGAAGGAGGGGAAGGTAAGTACCTAGACTTGTTTTTCAAGATATATGTCAACAGCAATGGCATGCAAAAACAGTGAATTTAATAGGTACTATAGACACAAATAAAACAGAATTCCTTTTTAAAATATAAAGGAGAATTGTAAGATGATACTTTTGTTTACAAATAATAGAAACGTAATTAAAATTATTCTGATAAAGATTTTTGCTACTTCAGGTAAAAACTAAAAAAAGGCAACATGGTAGCTTTAGGATTGAGCCTGGATGTGTCATTCTCAGCGTTGGCATAATCTTTTGGGAAGATTTTGTGGTCTAAGTTTTAGATTTTCCATACAGACTACCAGATACACAGGCTTCTTCAATTAGCTTTAACATAAAATCAAAAAGCCAAAGCTTCCATGCAGTTTCCCAGCAGTCTTTCCATCATGTCTCACTGCTTATGATTATGTTCTGTGTTCATGACTACAGTACCAGATTCACGGTTTGCAGAGCTACAGACAAAATGAAAGTGCAAGATTCTGGCTCAGAATTAAAAATTTCATTATGAAGGATGGCTGAACATTAAATCAGGCATGAAGACCTTCTGACAATATCCATGAAGTCAGGTTTTTTATGCCTGAGTGAATCAGCTGGCAAGGAGAGTGAGTTTGGCATGAATGATTTGAATCTACTGAGATTTGTACTCTGGGATGACTGAGCCTTGTCTTTCACAAAGGATATATCCTATACAGAAAAAGTAAATACAGGATTCTGTTGTGAAGGAATGTGGAGTCAAAACTTGTTTTGTAGACAATTTTAGTTTTTCACATGGGATGTTATGATGAATTTTAGATTATCTTGTCCTGGAAGGATAGGATTAAGTTGGTCCCCAACTGTCATAATCATGCTGAAAAGTATATCTAATTACTCAAGCATCTCATATTTAAATAAAAGCAATGTAATAAAATAAGATCTGCTAGCTCTTATTTTCAATATGCAGAGTCAATATGGGTGAGTAAAGAGTATGTCTTTTGTGAATTATATGATTAGGATTTCATGTTTAAAATGTATCAAGATTGGTGCAAACCACAGCTGGGAAGTCAGGAAGGGGAGGTGATCAGTAACTATTTCTGAGTAGAATCATAAAAATACATTAGCAGGAGAATATGCCATAGCAGAGATAATCAGATGTTGTCAACATGGAACACTTTCTATGGATTTTGAGTTTAGCTTTCCCCAAATTAGGAGTTGTCTCAAATTGTGACCAGGTGAGGAGAAGAAGGAAAGAAGAGACATCACCTACTGAAGATATTTTTCATACCAGATCTTTAGCTTAGTTTCTTCCATTAAACATACACAGTTATTCCAATTTTGTAAATAGCAAAAGAAGTTAAGTGCATCTCTATGGATTAGAAAAAGATAATGTTCCTAAGCTACATAAGTCATCTGTTTCAGACTCCAAAGTCCAAATATTCCTGCCAAAAGAATGTAATTTTCAGGTTCCAAACTCATGTTTAGAAATATTTCAGCTGGGTTATAAAACTATAATCTTAAATCTAAATATTACATGTTTATCTAATGCTAGTCTATCTTTTCAAAGAAAACATTATCTTTAATATCTTGAAAAAGTTGAGTCTTTGCTACAAGTATGGAGGCACTGAGATGAAATGAATCTATAACTATGTCTAAGTAAGTAGTAGTTATAGAAGCGTGAATATAGAAAATTTGCAAAAATGGGTTTAAGGGAAGGGAATGGTGCAAACTGATATGTCTCTTCAGGATGAAAGGACTGAGGAAGTTGAATGAACTTCTGTAGCATGAGAGTAAAAAAAATGGAAGCTAAATGATATGATAAGGGAATGAAAAAAGAGTCAAGCCTTAGAGGAATGTACTTTTAAAAGTCCTTTAAGATTAAAAATAATCCTTCCTAAGCATGACTTTTATAAAAACATTTGGGCTAGAACTGAATGACAGCTATATAAAAATCTAAATTATAAAAGAATTCAGATAAAAGACACATAAAATATTTCAGATAAAAGGCATATCAAAGCAGAGGCTTTCTGTGTTTTATCAGGCAGATACAGAATGGGTGAGGGTTTTTGTTATAGTTGAATTGTATTCCCCCAAGATTTATATGTTGAGGTGTGCAGAATATGACCTTGTTTGGAAACAAGGTCATTACCAATATAATTAGCTAAGATAATGAGGTAATTAGGATAGGCTCTAATTCAACATGAGTGATACTCATAAAAAGAGGCAATTTGGACTCTGACACATAGAGGGAAGATGCGAAGATTTGTAGATTAGAATATTAATGATTTTCGGCTTTAGTGAGACTGTTTTCCAACTGATCCAGTAAGTTCTTTATTTTGAATATCGTATTTCCAGTGCTTCAATGTCAGTTGCATTTCTTTTCAGATTTGTCACTTTTTATAATTTTTAATACCTTTTGAAATAGTTCTTAGTACTCCAATTTTGTAAATAATGAAAGAGTTTAAGTACTTCTCTAAGGGCTAGGAAAGCATAAAATTCTTAAGGGACATAACTCAGCCGTTTCTGACTCCAAAGACCAAATTTTCCTATTATGCCAAAAAACAATGTAATTTTTAAGTTCTACACTTACGTTTAGAAATATGTCAGCTGGGATTGTTGAAAACTATAATGTAAAATGTAAATGTCACATTTTTATCTAATACTGGTCTATCTTTTCCAAGCAAAACTTGTCTTTGCTATATGCTTGTCTTCTACTCTTAAACATAACATCTTAATTCTTTTACAAAAGACAATATAATTGTATCTATTTATTTTTAACTCATTTTTCTTTTGCCTCTTTTTAACTTCTCACCTTCTGTTGCCTAGTATATATTACTTAATTTGATCATGTAATTGAAAATTTACTGGGAAAAAATTGAACTGTAGGACAAGCTGCTATTCTCTGGCAAAGGGAAATAAAATGGTTAGGCTTTGAAGGTGTCTGAGAACAACGTTAATCTGGAAAATATGCTTTTATGTTTCAGCCTTCAAATTCTCTCCACTATATGATGTCAACCAAGGAGTAAACATTCAGTAATTTTGTCTTTATTTTGGTTTAATATTGATTTCCAAGACACAGAAGAAAGGTTCCATCATTTTTTAAAACCAGATCTATACTTTTGTCAGAACATAGATTTTAACTTTCAGCTCCTTAAATACTGCGAGCAACACCAAACATGGAACAGCCTCCTAGATGTCTCTTAATGATAAAAATACTTCTAAGACTAAAGCTAGGCCCAGGATTCTGCTGCTATCTTGGGAATCCTGGAATCCTTTGGTTCTTTTAGCTTTCTGATAATATTGAAGGTATTCTGTTATTTTAGCTTCCTGATAATTTATGGAAGGTATTCTTTTTATTTAATTCACCTTTGAACAATACCTTCAGTAAAACAGTTGTTTCAAATTATGTAGCTTATATGCCTGAAGTAGAAACCTTCATTTGTTTTCTATTACAAAATATTTATGACTCTCACTAATATGTACTAACAGTACAAAGCAAGAACATGCATGAATAATTTTGTTTTCTGATTTTTATAACTTTAGATTTCTTTCTTTATCAGGATTATAAATCAGTCAAACCAGGTAGTTACTTAAACTTCTCTGAATAAATTTCTTGAGTAGTACAATACATAATGGATGAATGGGTTGAATGAGTGTATTGGGGAAAGTAGTCTATTAGGGTACGTTATGGCTTAGGTCTGGGTGTTCCCCAAAGGCTCCCATGTTCATAAGTAGGGCATTACAGAGGTGGTTGGATCTAGAGTGTGTGATGCTGGCATTAAGTGTGTGATGATGGGACTAAGGGTGTGAGATTGCTAAATTAGTCCATTTACTGATTTGATATAGTTCTGGGTATGGATAATGGGAAAGCTCACCGTGGGTATGAGTGCTACTCATCCTAAGGGAGTGGTAACCTGGGAAGAATGCAAGAGGCAGAAGGAAGGCTGCGGTTGTAGCTTACTGTTCTCTGCTTTTGCTGTCCCTGCTTGCCATGAACTGTTTCTACTCTGTGAAGACCCTCTGTCTTTCTACTCTGCTTCAAGCTAGCCAATTATGGACTGAAACCTCTACAAACTATGAGCCAAAATTAACTCTTCATCCTTTAACTTTGAGAATCAGATATGTTGTCTCAAAAATGAAAAAAAAAAAAAAACTAAAACAGAGCATAATTGAATTATGAAATGTTATGTCCAACAACATAGAAAGCTGGAGAAGATATGCTCTGAAAAAGTTTTGCCTCAACTAGCAGGACAAAGAAAAAAATGAGCAATCAATATTAACTAATTTGTATGCCAAATACTTTTCTTTATCCTTTGCATAAATACTTTTGTCTTGGATTTTATATCTTTTGAAGACTAAAGCTAAGAATTCTGAGAAATGAAGTTCTTATATAGTCAAATTCTCAGATCTTGTTTTTTTTTGGACCAAGATGCTCTCCATCATGTCCACTTTGATAGAGAACGGAAACCCTTTCATTATCCCTTTTCCCAAACTCACCCTCTAATATGTATGCCTCTTCTTATACAATAAAGACAATACTGCACAGACAAATTGGGAACATGGTGTTGTTTTTTTTTTTTTAACTGAAATTCTTTTGTAACTTTTTAAGGCTGTGAAATGATACTTCACAGCAAAAAATTGTGGGTGATAGTCTCTGATGTAGCTGTATCTTACTTTATTTAATTGTCCCTCCAGTTTGGAAAAAGATTAAAATGTTTCTTATTCTTGTGAAACTACTAGGTAATAAATACATTGATGCATAAATCTTTGCCTCACATTTAGTTGTTTTATTAACTTAGAATTGTTTCAATGAGAAGAATTGCAAGCTGTTATATGAAGTTTTGAAGGATCTAAATATCTATTGCAAATTATTTCTCTCACATATTTTAGCAATTTAAACCACTATAAACAGTTAATGATAATGCTACTTTCATACCAACTTAGCAAAATTAAGTGTAAAAATTTTCTAATTGTTTAGAATAAAATAATACATTAATGTTTGAACATTATTTTGAATACCACTGGAATATTTTGTTATTTGTCAGACTGATAGAATAATTTGTAACTTTATATGTACCAATAAATGCTATTAGTATGGCAAGTGAATGGATTATGGAGTCTAATCTATGTTCTTTTAGCAAAGATTTAAATGACAAATGATCTTCATTGTTTGCCTCAGTGCCTGTGTTGCAACTGGGAAAATGAAAGGCTATAATGAATTTGTCTGAGAGTCTAAATGTCTTCAACAAGGCCAGGTTGTCATGAAAAACCATCAGAGGAAAACAACCATCAGGTTAAAGATCTAGAAGAAACCCATGGTTGGTTTATTTATTTATTTATTTATTTATTTTCTTTGTACTGGGAATTGAATTCAACCACACACTTGCAAGGCAGGCACTTATGCCACTGAGCTAAATCCCTAGCCCTGAGGAAACCCATATGAGCTGAGCCATATAATTCCTTGAAACAAACAGAATAAATATCAGCAAGAATTACTTCAGAGTTCAAGGTAAGGATATATTTCTGGCTGCCTAGGCATAGAGGCAAAATCCTTTATGTGTGAAAGACCTCAATCTCAACCTGATCCAAGGAACCCAATCTCCTTTCTCTCTTGAAAATCTGACAATATCTAAGATTTAACTTGCTTATCTGAAATGTGCTAGAGAGTAATGCAGGAATTAGGCTTGTTGTTACTGTATACTACATGACATGTGTAATATATGTGTACATGTGACTGTTGGTAAGTTTCCTTAAATTTTCTTCAACTTTTCATACTTCATTATGATTTTTTAGTGGTGTCAGGAAAAGAAAAACTTGCTTCAAAAAATGAAAAAAATAGATTTTAATCTTTAATTGTATCACTTTTTATTTTGTGATGAAGGGGTCCTATTCATGCCCTAAGCCTCAGTTTCTTTATGTTAAAATGAAGTTACTGAAATTAATCCTACCTTTAATATCAGATTGCTTTGATCAAATGTGACATAAAAGGAATTCTGAGGTTTGAAAGTGCTTAAGAAGCTTGGAAGATTTTATTTTTCTTCAATTCATCAGAAAATTTAATTCCTTCAGTAATAGGTAGTTTGCTATGTTGTAAATGTTGGATTTGACTTATTAAAACAAATGCATCTTCACTAGATAGGAGAAAGACTTTAAGTCATTTCACGAAGAAAAAGGCACAGTGGCAATAAACTAAGGAGTCATAGAGCTTATCTGCTTGTTTTTTGAATGCCAAGTTAAATCATTTTTTATGCAAGTGACTAGAATGACCCATCACTTTTATGGTGACAGCTCCAAATGCATTATCACAGGGATGGATAACATTTTAAATAATCACGATACCATTAATGGGCTGCTGAGCACTCACAGCCTGAGACAAAGGAGATGTAGCAGCTGGATTTCAAGCCAAGTCAAAGCATCCAGCAGGTATTCCTGGCCTATCACATGCCTTTGGAACAGTGTGGTTCTTCTTGATAACAGATGACACAAAGGCATCCTTCCTAAAGGGAGAGATGGCTACATAGCAGCTCTGAAGGGGGAAAAAAAGGGAGATCTTTTCAGAGATAGCTCTGCTGTATCTAAACTTATCTGTACATTTTTTAGTACAGATAAAATTATTTATCTCTCATATGATCAAATCGCCAGAGGATTACTATTGTTTCATTAAGTGAAATCCATTTTGTACAGTTTCAATCCTTGGGTATAATGCCATGGGGTTTCTGTGACAATGTCAGTATATTTAAACTTTGAAGAAAAAAATACATGTAACTGTGACTTTTATTTTCTCTATAGAATCCTTTACGATCAATCCATTGACAGAGTCAAGCAAAAAAACATGCAGATAATCTTCTATTCTGACTCAGTGGCCCTTAGATTAAAATGTTATCTGTATCTGTCATTCATTTTCTCTCTCCAGCATTTTCATTTGAACCATAGCTCCAGTTCCCTCTTGCTTCTCTTGCACACTGATAAGGCGAAACATTATTCTATGTTCTACTTCATAAAAACACTTCTTTTTAACTTTTTCCTGTCTTTTTTTTTTTTTTTTTTTTTTTTTTTGGTACTGGGAATTGAACTCATGACCATGCACTTGCCAGACAGGCACTTGTTCCTGCTGAGCTAAACTCTCAGCCCTAACTTTTTTTTTTTTTTTTTTTTTTTTTTTTAATGGTACCAGGAGTCAAATGCACAGCCTCACACTTGCCAGGCAAGCTCTATGCCACTGAGCTCTATCCCCGGCCCTACTTTTTCCTTTGTTAAACATTACAAAAAACTGGTTTAAGTATAAATCTGTAAATCTAAGAGGTTTAAGTTTAGATCAGTACATCTATACTTACAATCTGCATGAGGTACCTAATTCCCATAAGGCTATGTTTCCTCATCTGTAAAATGAAGATGATAATAGTAGATAATCAAAGGCTAATTCAGGGACTTCTACAAAGGGCCAGGTGGAGTCCTAGCACTCTCATGTATGCTTTTCTTTAATTTACTGTGGCATTACCAACTCAGTTTCCAGGCCTTGAGAACAAGGAATGCCAGGTTTGTTTTGTTCACTGCTCTCTCCACATTGCCTGGGATAATGTTGGGCACAGCATAGGCGCTCAATATCTATTTTTGTAGAAAGTAGATGAATCATCCCCACTGGAATTTCCATACCCTTTCCTCTCCTTTCTTCCTCTAATGTAATGCTTAAGTGCCAGCCTGCCTGTCCTCAAACCTGAGGCATGCCACTTACTAGGTATAAAACCATAGCCAAGCTTCTCCGTCTTTTTGTATTTTTTTTTCAAAAAAAAGTGAAACGTTGGTGATAACAGTGGTGCATATATGCTAGAGTTGTGAAGATTAAGTTAACATTTGTGTAACAGGGCAGCACAGACTAAGTTAGAAATGCTATCTAAAAGTGTTTTATTACTATAATCTGACTCTCAGAATTTTTTCCCTTGGATGTATTTTTTTAAAAAACAGTTTATGGTGTCTGTGGTATTCACTCATATTTCCCCAAACTGAACTATGTGTCTTGCCCATAGTAACCACGCAATACATACTTAAGGTGAGTATTACCTCAAATGCTTCACCAAAATGCCTGGCACAAAAGTGCCATTGTCCAGCACTTGTACATTTCTTTGGCAACCAATGGCTCATTTCTAATAACCACTCATAAAACTTGCCGTACGTGTTTGTGAGCATCTCATAAACTAGCATTACAAAGACCATCTCACACCACCTCCTAGAGTTCTCATCTTATTTCATAAAGTAGGAATTCCCAGCACCACTCAGCCCTACATTACAACTGTAAGAGTCTTAAAGTGATAGCTCATTTAAAATATTAAACATATCTAATTTCCTTGTTTGTAAAATGGGAATAATAATAAAAAATTTACAGCATTTTCTGTGGTTTCTGTATTTTACAAATCCATTCACTGGAGAAATTTCTTGGGACAACATTTAACCTCTAGTAAATACACAGAAGTATAAACTAGCATATTTTGTTGCTATTCTTGAAATAAATACAACTTGTTTTGTAAGTCCCAATTCAAGTTTTAGCTGCTAATGAGTGGTTTGGAAATCAGATATGTGCTTGTTTACCATTTGACTAATATACAGTGGCTTTTGATTGTTTCTGTCCTTGGAATACAACTATGACATATAATATTCCCTTGGTGAATCAAAGTGGACAGATTTTTTTTTTTTGGTATCAGAGGGCAAAGAATGTGTTTGATACGTTGAATTCTGATTTGCTTAATTTGAATGTCTTTCTGAGTGTGTAAAATATCATGCGGTCATCAATATTTTTCCTTTAAGGAATCCATCTCTCTCTTTTTTTTTTTTTTTTTTGGTTTTGTCTGGTTTTTAGGCAGGGTGAGATGGGTGTCCTTATGTAGTTCAATCTAGCTTTAAACTTGTGATCATTTTACTTCCCCTCTTCAGGGAGGCAGCATTACAGTCGCTTGACACCATGCCTTGTTAATTTTTGTTTTTGATGTTTCTTTATTTTTGTCACATTGATTCTTTGTATGAGTGGTTGCCTCCAATCCTGGAAATCCCTGCCACTTATCTCTATTTTATTATCAAAATCAAAGTCAGATGATATTTTTTCTATTCCTCAGGAACACCCCTCCACTTAGAGTCTTTGCATGTAAATTGCTTATAAATTACATATATGTAATTGTACTTCCAATATTTAGGCAGTGTTTATTTATGTATTTATTTTCTCAGACAAAATTTGATAGCCCAAGCTATCAGCACTCTCATCTGCACAATAGGTAACACATGAGTACCTGTCCCTATTGAAATAAATTGGATTTATGAGATTATATCAGTGATAAGAGAAGTTGTTGATGTGAAAGTTCCTTAATTAAAGTGCAATGGAATAGCAGGATTCTTGAAGCATATACTCTGTAATTTAATACTAAGTTGATTAATCTGTTTTCATGAGTGCAAAATTTTCTCTGATGTTTGAAATTTGATTATGATTCAGACATGCAATATAAAGAAAACATGCAATAAATGGGGGGAAGAAAGTGTGAGCAAAATGATTTTGAAGGTCCCTTGAGGAATTGTATATATCCTTTGTGATTCCATGAAACAGTTTAATTTGGAGATAGGTCTCACAGACAGTGTGCCATGTGTTTGTGAGGAGAATTTCCAATACTGCTAATCTGTATGGACGGCTTGGTGGCTTGGCACATTCTAAGGGGCAGTGGTCCAGTTATGTTGGCAAGGTACCTCTCGGCCCATTCAGTCACACAGTTGAGAGATGCTGGCCACCATCAGAGTTTTGTGAAACAGAACCAAAACTGAATTTGTCAAATCCTAATCTTCTCCTGAGAAAATATGAACAGGAACACTTCAAATAGGACAGTTCACAAATGGGGCACATTCTTAGAATTCACATAAGTCTCCATCTCTCCCATTTTTATTTGTTTTTTCAGTCCCATTCAACATTTAGCTCAGTAGCTATGCAGTTTTCCAAAAATTTCCCCTGAAATAGAAAGTGCATATAAATATTACTTCTTCAGTACTTTCATGAAAATTTAGAGTGAACTTTTCATTCGTTCATCCCTGAAACATTTGCTAAACACTGACTAAGGTTGTAGCTGTGAACTGCGTGACTCTGAAGTCATTCTACCTGTTGTTCTTATTGTTTCTTCTTAATATCCAAGTGTCACACAGTCACATCAGTTTCATTTATATCTTCCATTGCCTTTATTCTAATTCTTAATACTAATTAATGTCATTTTTCTCTTATATCTGGATGAGTGTAGTTGTATCTGAATGACTCTCTTAGCCTGTAAGCCATTTTGGGTAGAAATACCAGAGAGATCTTTACCATATGAAAATATGATAATGTCTTTCATATATATGTACTTCTTTTTAGGTTCTTTAAAAATCCTTTTTGACAGTGTTTCTGATTCCTCTATCCCAGATTTTCCTTTATTTTTATATTTAATTTCTCTTTTCATTTCACAGAGCAGAAACAAGGATCAAGCTTTCACCCTTCTCATGTTTATACCCATGACTTTGTAACTTACTGTTCTGTCTTCAAAATATTTCTGGATTATTTTATAGACAGATAATTTTCCAGTAATAACATACTGTAATGTATTCAATAAATTCTAACTTGATCTGGTTCTGACCATCAAGGGAATCATTAGAAATACAGTAAGTAGACAGATGCAGTTACCTGTACATAAGTACTTAGATCACTTCCTGACCATAGACACAGGTCACTACTAGAATTAGCATAATGAATACTGGAGATGATTTGAAATGTTTAAGAAACAACAGTGCAAATGTACAGTAGCATTGATTCTAGACCTTTTCAGAGCTGTCTAATGTGTTCTATAAAATGAAGAAGGAATTAGGAACAATACATAAGGTCCAGGAGCATAGCATATTTTCTTTGACTGTACTCAACTCTATTCTTGCACTTGTTCCTGTAAATTGGAAGTTCTGTCACTTATAGCCTTTGTTCTAACTACATGGGCTTTTGCCCCACTCTTCCGAGTCCAATCTCATTCATATAAAGATCTGATATGTTAAAGATTCATACTTTATGCTTAGGGAAAATCTCAAGCCTACTGTTTTCCATTTTTACTTTGATTTAATTTTTGCCCTATAATTCAGTATCTTACTAAGCTTAAATTGCCCTTTTCCTTGAGTAAATGTTATGGCAAAGTCCTCAAAATTCCAGGTGTGAATGTTTTTGTATCCTCGATTTTTCTGTTCTGTTTTTTGTTTAACTCTAACCTCATAGGAAAGTCCAAAATATTCACCATACAGACCTTCCACTGACTTTACTGCTATGAGTAATGTAATATATTTGAAAAATGGAGGACAGACAGTTTACCCTTTTCAATAGTCTTTGTTATTAATAAGCCCCATGACTTTTCAAAGTCTCACTCTGCTTACACCCGCCTCTTCCTGAAAGTGTCCTGTCTCCTGTCTAATTAATGACCATAGTTTACAGACAGTGCAGCTGTCTACACATATGGTTCATTACCCTTAAGACAGAAAACGATGTAAGAGTTGAAGGTTTCTTTCTCAGGGTTCTTTGGGCAACTATGAAGGATGAAATCATTAATGTGACTTTTAACTAAATCAGGGCTTTGTGGTACTACATCATCTGGTTGTAGTTCTAGAGCATGCACTTGAAATGTTATGGATTTTAAATCAGAGTTTATTAGCTTAGGTTTATTGCCAAATTTGCTCAGTGCCAGAGAGAAAAGAAAAATAATAATAATACATATTACAGTTTATCTGAGCTTTCTATATGACTCAAATTAGGGAGCTAACAGCAATAACATTAATTAATTACAAAGGAACACATAGTTCTTCCCTAGAAATGTCAGAGGGTGGTTACAGAACAGCTGACATGTTTTGGAGAAGGATTACATTTATAAGCCATGATCTAAAAACCCTGGACCAAGGCCCTGCTCTAATGTCTATCTTGCTTAAGGAAGAATGGGCAACTGTGTTCAATAGCACAGCCAGCGCTGACATTAGTGCTGTCTGCCTGGAGCTACATATCAGTGAGAAGTGAGTCTGTGTGCTGCAGGTGTCCTGAGAAACAGGTACTGATCAAAAATCACATTGTCCTTCACTGTCTCATTGATTTTGTGTATAGCTTTTTGCCTTCTATAGTTTTGTATTGAAAATCAATTCTAAACCCCCAACTTGACCAGGATTTTAGCAATGCTATGAGCTCTAGGTTTTGTACCAGGAATTCAGGTTTCTCTGTCTTCAAGCTCTTCTTTTCATGTCTTTCACTTTTGATTTTTCTCTCTGTTCATCAGCACTTCATAATCTAACTTCTCCATTCTTTAAAATGTATATGGATAGACCTCTAGGAATCTACAGTCTTTCTGGAATTATATCCAAAATTGATTCATTATGTACCCCAGTAGTTTTCTGGAAAAGGGTTCTTGGTGTGCTACACATTCTCAAAGCAACTGAGAATCTAATGACAAATTTGAACTTCTGTTTAATGCTACAGTTTCATCTTCCTCTGAGCAGTCAGCATAACACAACATTCTCCACTATATGAACACTGATTCCTCATACGTTATACCTCTGGATTAAGAAATTTCTCTAGTTTAACTTTAGGGCATCTTCCTCTTTGGAGTCTTGTAGGTTACTTATGTTCAAACTGACTTATTATTTTCCTTCCATAACATTTTATTTCTTGATTTTTTTCCAAAATTCCCTCGTCATCCAAGACAGATATGACAGATACTTGGAGGTTACCGCTTCTTCATGGCTCCCTATATATAGTGTACTATTTTTTTTTTCTTTTTCATTTTTATCGGTACCAGGGATCAAACTCACGACCACCTGCTTGCAAGGCAGGTGCTTATGCCGCTGAGCTAAATCCACAGCCCCTAGTGTACTATTCTTTAATGTCTGTACCACCTAAATCTCTTTATGTGCTGCTAAAGTCTTCTGCTACTATCTAACTTAAGACTTCTTAATACTAGATTACTTATTACTGTCTTTTCTTTTTTATTAATTTTATTGGTATAGTTTAGACATACATAATTATCATATTCATAATAGAGAATTTAAACCTGTATATTTTTGATATCTCTCAAAGTGTCTCCTTTATGTAGGGCAGAGGGAGCTTTGTTAAGTGCCTATATAACTATGTCATTTATTTATTTATTTAAATTAATTTAATGTATATGGTTCTTATAGGAGGGGCTAAAGCACAGATTCCATTTTCGTATTTATACTGTATCCCATGATCTAGTTCACACCTGCCTCCTCAAACTTATCTCTTGATTCCTTCCCAGGCATGTTAGTACCTCCAGTTTGTTAAAATTTCTGCTGCTTGTGTGGTATGGAGCCTTCCCACTAAAAGGATTCATGGGTTCATTTCTTGATGCTACTACACTCTGTGATGTGACATATTTGGTTAAATAGATATTAATATATAAGAGCAGTATCTTGAAAACTACTTGGTTTGTTGGCCTGTTTCTTTTGTATTTCCATCACTACCATGATAAGCATATACCTAGTTTATTCTGTTGGTCGTGGGAGGGGATGAAGTTTGGAGCAGACTTACCAAATAAATTGTTTGAGCCAAACATTGCCTAGAGCAGAGATTCCTATAACTAAGTGAACAAATTCAGATGGCATAACCAGAATTTCACAGCTCAGTGTTGCACATCTTTTAGTTTTGGTGTAATCCACCTCAAAAGCAAGAGCAATCTGACACATTCCCTTAAAGCTTTCTACTTTAGCTCTATTTAAAAGCTCAGTGCTACCTATAGTCATAAACCACTCAGCTTGAAAAGAACTTGATTTACTTAAATTCTTTTCTGCCTACTGAATTCTTATTCATGTTTTCAGAATTAAACCAAGTCTTTATCCTTTAGTGAAGGTGACTTTGAATCTGTCAATAGCTTTGTTTTGGGGGCCATGTAATACTTTTTACATATTAACCAGCATTTATAAAACTTTATCACATACTCTTTTCTCTAGAGGCCTCAGTAACTAAAGCATAGCACTAGACAGTGTTGGAAAAGATCCAGAAAACATTTTCAGAGGAAGACTTAACTGGGACAAAGAAGAATGGAGGTCAATAGGCAGGAGTTATATATGGAAAATCTGGGAATCCAGGGGACTGATATAAGTAGAAATGAAAAGTAAATGAGCACATTTTCTCTTGATATTTCTCTTACTTCTGAGGTGTCATAGTTTGTCATTCAGTGCACTAAGGATAACTAGTCCAAAGGCACAGTGCTGGGTATGCCCTGAAACTGTGATTTTCTTCCCTCCAGGCAGCAAAACTATATGCTCTGTGGTTAACACCTGGTTTGCTCTGGGCATTCTGTCCAGCTGTCCAGTCTGTGAGATGGTGACATTTACAACTGTTACAAGGCAATTGTCCTGGCTGCACAGGTCCAAGTGGCTACCATCTGGCTGGGCATCTGCTCACTCACTGGGAGGGCTCTGGAAACAACAATATGCCCATGGAGAAGACATTGCACTCTGATCTTTCGAGGGAGGGGAACACATTGTATTTCAACACATGGAAGAGTGGTACAGTGAGAAGTGACTCAGAAAGGGGAAGTTTCCGTTGTGGCAGAAATCTGCCATCGTGCTCAGATTTGCGGCACCTGACAATAGGTTTGGAATGTATGTAATGAGCACATGGCTATTGTAGCTAGACTGACTGAGTTCCCACTCTGGGTGCTACACTTAGGTCTGTAATCTTGAAGTGAGATATTGTAGCTCTGAGTCCATCCTGAGTAAATATCAGTTATTGTTATTTTAAGGCAACATTTTGGGGTTTCTCATGTGTGTTAGAATTCTGAACCTTTCCTGGCAGAGCCCTTCAATGGGGCTTAAATCCTACCCTAGTGACATTCACCCTGTATCCCACCCATGCTAAATATCTCCATGTTTTGTATCTGTGACGCTTGCTGACATCTCTGGGCATCTACATGATGCTCTATTTCTTGATGCATTTATATTTTCTTTTCATCAGATAATTCTCGAGTTCTGTAAATTAAACATTATTGGTATTTTGACTGAGTTTGCCTTAAACTGTATTTGAATTTTGGAAGTATGGCCATTTTAACTATATTTGGTTCTGTATATCCAGGAACAGGGAATATATTTTCATTTTGTGATGTTATCTTTGATTTCCTTTTTAGAGTATTATAATTTTGTTGTGCAGCTCTTTCACTTTTAACACAGCTATACTTTGTTATCTTCCAAAAAGAGTTAAGGACACCATATTACCGCGATACATGCCCATTCTCATAGTAGCAGAATTCATGAGCACTAAATCTTTGAAGCAACCTGTAAATCCATAATCAGATGAATAGGTGAAAAAATTTGGCATTTGTACACAATGGAATACTATTCTGCCATAAAGAGAGATAAATTCAAGGAATTTGTATTAAAATAGTTGCACCTTGGGTTCTTTATAGTAAGTGAAATTAATCAGACACACAAACTTAAATATTACATGATTTATTTTATAGGAGAAAACCAAATGCAAATAATAAGCAGAACAAAAATTAGAAAATAAGAAGTAGATAGCTGGGGATTTAGCTCAGTGGCATAAGTGCCTGCCTGGCAAGTGCATGGTTGTGAGTTCAATCCTCAGTACCAAAATAAATAAATAAATAGATAAATAATAAGAAGTAGATAAATCTTTCTCAAATAGGAAGTAGATCAAGAGATAGATGGAAGGTAGGAAGGGAGGGCAGGGAAATGAAATGCAAAAAGGAATTAACATGTGCTATGTACATGTGCTAACTCCTCACAAGGACTGCAAAAATGTACTATAAATCTGTACTACAAATACTAAGACAAAAGATAATTCTCCAGCACTTAAGCTACTCTCTTTGGAAAGCCATGTTTGATTACTTCCAAGCTAACATTGCTGTATCTTCCTGTGTTCACCTCAAATATTAGAAAGATGGGCAGATACAATGCTTATGCATCTGATTTTTCTTATTCTGTTGTTTACTGAATTCACAAACAAATCAAGTGTGTTATTTTTTCCCAGGGGGAAAAAACACAACTATTTTTATATTTAGATGTTGGTTGTGGCCTGTAATGCAAGGAATTAAAAACTCAATCCTATAAGAGATTGGAACTTGAAATCTCAATATCCTGCATTCTGTGTCTAGATACAGCCAAAAAGCCAAAACAAAACAAAAAAACAAAAACAAATAAAACAGCTGGAAAGAACCATATTCAGGGAATAGGTATTATAAATCCATGATACACATTTATTTCACTAAATCCAACTATGTGTAAAATGATTTTCATTTAAATGAAATTATGTCTACCCACAGCTCCTGGATTTAAGACTAAAGATAAAGCTATTTGGCTCCTAGAAACTATGTATTGTTTACTTTGGGTGTATAAGAATCCAACAATGATCTTAGACAGGCAAGTATTCCAAGCTTTGTCATATGAAGAACTCTGTGTCAATTTTACCTTCCCAGAAACAACTGTATATTTAGCATGCCTTCAGGCCTAAGATTCTTACCACTTGTTTGAGTTAGTAATGTTGCTAGAAAGCTTCTTTAGGATGATTCAGTTATCGGCTGAAATAGATAGTATATTAAACAATACAATTCAGTTAATAATAAATGTTTCTTCAGCTGATAAGTATTCTTTACCATCTAAAATGTACAATATGTATAAAACATTCATTTACTTAAAAATGTTTGGAAACAATCTGTGAACAAAACAAACAGAGGTTCCTGTCCTCTAAGACTTTGCAGTCTGGTAAGAAGACATAGATTGATAAATCAATATAAGTAGTATAGGCAGAATGCAAAGAGCATCATAAGATAAATGCTATGAAAAAATAAAACCAATTAAGGTACAATTGCTTATGCCTTACACGTCATTTGTATGCACATCCTGTCATTGGATTTTCCACATTCTTTCTGATAGGAGGGAACACTTTGTTTCTATTTTATAGACAAATAGAAGCAAAAGGCAATGTAATATCCTCTGTCTAATCTTAAATTGCACCTTGTACCTGAAAGTATTTTTATTCATCTATTATTTAGACTAAAATTCAAAATCTAGGGCCAATCTTAGAAATGGAAATATTTGTATCTCTAAGAAAGATTCTTAGAATAAACAAAAAATGGCTTTGATATTAATCTGGCTTAAGTTTAAAGTATCTGCTGTAGTTCTTGATTCATGGATTAGTGTTCCAGTCACTGATTCTTGTCATGTATGTTCAAGTCTACTAGATCATCTTGAGAATAGGAGCTCTGTTACTGTGCTTGCCTGTCAGTACCAGAGGCTCCTAATCTACAGCTTACATTGTTCTGCTTGTAATTTTGAACCCCTAATGATGATTAAATCTATAAAGGTGCTCTTGGCTATGGAAAATTCACAGTTCTTAGAGGTTTTAGTGAATGGTCAGATGGCTCCAAGGCAGGAATGCATAGTGAAAGAGTCTAGAGAAGGAAAATTGCTCACATCATGGTGATCAGGAAGCAGTGAAAGAAAAGAGGAGCCATGGACTGAGATACACTCTTCCAAGTCATACTGCTAGTGACCCTCCTCCAACCAGGCTCTAACTCTTAACAGCAAGCAGTTGTGGTAGCCCATAATCAGCTTCCATAAACTCTGCTTCTGAGTGCATGAGGTTTTGTGGAGACGCTCCAGTTCCAAAGAGCAACAATGGGATGCAGGTGATAATGTGATAAGCAATGATCAAATCAGGGACATTTTTAAAATTTTGGATTTAAAATATGCAATAATAGTGTATAATTATAAGGTAAAGAGTGATATATCAGTCCACACATACAATACATTACAATCTTATAGTACAGAAATCTTTTCAGAGTGCTAAGAATCCAAGTAATTTGTATTAACCTTATAAACCAATCATTAGAGTCTATGGAAATATTTTTTTTCTGATACGCTCCACAGGTAGAGACTGTGTAATAATACAATGGCGAAAACAGTAGATGTAAGCATCAATTATTTTTTATTATGAGTCATTAATATTTTTTTTTGTTTGGCCAGATTATTTTCCTGTCTGAGACTCAGTTTTCCCATAATGTTATATGATCTCTTCAAACTCAGCATGGGGTATGTTTTGTTTGCCATTGTATTTCCTACATATAATACAAGCACTAGCAATAGTAGGTCCTCAATAAATATTTGATGGATGTTCATAATTTTTTCCTTTCCATTTTTAATTCTTTCATCTCTCTTCCATTATTTTACATACTGGTTCCTGTTGATATACATTAAGTTCTTTCCATATATTGCGCATTATTTGTAAAGCTGTTATGAACATTTGTTTCTCTTTGCATGGATAAAAATTTTCCATGAACAGGGGTAAATGTATAGGACTAGAATCATCTGGTCAAGATTTTGTTTAATTTTATAAGAAAATGCTAGCAATATTCCAAATGGATGCTTTTATGGTTCTGTGTATACACGAGGTGTTTACCAAATTATTTTTATCATTTTTATGCATTTATTGTTATATCATTGGACTGTATTTACAAAATCTGGATGAAACTTTGTTGGATATGTGCTTTGCTATGCTTTGCCTCAATCTGTGGAGTATTTTAAAATGTTTAAACTTTTTTTTCTTTTTGAGACAGGGTCTCACTATGCAGTTTAGGCTGGTCTTGAGCATACTTTGTAGCCCAGGCTGGTCTTGAACTCACAGCAGTCCTTCTGTCTCAGCTCCTAAATGCTGGGATTACAGGCCTATGCCACCATACTCAGCTACTTAATGGTATTTTTTGATAAAAATAAAATTAAAGAAGGGCAAATTGTCCATCCTTTTTAATGCATATTAAAGTCTTATGTGTTAAGAAATCTAATCTTTCTAAATACCATAGTTCTCATTTATATTAAAGGTCGCTCTCATTTTTTTTTTTTTTTTTTACTTCAAGGCACATTTAATTTAGTGTCAGTAGTGTTAACACAAAAGGCCAAAGTACAGTGAAAGAACATATTCCTTCATTAACACCAACGGCAATGCTATTTTAACACATGCCTGTTGAATGGGACTAGTGTTTCATAAAGTTAACTACTGAAAAAAAAATATTGCAGAGTTTCATCACAGCCAATAGCCTTATACAATGTCATTGTGAAATGCATGTTTATAATACTTCCAGTAGTTTAAGCCTGAAATTTGATATGACTCCTTCGTGTTTGTATAGTCCTTAGTTAAAATTAAGTTTTTGCCAACCATTCAAAGAACAAACCATTGATTAAAATCGTATTCATTTAGGTTCTGTTAACAGACTCCTACATTAAATGATTAAATATATGTACTACTTTACCAACATCTGTTATTTCTTTCATGACTATTAAAATTGGTTCTTAGCAATAAACCCGTTAAAGGCAAAATTCGCCTCATTTGAGTCTTGACCCAGAAGTTCAATGCCCATGAAATTCACAGTCTTATTGGCAAAACTGATACACAGTGTCTCTAAGTCACTATGCTCAAGATTAAGAGCAATGTGTATTCCTTTTTTACACTTAACTGGAATTTCCATGTTCAATTCATGATTTGAAATCTCTAGGTTTTCAATCTTCCAACTGTCTGAAGACACAGTATGCCATAGACTAAAGACTTCTGTCTCTCCCTCTATTTTCTTCAAACAGAAACTTTCCTCAAGAGTTCACATATTCCATAATGGAAATTTTTCGAAGGTGGCTTCTTGTTTGGAGTAGTCCGATGGCATCAGGTTTTGAAGCAAGCAGTAGAGAAAAAAAAAAAACAAACAAACAAAAAAACAAAAAACAAAAAACAAAAACAACAACAACAACAACAAAAAAAACTGAAACACAAGTTTCATCTGATAAGTTTTACATTAACTGTTACAAGCTGGATAGTATAAAAATGTGGCTTTTTTTTAATTCTCAAAATGTCTGAGTCTTAGTGTGGAAAGGAGTATTTGGCTGTCCCACACAGCTTTCTCATAGTGGGACAGTCAGGGAGGTCTTAATGGAGGAGGAGGATTTGTTTACCTATCAGACATAAACTTCCAGGCACTCAGTTCATTTGGGGCTTGCTCTGGTTTGTCTTTAGTTAGTTTGTTCCAGTTCACCTTTCATCTTTAGCAAAAACAAGTTGATTACTGGGTCTGCCACTGTTGACCTCAGATGGGCAGCACTCGGCTGGTGGGCTTGCTTGAGGTACTAGATTTGATCAGAATATTCTAGCATCTCTTCTTCCTTGGTTGCCAGCATCATTACTAGAATGTTTTCCCTGCAGACTCTTGTTGCTTTGGCTTTTCTTCAGACTACTTTACAGTTACACTGAGTTAAGATCTGTGTACTTGCCCACCACAGCTTGAACATATGCTTCACACTGTTTCCATCTTTGAATTAACTCATTTCACGCCATAACTTTGGAGTCCGTTCCACTCAGTCAAACCTTTTTGGAAAGAGGTTCTTCGCTGGTCGTTTTGTATCCTCTGCTGCCTGCCTGGTCACTGGGCACCGCTAGTCACATAGGCTGAAGCCGCACTGCCACCCCAAATCATTTTCATAAGGGAAAGTAACTCCTTCTCTCATAGCAAAGTAATAATAACAAAACCCTCGTGACTTCTTCAAGATTCAGTTTCCAAAAAAGTATTGGAGACTCAGTATCTGTTTCAAGCTCTTTAGTGTGTCTGTTAGACTGACACTTGCTTCTCTTCTTATTCTTAGCCTGCACTGGTACTAAACATCTGATAATCTCCTTGCATATAAATTGACAATATGGTTCTAGGGAAGTTTTTATCCAATTAAACTCAGGTTGTTTTTTTCTGGAGCTCCAGATGTTTCTGAACTCCTCAAGCCCTCATTTAGAGATAATTTTTTCCCCTCCAAATTGGCAAGGCATGGATTTTTCTAATTTAACTCTTTGAAGGTGAAACTGGCTGTGTAGAACTCTGAAGAAAGCCAGAGAGACCTAGGCTCCTGACATGGGTTGAATCTGATGAGAACCACTGAGCAAAGATGTATTAGTCAGACAAATATTAGTTAAACCACCATTGGTCCTTTAGAGGTCAATACAGAGTACCAGGGATTAAATGTGTATTTAGATTTGTGGTCAAAGTATGGAAGTGAGAGCTTGAGGTCCAGTAACTTGACAGAGATTAATTTTATCTCATATAATGTTAAGGACATAATAACAATAAACAAATTATGGAAATATGTGACTAAAAACACACACCATGCCCGTTTTCTGGGTGGACCAGATTCAAAGACAAAGAAAATCAATTCTACTAGATGCTAGAATTGAAGTTCTGGTTCATTGAAGAAAACATTAAAGTATTTTGAAGATAGTGACTAAGAAAGTCTCTTTCTTAGAGATAAAAAGGCCCTCTTTTGTGTGACTTGAACAATGTGACTTTTAAATTTATTTTTGGTCTCTCTTGTTAAGTGATAAGAAACCATTGACCAAAAAAATGGCATGGTTTATGAAAAAGGAGCCAATGTCTATGGATAATTTTAATTCTGACCTCAGAATCTTTATAGATAATCAATAGTTTAATTCAACTCATATTGAAATTACATTAGTGTTTGAAGCCTTCGCTCCAGCAATACATGAAAAAGTAGGGAAGGCCATTCATTTGCTTGGGATGTGCTGTCCTTGTTGCTGACCCAAGTGGTCAAGAGTAATCAGACACTTGATGATTCATTCTCATTCAGGCTCTCTCTCTCTTCCTTTATTTCTCTTTTCTTTTAAAATCCATGACTTATATATGATCCTGGGAATGCTTCTGCTCTGTGTCTTTTGATTTTTCTGTTAAAGTAAGATTTATGTGGGTAATGTGACTAGATTCATTTAAGTGTGTTAACTTGAATCTAAGGATTACATTGCTATGAACATGTAGTTGAAATTATTTATTAGTACTTGATGATAACTAATTGATTTAGAATAAAGGAAATAAACTGAAACTCAATTCTGAAATATTAAATGTGGTCTTGAAAGAGAACTCTCTGTCTTTCTACTTGATTACTGGTGAACAGCGTTATGCTTGGTCAGGAAGTCACAACTCTCGTAAAACTTTATTAGTGTTGCAAGATCATTAACAGGAAGCAGAGGGGGAAAAGAAGTAAATATAAAGTGTCAGTTTCAGAGAGTCAGAGACAAGTTCATTGAGCTGTAAATTAAATCAAATGCCACAGAATATGCAGATTGTAAAAATGTCCATTCTTTGCAAAGCTGTTAAACTTTAAAAGGTCTTTTCTATTAAAATGACTGAGATGAGTATGGTGTCATGTTGTCAGGGTGAGGGCTTGCATAACATTTGGAGGCCTCAGAATAGGAAGGTAGGTGGGAATAGTTTTTGTCTATGAAAGATCCACAGGCAATGAATATTTGCTCAACCTGACAATTACATATTTTATCTCCTTGTTTTCTTTTTAAATACTTGTATATTGTGTGAGAAACTAAAAATTTAAACAAGATCCAAAATTCATAATAGATATTGTAAAACAGGAAGTAATTGTTCAAAGGGAAAGGTGAATTGAAGGAGTGGACGGAAAGGAAAATAAAAAATAATGAGAAAAAAAAGAACAAAACTGAAGCAAAGCTTTGTCAATAAGGAGGGGAAGAGAGAATGAGGAGGGAGAGTGGAATGGAAGCAAAAGAGCAACTAAAATATATCATCTACAAGTACAAATTCCTGACGATGAATATGACCATGAAGCATATCTAAATTGTACCAATAAATGTGCATGAAGAATATGATCATTGTACTTATCTGAATTGCATCAATAAATTTAATTATTAAAAGAATAAATCCTTGCACATGTTACTGAACACTTGAGGTTTTTTTCAATATGTATTTAGTTTCCCATTTTCTAATTTTGTTGTCTTTAAATATGACTCTAGTTTTATATCATGAGTAAATATATTAACAAAAACATATTCACGGCCTCAGATAGAAGCATCTCATGGATCTGTATTCTAATTATTGTTATTGGAGAAACAAGGCATAATGCTTGCCTGGTATGATCTATAGTGGGACATTTTCCTCAAACCTGTGTGTGTGTGTGTGTGTGTGTGTGTGTGTGTGTGTGTGGCTGCAGAATGGTCAAAGTTGGTAAATATCTACCACATATATAACTCCTTGCTCAATCCAAAATATATACTTTTCTTGTAATGGGAAAAAGGGAAGGAAAGGGAGAGAGACAGAGAGACAGAGAGACAGAGAGACAGAGAGAGAGAGACAGAGACAGAGAGAGAGTGACAGAGAACAATAAAACAATCTAATAGATAAAACTGCAATAGATCCCCCAAAACATTCTCACCAAATACTATGTGATTATTTCTCCTACAAGCCTAAGCAAGATCATATCCTTTGCAAAGGAAAATAGTGTAATAAATCAGATATTTTATCAAGGAATTTGAATAACATCCACTTTACTTATAATGTATAGATCTTTCAATTCACAGATTAAATTCCCACATATATTGTCTAATTAGGGTGTAACATGAGACTATAAAAGTGGAAACACATACTAGCACATATAATTCCAAAAGAAAAGGCTTGTAGTAGTTAAATGACTTTGTATGACTACAAAGCCATATTTGACATTTTTATCATTTTTTTCCATTTTCAACTCAAGGTTCTGTTTCTTCTACTTTCAATTCTATAGTTGGTGGTTTTAGTCAAATTTGTTGTTTTGTCCATGTGCAATAGTAAATAAGTGACAGTTCACATCCCCAAAATGTAATTAGTTGGTTCCAGTGTAACTGTATTGGTGTATACCCAATCATTATTATGGTACTATAGATTATGTTCAAATATGGTATTGATATTTTAACAATAAATTGTATGCAAATACTAGGTATTGGAATCAGGTGCCCCATTTTGTCAAAAATTTTTAGAACTGGATAAACTCATTATATTAATGATGTGTAAGTGTGTGTAAGTATAAAAGGTTGGAAGAGACAAAAACCCCCAGTTTTGTGTTTATTGCACCAGGAACAATTCCTACCTTGGCCAGATTACAGCATTTGTGTATATTTTCTAGAGTTACAGATGGAACATTATATGCTCTTACTAACTGCTCCTCACTTTATGCCATTTTATAGAAAATCAATTTTATAAGCCTGTATGACAGTGATGTACATATTTTAGATGTGTCTTGGATATTTTTGGTATTATCTGTGAAGCCCATTCCTCAGTTGGACTAATTAATTTCTCTATATTTTTGTTTCTGAGGCCGTTCTGCCAGTATATGGGAGTGGTTAATGTCTATTAACACAGAACCTAGGAAAAGCCCAAAGAGATCACTTAGAATTCCCTCACTTCTCTACATTTTATTTGTGTAGCAACTAATTTGCTCGTAATGGTCAGGACCACTCATCTTTGCTAGCAGGACCATTCATCTTTGCCAATGTGTTTGTATTGTAGTCTAAGAGAATGGCAAGTCTAAGATATCTACATGTCAATCTCAGTTCCAATTCAGAAGAATCATTTTTATGCTCTTCTCATAGAAGCATTCCTCAGTTCATCTAAAATTAGCTAAACTAAAACAGCTAAACTGGTATGGTATTCCACTGACTGATTGTTAACATGAGTGGAAATAACCAGCTGACTGAGTGAGCACGGTTGCCTGAACAGTGTAAACACAGTACAGCTGGGAAGGATTTCAGGCACCTGATCTGCCTCGAATGAGTTTCGCTGTGGCTGCCTTACTTTGGGAGAGTTTCAGTGGTTTTTCTTGGAAGGAACTTTGGCCGAGTTTTCTTTGAGGGAGAATCAATCCTTGTCTTCATCTTGGACCTGGGCTCCTGGCTTCCAGTGCAGATCTCTCAGCCTTTGGCTCTGATCCTTGAGCCTTTTGGCACAGATACTTCAGCTTCTGGCACTGGCCCGGGGCCTTTCTGTTGCAAATCATTTAATCTCTCATTGTGTATCCTTTGGCCTCCTGATACCAACTTCCATGAGGTGTTTCTGTGTGCTCCAAGCCCTAGACTGGAATCTTTTCATGCTCAAGGCATGGACCAACCTCTCACATTCTTCTACATCTAACTCAGGTAAGCACAAAGACACTGAGTATGGTGGTATATACTTGAAATCAAATTGCTTTGGGAGACCAAGGCAGGGAGATTGCAAGTTGAACCCAGTTTAGGCAATTTGGTGACTTAGTGAAACCCCATCTGAAAAAATAGGAGAATGTGGCTCTGTGAAAAGGCCCAGGGTTTGGGGCTGGGGATTTGCTCAGTGGCATAAGCTTCTGCCTTGCAGGGAGGCAGTCATCAGTTTGATCCCTGATACTGATAAAAAAAAAAAAAAAAAAAAAAAAAAAAAAAAAAAAAAAAAGGCCCAGGGTTCAATCCCGTTTCCAATTATTGTTAAAAACAAAAGTTTAAAAATGGTTTGGAGGAAAAGTGGGCCCTAAGATACAATTGGTAAAAAGCCTCTTTCACTTTCATTCTTTTGCTTTAAGATCCAATCATGTGCACTTGTACATATTCAGTAAAAAATGCCACAAATATGTACTCAATTCTAAAATAGGCCTCTCAAAAATCTTCCAAATATTAAGTCTGTTGTCCCTAAATGATATATAGTTGATAGTTAGTGAATCACGTGGCACACAATGCTTCATTTTCCCCTAATTGAACAGTACCATGAATTAATTGGTAAGAGGTGACTGCAGAATTTCATGAAATATTCTTTAAAGTCAGATGGACTGAGTCAGCCTATGCCAGTCCTTCAATCCTAACTGCTTAATTCTCTGGTGATATGGTGGTACATATGCAAGCGAAAATTTAATGGAAAGAGAGAAAGGAGTGCCAGGGCCAGAGACAGTCAGAGACTACAAGTTCTGACCTGTAACATTTCCTAATCTCTGTGGTGTAACCATCACTACTGTGGCTGACTGTAAAGATACTGAAGGAATGTCACTAAATACAGAAATTAGAACAACCTTAATCAATACATTGTACTGTTTTAGTAGAATAAATAAGACTGTATTTATAATAGAAAGAAATTTATGATCTAAACTATTTTTGAGGCTGAGAAGCCCAACGTCTCATAATAATGTTGAGAAGAACCTTCTTATTACCTCATTCCTATAGCAAGAGGCACCCTGTGTGGAAAGACAAAGAGAAGTTAATTAGAAAAAATGGTAACTTGGGAGAAATCATCCCTGAGACAAGAGATTAGTCTGTTCCTGATGGTGAAGTGGTGACCTGACACCTCTAAAGATCTCACTTCTCCACACTGCTAGAATGGCAGTTAGTCACTTGACATGAATTCAGAGCAGACAACTGTTGAAGGTATGCATTAATCAGATCTGGTGAGCCAGTGAGAAGGAGCCCTGGCAGACTTTTGCCTTTTTTCTAGATATCTTGAACCTAAATGTGATCCTATAAAAATTTTAACAAATGAGATTTTGGCAGAAGTTCCTGAGGAGCAAATTCTTTTATTTTGCATTAAAGAAAAATCCTTGCAAAGAGAAACTATTTTAAACAGAATGACAAGAATTGAAGCTGAATTGGTAAAATGATAGCGCTGAACTACAGATGATATTTGATTCCTATTAGATTTGTGGAATGGCTGCAGTAGAATTGGCAGCTTGAATTTTAGATTTTTGTTGTATGATACAAGTAATTTTTTCTTTAAATCTTTTTTTGATATTTTTTGGGGTTGGACAGCTTAATTATTAGTAATTATACAGTAATGATTACTACCAGTCATATAGTTATTTTTATCAGAAATTTATACATCTACAAATGGTTCCAGTAGAAACTTGAATGAAAGAAAACTGCAATAAATGCAAATCCAGAATAAGTGACATTCTAGTGATTCCAAATTGCATTTCCTGGGCATGAAAAAAGAGATTAAACAGAGTCCAACTGACAGACCATATGTAAATGGGTTTTGTACTTAGATGTGGCACCTGTGACAAAAGTAATTGTTAATTCCAATTCTTCATACCCTCTAACAATATTATGCATCCTCAGTTTTCCCCTAGCCCTTTGGAGAGAGGGAGAATACTTCCTTACCTTTTAATTTTGGTTTTGGCCATGCTCTTTTTTGTGACAATGATGTGTTAGCAGTGATGATTTTGGCACACAGTAAATTGTGGCTGCAAAGGTTAGCGTGACCTTCTTACATTGATTTTTAATGCATAAAGAATGCCCCTTATTTAGCCACTAGGCTAGAAAATGGAAGACAGAACAAATATGAACTCAGGTTTTAGCTTTGTAAAATTCCATAGCTAAGTCAGTTAAAACAGTGGAAACTTAATTAACCTACACATAAATTAGTAAAAGTTAATGCTATTTTGTGTCCCTGAGATCTGTAGTTTATTGCTACATTTCCATGGCCAGCTATGGGCATGGGGGGATTCTTATTGTTAATTTAGTGAAGATTACATGTCAGATTTTTGCTCTCCAGGATATTCCATTGATTTAAAACTCATGATCCATTTAACCAAAACATTTTGTTCAATCAGTGGCATATTAGGGAAGAAAATCACTTAATTGTATCACATGGATCATTTTATTTACCAAATAAAACTTCCAAACTTTCACAATGATTATTCTTTCAAGAATATTCATATGGAATTCATATTTGATCACATTTGAATCTATCCTGAGAGGTTCTCCCACATACTTAAACTCAACATCTTTGTCATTAGACCTGAAGGATTCTAAGTAGGATAGATTGTACAGAGAAGTATTACCAGAAGTTTCACTTTCACCAAGAGCCTTTAGGTGGGACAATACAGTAATAAAATCTAGAACTCTAATTTCATTTTTGCTAGGACATTATGCAAAGTGATCTGTGTGCTTGATTCTTTTTGTGTCTCAGGTAAATTGTAACTGGAAATGATAGACACATTAGACACATAGATGTTTACTAGATTGTGATAGCAAGTGGAAGGAAACCTGATGGTCATGTAAGTGCTTGTTCTTAAAAGAAGAAGGTATGATGTTAGGCCTAGAGACAATATGTGATGCAGTTAGTGATAAAGCTTAATTTAGCATTCTTGTATTTTAGCTATATGATCAAGTACTATACAGACTATGATAGCTAGCTCACCACAGTAATTTAGTATGCTATAATCAGGAATTTAGTCTCTACAATTGAGTATTAATCTAATATATTTTTCTCTGTATGTAGACTTTCTAAAGATAATTTAACTTGAAAACCTGAGAGGCCTTCCTGCAACTCTCCTAAAGACACGTGACATAAAATTCAGATTATTTTAAATTCCTGGAGATATTCCTAACATTATAGGGTCCTCTGAATTACAAGGGACAAATCCTCAAGCTGCTTGGGTTGCAATGTGAAGAAGTGAAGACCTTTGGCTTTGAGGGTCCCTGCAAGCTTAACTACGATGCTAGACTAGTGAAACAGTCGTGTGTGTCATGTGTTTCCTCTAAAATCCAGGGATTCACTAAGTGTAGTTCCACTTTCTTAGCCATAAACTATGTAAATAAATTCTAGTCTAAATTATTGGATATGCAGCAAAACTTATCCAAAAAAGGCATATTTTTAAATTTTCATAGGATTAGCCTGTGATAACTGGTACCTTATTGGTTTCCAGGTTTTGTCAGTATGATACTAATTAGTGTAATATACCGGCATAATGACTGTTGTGCGTATTGCATGAAGCAAGATTCCTGTAGCTAAAATCATTATTCAATTCAGAATGTAAATACTCTTGGACCAGGAGAGAAGGTATATGGTGTTACAACTGTATACAATCAAACTATATATAGTTTTCTGTTAGTTGGAGAAAGTGAATTAAAGACAAAGCAAAGCAGAGGAAATCAATAAAAATATACTTATTTTTCGTGATTTAATACTGTGATTTCAATTACAAGTCATTCATGCAGAGCACATATAAATGGTTGTAAAAATTAGAATTAATCTTTGTTTCACCTGGTGCATATTTATTATTAATAACCAAGATTTGATTTTCTTCTGGTTTGTTCAAATTAGAAAGTTATATTCATTAATGATGGGAACCAATAACTCTGTACTTCTTTGGTGTTTTTGTTGTTTTGTTTTAATTATTTTCAGCAATACCAGCCATTTATATAATGAGTGTTTCAGTGCATGTGCTTTGTTTTTCTAATTTGGTTGGAAGGAATAAGAAGAATCAAAGTTGTGAAACAAAAATTGTTGTGGATATATCTCCTAACCGTATGTTCATTACCAGGAGAAATAACTGTGGATAACTATTAGATGTGTATGATAGGCAGAATGGTGTTTCTCTAAAGGTAGTCACCTCCTAAACTTCAGAAGCAGTCAGTATTCATGTACCTTAATGCAAAAATACTTTCCAGATCCAGTCTATTTAAGGATATCAAAATGGGGAGATTTTCCTGAATTAACCAGATAATCTTGATAATATTACAAGGGTCTTTATAAAACAGATGAAAGATTAGTCTGAGTCAGACACAAGATGGTGTGTTGCCCTGGATGGAAGCAAGAGAAGAGAAAGAATAAGATTGAAACATAGTATGCTCCTGTTTTTGAAAATGAAGGAAGAGCACCCGAGACAAAATATATAGGCAGTGTCTGTGTGGGCCTATGTGGCTTGTTAACAACTTGGTGTTTCAGATGGGGAACACAGGCGTTAGGTGTTCTCCTGTGGCTGATAGGCAGAAAAATACTTGAAAGAAAAGTTATTACTTTGGAAGATGAACAGTATATTCTTAGCAATGTGGTTATATTAATAGGAATGACAAAGGGGCTGTGATCTGTGCAGCCATTCAGTTTGGAGCATTGCACAGTATCCTGGTGCAGACAAGTCATGCTTTCCAAGTTTTGAGATTACCAACATCTAAGAGATTAAAAGTATTTGAATCCTGAGTGGAACACAAATGGAAAAAAATTGTGAAAAATGTAATTTTTCAGAGACTGAAAAATAAGTCAAATTTTTAGAAGATTATATTGTAGGAACAGAATATATAAGTTCTGATATTTTACAAGTGTTTGGTTTAAATATAAATGAAATGATGGAATGATATTGCCAAATACTAAAAAAGTATATCATTTTTTATTAAGTTTATTAATACAATTTAGGTATACATATTGATCACATTCATCATAGTGAATTTGCATCTGCACATGGTATATTTTGATACTTCTTTTGTTTTCTCATTCTACTCCTCTCCCTTCAACCCTCTTACTTACAAATTTATTTGACAGAAAAGAAAAAGGATAACATTCTGACATTAAAATGATTTTAACAGAAGCCTGAGTTACTATCATTGTTGTATAATACATGAACCTAGGCTTACTATGCTAACAAAACACGGACACTTTGTGTTAAACGTGGAGTTCCTAGTGGTAACGGAAAGAAAATATATTCAAATGTTATAGTACTGCAGTCAACCCAATGACATTCAAACACTGTTGGTGACAGAAATGCTTTGTTTGGACCAAATATAGTCTTTCTCATGAACAATGTAAATTCTGGCTCCCAAAGATTGGGGAGCAAGATTGAGTCATTCCTCCAGTGTGGGCTCTTCTCCTGGCACATACCAGGGAGGGCTGGTGCCTGCTGCACACTGTCTGCTTCCTGACCACATGACTGGGTGTGGAGCAGGCCTTAAACATTTATGTTTACCTCAGTAATTTCCTAACACCAGGAAAGGGCAGTACAATTCGAATGGAAATCTAATTCATTCAGCAACATTTTTAGGGAGGCATTCTTCTTCCATGATAGTGTGTTTAGCTGCATAAAAATGAAGCAGTGCTAAAAAGAATTACCTCCACTCCTACACAACCACTTATTTTGAGTTCCTGAGGAGGATTACTTTTCCAGAAATAGAAAAATTAAGATATATTTCAAAAATCTTAGCTAATGTCATTGTACAATACTTAAATCTTAAGTTCGTCAAGCATCATTGATAGTGGCTACATGTAAGCTATCTAGCGTATGTGATGCTCATCACATATTGAACAAATATTCTGGACTACTTGAGAGGAAGATGTTGATTTTTTAAGTAATAGGGTATGTTTTTTGTTTTTGTCATTTGTGCTGTGCTGAATACAAGAAATACTGAGCAGTTGTCTTGGTCACCATGCTATAGGGAAAGCCGGGTCATTGCCTCACATAGGTAACCATTTACAAAACAATGACATTGTCAGTCTTAGATTAAATGAAAAGGAATTATCAGATACTCATACTTGAAGAAGATGATGCAAAGACAGTGAGGGAGTATTTCAGAGTCTGTATTCATCTTCACCCTTTTGTTGGAGTGTGGATTTGGCAGGAAACCACAGGACTGAGATCAAACAGTAGAATTTTCTGTTGAATGTGGAAAAAGTATTGCAAACAAGATTGAGAAATAGGTTTTCAAGGTGCTAGACAACCTAATGACATCATTTAATAAACCATCCTTAAGCACTTCTGAATCTAAACTTCAGAAGTGGACTAACAGGGTTTCTATCACAGTTTCCTTTTAATAACTAGAGAATTACTAATATTTATTGACTACTTACTATACTTTAGACACTGTTAACACATACTTTATGAATTATTTTTGTTCAGTGTTTTATTGTCAGTTCTTTGAGATTTCCAGGGCATGAATTTTAACTATAGTGGGTGTGAGTGTAAGGAAACTGTGATCCCCTGGCCCTGTTTAGACTACTTATACTCTCCTGTGGTTGATGCTTTTATTTCAATCTTACAAATAAGGTAGGAGTCAGAGTCATGCAAGTACTTGTTCTGGGTCATACTGTGACATATTTCCACCTGTGTCTTGGTATTTAAGAGGGTTTTAGCACTCAGGATTTTGTTTTCATCCAAATGTGCAGTGATGATTGTCATTAAAACATCTCCCTCCTCCACAACCCTTGAAAAGTATGCATCACTTGAGTAGCACATAGTCAGTAATAAATACACAGGAATCAGGGTGCGACTCTCGCAATAGAAAGAAAGGAGCAAGCCAGGAAAAGGTCCTTTTCTAGTGCCCTTCAGGAGAAAACCATTAAATTCTATTGAGTAGTGATGCAGTCATCCATCTGTGGGGGCTAAATTGTTCTGAGCATATTTAGCCTCAAAAATTTCTCTTCAGCCCTTCTTCTTGCTAAACAACTAAATTGTGTTTTTGCCATTTGACCCAAGCCTCCCTGTTTCCTGTATCTTTCTCACCTTTGCTGCAAATTGTCTAGAGCCTGATTTTAAATCTCCAAATCAGATCTTCACTTTATCGCTGTTCAGGAGATTAAAAAGGGAACCTCCAGGCGGCAGTTAATAAGTAATTGTTTATTTAGCCATCATGTCAAGAGAGAAGTTCACAATCAATTCTCCAGAGGTCGACTTGAGAATTCACTTAAATACTATTCTTTAGCCTAAAACATAACTGCCAAGTCATTTCCTGAGCTTGAATAAAGTTACAGTAACAATTGTTTAATTTCTGTAATTAAATTGAATCTACACTTCAGAAGTGGACTAACAGGGTTTCTATCATAGTTTTCTTTTACTAACTAGAGAATTACTAATCTTTATTGGCTACTGATTATACTATAGACACTGTTAAAACATATTTTATGAATTCTTTTTATTATCTTCATCATCCCCATTGTATAAATCCAACTATTAAATCCTATTTTATGGACGAAGAGACTCATAGTTAGAGGGGTTTAGAAAACTTTTTCAGTCCTACAAAGGAAAATAGTAGTAAATCAAAACTTCAGTCTCTGGTCTTTATAATCCAAAGACTATGTCCTTTATCATTTCGTATTAGTATTGAGGTAATAATATGCATGCTCCCTGATACAGTTTAAGTATTTATGATTTCTTGAATACAATTTAATTTTCTCAAAACACTTTTGAATCATAGGTACTAGAATAAGTATTGAAGATACAATGATAGTAAATTATTTCTTCTACATTTAGGATTATCTTTTATTTACAGAAGGGAGGAAAGAATGGCATATCCAAATTTTAAGAAAATAATGTGATAAATATTACTACCCAAGTATCAGCAAACTGCTTTAGACTGTGAAGATAAAAGAGATAAATTCTAAGAGTCCATGAAAAGAGTTGCTTTTCACAGTAACTTATTGGGACAGACAGAATTTGTGGTTAATAATATCTTAGTGGGTCAGTACTACGGAACCACTGCAAAATATGTTGGTTTCATAATTACTCCATTAGGCAACAAGGGAAGTATTCTGTGAGAGAATTTTACCTCTTCATTTCACCAGTAGAACTATTCTCTGATTGTTGATCCAAAGAATCAAATATAGAGTGCATATTATTTCATATGGCTGGTTTATTTACCGGGGAAAAATTAACACTATTATGGACCTACACATAGGGAACGACTGTAAGGGTCAATGAGGGTAAGGGTTATCAAGGAAGCCTCTTCTGCCCTCGTGGTACAGGTCCACACAACTATAATCACCTCTGCTCTCATTCACAGTCTTTCACTTTCTTTTATTTGAACAAAACATTTACTTATTGATTGATCGGTTGATTGTAATTCTAGAATTGCCATGTCAGACAAATTTCTGTATAAATCCTGTGTAATACTGGGAAATAGTTCTTCAGCCATCCTAGGTACCGATGTCCTTTAGACTTCCTCTTGTCTCTCAACCAGTTTCCCAACTTACTCTTTGATGTCTTATCTGGTAATCTAGGCAGAACACGTGAAGAGACGGAAAGGATACTGTTAACTCACTGAAGAACTTATGTTTGAGTTGGGTCTTAGAAGGTGAAGACTTAATTTTACAAGTTGATTTTTCCATAAATATTTACTTCAATAATTAAACTCTGAAATATAGCAGAAAAAGCCACTCCCAGCCAGTATACTTCAGTGTCTTAGCTGCTCAAGTAATAGTTCCTGTTCCAGGTGCTGCTGTCTCTTATTAACGTCTGCTCAGTGTGATGCATTGCTGGTCATTGTGATGCACATTGAATAAGCTAATCCCTAACTGAGGAGACATTCTGCCTCTGTACTATCTGCTTGTTTATCTCATATAAGGCCTAATATTCTGGGAATGATCCCTGTCAGTGCTCATGGACTCATTTATATGAAGCTACCTCCAGATCCTGGGTGTTGTTTTGGTGTTTCTGCTTGCCATTGCAGAAATATTCCAAATGGAAAAATAATATATTTTCACTAGATATGTACTATTCCTCACACTTCAAACATACTTAGGTGTTTTATCTGTTGATTTCTGGTGCTATCTGGGACAGGAACCCAAGGTTGCTCTGACTTATTTTCAATGCCTGTGATGTTTGACAAACCTGATTATAAAAAAAGGTAAACCTACTGGTAGAACTAATATACACAAAAACACAATGTAATTTCAACCTCCATGGCATTGACTTTTTGTTTCTAAAGCTGAACATATGTAACAGAGAAGGCGTGACTGACTACCTTAAAAATGAGGAACAAGAAACTATTTTTAATAAGGTATTTGGATAATTTGTTTACATATTAGTGAGGTGGATTTGTGAACAACAATACAGGAATGCAAGCAGCCAAACTGATAAATTTGGAATTTAATTAACTGAGCTCAGGGCTACTCGTATGCAGACCCCCTCGTTTTAGAGTCCAAACAAGTGGCATCGAATTGGAAAGTTACAGAGCTTTTAAAAGAGAGAATCACAAATGACATTCTGTTGGAAACAATTTAGTTACAGTCTTACATTAATTTTTGGTTGACATCTGTATCCTGCTTCATTTGTTGAGCAGGTTACCTTTTCTACTGTGAGTATATCTCATTCTGTTTTTCTCATGGGACTTATAACCTGAGTAATTGTCCATTTTCCTGGGTCAAATACAGGGCACTACTTAAATGCAGGGCTCAAGATGGCGTCAGTTATGCCAAAGTACAACAATTAGGAAAGTATTATACAATAATTTATAAAGTTCCAAATTCTCTAGTTACATAAAACAACAAATAAACATAAAAGAGCTTCAAGAAAAGTATTTACCAAAAAGTTGGAAGGACAAGTATTTTTTTAATCTTAAAAGTTGCAGAATTTTGAAAAGAAAAAAAATTAAAATTGACTAAAAAATGAAAAATACTGTCTATCAATAAAAACAATTCAAGCAAATTGATAATAAAAGCTAAAAATAAAATTTGAAAAATGGTATTGTGCTGAATAAAATACAACAATCAGAAAAGATTATCTGACTCTGTGATACTGTGTCTGTAAACATTCTCAAAATGGTGTTACCTTAATGACAATGAACAAAGTAGTGGTTTCCAATGATTAGGGACTTGAGAAAGAGGTTCACATGGCTGTAAAAGTGTAACACAAGGGCAATCTTTGCAGTGACAAACTATTTCTAGATCTTGATTGCTATGGTGGTTGTGTGAATCTAAATATGTCATAAAATGACAGAATCGGATGCACATCTAAGGGCTGGGAATTTAGCTCAGCAGAGTCAGTGCCAGACTGGAAAACACTAGGTCATGAGTTCGATCTCCGGTCAAAAAATAAATACATAAAAACCCACAAAGAATGTCCATCTATTCCCATAAGGCCAACATCTATTTCTTGGTTTTGATATTGGACTGCAGTTATGTAAGATAGAAGCATTGCAGTACACTGGGAGAAAGATAAGACATGTTTGTTCTATTTTTGCAAATATCTGTGAATATATAAATACTTCAAAATAAAAAGTTGAAAAAGAGAAGATTTTTAAATATGACATTGCTAATAAAAGTAAGATAAAGGGAAATCTTGAGCCAAATTGGGAGTAAATATTATGATACAAACTTAAAAGAACATCAAGAAAATAAGATGTCAGAAGGAATAAAAAAGAAAAGAATAAATACTACTTTTTAATCACATACTGTATATCTGTTGTTTACTAGTAGTTTCTCTTTGATATTTAAAAGCCTCACATATTGTTTCTAAGCAATAAAATTGAAATGATAATTTCTGACTTTTGAAAATTAGAAAAAAATGGGTATCTTGGGGGATTGCATTTATAATGTAGGCAAACTGCTCTTTAAATTTTTAGTTTCTACTTATGTCTCTGGGATCAGATATCATATCTTCCAGAATTATATGTGTTTATACTGGAGTATCCCTTCTCAGTGGCTGTAATTAAGTAAAATCACCACTATTGGAGGAAAAGAAAAATGTGTGTGTGTGTGTGTGTGTGTGTGTGTGTGTGTGTGTGGTGTGTATTTGTGTTTAACAAATTGTGTACTTTTTCTATGTGATGCCAAATGATCCTGTAATGGGAAGAGAATAACTAGATCTGATCCCTTCTTTTTTGGAATTTAACATTATTAAATTATCACTGATAGGACAATTTAGTTCTATTTTAGGTAACTGAAAAATATGGTAGAAATTCACAGAAAATGGAGGGGGAAGTCAGATGTGCTCAAATACACTTTAGTCCGAAGAAGACACACCATCTGAGAAGACCACTGTCTTTTGACACAGTTTTTGTCTTGTGAAATCATGTCTTCAAACCAATTATTCTGGATCATTGACCACACTGGTATAAGGGTACTGACATTAATGAGCTTGTCGGAATGGGCACACACACTAGGGATCTTAGCAGAGGATAACACTGGAAAAAAATAGTCGTATAAGTCTCACACTTTAGACCAAAAATAAAAGTTTATTGCTGACCAGCAATGATGGAAATGTTTACTGCTAAACTGAATTTATATCAAATAGCTGGCACCAGATAATTTTAGTACGAACAGAGAAAAATTTATTCTTAACATTCACAGGAGTTTCTCTGTGAGGAGCTGGGAAAAAACAGGGCTGAACAATTGTATCAATCGTGTTTCCCATCATTTTTTTTTTTGAAAAAATGTTCACTGGCTGCACAAAGCTTTGTTTTTGCTTTAAACTTCTTGGACATTTTTACTTTCTATATATATATATAGCTGATTTTGTGGAAGCTGAATTTGTAGAAAAGAATAGAAATATGGGAAAAATAAAAGATATTACTTCAATAGAAGTATGGGTTGCTAAAAGTCATTGTAATTTGTATGTTCTTTCCTTCCTTTGTTCCTTTAAAATACAGGGGGAATAGAATTTCATATTGAAAAAGAGGTTTAAGTTTAGCAAACTATAAGGTTGACAAATTAGAAATAACTAAGATGTGTAATGAATATGCAGAATATTCTTCATTCTGATCCTACATTTTCCACACTTAATTTATTATCTATTGTATGGGGTATTACAAAATAAATGGATGTATTATCAGAAGTATATGGGAATTACCTACCCTAGGAAATCTTAAGTAGTAATTGAAATGATTGTATTAATCATAATCTTAAAGTATGAATATGGCAATATTGAGTAAAAAGTCAGAACTTAAAATAATGACTGCAGAAATAGCTCCTAAATTTAAGTAAACATCATATTACCTGGAAGACTTGTTAAAATGGAGATTGCTGAGTCTCAACATAGTCGTTTCAATAACTCTGCATGGAGCCTTATAATTCACATTTCTACTATGTAAAAAAGCAAATAATATTATATCTGGAAAAAGTCTAGAGCTAACAAAATTATACTTGGAAAAAGGGGCTGAGAATATAGTGTTAACTGAGATTGCCTTGGGGAGGTATGATCATGACTTATAGGCTTTTCCTTTCAAATTTATTTTTTAAAATTTCCTTGTGGAGATATATATATATATATATATATATATATATATATATAGTAAAAATGTCCAAGGAGTTTAAAGCAAAAACAAAGCTTTGTGCAGCCAGTGAACAATAAGGAGAGATGCTACTTTTCTCAGAAGAGTGGTAAGGTAACAATGTCCAGGACTGTGGGCTAATAGGAGTACTAGTGTGGCTTTCTTTAGTACAACGTGCACTGACCCTGTTAGAACTGCATGACCCCAATTTGATCTTACCAGGATAATTTTGGGCTGCCTTAGATGGCTTTTCTGACCTTCAAGTGCTTTGACTAATGGAAAGCAGTAGAAGATGGAAGGAAAGTGAGCTTGGTGTGTGCTTTCTTCCCACTAGGTAGGGTTGGTAGGAGTCAAATTTATCCACAGAAGCTTTGACTTTTCTAGGATTTTTCTCTTTTCTTGGCATTTCTACATATTCTGGTATCTGCTCCCTTCCTTTGCTTCTTCAGGGATCTTAGTTGATCCCATACTGTTACTTTGATTAAACACTGCATTCCCTGTTGGTTTCTCTAAATCATACCCATGTATTTTTAAATGATTCCTTTATTAAACTCTCCTGAAATTTTCCCACTTGAACAGGCCATCTGCTTCTACTGGGGCCTTTGCTCGCACACCTCCTTTTCAGGTCAGTTTTTGTGTCTATGGTTACATATTTTTCATCAAGGAAAACAAGTGACAGAAGTGTCCCATTATGTAGCAAGAAGAAAATATTTTTTCAGATCTACGTGTTTCCACTTCCTTGTTATACAAGACAGTGATGTTATCTGTATTTCAATTTTCCCTTCAAAATTGGGAATGATCTTTTCTCATATTATCTTTTATTGTGTTATCACAAATGTTAAGTTAAAAATGTGTTAAGTATCTTCAACATGGCACACAAATACGAGCTCTTAAAATTTTATTTTCCCTTCTATTTCCAATGCTAGAACATGCCACTCTGATAAAAATGAAAAAAAATTTTTCTTCTTCCACTGTTACTCTGCATTTGTTTCAAGTATCTTTGCTGCAACTTCAGTCTTCCTAAAATTTATAGCCAAGTCTTGCTTTCTGAGTAACACATTTCTGTTTCCATGCATCCTGGTTGTCTGGGCAGTCCTGGGGATCAATGAGTCTAGAGAGAAAGATCTGCTCTCTGGAGAAGGGAACAGTAAGTAGGCATGCTCACTTGCTAGCTTCTTCTAAAAAATATAATGGCCTCTCTACAAAGGAAGCACCACATTGTCTTGTTAAGAGGGGAAGCTGAGTTCCTGAATAGATCTCATGCCTTACCATAGGCAAGTCAGTTTTCAGTCTAAAGATCTTGCTTCACAATATTCTGACACAGCACAGTGATATGAAAAACCAATCATGACTTTACGTGAGCCATGAACTCAGTGATTTATATGTCTTCATAATCTTAGTCTTTGGAATAAGCCTATGGACTCTTAGCTTTAGTAGATTAAACGAAATCTTTGAGATTTTAATTAAATTGCTGCTACAAAAAGGTAGTGATAAAACACAAATGTGGTTATAGTCAATGTATATTCTTCCCTATACCTCACTATTGTTCTCAAGCTTAAGTATTTAGACCAAAGGTAAGGGAATTGCCCAGGTATTATTAAAATACATATATGTGTTTCTGTGACAGTGTGTAAAGTATGTGGGGTGGTTTCAGAACCCATGAAGATCTATAGATTAAAAATGCAAGATCAAAGAACTAGATCTACCCCCTAACAGAAGAAAACTCTGGATAATGGGAAAAAATGACCTCTGATTTTCTCAATTATAAAATGAGATTTTTCCTGATAACTGTCTCTCAGATTAATTGGCTCAAAACATTGACTCCTTAAGAATTTAAATCTGTTTCATGTCCATACCCTGTCTTCTTTTTTATTTTATTTTATTTTTTTAAATTTTATTTAAGGAGAAAAAAGAAAAAAAAAACAGAAAAAGGGTACAAGTTATACCAAATTTCAGAAAAAATAGACAGTAGGAAATCACTAGTTAATAGATTACATATTGTCATCTTAGAAATAGTTGTTCAAGTTACAAAATTAAAGTATATAGTGTGGACATTCAAACAATGAGACCGTAAACAGTTCTGTTCAGTGATCCAACAAAACTCAGTAGTATGGTTATCTACCTTATATACTTAAATATACATGCAGTTATGTCCTTTAGAGCACTTTCTTTTCCTCTCTTTTGTACAATGACAATTATACATTCTGGGTTTTATTACTCCCACAGTTCTTATTACTTTTTTTTGAAGAGTGTAAAACCAAATGTGACATAACAGTACAGAGTCAGTCAAATCAAAAGGATAGAAATAATACATGATGTAAAAACAAAATACAAGGTGATCAACAATGGTTACCATAATGCCTCTTGCTATCTTAAAAAGAATATATCATCAGTTATAATAAAAATGAACAAAACAGTAAACAAAAAACCAATAAAAACAAAACATTGGAGATATTACAGGACTTCAAAAGAAGATAATAGTCAACCAGAATGGGCGTCATAATGAATCTTATTGTCTTCATAGTTGTTACCTATACTTTCCAACTTGGTACTATCAAGCAAAACAGAATAGAGGAAAATCAGTCAAAACGAGATGGTGAGAACAATACAGCGTTTCAAATCAAGTTAATAGGAAGTCAAAGTGGGTTACTATAATATATCCTGCTATTTTTTATTTATTTTTCCCTTAATTAAGAGGATAAAAATGAAAAAGTAAATAATAAAAAAGGAGATTGAGATAAAAGAGGGCATAACAACAAAACAGCGCAGGTCAAAACACAACCATTTAAGCAAAATAGTGTTTCACCACAAGATAATCCCGACATAAAAGTAGTTACCATAGTATCTCTTTCCTTGAAATCTTTGAGTATGACTTTGTATACTGTAGCATCAAACATATCAAGACAATGTAAAACCATTCAAGAGAATGACAGTATTACAGGGTATTTAGAATCAACTAACACAAGGGTTTCTGTATAATCTCCTTGTCTATAAAAGTTTTTGTTTATATTATCACATATAATAAAATCCAATAAGATACAATATGTTAAGACTGATGGAGACAGAGGAAAAAAAGCTTTATGGGACTTTAAAACAAGATGATATTAAATCAGCACTACCTATTATGATGTCTTGTTTTCTCCAAAATAGCTGTTCCTACCATCCAACCTTCTCTGCCTCATATCTGGTGAGCTCTTTTTCTGTCATCAGTTGTCAGTTTGTCTTCTTCATTTCGCTTTCTGCTTCATTCATTGTGGCCTCTATGCCACTGTTTCTGGGATCTTGGTATTTTTCTTTTTTAGAATATCCTGCAGTATTCTCTATAGAGCTGAATTGGTGGTTGCATATTCCCCTAGTTCCGCTTTACTTGGAAGCACCTTGTTTTTCCATCAATTTCTAGGGACAGTTGTGCAGGACATATCAATCTTAGCTGGAGGTTATTGTCTTTCAAAGGTTGAATTATTTCCCCCCACGTTCTTCGTGATTTGATGGTTTATGGTGAGAAGTCTGCTGTAATTCTGATGGGTGTTCCTTGTAAGTGATCTGTTTCTTGTCTCTGATGGCTTTTAATATTCTGTTCTTATATTGTATTTCTGGAATTTTGATTATTATATGCCTGGGTGTATCTCTGTTTGGGTTGTAGGTGGCTGGGGTCCTGTATGCCTCATACATCTGAGTATCTTTACCTTTTGCTAAATTAGGGAAATTCTCCTGGATTATTTCTCTAAATAGCTTTTGTAGTTCATTTGTTTGTGTCCCTACTTTTTCTTTTATATTCTTAATTCTTAAGTTATAGATTATCTTATCATCTTCTAGCCTTTGTATTATTGCTGTTTTCTTGTTATTTTTAAGAAGTTTTTCATTTCATGTTCCCACCTTACAAATCAGTCCTCCAGTTCCGATAATTTATCCTTAGTTTTTTCAAGCTGTTATGCCACCTTTCAATAGAGTTTTTAGTTTCCTGGTAATCTCTTTGAACCTGCTTCACGTATTCTATGTTTTCTCTATTTTCTCCATCAAACAACTCTTCCCATTTTTTCTGTTCTTCCATTCCACCATCTGTTTTTTCTTGGGCTGTTCTTAGCATTTCTCTAACTATTCTACTTATATTTTGCTTTATTTCATTAATTACTTCATTTTTGAACTTGTCTATGAGGCACTGGGATATCGCTTTATGTCTATTGGTGCCGTGTCTGATATTGCATGTTTTCTGTCCTCATTCTCCTTTGCATTTACCTTTCCTGGATCAGTGTTCTCAGGATTGGGGACTGAGGACCTTTTCTTGTTGCTCCCTCTTCCCATCCTTTTTGTTCCTTGCATACAAGCATATATAGGAGACCCGTTTTTTTGTTTTTTTTTTTTTTTTTTTTTTTTCTCTTTGTCTGTTACAGTTTGTTTGAATCTGCCGGCTAGATGTTCCCGCCCACTGCAGTGTACTAGGGAGATACAGTCCTGGGTAGCCTCTGCTGGGCCCACCCCTCCAGGTCAACCTACTGAAGGCTTCACTGCCAGGGTGCACCACCAGGTGCTGGGACCTGGTTTGGTCTAGCCTACTGGATTTTAGTCTGCAGCATCACCCAGGCCAAGTGCTCCCCACTAATCCCACTTGAGAGGGGAATATGTGCAGCGTCCTGTTCTGGCTAGTCTGCTGGGTCCCAGAATGTCCTCTGTTGAAGCCTCCTAGTCTATGAAAGTGCCTGTTCCTCTCACTCACCGCAGGTCAATGCAGGGCTCCCTGCCAGTCTCACTCTCAACTCCGTTTGGTTCACAGTTCAGTTCTCAGAGCTTTCAAGCTCTGAGATTCCAGCTCTCAGAGCTTTCAAGCGTCTCTCTCCCTGCTGTGCCGATTGGGATACAGCAGCGGCAGCAGGAAATTCAAATCGTGGCTTCCAGAGGTGCGGGTTCCAGCTTCCACGCTGAGATTTTATCTGTTCCTGTCATAGCATTGGGATTGCATTTCCAGTTGGTTTCTCTCAGCTGAATTCATTCTTGGGTCAGCAGAGTATGTCTCTGCTTGCTTAGGACTCCTCACACCGCATCATTCCTGGATTCTAAGCTAGCTGTCTCAGAGATTCTCTGTGGCTACTGTTATCTGTCTGTCATGTTTTCCTGGAAGTGCCATACCCTATCTTCTTTGAGTGTATCAAATCATTCTATTTTTTCTGTATTATTTTTTTCAAGAACCCATCAACTCCTGACAGTACTGTCCTGTTTTAATACCTTATTCTTGCCTCTAGTTTAACCATCATAAATATGACTGATGACAGTAATGACTCATAGTAGTAAAAGAACCAGACTAGCACCAGTATAGTGTTAGCTGTGGTACTTTGAGTTCCAATTTGGGCTTTATTATGTACTCAACAGCAACATAATAAGTAAACAACAACCCTTCCATGTTGTACTAGTTACTTTTCTCATTGCTGAGATAAAATATCTGACACCCAAAGTTATAAGGGGAAAAGTTTATTTAGCTCACAGTTTGAGGAGGTTTCAGTTCATAATTGATTGGCTCCAAGGCAAGGTGACACATGCCAAAGAGGCAACAGTTTATGGTGGTGGGATACAGCAAAAACAACAAGCAAGAAAATGGAGAGAGAAGCTTCTTTTGGTCCCTTATATTGTATCCAGTCTACTGGGATTGGGGTAGTACCAATCTAACCAGTGCATTGATCTAGGAATCACCCACTCTTAATCATATAATCTTTAATCCCAGCATTGTACTACTAATCAGTCACACTAAATTTAGCCATTTCTGAAAAAGCCCTATAGCATGAGGTTTTAGAGGACATCTAGACACAAACCATAACACATGAGTTCCTTCATTGTAATACAAAATGGAAGTGAAAAAGGGAAGAAATTAAAGCTTAAATAACTATTAAAATCTAGATATTATGCTGTGTATTAAATCTATGTCTCAGTCTTTGATCTGGAGGAACAGAAATTTAGAAATATTTTCATACCACAGATGAGGAAACTGAGGTTTTACACGTCATTCTTAAACTAGTAAGATTTTGCAGGATCTTGGGTCTGCATCTAAAGTCTCTGCCTACTACATAAAATTATAAATAATACTTGAATAAACTGAGATATTTTGTGTACTGTATAGTATTTGGTTAATTATATTCTACTTATGTATTCACTTAGAGAGATCTCTAAATGTTGATTAATAATGTTGCTTAACAGCAACACATTTAGGATTATATATGAATTTCTGAAATTATATAATTTCCCTTGAATAAGGAAGCCAATTCTGTATTTTAAAAATCTGGAAGTAGATGCTCATTTTTGAGTTAGGAATCTCAAAGACAATCTAGTAGGTATTGCTAATACTGATAGATTAGTGTAAAACCACTCTAAAGTAGACCTAATTACAATAGAGATGCTTCTCCCATGGAGACTCAATGAGGATAAGAATGTTAAATTTTAACTATTGATGATGATTTAGGTGAATTACAGTATCAGTTTTGGGAGCTTATGCCATTTGAGTACAAGTATCAAGTGTTTTCAAAGAACTTGAAATTCATGTTTGCGCCCAATATTTTTTCCTTGCTGGAGCTTTTTCCAAGGTTCCTTCTTACCTAAATACTAATAAGATCACCAGTGAACTGTGTAAATTTTTCTGAGTTTCTCTATTGTGCCAAAGTTTGGGCAAAAATTTGAAGCTAGAACTATATTTCCTGGTTAACAGTTTCTTGTAATTTTGTGGGACAATAGATATTGTTATTAAGCTTAAAGATTGATAAGTGTAAGAGTAAAATTATGTTCATTTATATTCAGATAGAACTTTCTTTAAGTCTAATAACTAGCATCAAACAAGTAAAAATTTATGTCTCGACTCAATCACAACTTCAAACAATTATTCATATTGTTCCAGATTCCTGCCATATTATACCCCTTACAAATCACAGACAATGATTGGAAATGTTATCAATCCATCAGTTTGTATACAGATAAATAGGTTCTGTTTCTGCAATGTGATATTTTAATACCACTATACCAGCTACAACTAAAGGCACTGATAATACCAAGTATACCATGGATGTCACACCTTGTTAGCAAGGATACAAATGTATACTGACACTTTGAAAACAGTGTAATTTTTTAAATAAATTTAGATATGTACATGAAATAATACCCAGTAGTTGCACTCATATTTATTTATTTATTTATTTATTGGTAGCAATGATTAAACTCACAACTTCACACCTACCAGGAAAGCACTTATGACACTGAGCTAAATCCTGTCCCACACTCATATTTATTTACTGAAGAGGAATTAAAATATATATCTTAGCACAAGGACATATTAAATTATCCATAGTAGATTTATTCATAATATTCCCAAGCTAAATAACAATCAAATATCTATAAAATGGTAAAAGGACATACCAAGTGTAAATATTTACACATGGAAGACAACTCAGCAATAAAACTTAATGAACTACTGGCATATGCAAAAATATTTTAGAAGTTTAGAAGCATGTTATTCCTTATTAGAAACTACATTAATGTAGAAACAGAAGTTAGAACTATAGAAAATGACGAAGAATTAATGATTTCTAGGGATTTTGGTAAAATGAAAGAACTTAATATAAAGGTCAAAATTACATATTTTGCAAAGGTGTAATTACAAAATTATCAAATTTTGCAGTGATAAAACTGTTCTACATCATTGTTGTGAGATTTCTTATACACATTTGAGTTCATCAAATCATAAACAAGATTTATCACTTTTTCAAACAGGAATTTTTCTGAATAAGATATTGACAAAGGATCATGATAGTCAAATGTCAAGTGTCTATTTCATATATTTTTAGATTAAATTCTAATTTTGGACTATATCTTAAGCAATGAGAAACATTTTCAGTGTTTGTTATCAAGAACTCAAATTTTAACAGATAAATTCAAGACAAGGACAGAAAGTATCTACTAATTGTTTCTTAGTCATCAAAATAATCATGTTAGTCCTGGAAAAGTAGCAGTAAATATATTTACATTCAGTGTTTCATTAAATTTAGCAAAAAATATGCAGACAGTACCACAGCCCAGAAAGCACAGTATCTGTGGCAAATATTTTATGACATAGCTGTGGGGTTATGGAACACAATGCCGTAACTTTCATGAGCAATTAGAGGAGCTGCTCTGCATCTTCCATGAGAAATCTGAGGCACAGCCACATTTCAGACATTTTATGGCAAAATTGTTTTTATAATATTTTAATTAAATGTAATAGAAATATTTCTAATAATTGAAGCATTATATTTGCTTTTATGAATGTGAAATTTAAAAGAAAAAATTAAATCAGAATTTAAAGTAGTAAGGCCATCACGATAACCTTCTTATGTTTATGGGGCAACAGGAAATAAAAGTCTATGTTTTCTTCCTGTTGCTCAATCTGATTACCAGCATGTTTTGTTTTGTTTTGTTTTTGAGATATTGGTGTCTGTGAAAGCTTTTCCCTTGAGATTACAGGGAAATCATGTGAAAGGGGAGCATTTCACATACTGATGAATGTGTTAAATGCTCAGGCATGTTACAGCATGGAGTTATGTCTAATCAGAAGAATGGGAAAGGAATAGCTGTACGCTAAGAAAGGGCTCACTGGCCACCAAAAGATAAATGGAGAGCAGTTGGCTTTCCACCATGGCCATACTCCCACAATGCTCTTGTCTTTTCTGTGACATGAATATTCTTCCATGCTAAAGGGGAAGACACATTTATAGATCACAGAGACAGCTGTTGTTGTTCTTAGGATAATTTGTCCCTGCTTCCAAAATTGCTCTCATTGGTCACCATGGGAGTGAGCCCAGATGCTTTGTGTTATGAAATTCAATGTCAAACCAATTATGAGCGTAGTGATGCATCATAATATCTTAGATGAAGAAATTGCAAATTAGACCATATCCTCTATGTACGTTTAAATTCTGACATTTTGTCCTGTCATGATGAATGTTGATTTCCAGTCAGTTGAAATGTTGACTGACTGTGTAGTTCTAAAGGTAGGTTAGTAACAGCAATAAATTCATGAATATAGTATTGATTAAATTTATCTTTCTATATCTAGTATAGAGTAGAAAGGTCAAATCTATATGAATATTTTGGAAACAGATTTGATTCTAGTTGAGCACTATAGGATCTGCCTGGTTCAAGAGAAAGAACAAAGTTAATGAGCTGCATAGTCCTGGGGCTCATCCTGGCTATGATTCCTAAGTGACCTTAGAAATATAGGAAGTGGTATTGGCAGGTTAAGTCCATCTCCAGCCTTGATTTTCTCATAGGTCAAATGAAGTTGAAGATGCTCAGGCCTCTACAGCAACATTTGAGGTTGCTGAAAAATTTCTTACTGTATTAGTAAGGATGAGAGATAAATAGCAGAGGCCAAATGAATATTTGCTTTTGTTTTGGGTTTAATTTAATTGAAGTGAGATTTCTGTCATTTGCAACCAAGGATTCTGAATAATACAGACAGAAATATTGGTAACAGAAAAAGATATGGAAATGAAAAACAAGTGACTATGGACTTTCCTCCTTTGATGATTGAGTTAAGGACCTGCAAGTACCGTTGGTCATTTAATGAATTGGTTGCTAGTTTAGGATTGCACATAGCATGTATATTACAATATTTAGAACAAAGAAACAGAGGAAACTCCAAATTAATGACTTTGTTTGAATTGGCATAACTCTTCTGTATAATATATAATAGGAATAAGATTATAGCACTATTCAGTAGCATAAGCTATAGCACAGTATAAACAAGGTATACTGTAGGAAAAGACACTGAGGCACTCTATAAACAAGATGTATAGAAATGTACCAATCCCTCTGCCCCCAGGTCATAAGTCAGAGCAGCAATTTGTAAGTCTAAATAGTGTCCGATAATGGTAAGTCTGAAAAGTCATCAGAGAAGTAGGTGGTTTTGTGAACAATATCTGTACATAGATCTGTATATAGAAACCACCTGGATAACTGGATGTGTGTATTGTAAAGTAATCCTAATGTTATCTGTCTTACGTTTGGCTATTATGTACATTCACTTATGTACTCTGTGTGATGCATATATGTTATGCATATTTTCTGTGTGATTCATTTATGTTATACATGTTCCTTGGGTAAATCTCAGAAATGGGATTTTTAGGTTACATGAAAAGTGTATGTTTATTTCAAAAAATGCCTGATTCCAAAGTGGTTGTTCCATTTTATACTTTGCTTCAACAACAAAAATAATATTTGAGGGTTTTACTTGCGTACTTGTTTTGTCACTTTTGTTTAGAGATATTCTAGTGAGTAAATAATGGAATCTCACTATCACTTTAAATGGCTTTCATTTTCCAATATTTTAGGGTCATGTAAAGTGGTAAAAATAGCATGGAAATTCTCTATATGCTGTGTTTTGATTTCTCAAATATAGCAAATACATAGCCATGAACTAATTATCAAAGTCAAGAAATTGATAAAACACCATAACATGTAAAACCTATTTGAATTTAATCAGCTTAATGTACTATCTTTGTGTGCTTGTGTGTGTGTGTGTGTGTGTGTGTGTGTGTATGTGTGTGTGTAATGTCATCCTATAAAATCTTACGAGTGGAGACTCATGTAATTATCATTAAAAAATTATGAAAGCCCACTGTACAAATATTTTATGTATCTCCACATGACCCATACCAGTTGCTCAAGAAATCCTATAATATGTGACCTGATGAAATAAGTGTTTTTACTCTGCATAAAGCACTTGTATTCCACCTAGTTTATTGTGCATATCAATAATTCAGTACCTTTTTAATTGTACTTGACTCTCTTGTATAAGTGTATAACAGTTTGCTTAATCATGAATACTTTGCAGAGCATTTGAGTTGCTTTTAGTTTTAAGACATTATAAATAAGCTAGTATAAATATTTGTTACAGATACTTATTTGATTAAATATTAATTCTATAGGATTACGTTGAGAAACTGAACCATGAGATTAATGTGCCCACAGACTGTTTTGGTAAAGGCAACAAGCTGATTTCTGTTTTTGCAATATTCACAAATTTTATACAAGTCACACTGGCTAGAACAGAGGTACCTACAATAAAAAAAAAAATAATGGCAATGGCAAACATTGTAGAAGTGTAGAAGAAATTAGAACCCTCATAAATTACATAGATTTTACTCACTGAGGGAATGTAAAATAACATGACTGTTAGAATTAACCTGACATTGAATTCTGAGCAGGCAAGTGGGCGGGCACCATTGGTTCCAGAGGCTGGGCAGTCTGGCGTTAAGTGCTCCACGCCCCCCCCCCCCCAATCCAGCTAACTTGGAGAAAGCACCCGCCCTGCCAGCTCAGAAAGGGAACTTTGTGACTTCCTGGTGCACTGGACCAGCGTGGCAGGTCCTGGGCAGGTCTAGGGTGGCCTCCCCGCTATGGCTGTGCTTGGGGGCCTCTGGAGTTTGGGTGAGCAGGCACCATCAGTTCCTGGGGCTGGCTTGGGCTGGAGTGCCCCACCCCTGTCAACACCTATTTCAAAAACCTCTACTCTCAAAGGTTTGATAACACAGAACAAATAGATAGATTCGTATTCATTATTGCAGAAAATTTAATACAAGTATAGGGCGAGCTCTATATATTGAGAGCTCTATATATTGAGATTTTAAGTTGCATTTCTCCCATGCCTAATGATTTATTTCCTATTTTTATGTGTTTACATGCTATCCTTTTAGGCAAAATGTCTGTTTAAGTATGTTGCCCATTTTCTAAATGAATTGTATATTTCTTACTGTTGAGTTTACATATTTTGTTATACATTTCAAATCAAGTACGTTTAGTGATTATATGATTCATAAATATTTTCGGCCTGTTTGCAGCTTATTCATTGTTTTACTTAAAATGTTATTTTCTTTTTAGCTTTTGGTCTAGCATTTATTTTAACTTGGAAGAGGACTTTTATGCATTTGCTTTTGGCTTAAAGTCCAAAAAATTAAATCTAGCTCTGAGTAATAATTTTTCACCTGTTTTCTTCTAAAAGATCAATATTTCATATTTTAGCTATATAGCTGACATCCAATTTGAGTTAATTTTTATATAATGTAAGATTTTTACTTGAGGATATTAACATTTGAGAGCAATGTGAACTCTCTGTGTATTTTTTAAAATTAATTTTCCTTTTCCATATATGTTTTAGAAACATCTTGTCACTGAGAAACGATGCCCCTTAAATTTTCATGGGAATTGCATTAAGGTTACTTATCTAATTGGATGTAAATGTTATATTTAAGGAGCGTGCTAAGTACTGACATGTAGTATTTTATTATAGTTCTTAAATGTCCTTTTACATTTCTCTACGCAATTTAAAATTTTTTTTAAAGTATAGGTGTTTCATTTCTTCCGTTAAATATACTTTAAGCATTTATATCTCATTGAAATTTTGATTTTTGTATTATTTTTATGATAGCAACCTTAGTAAAACAATTATTTTTAAAATATCAGTCATGCAGTCTATGATGTAGTGAGATTTTACAGATTATTTAGGATTTTTTGTTTACCGGATTTACTATTGGATGAAAGCATTTTATTTATTTCATTGTAACTTATGTACTATTCATTAATTGATTAGTTGACCAATTGATTTTTTTCCACTTATGAGAGTTTTTAGAAAAATACTGAGTACTAGTGGTGAGAACAAACATCTTTACCCTATCTTTATGTGCCTTTACTATGAATAAGAATGGCTTTTTAAATAATTGGTATCTACTTTTCTTCCTCAAATTTATGAAATTATATGTGTAGCTGGTATCATTATTGGTATTGGGGTTGTATAGATTTCATATAGATTTTATTCTATTAGGGCCTGAACTTTTACAAGTTTTTAAAAGTTAATTCAGTATTATTATTTGACGTAGGTTTGATTATTTGGAAGCATTTTTTTCTCATTGACTCAGTTTTTATGATTGTGTATTAGTAGGAAATTGTAAATTTTATTCAAGTTGCCTATATATTGGTGTTAGGGTTTTTTCTTTTTTTCATAATATTCAATCACAGTCTTTTTAATTTCTTTAGTCTGTAGTATTGACCACCTAGTCTGTCTTGATTTTGGTAATATTTGTTTTCTTTCTTTTTGTTTCTTGGTCAAGTAAGCTAAATATTACTAAATATTCACCTTTTTACATAATCCATTTTCTATTAGTTAATTTTGCTCATTGTTTTCTGGTATATATTTGATTGATTTCCATTTATTATGTCTTTTATTCTACCTAATTTGAGTTGCTTTTCTCTTAGTTTTCTATTTTTTCAAAGCAAAAGCTAAGATATTGATTTTAGAATTTCCTGCCTTAATAACTGGGATTCAAAAGTATAAATTATTCTACAGACTGCTTAAATCTTTTTTTTTTTTTTTTTTTTTTTTGTACCCTGGATCAAACTCATGACTTCATGCTTGCCAGGCAGGCACTTGTGCCACTGAGCTAAACCCTCAGCCTAAAGATTGTTTAAACTTTTCTGTGTCCTCCACTCTGTTTTTTTTTTCATTTTCACTTTTCATTTTCCTTTTGATATCCTCTTCAACTCCTGAGCATTTCATTGTGTTAAATTTTACATCATTTCTCTTGTAGTTTAAGAAGTTATTTGTTCATTTTTATTTCAACCAATTTAAATGTTCTGAGACTGTAACTCAGCTTATCATCTATCCTGGAAAACAGTAATGCATGCTTGAAAAATATGAATTATGTTAATATTGGATAGAATATTGTACAAAATATTTAAGTGATATTTATTCCTAGATTTTGATTTTCTTTTTCAAAATTCTTTGACATTTCCAATCCTTGTATTTTTGTTCTGTTAGTTGCTAAGAGAAGTATTGAAGTTTCCACTCACAATGACCAAATTATAGTTTCAATTAGTTTTGTTTGAATTTTTTTATGCTCTTGTTGGAAGCATATTTCATTTGTTATATCTAATGTTATCTCTAATGTCCTCAATAATATTTACAGCAAAGATTTTTTCCCGGTGTGTGTTCTCAGCACCTTTTTTGGAAATCACTTGGCTGTAGATGTATGGGTTTACTTTTTGGCTCTCTATTCTATTCCATTGGCCTAGGTGTCCTTTTTATGCTAATATAATTCTGATTAGTTTATTACAACTGTAGTGAGTTGTTTGTTGTTTTATTTTATGAAAAAAGTAAAATAAAATTTCATAACAAAATAGTAGAAGAATGACAATAGTTAATATACTGTGTATTGTTATCTTTAAAGTAGTTAATCAGTACAAGACATAGGCATAAAAATTCTCGAATGATATTAAAACAAATGTTTCTTTTAAAAGAGCTAAGAGAAACTAATAGAATGCAGTTTAGTATGTTTCATAGTGAGGTAATACACTGCATTGTGGTTTACTGTTTTTACTCAAAATAGGTTTGAATATTTGAAGATTCTTGTGATTACATAAGAATTTTAGAATTGTTTCTTCTAGTTCTGTGAAGTGTCACGTGTTTTAAGAAGAATCACATTGAATCTTAAATCTCGGTGTGTAGTTAAAACATTTTAACAATATTGATTCTTCTAATACTTGAATGGTATGTCTTTCTAGTTTTTGTGTGTCTCTTTGTTTCTTCTATCACTGTGTTATAATTTTAATGGCAGAGATCTGTAACTTATTTGATAAAATGTATTGCTACGGATATTTTGTGCCTATTGTGTTAGATTTTGTTTATTTATTGTCATTTCAGATAATTTGCTATCAGCTATACTGTTACTAGTTTTATATAAATTTGTATCCTGAAATTTATTTAAATTAATTTATGAGTTCTAATATTATTTTAGGAGAAGTCTTGTGATTTTACTGTATATAAGACTATGCCACTTTCAGACACAATTTGACTTCTTTGCTGTTTTGGATGTTCTTTCTTTCTTTCTTTCTTTCTTTCTTTCTTTCTTTCTTTGTCTTTCTTTCTCTTTGTTTCTATTGTCTAATTGCTCTAGAGAAAACTTCAGAACTGTGTTAAATAAAGGGGTGGAAATTGACATCTGTTGCAGTTTTTAGTGAAAACTTTGCTCTTTAACCCATCCAGTGTATTAGATGTTGGTTCCATCCAAATGGACTTTATTATGTTGAGGTATATTATTGGGATGTCTGCTGTGATATATATATTCAGGAAGGGATGTTGATTTTTTTCAAATGCCTTTTTTACATCAACTGAGATGATCATACATTTTTTGTCCTTCATTCCGTTGAAATAGTATGTCCTATATTTTTACTTGCTTATTTGAAGCCTCATGATATATAAGCCAATTAATATGTTGATGGATTTGATATACTAGTATTTTGCTGAGGATTCATATGTCTGTGTTCATGAAAGACATTGGTCTGTAGTTTTATGTTATGTCCTTATTTTGCTTTGATATTGGGCAATGCTAGCCTTACAGAATGTGTTTGTAAGTATTCATTCTTCTTTAAATGGTTAGTATAATTAATCAGTTGAATCATTTGATCTTGCACATTTTGTTAATAGGAATTTGTTCATTACCAAATCAGTTTTACTACTTACTAATGTGTTCAGGTTTTCTATTTTTTCATGATGTAGTCTTAGGTGAATATACTCCTTCCAGTTCAATGCTTTTTTGTATACTGTAGGTTTTGATATGATTGTTTCCATTTTTATTTATTCCAAGAAATTCTTAATTTCTTTTTCTTTTTATTTTTTTAAAAATTTTATTTAAGGAGAAAAAAAAAGCAGAGAAAGGGTACAAGTTATACAGACTTACAGAAAAAAATAAACAGTAGGAAATCACTAGTTAATGGATTACATATTGTCATCTTAGTAATAATTGTTCAAGTCACAAAATTAAAGCTTGTAAAGTGGACATTCCAACAGTGAGAATGCAAACAGTTCTGTTCAATGATCCAACAAAACTCAGTGATATCATTATCTATCTTATACACTTAAATATACATGCAGTTATATCATTTAGAGCACTTTCTTTTCCTCTCTTTTGTACAATGACAATTACACATTTTGGGTTTTATTACTCCCACAGTTCTTATTACTTTTTTGGAAGAGAGCAGAACCAAATGTGACATAACAGAACAGAGTCAATCAAATCAAAAGGGTGGACATAATAGATAATGTAAAAGCATAATACAAGGTGATCAACAATGGTTACCATAATGCCTGCTGCTATCTCTAATGTAATTGCCTATATCATGAGTTATAATAAAATTGAACAAAACAGTAAAGAACAAAACTGACAAAACCAAAACATTGGAGACATTATAGGTCTTCAAAAGTAGATAATAGTCAACGAGAATGGGCGTCATAATGAATCTCACTATCTTCACAGCTGTTGCCTAAACTTTCAAACCTGGTACTATCAAGCAAAACAGAATAGAGGGACATCATGCAAAAACAAGATGGTGAGAGTAATACAGGGCTTTAAATCAAGATAATGGAAAGTCAAAGTCGGTTACTATAATATATCCTGCTATTTTTTATTTATTTTTCCCTTAATTAAAAGGATTAAAAAAAAAGTAAATAATGAAGTGGAGGTTGAGATAAAAGAGGGCATAACAGCAAAACAGTGCAGATCAAAACATAACCATTTAGGCAGAATAGTGTTTCACCACAAGATAATCCTGACATAAAAGTAGTTACCATAGTGTCTCTTTCCTTGAAATCTTTGAGTATAACTTTGTATACTGTAGCATCAAATATATCAAAACAATGTAAAACCATTTAAGAGAATGACAGCATTACAGGGTATTTAGAATCAACTAACAGAAAATGAACAATGGTTTCTGTATAATCTCCTTGTCTTTAAAAGTTTTTGCTTATACTATCATACATAATAAAATACAATAAGATACAACCTGTTTAGACCAATGGAGACAGAAGAACAAAAGCTTGATGAGACTTCAAAACACGATGTTATTAAATCAGTATTACCTATTAAAACATCATTTTCTCCAAAATAGCTGTTCCTATCATCCAATCTTCTCTGCCTCATTTCTGTTGAGCTCTTTTTCTGTGATTAGTTGTCAGTTTGTCTTCTTCATTTTGTTTTTTGCTCCATTCATTGTGGCCTCTCTGCCACTATTTCTGGATTCTTTGTATTTTTCTTTTTTAGAGTATCCTGCGGTATTATCTGTAGAGTTGAATTGGTGGTTGCATATTCCCCTAGTTACTCTTTATCCTGGAAGCACCTTGTTTTTCCATCAATTTCCAGGGATAGTTGTGCAGGATATATCAATCTTGGCTGGAGATTATTATCTTTCAAAGCTTGAATTACTTCCCCCCACGCTCTTCGGGATTTGATGGTTTGTGCAGAGAAAGCTGCTGTAATTCTGATGGGTGTTCCCTTGTAAGTGGTCTGTTTCTTGTCTCTGACAGCTTTTAATATTCTGTTCTTGTATTGAATTTCTGGAATTTTTATTATTATATGCCTGGGTGTTGCTCTGTTTGGGTTGTAGGTGGCTGGGGTCCTGTATGCTTCATACATCTGAGTATCTTCACCTTTTCTAAATTAGGAAAATTCTCTTGGATTATTTCTGTGAGTAGCTTTTGTAGTTCATTTGTTTGTGTCCCTACTTCTTCTTTTATGTTCTTAATTCTTAAGTTATGGATCCTCTTATCATCTTCCAGTCTTTGTATTATTGCTGTTTGTTTCTTTGTTACTTTTAATAAGTTTTTCATTTCATTCTCCCATATTACAAATCTGTCCTCCAGTTCAGATAGTCTGTCCTTAGTTTCTTTCAAGCTGTTGTGCCAGTTTTCGATAGTTTTTAGTTTCCTGGTAGTCTCTTTGAACCTGCTTCACGTATTCTATGCTTTCTCTATTTTCTCCATCAATCAATTCTCCCTTCTTTTTCTGTTCTTCCATTCCACCATCTATTTTTTCTTGGGTAGTGCTTAGCATTTCTCTAACTATTCTGCTTATTTCTAGCTTCAGGTCATTAATAACTTCATTCCTGAACTCATCTATGAGGCTCTCTAGATGGCGCTTTATGTCATTGGTGCAGTGACCGCTATTGCCTGTTTCTCAGGATTAGGGGCCGAAGGGCCTTTCTTGTTGCTCCCTCTTCCCATATTCGTTGTTCCTTATATATGCAAGCATATATAGGAGGCCCAGCTTCCCTCCCTGTCAGCCACAGCCTGATCGAATTGAGCCGGCTAGGTGTTCCTGCCCACTGCAGCACACCAGGAAGTTGCAGACCAGGCAGCCTACGCGGGGCCGCCCCTCTAGGCCACCCTCAGGCTCTGGGATCTGGGTTGTGCTAGCCCACTGGGTCTCAGCCAGCAGGGTCATGTAGGCTAGGCACTTCTCACCAATCCTGCTTAAGAGGGGGATACATTGCTGAAGTCGCTGCAGCGCCCTGCTCCCGCAAGTCTGTCCAGTCCCAGAATGTCCTCCCTGGAGTCTCCTAAACTGTGGAAGAGTGTCAGTTTCTCTCACTCACCTCATCACAAGTCAATGCACAGCTCCCTGCCCATCCTGTTTTCAACTCCGTTCGCTGATTCCCATTCTCAGAGCTTCCGCGCATCTCTCTCCCTGCTGAGCCGATGTAGACGCAGCCGCCGTGTGGTGGGAAACCCAAATCGCGGCTTCCAATGGCGGGGGCTCCAGCTTCCACACTGAGGCTTTTCTGTTCCTGTTATAGCACCAGGATTGCATTCCAAGTTGGTTTCTCTCAGCCCAGTTCTTTCTTAGGTCAACAGGGCATATCTCCACTTGCTTATGATTCCTTACTCCGCACCATTCCTGAATTCTAAGCTGCGTCTTTCAGCAAGCCTCTGTAGCTGCTGCTATCTGTCCGCCATGTTCTCCCAGAAGTCCCTTAATTTCTTTTTAATTTCTTAATTGATCAGTAGGTTATTCAAAAGTAAGTTTAATGTCTATGCATTTGTAAAATTTTCAGTTTTTCTTGTTAACTTCTACTTCTATTCACTATAATCAGAGAAGATAATATAAATGCAATTTTAAAAATTGTGAACAATCTTTGTGGCCTAATATGATCTATCATTCACAGCGCTCTATGTGCTGATGAGAAAAATATGTCTTCAGTAATACTTGGGAGAATATTCCCTATATACATGTTAGGTCCATTTTTCCATGGTATAATTTAACTCTTATACTTCTTTGCTTATTTTATGTTTTGTTAATCTAGCCTTTGCTGAAAGTGGGATATTAAAATCCACACCTATTATATCAGAGTGCATTTCTTTTTCAGGCCTATTAATGTTTGATTTATGTATGTAACTACTCCAATGTACATATATAGTATATGTATCATCTATAATATATATTCATACGTGTTACTTTTCTGGGAGAGTTGGCTCTTATTGTTATATAATAATTATTCTTGTCTCTTTTTTACTACTTTTGATGTAAAATCTATTTTACCTGATATGCTACCACTGATTTCATTTAGATTCCATTTTTATGCAGTTTTATTGCATTCCTTCACTTTCTTCCTATGAATGTTATTAGGGTGTAGTGATATTTTGATAAGCAATATACAGCTGACTCCTATTTTTCTAACCATTCAGTCACTCTCTTCCTTTTTTCCCAGAATGATTTTTATGTATTTTTTATTTTAAAGAGAATGAAAGACAAAACAATAAAAACAAAACAGAACAATAAAAGTCACATAGGATTTCAAATAAGTTGGTGAGAAATTAACAATTGTGATACTGCATATTGTTATCTTCATCCTTTTTTACTCTTTTTTCTCATTCCAGTTTTCCTTCACTTTGGGCAATTTCTTTCCATTTCACAGTATCTATTGTACCCTTTGGATCATATTTACCCTTTCAGTTTCTTACTGTAGGGAGAACGTATGATATTTGCACATGTGAATCTGATTTATTTCACTTATGAGTATGGTCGCTACATGAATCCATTTACCCATAAATACCTTGTTTATCTTTCTTTATAACTGAGTAGTACTCCATTGTATAAAAATACCACATCTTTTTTACCCATTTCTTGGTTGGTGGACATTTGAGTTGTATCCATTTATATCCAAGGTAATTATTAATATGTAAGGTGTTATTCAACTGCTATGTAATTTTATAGTTTTGTTGTATTTCCTTTCCTCCCCCTTTCTGACTATCTTTGATGGTTGAGTAAATTAATCTAGCAGTATATTTGATTTCATACTTATTTTTGATTTGTTCATTATAGATTTTTTGCGGTTATTATAAAATTTACAAAAATAGGCTACTGGTGAAGCAACAGAAACTGGGGTCTGTCCCACATGGATACAGTTCTCCACCTGAGGCTGGAGTTGATGTAGGGGCTCTGTTTATGAACTGTAACCTGAGTATTGGCCCTTTGGTTTCTACTGTGTACTTGGTCTCATTTTTGTAGGCCTAGCACTAGCTCTGATAGGAAGCCCATGCTATCTTTCATACCCTGCTTTCTTAGAATCCTTCTCCCAGCTCTGTTACTTAAGGGTGCAAAAGGGGTGGTGGAAGCAAATGCTTTGTCGCTTCACCTAATGTGGTTCCATGACTCTGTTGACAGATATTGGGCAGGTGGTTAAGAGACTTTGGCCAGTACAGAGTTTCATTGTGACGCCTGGCCCTGGGTTTCAAGTCTAAGGCCTTGATTTAATTCTCCTCCCTTCAACCATAAGCTAGGCTCTTTTCTCCTTACTGGGGTTCTCAGAGTGATGGATAAGGATACTTTAGGACATTTTTCTGCCCACTTTTGCCAACATAGTTTTTTTCTTAAATGTAGGCACTATGGTGTCTATTATATTGGCAATTTGGTATACACTGGATAATTTCTACTAGGCTACCTTTATTTTGAGTGGTTCTTTTCCTCTACCACTTCAGGTCTTATGTACAGCTCAATTCTGGGAATTTTATTAAGTTGACTACTGTCATTTTAACTCAAAAAAGTATTGATTCCCCTCAATATTGTTCAGTGGAAAATAATTTTGTTGAGTTAGTATTGTGTTTTCCTTTATTTTTTGAACAAAGGAATAACTACCTTAAGTCTTAATTTCTAAATCCAATTTATTAGACCATGTGGTTTTTATTGGCTGTTTTTCCCTTGAGTATACCTCACACTTTGCTCTTTTTCCTTTTCTTTTGATTTTTGCATGTCTCATCATTTTAGTTGAAAAACAGACACCAATAAGAAGTATGGTAATACCCTAAATACTATTTTACTTGTCTAAATTATTTTCTTATTTTGACTTTAAAATATTGCTGCACTTGAGCCATATTGCCTGCTGTGTCTTCTCTGACGGCTGGTGTCTGTACAGTTACTGTGGTGTCCATTTTAAGACTGACTTCCCATGGTATACACACATATCTGCATGGTTTAACAAGCTATTTTCAGCAAAAATTGCTTTCTCAATTAATCCAAGAATTTGAGGTACCTACCCTCTGATAACTGATGAAAAAAATTATTGAAAGATTCAACCAGTTCTCAAGTATCCATGACTTTCATTTCACTGGGCTTTTTGACAATGAATACCCCTGTAATAAACTTCATTTCTCAGTCGACTAGTACTTGTGGAGAGCTTATCATAGCTCTTTCATAACTTTTTAATTTCCTGGCCCTCTTTGTTAATTTCTGGCTATTCCACTACTTACCTACCAAAAATTTGAAATATCAGACAAGCAATGCTTCTGTTTTCTTCTCATGCTTCCCACTGAATTAATCAGTTTTAGTTGAAAAACTAATGGCTTTTGTACCTTCTTTCACAGTTGAAACTGACTCTGTACTTGACAGCAGCCAAGTGGCTTTTTTTCCTCCAGAGGTATATATACATTTCTCATCATTTGAGTTCAGTGCTTGGAGTTATGAATTGTGAAAAAGCCTGTGGATAGCAAAATCCTCAGGCAGAAAAGATTGTTAACTCTCACTTATCTGCAGGTCTAGTTTTTAAATAAGAAATGCTTCTTAATTTATTTCTGTCTTCAGTTGCTTTCTGGTATTTGTATTCCATAACGTGGTTAATAGTATCATTGTTAAAAATCTCTTTCAGGCTCTTAAAATTCAAAATCAATTTTGATTGTTTTAGGCCTCATATTTTAATATATAATTTTAAACCAAATACTGGTGTTTTATCTATAATTATTTCTATCCTGTCTTCTTTAGATTGCTTCAATGGTTTTCTAGTTAGTATTCATATTTGTTAAACTATTATTTTTATTTATAGAAGAATTGAAGACAAAATGCTTCAGTATGGTCATTGGTTTTTAATCTGACTATAACTTAACTTTACATCTCTTTTCCATTTTTATGCTATGGAATATTTAGTGGTGACATTGTTCACTTTGCCTGAGATGACACTGCTCTCAATCATGAATACTTTAGTACATAGATAATAGGAAAGAATCACTCTTTACTTTGAGTGGTCCATAAAATATGTATCTCTTATTTTAAGAAAAAATTCCTATTTTTCTTTGTTTTTGTATTTTATACATTTTATATTTTGCATAGTAGCATTATACATTTCATTAATACAATATTCTGTATTGATCTTATTGTGCCTTCTTTATATGACATGTTGCCTAGAAATTTGAGGCATATGAATTTGTGAAATGAACATAGATAATATTTCAGAGAAGTAAGGGGAATTATGTATTTTGAATGCTATAGGAAGAAATGATGAATTTATATATTTCTAAAACAATTGATATTACTGGTCAGTTAATAATGGAGCAATTCAATCTAATGAATATCTCCTTAATTTGAGTAATGCTTGACTAAAAGATCATGTCAAAATGTTTTTTAGTTCTCAGTACCAGACTATGTTTGTTTTTAGGAATTGTGAAAGATACATGCCTTGGAAAAGTACATATGTTAGGTAGAAAAATATAATGATTTGGGGATTAACTTGGAGAACTATTAGGCTGATTAATGAATGATTCCATTTTTATGCATTGAAAAATATTTGACATAAGAAATGATTTGTTTTCATTTAAAGACAAAGATGGTTATTAACTATTAATATTTTGAGAGCCTCCAATTTCACACTGTAACCCATGGTTTAGTAAGATTACACATTGTGTTGGTTTCTTCATAAGGAATTGGTGTTTAGAATACTTTAAAAAGAGGTTTATAAGATTGATTTCAACTTCATCAAATATATTATCAAATCACATCTGTTTGCGGACTAGAACTATATTGAGAAGATAACATTGAACTAAACTTATTCAATAAACGCTAGGTTCCCTGTAAGATGTATTATGATTGGTAAATATGAGAGTAGATAATTTATCTTTTTGAGTATGTCATCCTTAGACAGATGTCTCTGAAGGCTGCAGAATGTTGTTTCAATTTGTTTCCTCTTTTTTACTAGCTTTTAAAATTTCCTCTTGAGCTAAAATATGTTTTTACTGAATTTAAAACCATTTCAACAGGCAATGGAAGATTTTTATTCAGACATTTTGGGAAAATCATAACCTATCATGAGATTTACAATTTGTCATCCTTGTTAGGTAACTATAAATTATTTTTATTATAAAGAACTATAAATATATTGGTATGCAAAGGATAATTATTAACTGTAACGTTGTGAGATTCATTTTATTTTAGAAACGAAGTTACCATAATTAACTTCTATTTTGAAGTCTTCTATGAATTATTATTGCTGATGGAAATAAAAAGGAAGCATGTTAATTCAAATGATTTGAAAAAGTATATAAGAACAGGTATGCATTCTTTAACATTATTTTTCTAATATATTCTTTGATAAAACATATCCTTATGCAATTCTTAGTTACTTTTTAACATTACTTTTTGTAAGGATAGTTTCTCTTCACCTAGATCTTGAATGTATGTCATGTTTATTCAAATGAGGATATGTACTAAGGTTACTTTTATAGGGTTAACTAATTAAAAATGTTTCTTATGAACCAGTGATATACGAATACTAGTCATGGGTATATAGTAATAAGCAAAATACAAAAAATTCTTGACTTTCTTGACCTAACATTAATGAAACTCATATTTGTATATTTCTCCTTTCAATTCAACATATTTTGCCCTTTGACACTGTTCTTAGGGATACACACACATTTAAGAATGTAAAGCCTTTTTCAGAATTGGCTCCTGCACTGTTCTTGACAGTCTCTCTAGTTCAGAAGTCTACTTTGCTTGAAATTAATGTAGTCATGTCAGTTTTCTTTAAATTAGCACTCACATAGATTGTTTCTTCATACCTTTAGTTATCTTGAGATTTTCTATTTACAATAGACTTTTTATACAAGATATATGATTAAATCTTTTTAAGTTCATTGTCAATCTGTCTTTATGTTTTTATTTTTATGCTCAGATTAATGTTTCTTTTTTGTTAGCATATGTTTTCAGTACATAATATTTACAATCCTTATGTGGAATAACTACATATATATTATACATCTAATTCCTTTTTATGCCTCATTTGCCTCTCCTCCTTGTTCCCTTCTCTCTCTCCATTTCTAGATCTCCTTCTTATTTGAGAAATTTATTTCTTATTAATTTTTTACTTTTGGTTCCTCATACAAGTGGAACCATGTACTATTGTGTGATTTATTGCACATAACATAATGATCCCGGTTTCATACATTTCCCACAAATTTAAACGCACGATTTATCTTTCTTTATGTCAGAACAGTACTCTATCATTTCATATAATCTTCATTTTTCTGTCGATGGAACATACAGGTTGCTACCAAGATTTAGCTAGTATGGACTGTGCTTCTCTATACTGGGTTACACATATCACTATACCATGATGTCCTTAATTCTTTTGGGAAAATCCCAAGAAGAGGAAAACTGGGTTAAATGGCATTTCTAGTCTTAATTTTTTTTGGAATCTCCATACTGATTTTCATAATGATTGTACTAACTTACATTCCTACAAATAATGTGGAAGGGTTCCTTTTCCACCACATCCTTAGAAGCATTTGTTATTATTTAATTACTTGATGACTGTCATTCTTCTTTTAAAATGACTGAGAGTTGAGTAATGACACAATCCTTAAGATTGTTTTCTGCTTGCACACTTGTTTTTCATTTGTGACTCCAGAATTTGTGTCTTGCATCCTAATCCCCAGTGTGATGATTCTGTAAAGCTGAGGCCTTTGGGAGATGAGTAAGTCATGAGTATTAAGTTCTCAATAACAGGATCAGCTCCCTTTTTCAGAGACACCTGAGAAGAGATCGTGTATTCTCTCCTACTGTGTGAAGAGACAGTGAAAAAGCTGTCTATAAACCAGGACGAAAAATCAAGAGATACCAAATGTATTGGCTCATTGATCTACCCCCAGACTCGAGAACTATAAGAAATAAATGTTGTTTAAACCACTTAATTTAGGATGTTCTATTTTAATGTTTCAAGCGGATTCAGACAGAGACGTTCTTGTGTAACAAATCTAAGTATTTGCATCTTACAACATTTTCCTGTATAATATATTGTGACTAAACTATAAACTTGGTGTGGTGGTATGGTAAGGGGCATCAGGGTAATCCTGTAACATTCTTATTAAGTCTTAGCTTTTTAGGAGACTTATGACTTGGGATCTTGCATTCTATAATTTCTTTTGTCTCTCCTATAGTGGAACAGGTTGCTGCCTCTCACTTGTTTCTTCCTTCAGCTCAAAATTGCCTATTACCTCTTTTCTCTTACTGTGTTTTTCCCTTATGTGAGATAAGAAGTCAACTGGACTTACATGACAGGAAATTTCTTTCTCAGTAAAAAGTTATTTCTCTATCACATTTCTATGAAGCTTTTCTTTTCCTTGGTGAATATGCCTCTGTGTAAAGTTCTAGGTATGCTTCAAAATGCACATTTCAAAACATTTTGTTTTAGTTAGATCTAAAAATGCATATTCTCATCATTTGATTATGAGGGTGCTGTATAGGACTTGCTTGCTGTTTGGAAGTGGGGCCTGGGTAGAGGTGGGCTGCTGGGGTATGACTTCAAGGGGTATATGACTGCTCCAAGATCCTCCACTGTCCCTTTGATTCTTGACCACTATGATCTGAATGGCTTGCCTATAGTCAGTCTCTAATATTACAATACCATATTAGGGACAAGAAAATGGAAATGGTATAACCTATAGTACTTAAGGAAAGGTTTTGATATGACATACAAATTAAATTTTAAAAATTAAATCTAAAAAATGTCTTTGCCCAAAGAAACAGATAATCCCAAATGTAATATCCCTCTATGAAAGTATCTTCGTTTAGATGAAATATAGAAACATTAGGCTTCATGTTGTCACTCTTTCTACCTTTATTATTCACTAAATTATAACATATTTTCATGACTAATATGGGATTAGATGTTGACAAGGGTACAGGCCTTTATTTTTCTAACATCTAATAGGTAGTCTTTGAATGAATTCTAAAACCAAGACTTGCTGAGTCCTGCTGATGGGGTGCAGGGAGGTCCTCTCCTCCTCTGAAGCTGATAAAAGATGCCACTTTGCTTTCAAGACAGAGATAGATGAGAAGTTTAAGCAAGCAAGGGTCTCAGGTACCATATCATCTAATGCTTTCATTTTACAGATAAGGAAACTGAAGTTTGGAGAGAACAGGTAATTTGATTAAGAATGGGAGGTATTTTTAAAGAAAGATATATAAGACAGAGCCAAAGCAAAACAGGAATGATAGAAATAAGATCTTTCTAACAGATTGGATTTAGGGACTGATTTATATTGGGATATTTTATAGTATAAGATTAGGTTCAAGGCAACAAGTATATAACTATTATGTTTGTGTTGATAAGTAGTTACACATAGGATTCATAATAATATATTTTCCATATAGATATTTTATATATACCTTCTAGCCACATTTTAACTTCAAACCACTGAATATTTTGAAGTATCCCATACACTAATGTACACATACACACACATATGCACACACATCACATGTTCATTGCTGTGAAAAATTGTTTATAAGGTATTGATGTCTATATTGCTAATTGCTAAAGTAAGGATCTCTAAGAAAACTTTGAAGATCCAAGTTCTTTGTAGTTACTTTCAATCCTTCAGTACCCATTGCCTTATTCTATTTTCTGTGACTATAGCAAAATACCCAAGACTTGTCAATGATAAGAAAATGAGGCTTACTAAAATCATATTTCTGGAAGATAAGCATTCAAGTGCATTGCACCCCCATAAGTCCAGGGCCTTCTTGCCACATCATAGTGTAGCAGAGAGTATCACTTTGTGAAACAGGGAAAGCATGGTGGCTCAGCTCTTTTTTCTTATGTTATGAAGACACCGATGCTATCCCTATGATAGTATTATCTAATCCTAATTACATCCCAGAGTCTCCATCTCCAATCAACATAAATTTGGGGATTAGGTTTCCAAAACATCAAATTTGAGGGACATATTCAAAATATATAATCTAGCAATCCAAATTTATGTGGTGATTTTATTATAAGTATCTCAAGATAATTTTTTGCTATAACACATAAGCCCATTTAAAGGACTCTGTGGCTGAACACGGGGACCACATCAATTTCACTTCTTAGCCTCCTCTCCATTTGACAGAAGTACAATTTTAAGGACATTATATATATGACTTCATTGTTGTCTGGCTTATAAAGCTGCACCAGTTCTTTACTAATGATCCTTGTATAAGTCATAGTTTTGTCAGGAAGCCATTCTGCTTATTTAGAGGAGAAGGCTGTATAACAAAAGGAAGTAGAGCCTTAGTTAAGAGACAAATGATGATGGTTAAGGCAAAAATTAGAAATACTATTCTCAGAAAATCTCTAGGTTGGGCAACCAGAGGTCTCAGTTGCCTGCAATACCAAAGGGAACCTTAGGAAGATGCTCCAAACCAGCAGTGGCCCTGCATTTCCTGTGTATCAGTGTCCAAATGCCACTATATTGTACTCTCAAGTGAATGCAGATTTCTTCATTGTGACCTTATAAATCAAAAAACATGGCTCACTGCTGGACTCATTGGTAATATATTAGCAAGAAAGTTTGGAAAATATTATTTATATTATGCATACCTCTTTATACAGCAGAAAGGTTAGAGATACAGAAATAATACTGCAAGAGAACAATTTCCAGTGTACTTTTGTTGTGAGATCCATCTTATCTCTTTTTTCTTCTCACAGCTTACTTTGTTTAGAAAAATTCTTATGACTATTGTGTATCTGACAAGTTCTCAAAGAAAGAGACCAAGTCTTCAGTCATTTTATGAACTGCCATCAAGGCCTTCTTCTCCCACATTTAACATTTATTGACCCTAAAATTAAAAGTTTATAGCTGGAGAATATCTTAGATTTTTTAATAAGTATGATTTCTAATCTTTATCACAGTTTGTTGGTACTCAGACCAGTACTTCATACAGCAGATGATGAATAAAGGTCTTTCTGGATCACTTATTTTTAAATATTTGAATTTGATGAAGTAAATATAAGATATGTAAACATGTTTAACAAAACTATTTACATGTTTATACATTTCATTGCTTTAAGAGTTCATACAGTACTCTAATTACTAATACTGAAAGACTAAGCCAAATTTGGTTATCTCAAATTTAGCACACTGTGCTTTGTCTCAACTTGATTGTTTTCAGCTTACTCTTATTAATTATTTTCAAAGCCTTGTGGGCATTTTATATATTTGAAGGCTTTCTTTTTTGCAAAGAAATATAATGATATTTATACTTCTTTTATCTTTAGATTTCAAATTTCTAAACAATTATCTACCATAACATATTTACAAATTGAACTATACAAATGTGACCTTGACTTGAAGAATGGATGAGATGGGTATAGAAGAAAAATGTCAAGACTGCAGGAAGGGAATAAAGAGGATTTAGGAAATGTGGAAAAGGAAGGAGAGCAAGGAAGAAAGAGAATAAAAGAGATTTAAAAATGAACATAGAATTGTAGAGGGAGTCATAAATATTGTTTGAAAGAGAGTCTAAGAATGCTTAGAATCACCAGTAAAAAAAACGGAAGATCTTAAACTCTAACCATTAGACAGATGCCCATGACCTGTTCCTCCGAATTTCCTACAGATTGAACTTTCTCTTTTTAGAAGAAACTAAAGGATTTCTACACTGCTATTTCCTTAAATTTATTATGTGGGTTATTAAAACAAATGTACTGACAAGATAAGGACCAACATATCAGAATGCTTTCCAGGAAAGAGAAGTGAGAATTTAGGAAAGTACCATCTGTGTTGAGGCTTTTCGTAGCTGCTCTTGTATTTGTATTTGCTACAAATGAATAAAGACAAATCAAAGCCTGAAGGTCTTTTAATTTTGTACTAAAGTCTACTGAATTGGATTTAAAGGATACTTCAGTAAGGCAGGGACTTTTACTTCAGTGTTTTAAAGCCACCTCTTTTACATTTCTTTGCCTTGGTTTCTTTAATCAACTTATCATGTAGAGTTATTAAGTTCCCACATAGTAATATAATTTAAGGAATAATACCACAGTACAAAACAGCCTCCAATAACCCTTATCTGAAACTTTAATAATTGCTTTCTTCATTTAATCATAATTGTGATACCTATAGAAAAATATTGTTTTGCCATAATGAATTTTCCCTTCATGTCTCTTAGAGGTAGAGCAGAAAAAAGAAAGGAAAACTTTGATCTTTTGTCTTAATTTGGATATCAATTAACCCTTGCCAATTACCAAAGTTAAGGCCCACCATCTGAGAATATTAAGGTTTTCCAGAAATGTATCTCATGAAAAAGTTACCTCATAAAAGAAAGTTGAGATATATGATACTAAATATCCAATATTATAGGAGGAAAATTACTCATTTATAATACTATTTACTTTCTCTGCAGAAACGTTCACATTCTTTCAGTAATATAACATGTACAAGCAGAAGGAAGGCTAATTTTTTTCATTGTATCTTAAGTAACTTTTATCATTGAACCATTGGTACTTACAGAATTTCTTTTTGCTTTTTTAAATACATATTTGCAGTACATGAAGTTTGCATTCATCTTAGGTAGACATCACACAGATTGATTCTTTTTTAATCTCCTTCTGCTCCTCACCTTCCTTCTTTCCTCCTTATTTAAATTCCGTACCCCATTTTAATTCTTATTGTTATTTTAGTTCATGTTTGTGATATATAATGTTTACATCATTTGTATGTGATACACATAAGTGACACATCTTAAAAATATAAGCTTTTGTCTAATGCCAATAAATCATTCATTAATATATAGTACTTAATATAGTACTTTCAATTCTGGTGTTGGGCAAATAAATACATGGCATAATCCCACTCCACTCTGTCATTATGATTGTAACTAAAATTCTACACAAGACACACAAGTTCTAAAGATACTAGGAAATTATAATAGCATCCAGATTAGAAAAGAAAGCCAACATTTGAAGAATGATCCCTTAGGAAGATGAGCATTCTTAAATTAAACATCCTCTGTCTATCATGTTTGATGGTATATTGGCCTAGGGTGAGGATGCCCCTCTGGCTCTACAGAGGTCAATTGACCTCTAGCTTTATGAAGGACAGGGCTTCTATGAAAAGGGTTTCTAGAAGGAACGCTGTAGGGACAATCCTTATTTCTCTTCTTCTTCTTCTTCTTCGTCTTCTTCTTCTTCTTCTTCTTCTTCTTCTTCTTCTTCTTCTTCTTCTTCTTCTTCTTCTTCTTCTTCTTCTTCCGCTGTCTCCTCTTTCTTCTCCTCCTTCATCCACTTTCCTCCTCCTCGTCTTTCCTCATCCTCCTTCATCTTCCTTCTCTTCTTCCTCTTTTTCTTTTTCTTCCTCTTCCTCTTCCTCTTCCTCTTCTTTTCTTTGTCTTTTTATTCCTTCACCTTCTCCTCTTCCATCTCCTCCTCCTACTTCTCCTCCTCCTTCTTATCTTTACAACCCTCTAGGGGAAGATGGAAACAAAGAAGGTGTTTGAATTCAAACAAGATGGAGATTTTTCCTGCATATTTTACTTTTCTTGAGCTATTTACTTATAATTTTCCCTTGAAAGTAACACTAGTCATAAACAACTGTGTATCAATCCACCAGATAAAATAAGATACAAAGAAAAACATTTTTATCTATAAGATAAACAAAAAGTTAGAGAATAGGAAGCACTTGTAAAGAAGAAAATATTAATAAAATGAAGCTCCTGATCTTGTGTACAAACCAGCATAAAGTCATGCTCAACCCAAGCTGTTTGTGTGTGCTAAAAAGAACCTCAAGAACCACAGCAAGAAGTTTGACAGCTGAGATATAATGTAAACTACTGCTCAAACTTCACATTACATCCTAGAGGAATATTTTCAGACCCAAAGAAATAGCAAAACCTTTGAAGATCGAATTTTCACCCACAGGAAGCATACACGTTATTTGGAACTTGTATGAATATAATATACCAAAATATTAAATACTTTCAGTAATATTTTAATTGAAGCAAAAGTTTTACAATATATTGTTCAGTGTTCAGCTTACAAGGTGAAATGTATTTCCATGTTGAACCAGCAAAAGAACCACTTCTCAAAAAGAAAGGCAATCAATGCTAAACAAATGTGAGGGGCTTGTCAAATAAAGACCTTAAGCAGGCATTTATATTAACTGTATTGCATGAGGTAAGGGGAAATGATATTGAAATGAATCCAAATGTAGAACCCTCAGTAAAAAGAAATCAAATAAAAACATAAGAACTAAAAATAAAACACCTGAAATAGAAGTCAACTCTTGCACTTGATAGCAGAATGGAGATATAGGGACAGGGATTTAGCTCAGTGGCATAAGAGCCTGCCTGGCAAGTATGAGGTCATGAGTTCAATCCCTGGTACCAAAAGGGAAAAAATGGAGGCACAGAGGAGTCAGTGAACTTGAAGATAAATTAATATAAATGATCAGTGAATAAAAAGGTAGAAAAATAAATACATGTGGTCTCCCCAAATATGAGGCATTGTTGAAATATCTAAACTTTGTATTGTTGAAACTTCAGAATGGAAGAATAACATTTTAAACTTAACAGGCATTGACTAAAAACACCAGTTTCTTTAATTAAAAGTAGAAAGATTTCTAGTTGCAAAAGTTTTTGCATTGGGTGTTCATGTAACTCTGGTAACTGATTTATTTGCTTGAATTTATTCTAGAGATGTTGAGTTGGGGAGATGTGATTTTTTTTGACAAGGCAAAAAGATGTAAAGCTGTTTGTGATATGTAAGAGAGAAAAAGCTCACGATAAGACCGGAGACATCACAGATAGCAACAGCTCAAGCCTCAGACTGTGCACTTTATACCAGCATCAACCAAGAGCGACATTTATTAGAGCAGAATCTTGTCATAGCTTCCCACATTTATTCATGGGCTAATAATATTGACATTGTTTTTGTTCACTCTGGGACAAGCTGTATTGTCTTCCGTATTTTCCCATTCAGTATAAACAATAGTGACAACACCTTAAATTGTATTAATGAAAGACAATATTCAGTTTGAAAATGGTAATGTTTCATTTTCTGTTTTTTTTTTTTCTACACTTATAGTAAATTATATGTTATTTGTGCAATTGCAACTTTGGGTTTAGACTAAAAGCTAAAAAGTTCTAAGTTATTTTATCTTCTTAAAATTTATACCCTATAATTAGAACAGAAAATGATGAGATTAAATTATGAATTTATTTATTTTGTAGTTACTTTGGATGATAATCAAAGTGACCAGTTATGAGTTTATAGTAAAAGTTATATGCTATAGTTTAGAAACATTAAAAATACTTTATAATTAATATATTGTTTCATTGTTGGAAGCGTTGGAAGTTAAGAGGTAAGTATACATTGCTTATAGTTCAGGGATGTATTAACAGGAATCATATCTTTTAAGAATGCTGTTAGACACTCTGTTACATCACTAATTTCTTACAATTACCATTTACATAGATATCCCTATTTAACTCTTTCGGTAAATTAAGAAATAGAAGCATAGAAGTGTTTGATAATTTAAGATAAAGCTAGAAATTTCTACAGATACGTTTGAACCAGTATTATCTGATTACCTGTGCATGTTGGTAGCATGAAATATACTCAGATAATTTAATATACTCTTTTGAAGCACAGAATTACCCTTGCTTAGATCATTGAAATCAGACTGTGCCATTACTTGTTTTAATCAAAGATATAAGTAACCTAGGTAACCTCAGGCTGGAAACCTAGAGCCATGTTTTTGTTTTGTGACATGTTGTTCCATTCTTATATGAGTTGAAAAGAAAATTAGACTTCTATCAACTGAACCTCTGTGATTACACTGCTTTTGTTGGACAGGTAGTAGGAATGAGTCATTTGATTTTATTACAATCAGTTTCTCAGATTATAAAATTTTTTGTTACTACTAAATTGTCTTTTTGTTAACCACTTATACATCATCTTAACTGATACAAATCCACAGTAGTGTCTGTTTTGTTATGAGAATCTATCAGTTGAAATAACTAAAAGGTTTTGGCTTAAATAAATATGATTATACCTCTTCACATGATAAAGAAAAAGAGGCACAAAGAAATTCTGAGGCAATGATAAAGAAAAGAGATCTAGTTATTTCCAGTAATGGTAACTATTCCAGTCCAACTTCATGAAATTACCAAAACTAGAAGGAGCTGAAATTGAATTAAGCAATTAGATATAAGTTGATAATAATGGCATTGCTCATGGATTACTGGAAAGTGCCTGAGACAGTGTGATTGTTACCTGAAAGAATTCTGTGTCCAGCTCTGATACCAATTATATGTCAGACAAGGAGATCCCTTTACAGAAAAAAAAAATGGCACATTATAGTTTAGAAGTGTGATAAATGGGCTTAAGAATAAAGTTTACTCTTGGTTTTCACATTTATATGTAGAATTTATGTTAACAGAATTAGTGTTTTACATGTATGTTCGTATGTTACATATTTGTTTATGCATTTATCTAAAAGTTTGAAGTGTCATATAAAAATTACTTATCCTTAAAATTCTTATATTCTCAAAACTGCTTGTAATGGAAGATTTGAATACTGTAACTTTCATAAAATTAATCACCTTAGGAATTCATGTGACAAATATATTTTTGTTACCAAGTTTAAAAAGGAAATGAACCTCAAGTATAGATATTCACAGAATGACTCAGGTGGTATACCTTTGATATCAGACTAAACTGATTTTGAAAACTGATTGGTGAGGAATCAGTTAGAAAATGTCATAATGCATACACTTTTTGGATTTTGACGTCATTCCTAATGGTGGGCTAAAGAAACAAGACAGCTGATTGATTTATGCCAGGAGTCAGATTGCGTATTGTGAAGGCATGAATGGAAATGAAGTAGTACTGATTTTTGTTTCCAATTAAAGTACAGTTTATAAAAGCACAAATATTTTAATAGAACTTTCCAAATTCAAAGACTGTATAATTAGAATGATAAAAGGCATCTGAAAGTAGATTGGTCTCATCCAGGAAGTGACCATAGTTTATTTATGTATGCCTAATTGGGAGTGTACTTTCTGTGTCTAAAAGGATAATATTGCTTAACTTACATTCACATGTGACTGGGTTGCGAGGATATTAGCTTCAACCAAAGACTGACTTTGAGAAATACATTTGAGGGTGACTCAGCATGATACGGTGTTCAGTAAGAAGTGAACCATATTGATTTCAGAAGTCTGTGGTTACTTCAAGGTGTATAGAATAAATATGCCTGACAGAATTAACTGGCAGAAGAAATGTCAGATGAGGAGTTATTTTCATAAATGATGATAAATTTAGTTTTGGGTATGGAGAATTTAGGGTTTATAAAATATTCCCATTTTGTTTGCTTGTGTGTTAACATTAATGAGTTGGATAAATTTGGCTAAACTCAAGATTATTGTGAGGACTGTTTTTATGCTTTAGAGTTCAGTAGATAGTTAAAAAAGTAGATGGAATGCCACAAAAAGGTAAGCACAAAGAACATAAGTATGTAGCTCTGAATCGAATTCTGAGAAATGCCAAAATTTAAGGGATAAGGGAAAATGAGGGCCACAACTAACAGGCAGAACTCAGATGCAGTTTCAAGAGTTGAAAATTTGAAGAGTGAATTGCTAAACAATGTCAGGAGTCCAACAATTTAAAAATTGAACTGTTATTGAATTGCAATAGTGTTACTTATCCATTTGCTCAAAACCTTAGAATGTAATAGCTAAACAACCATTCATTACTTCACAATTTCCATTTTTTTTTGATATCTGTCTGTCAAGGTCTGTTATGGGATCCAGTTAAATTCTCAGATTTCCAGGAGGTAGGTTTCATTTAAAGACTCAATTTAGGAGAAAATTTTACTTCCAAGTTAACCAGGTGACCACTGGCATGTTGATCTTTTACTTTGTAGGCAGTTTTCATGGAATAGCAAGCAGATAACTTGCTTCCCCCAGAGCAAACAATAAGGTCAGAAGGCATGTAAGATGAAAGGCATAGTCTTTGGTACATTAATCTTAGAACAGACATGCAATAAGCTATTGCTCATGCTATTCATTTGAAATAGTAGAACTATCTGTCTCCCAACTCTTCAGAGTACATAAGGACATGAATACCACAGTCATTTGTTGTCACTGTAGAGATTAGTCCTTGACTACTGTGTGATTCATATTTATCTGACATAAAAAGAAGTATGCTCACTCCTTTCTAGTCACACTTTTATGGAAGGAGCTCAAAGTCTAGGATCTCGTAAGATCCAGTTAAGGGTAAGTCTGCTCAGTTACTGTTCCTGAAATATAGTTCCATAAGCAGAGGTCTTCACTACAGTTCTCCTCAATCAGTATGTGTGAAACTACAGAGATGTCTTCTCTGTCTGCTACTTCAACACATAATAGTACAAGAAACATGGGTTAAACACTATAGATATTCCTGCCTCAAAATGGGAAAACACAAAGGCATCACTTGGTCTAGTTAATTTCAAACTCCAGAAAAATATGGGCAGAAAATTGATTAACTTAAGGGGTTCAGAATACATTTCTAAGTTTCTTTGTCTTACTCTCTGAGTTCTTCAAATAAAATTGATAAATATTCTACCTTAACTTGTCATATTCTCTCCAAAATGTATGAATGACACTCAGTCACCTACTTCTACAGTCTTTATGAACCATGGAACAAACTAAAAAGAAAATATGGTAGAAAACAGGGAGGCAGATTTTGTGGACATAGTAAGGGAACCTGTGGATAGAGGACATTCAAGGGAGGGAAGGGCGGTAAAAAGCATCAAAATACACACACACACACACACACACACACACACATATATATATATATATATATATATATATATATATATATATAACCTCATGGTAAATATATTCATTATACATCATAAGGATGTTAATAAGAATTATTTAATTTAAAAAATAACATTTGCATTTTATAAAGCACTGCATCTCTTCCACTAGTATTCCACTCTACCTCATTTAAGATGAAAATCTTGGAGATGGCCCTTAGTTGCCGTCTGGCCAGTGTTCTTCCTCAGAGTCTGATTCCTGGAAGCAAATGCTCCTCTGTTGGATTCCTTAGGAGCAGACACTGAGATGGTTTTCTTGTTTAAACAATTTAATAAGGGAGTGTTCTCAGAATTTTCAAGGACACGAGATCACATACTGGAGGAAAAGAAGCAAAAGATTTGTGTCTAAATTGTGGTAGTGTAAGTTATACAATACAGTGTTTTGTTTATTTTACATAGAGGAAAGAAAAAATTTTGTTTCTGTTCTAACCTGAATGATGAGTCATTGACTATGAGATAAGGGACTTGCCAGTCACATCCAAGCATGACATCATTTGTATCATCTGCCATTCAAGGGTAGTTTTCTGGGAAACATACAGTGCATAACTTTTCCTGCTGAAGATACATAAAAAGTGTAGCGTAGGAGACATATTTACAGCAATGCTCAAAGCATCCTAATTGTTATGGCCTCAACATTGTAATATATTCCCATCTCTTTCTACCAAAATGATTTCCTTTTCAATATAACTGTAATGTTTCATGGTAATATATTATCAGAGCTGGAAATAGTATAATGTAACATTTTTTCCTCTAAAGCACAAAATGAGACTTTATAAGTGATCTGTTCTACATATCAGTGCTCAAAAAAAAACATATGATATAGTTCAAATAGGAGAAATGTACTTTTATATGTTTATGTTGATAGTCATGGAATCTCCTACTGTAAATATAAATTCAGGAGATTTGCCATATCTGTCTATCTATCTATCTATCTATCTATCCATCCATCTATCTATCTATCTCTATCTATCTATCTATCTATCTATCTATCTATCTATCCATCTATCTGTCTATCTCTATCTATCTATCTATCTATCTATCTATCTATCTATCTATCTATCTATCTATATGGTATCCCTGTTCAGTTCAGGATGATCTTGAGCTCAATATATTTGAGCCAAAGTTGGCCTCAAATTCATTGATCCTGCTGCCTTAGCCTCCTGAGTGCTGAGATCACAGTCATGTACCACCATGCCTGGCAACAATGATATTTTGATCTCAATTATTCAAGAAGGAATTATCGGCAAAAAGCATTATGCAAGTACATGCTCACCAAATATCATCTTTCCTTGAACATATGAGCAATCAAATAAAGATATTTAAAATTATCTGCCTTAAAGTCAAACTCTTATTAATTTTCAACTTTTTACAATATTATTAAAGCTACAATAATGCAGCTGATGCTAAAGTAAGGAATATGTAGTTATCAAGAGAAGTGACTTATGAAGTCATAGTACAGGGTCATGATGTCCACTGAAAAGTGAAGAATTCTCATAGGAGATGTGCCCCCATGCTTTGTGAGGCATGTAGAGGAATATACATCACACAGCTTACCAGGAGTTATGGGAATGTTTAATTATATACCAGAGAAAAAGCGTGGTTTAACAATTGTTCAAATGTTTGCGTATTTTTTAGTAAGAGTGATTTGGTATATAGGAATTCATTTTATTTTTTTTTTAAATTTTATTTAAAAGGAAAAAGAGAAAAAACAAAACAAAATAAAGTGGTGTAAGGGTACAAGCAATACAGAACTACAAAAAAAAAAAAAATAACCAAACAGTAAGAAATCACCAGTTAATAGATTACATACTATCGTCTTAGAGATAGTTGCTCAAATCACAGTATCAAAGCATACAAAGTGGACATTCAAACAGTGAGACTGCAAACAGTTGTGTTCAATGATCCAACCAAAAACATTAATATGGTCAGCTATTTAGCACCCCTAAACACACTTGCAGTTGTGTCCTTTAGAGCACTTTTTGGCCCTCTCTTTTTTACAACAAAATTTACACATTTTGAGTTTTATTAACCCTTAGTTCTTATTACTTTTTTTGGAAGAGAATAAAGTCAAATATGGCAAAACAAAGCTGTCAGTCAAAACCAAAGATAGACATAGTACATGGTATAAAAACAGAGTACAAGGTTATCAACAATGGTTACCATAATGCCTCTTGCTTCCTTAAAAAGAATTGTCTATCTCATTAGGTATTATAAAGTTGAACAAAACAGTGAGCATCCTAAGACCAATTAAACTTAAGCATTGTAAACATTACAGGCTTTCCAAAGGAGATAATAATCAAATCAGAATGGGATCTTAGTGAATCTTACTGCCTTTTGAAGGATATTTTGCCTATATCCTCAAACTTGATACTATCATACAGAATGGAACAGAGTCTAATCAGTCAAAACAAGATAGTGGGAGTCATACAGGACTTCAAATCAGTTAATAGGAAATCAAAAAGTTACTATAATATATCCTATTTAAAAAATTTTTCCCCTTAATTAGAAAAATAATAATTAAATAATTTTGTTAATGAATAAGGGAGAGATTGAGACAAAAGAGGACATAACAACATAACAATACAGGTCAAAGGATGACTGTTTCAGCAACCTAGTGCTTCACCACCAAATAACCCGACTTAATAGTAGTTACCATAGTGTCTGTCTTTTTCCTTGAAATATTTGAATATAACTTCATATACTATAGCTTCAGATATTTCCATATCAAGAAGCCCAGAATAAAGCCATTCCAATTAATAAGTGAAAACTTTATAAGGCTTCAAGTCCACATAATGGGGAATCCTGATTACCACATACTTTTATATATTTGAATCATTACTTACATTAGGGAAACTATTCGGTATTCACACATGGGAGATTGATTTATTTCACTTATGAGTATGGTCTCAAGCTGTGCCCATATACTGATAAATATCTCAATGTGATCCATCTTTATAGCTGAGTAATACTCCATTGTATAGAAATACCACAACTTTTTTATCCATTCCTCAGTTGATGGACACTTGGGTTGTTTCCAAGATCTGGCGATTACAAATTGTGCTGCTATAAACATAGGTGCACATATATCACTGTGGTATGACGCTTTCAGTTCTTCTGGGAATATGCCTAGAAGTGGAATAGCTGGAATAAAGGGGACTTCCAATCCCAGCATTTTGAGAAATCCTCAGACTGACCTCCACAAAGGTTATACCAGTCTACACTCCCACCAACAGTGTAGAAGAGTTCCTTTTTCCCCACAGCCTCTCCAGCATTTGTTGTTGGTTTTCTTGATCCTGGCCATTCTTTCAGGAGTGAGATGGAACCTCAGTGTGGTTTTAATTTGTATTTCTCTAATGACCAATGATGATGAACATTTTTTCAAGTATTTATTTGCCATTTGTATTTCTTCATCTGAGAAGTGCATATTCATCTCAGATGCCCATTTTTGGATTGGATCTGTGAATTTTGGGGGTCTGAGTTTTTTTTTAATTCTTTATATGTTTTAGACAAGAGTCCCTTGTCTGAGAGAAAGTTCACTAAAATCTTTTCCCAGTTTGTGGGTTTTCTTTTCACTATGCTGGAGATTTCTTTTGACATGCCTAAACTTTTTATTAAGAAGTAGTCCCAGTTATTGATTCTGGGAAATATTTCCCATGCAGTTTGATTCCTGTTCATAAATTCTCTACCTACCCCTATGTCTTCAAGGTTTCTACCCAATTTGTCTTCCAATAGATTTAGTGTTTCTTATTTAATATTCAGATCTTTGACCCATTTAGATTTTAATTTAATACATGGTGATAGGCATGGGTCTATCTTTAGTTTTTGGCAAATGGAGAGCCAGTTTTTCCAGCACCATTTATTAAAGAGACTATCGTTCTTCCAGTGAACCTGCTTGGCTCCTTTATCAAAGATAAGGTGTTTTAGCGTGTTTGTAGTTGTGGTTGTATCTTCTAATCTATTCCATTGATCTTCATCTCTGTTTTGATTCCAGTACCATGTTGATTTTACTACAGTTGCTTTGTAGTATAACTTCAAGTCAGGGATTGTGATGCCTCCTGCCTTGCCTTTGCTGCTTAGAATTGCCTTTGCTATTCTAGGTCTCTTCTGGTTCCAGATGAATTTTAGGAGTGATTTCTCTAGATTTATAAGGTGTTGATTGTATTTTTATTGGGATTGCATTGAAACTGTATAACAATTTTGGGAGAATGGCCATTTTCAAAATGTTTTTTCTTCCTATCCATGAGCAAGGGATGTCTTTCCATTTTTCTGAGATCATCTTCAATTTCTTTTTTCAGTGTATTATAATTTTCCATGTATAGGTCTTTCACTTCTTTCATAAGAGTAATTCCTAATATTTTTTGCTTGCTGGTTTGAGGAATATGGTTTCTCTTATTTCCCTCTCTGTGATTTTGTTTTAGTGTATAGGAATGCTATTGATTTCTGAATATTGATTTTGTATCCAGCTACATTACTGAATTTATTTATTATATCTAAGCATCTTTCAATGGAGTTTAGGGGGTCTTCTATGTAGAGTATCATGTCATCTGCAAACAATGATAATTTAACTTCTTTTCCTATCTTTACCCCTTTTATTTCTCTCTCTTGTCTGATTGCTCTGGCTAGTACTTCCAGTACTATATTAAATAGGAGTGATGATAAAGGACATCCTTGTCTTGTGCCTGATTTTAAAGTAAAGGCTTTCATTTTTTTTAAAAAGAACAAATGGAAATTAGATCCTCTGACTTTCATGAGACACCATGTCTATAGTAGCAGAAGAAATTCCATATATTATTTCAACTTCATTCTACTTCTAAAATACCTGATCAAGAGATCAGAAGCAAAGAAATCACTTGCTTAATATATTGCTTTGCATATGTGGGATTGGTAAAACACACTTTGGAGTGTGTCTGTGTGAGATATGGAGGAATGACCTTGGGTAGTAAATATGGTCACTCGCCCCTTTGTATCTAGTATTATTCCCTATTCTCCTTCCCAACTACCACGAAGTGAGCAGACTGGCCACACCAGGACCATCTGCCATATTTCTGGTGGAGCCACCCCACCATGGACTGAATCCCCTAAAACTATGATCCAAATTAATTTTCTCCTCCTTTCAGTTATGTGTTGTTTATTGTGTTTCAGTGATGGGAAAGCCAGTTAATATACTCTATAGAGTTTACCATAGGATTTACTAATACATAATTTCAATATACAATTTTAGAGTCTTTTATACAGAAAGAAGAGGAATACTGATGGTGCCATTCTTGCATGAAATAGGACTATAGGTAGAAATTAGACTAGATGATTTTACACTAAACTTCATTATTTTATCTGAAGCTAGTACTGCTATAATGTGCATTATCAGCTTCACAATTCCAAAATGGTTGGTTATTGTTTAAAAATTATTTTCATTGAGATTCATAAATGATGGTTATTAGTTTATACATCTCTGTATCTAAGGTATCTTTTCCCTGTATATCCTCACATCAGCAACTGTAGGAAATGCAAACATTTTCTAGGATCATGAATTCAGTATACACTCTACCAACAATTACTCTTTAGTGAGGAAAACCTAAATATATTAAAATCCAGGCTGACCTATTGCCCAAGAAGTGTTTTCTTATGATATTGATTCTTTTAAGCACCGGGAATCTACCAAAATCTATTTATATAACCTGTATATCTTTGTCTGTAACATAATTTTTATGTGTGTGTGTCTGTGATTATGTTCATGTAAACTAGAGATCTTATGTTTTCATATGTTTAGCTTAAATTTTAGTGTAACAATGTGTGTGTGTGTGAGATAAGAGATTATGTAGATAAAGAGACCCAAGATATGACAGCCAACCTACTTTTATTATGTGAAGTCCAAGACTTATGAATTAAAACATCATCTTACTTCAAATGACTAGTCCAATTTCAAAGTTCAGACAATTCCTGTGATATTTACCAATTTATTGTTCCCTAACTACCAAGTTTTGTGTTGACTAAAAAACAAATTAACCCTCTCTTTTACCAAATAATTATTCAAAACCAATTCCAAATGGTTCTCAAAGGCCCTTATACTTATAAATTCCTTGTCTATATTCTAAGCTTATTCATTTTTTTCTCTAAACATAATTTAGCAAGATTGAATTTTATGATCAAGAAAATAATCTTCTTCCACTCACCCAGTGTTACAACCAATGTAATAAGAAGGCAGAAGCAGTATCTTGGAAATCCAGTTAAGCGTGGTAGCAGTGAGGCACTCAGAACATTGCTTGGCTAAAAATCAAGAAGAATTTTACTTAATAAACATATTTATTGAATATATAATGAATATACTATATCATAGGCAAAAGATACCTTACATGTAGCAATAATAGTTTTAGTAATTTGTTTTTATGATGCTTCTATGATGATGAAATCATGAATCACTTTAGAGCTTTTCATCCCAATTTTGTATTTAACGAATGAAATGAAGCGTATTCATTTGTTTAGAAGATTGCTAAGATGTGTTTATAACAGTGTTAATCTGCTTGAATTTGAACACTACAGTATATATATGTTATAGGAGGCTCCTCTGAGTAGCAATATTGGAGCCAATGTTTATGAAGTTTATTTCAGAAACTTTTCCTTGCAATGTTTTAACAATGATATACTGACATTAGGATCATTATATTTTAATAAGATTTATTTATGCAAAATTTCAGGTTAATGAAGTACTTGATATTACATACTATTAAAAATTAAGACCATTTACAGTGACAATTGTATAGCAGAACTTGTACTTCACAATTTCCTAATGGTTGGATCTTTCCTTAATCACTTTATTATAAGTGATAATTATTATGGATGACATTTATTCTTAAGGAATGAGAGGCAGAGGCACTTAGGGGCAATATCTCAAGAAACATAGATATAATATTTGCAGAACATGTAAGTAGGATTCAGCCCTTGAAAAAGGGATTCTAAAGAAAGATTGTAACAAAGACCTGGAAAAGGCAAACATACACAGACATGATGAAGGGGATCTTGTCTACCTGAGCCTCAAGTCATGTACATGACCATATAAAAACAAGACATGGAGCCAATTGAAAACTTACTCATTGATATATAGTGTTTGTCTACTATAGACAGGACATTGATGGAAGATAGCTTAAATTCTATAAAGTTTAGTAAGATAATCTCTACAAGATTCATCATTTTCCTTAGTGAACTGTCCCTCCGACAGAGGACTTCTGTCTAAAACATATAAAGAATTAAAAAATCAGACTCCTGAAATACAAAGACCTAATCCAAAAAAGGGCATCTGAGATGAATGCACAGTTCTCAGATGAAGACATACAGATAGCAAATAAATACATGAAAAAATGTTCAGTATTATTAGTCATTGGAGAAATGCAAATTAAAACCACACTGAGATTCCATCTCACCCCTCAAAAAAGGGCCGGGATAAAGAAAACTATCCACAAATGCTGGAGAGGCTGTGGGGAAAAAGGAACTCTCCTGAACTGTTGGTAGGAGTGTACACTGGTGCAACTTCTGTGGAGGTCAGTGTGGAGTTTCCTCAAAAAGCTAGGATTGGAAGTCCCAGTTGACCCAGCTATTCCTCTTCTAGGCATATTCCCAGGAGAACTGAAAACATCATACCACAGCGATATATGTGCACCCATGTTTATTGCAGCACAATTTGTAATAGCCAGATCTTGGAAAAAACCTAAGTGTCCATCAACCGATGAATATAGAAAAAAGATGTGGTATTTTTATACAGTGGAGTACTATTCAGCTATAAAAATGATCACATTGAGATATTTATAAATAAATGGATGCAACTTGAGACTATACTCATAAGTGAAATAAATCAAGCTCACATATGTAAATACTGTATAGTATCCCTAGTTTAACAAATGGTAAGAGTACATTAGATTTTATGGTAATCATGGTTTCCCATTATATTGCTTTGAAGTCTTATAATGTTTTCATTCATTCATTCAATTGGTTTTATTCTGTTTTGTTTGATTTTATTATGTATCATGGTATGAACAGCTATTTTGAAGAAAACAAGACATTAGGTAGCCACTGCTGATTTATTATCATCTTGCTTTGGAGTCCTATCATGCTTTTGTTCTTCTGCTTCAATTGGTTCTATCTGCTGTGGCTTATTAGCTTTTATTATGTGTGATGTTATAAACAAAATTTTAAGAAAAATTAGATATTATAGTAGCCATTGTTCATTTCCTATTATTTGGTTTTGAATGTCCTGTAATGCTTTCATTCTCTCAAATGGTTTTATACTATTTTATTATGTTTGATATTATTGTGTGTGAAGATATGCTCAACTATTTCAAAGAAAAGAGACATTATGATAGCTATTGTTGATATCTAGTTGTCTTACTGTGAAGTACTGTGTTGCTTGCATGGTTCTGTTCTGATTTGCTTTGTTCTGTTATCTTTTGTTTTATTCTCTTTAAAATAAAAAAAGATTCATCATTTTCATTATCTTGAAAATTTCAAGATATTTAAATTTAGATATTGAGAAGTGCTTAAAAGTTTCAAGATATTTAAATTGTTAAGCTATTGGGAGTTGCTAACCCTGAATAATGCATTATGCAAATTAAGACCATATAAATTTCAGGTACTGAAGTAAGTCACATTTTTCAACATAGTGACTAAAAAGCAATGAAATGGCTACATTCCACACCTTAAAGTTACCAAAAACAATGGGTAAGTACTGCTTTTGAAGATTAAATAATTAAATTATATCTGTTGGGGAGTATTAATTTGCTTGGCCTACACTTGATAGTTTAGTACTGTTTAATTTCACACATTAATAGCTGGACAAATACGCTATATATTCACTTTAGTTGGTACTCTGTGCACCCATTTATCATGGAAGGTAAGGGCTGCTAATGAATAGCTCAAGGCAGGCCGCAAATTAGCAGGTCATGTTCTCTCAGAGTCATATTTCAAAAGGCAGAAAATGTAATGTTATTGAATATTTATTCAATGAAACGAATGTTTAACATTATTGGTGTTTTGCTCCCATTTCATCCTATTCATATATTATGTTAATGATGTTGATTAGATATAATAACTACTAATGATCATATCTATTAAGTTTAGGCAGATATTAAGGGATTTATTCTAAACAATACCTCTTGTGCTAAGTCTCAGGAGAAGTTAGGGAGAGAAAGTCAGAGGTTTCTGCATTCACCATGATAATGAACTAGTTGGGACCTGAGTAGGCAAATTGATGTTTGTGGCATATAATTCTGCTCACACACTGGATGGAAATAATAGATATTTAGCATGCTTTTAATTATGAATACAAAACATTTTAGAAGTGGCAAACTAAGGAAGATAAAGGTTTTCAGAGAAAAACAAAGAATATCTGAATGTCATCAAATATTTGTTTTAGAGCTATTAGTGTCTTAATGGTTGCATTAGTCTGACCCTGTGCTTTGAGGTTATTTTATCTAAAGTCAAACAAGACACACTGAAACTAAGTCATCAGTTTGTGATTTCATATTCTATGTGACTCTTCAGAGCTTGGAAACGTTTCATATAAATTCAATTCAGCAAGTGCTGTTTAATTCAGTTTTATATCTTAGTTTGTAAGTAATTTGTAAGTAGTATACTTCATTTCCTGTTACTGTTAATTTTCTGGTTGTTGGTCACATGGGCCAACTGAATAGTGAGCATCATGGGAAATACAGATTTTATGAGAAAGTTGATGATACAGGATCTTATGTTTCTGTCATAATTCGTTTTCATTCTATCTACTTTTTTAAAATTATTAACTCTTGTTCTCAGGCTTCTTGTATTTCTCTGACAAATGGTAAATTACTAACGTGTGACTGCTTATGACCTTTAGAATGGTTCAGCAAAGAATGAAGAATTTCCTCTGGCTAGAAAAAAACCATAAATTACATTTTATGGCTTGAATGTGTGCGTGTGTGTGTGTGTGTGTGTGTGTGTGTGTGTACACGTGTGTGTGTAAGGAAAGAGAATTGGTTCAGAAGTCAGAGGCCTTTGGCTCTAATTCTAATTACACATCTTCCCAGCTGTGTGACTTCATCACCCCAAGTGCTGAAACACTTAGTTAACTTTATTAACTAAACATATTTTATCAGTTTCTCACTCTTAATAGCCTTACTTTTAACATAATTTTAAGTCCATAGCAAAACTGAATTGAAAGTACAATGAATTCCCATGTATCTTCTGACCTTCCCACCCGGTTCCTACACTGTTCACATGTTACCTCTTCTACTACCAACATTCCTACACAGAGCAGTGCATTTGCTCCTATGAATGGATCTACGTGGACAGATGATAATTATCCAAAGCCCATAGTTTGTGTTAGGACTCATTACTGCTTTTGCACATTCCATGAGTTTGACAAATTTATAATAAGCTGTTTCTAGCATTAGGGAATCAAAGAGAAGGGTTATCTTGTTCTAAAATGCCCTTTATCCTCCATTCTCTCTCAGATCATACCTCCCAACCCCATGTCCCTAAACTTCTTACTGATCTTTCTCTTTGTAGCTTTTCCTTTACTACAATGTCATGTAGTGGGAATCATGCAGTTTGTAGCCTTTGAAGATTGGCTTCTTTCACTTGGTAGAATGCATTTAAAACATATGCTATGTCTTTCATGACTTGACAACCCTTTTGATTTAGAATGATGATATTTCATCTCACATTTTATCCATTCACTTACTGGATGTTATCTTTTTTATTTTAAAGAGAAAAAAAGTAAAAATAGCAATAAAACAGTTTCAAAATAGGCTGGTAGGACAATAACAATAATTGATACATGGAATGTAGTTTTCTACGTAGTAGTTCTTCAGAGTATAAGACTTAGGTATGAAATATTGTCCAAATGATATTAGCACATACTTTTTCAGTAAACTAAGAGAAACTAGCTCTATTATTTTCTTAACTATTACACACATACACACACACACACACACACACACACACACACACACTTTTTCCTTTTCCCTTTCTGAAGGACATCTGATTATTTCCAGGTTTTGAAAAGCAAGGATAAATGTGCTCTGCACACCTATACTTAGTTTTTGTGCAGATATAACTTTTCTAATCTTCTTAGTAAATACTGAGGATTGTTGCTCCTGAATGTCATGGTAAGAGTATTTTTTAGTTTTTTTAGTTTTGTTTCCAGTGTGGCAGTGTGATTTTTGTATTTTCATTCTCAATGAATGAGAGTCTATTATTTTTTATTTCAATCAGCAGTATTGTTCTGACCTACTCTGTCCCTCGGTCTCATCCACATTAGCCTCTATTCTGTTCTACCTCAGACTCTTTGCACTTGAGTTGTTTATTGCTTACCTAGCTCCTTGTATAGTTTACAATTTGAGTTCAGCTTAGAATTACTTTCCAAGTGAGTGTCTTGTGATAAGCTATTCTCAGATAATTACCGAACTGCCTAATTTATTTTTACAATATCATCCTGTACATTTTCTTTAACGTATTTATCAATGTATGAAGATCGGGTTCACTAGAAAATAATTTTTACATTAGGGATTTTTTTGCAATATGATAGACTAGTGGATATTTTCAAATGAACACTTTAAAGAAATGGAATGCACACAGTTACAGCATTATAACATTATGTAAATATTTATTAGATCCTAAGAAAATTTTGAACTTCCTCATTTTCTAAATTGTATTTCAGAAGCTATCTAAACCTACAGTGCTTTTTCTTAACTTCATGTTCTCAGGAACTATTTTGAGAAAATAAGACTTTTTTTTACAAGACAGATTACTATACTACTAATCTCTGTTCATGAAAAAAACAGTTTGTGTTTTCATTGCTTGATTGATCATTTTTATGCATAAATCTTAAAATCTAAACAACTATTTCAAAAATAGCAATATCCAATATATGAAATAGTATTAATTACCTATTATTTTGTTTTGAAATTCTGTATATTTTTATCCTTTTTTGTTTTTAAAATAAAAGAATGTGTAAGAGAACATGTGCAAAAACACAAGGTGGGAATCTAAGGATGGGTGGAGTGGGGAGAGAAGGAAGGGAAAGGGGATCAAAGCTAAAGAGAAATTACAATGTAAATATTATGTACTATAAATATATACTAATAAAAAATTAAAAGTGGAAATGTGGGCACAATAGACTCTACAGAAGAGGTTCTGCAATGAATGTTTTACTAATTGTGAGATTTGGTTTTTTTTCTTGGACATACTAGAAATAGGATTGATGGTAGCCTGAACTTGGATCTCAGCAAGGGAGCCAGAGAGAAGGGAGAGGATAGATTTAGGAAATAGAACATGCAAGATTCAGTGTCTGAATGAATGCTGTAAATGAGGAATATAGCAATGAAAATTGTAGGCAGACCATGAGGGACCCAGGAAGAGAAAAATCAGATAGCACCTCTGGAGAATCAGCCATGTTGGGACTGGGAGGAGCTGATCAAAAGTCCAACTAAGTCCTCACAGGCCATGAGGGGACCAGGAAGAGAACAGTCAGATATTGCCTCTCATGAGCCTACCAGCACGTGGACTAGAATCGCCAACCTCCCCCGTACCCCAGTAAGCAACCAGCTGGTTCAGAGGACAGTCTGAGTGGATAGCAACTAAGGTACCAAAAGTAATTGAAAGCTGGGTGTAGTGCCACATACCTGTAATCCCAGGGCTCAGGAGGCTGAGGCAGGAAGATTGCTGTGAGTTTGAGACCAGTTTGGGTTACAAAGTAAGCTCAAGACAGCCTGAACTGCATAGTGAGATCCTGTCTCAAAATCTCAAAAAGACAAAAAAAAAAAAAAAAGCAACTGAATGGTTATATTTTTTGTTTGACTTCGCTGTCCTGGGGCCAGTGATCTGAGCATCTAGAGGAAAGATAGCACTATACAATACAGCATAATGGGGGATTTCCTTCTGTCTTATTTTTGAAATCCAATGTTGTTTTCACTGTTTTGTTCCAATTAATTATTTTGTTTCATTCAATATTTTGTTTTGGTTTGATTTTGGTATATCTGATGGAATGGACAACTATTGTGAAGATAACAAGATATACTATGGTAACCATTGTTGTTTTCTTGTTCTTTGAATTTCCATGGCAATTTTATTACTTTGTTTTGATTTGATTTATTCTATTTTGTTTTGTTGGGCTTTGATATCCTTAAAAATTTAACAAAGAAAATTACATGCTGAATTTCTATTTCTTTAAACTAAGGTATTGGTTTGAGCTGCATTCATACTACTTTAGAAAGATGAGAGATTAGCCACTTTTTCTCTCTGTTATTTCAGTTTCCACCTCTGAGGGCAATAAAAGCATTGACTCATGTAGCTTTCCTTAAAATCTCTTTTTGAAAAGAGTAAGAGTGCCAGATAAGAAACACTGAAGCCTAGAGAATACAGAGATTTAACTTGCCTGAGAAAGAACATAGCCTTCACATCAAGAGAGAGAAAAGTGAGTTTAGACAGATGGAACAGTATTCCATTAGCCTACTCCTATAGGATCTCAGAGGGACTTTGGATAACTTGAGATACTCTCTGAGTAAAATCCAAGTATATTCACACACGTATTCTGCTAGAATGGAAAGGAAATAATTGGAGACACAGAAAAAATATGCACCAGTATTTTAATGAAATAGTCCTTAAATAAGTCTTTTAGTTACTCTGGGATTTAAGGATGGAGGAAGAATCGAAAATTATCTCTGGTTAAATAATTTATCACCTACATTTTTGTATTCAGACTTTTAGAGTACTTAAGAAGCATGGCTCTGAATGTTTAAAAAAGGTTAAAGAATAGATCACATACTTTGGATTATGAGTTTTAAAGTGCAGACCTAAAACCCTTTAGTGCCACTGAGACCAATGTAAAACTATGTGCAGTAATCCAGCTTTACTAGCTTTGCTGTGATTTGCATTTGGCAGAACAAACTGAGTGTGGCTCAAGGAATTAGATGACTTTGTCTACGGGTACATGATGACACTGGAAAAATAAGCAGTGCCTTGTCATTACATATGGCTTATGAAATGCAACTCAAAATGTAGTGGAACAATAATCAAATATCACTTGACCCAATGGACAAATCTTTGAACAGGAACTGTATTTTCTTTTAACTTTGATTCTGTAGTACATTGGTCTAGACTACAAGGTTAATAAATACCTGTTGTAATTATCTTCATAGTTGGGTGCATCTATACAACCTGCCTCCCATTTTAAAGTGTAAGATTTATCTTCTGTGATTTTAACACAGTTTTCTGGTAGAAGATAATTCAGTTTATCTCACAGAAAAGCCTGTGTTTATTGTTCAACAAATATTAAGCTTGATTTTTTGCTTTCACACTGAGAACATATGCTTCCCCAGGCATGCAAAAGCCAAGTGAATTATTTTCTTTACTGTGTCGTGTGCTTTTTCTAATTCTTTTGTATAGATATAAGGGTATGGCTGCTTCCTTAATAGAGATTGGTTTATATGTCATGGATCATGGTATGCACAGTCCCAGGCTATACTTCTATGGAGTCTCTTTCTGTCTATATAAAATATTTTAAAAGCATAATACAAAATAGATGGGGTGATGCAAAATGTGATCTTTCAGAAAAGATTTATAATTAATCTGATAGAAGGAGTACTCATATTTATTATATTGTTTAATCAATACTTTTCAAGGTTATTAATAGTGATCAGGAGCCAACTCTTTTTGAGAAGGATCATAAACCACCTCTTTCTATTCTTTACTGACAGATGTGTAATCACTGGCTAATTTTCTGTTTTCTGCCTTGACAAAAAAGGATTAAGTGCTGTTAATAATATCATACATTTTTGCAGTCTACTGTCTGAAAAGAATGTAATTGATCACTCTGCATGATTCTGCATCATCCTCACTGTAATCCAACCACCTATCTTTCACAATGCCACCTGTGAGTTCTGGACCCCATTGACTCTTAAGAACAACTATTTCTGATGATGTTGACTAAAAATGCAAAACTTACTGATATGAAGCACATGTGAATAATAGTTTCAGCCATATTAAACATATGATTCAGTTTATCATATGAAATTACAAAGTATCTTTTAAGTTTATCTTCCCTTGGATTCTTTATTTATTGTATTCCTACATAGTCTCTTTCAATGTTAACTGCATCCCTGACTTTCACACATGATCATAAACAGGGAATATGCCTAAGAGTCTTGTGAAGAGAAAGAACTCTATTTGAGCAAGGAATGTCCATCCCTCATTTGACAAGACACATGAACAGCCTGGAGAGTATTCCTTAATTTAAAGGTGATAAAGAATAGTGATGAGAAGTTCCAATTGGCTTCTCAGAAAAGACACATGCACTTGCTCCTAGAATTCCAGAATCTAGAGGGATGAAATCAGTATACTGGACATCTAGACAAGAGATGCATAGGATAAGAGATACAAACCAGGGGCAGCTCTGCCATAAATAAATGAACCAAAGTATACTGTACAACAAAAGAAATTCAATCAAGTATATACCTGTGAGGCATGTAGTTTTCAAACAGGAATTTTGAAGATATTCTTCTAGCGCTCAATGTCATATAACTTATTGATTTTCTTTCTCACTCAGTCTACTCATTCTAAAAGTCTTGGACAGTCACAAAGTTAATAAAATGTTTATCCTTACATTTATAGATAATGGTACAATTAACAAGAAATTTTGCTTTTTTCCCCATACTGCTTAGTGATTTCTCAAGGCTACATATGAAGACAATAGATATCTGTATCAAAAGTATTTTAGCATTTTTTTCATGCTTGGTCATTTTTAAGTTCTCTTATTCATTAATTGAATCAGGGCTTGTTAATCCAGAATTTGAAGGTGGGGATAGAAGATCGAATGGAATCCTAAAGAAGTGAACCTAGATCTGAGTACCTATGTGAGTTCAAGGTACAGGGCATTTCATCCTGAAAGCACTGCTGTTCTGTTAGTCCACAGTACCAAAGTAAGACTTGAGCATTTCAAAGAAGTCATCTCACAACAATGGTTCTATCTTAGTTACCTTGTTGTTGCTGAAGCAAATTACCTGACACTCCAAAGTTAAAGAAGAAAAGGCTTAGTTTAGCTCACAATTTGTATATGTTTCAGTCCATAGTTGATTGTCTCCAAGGCAAGATGGCATTGCAGAGGAGAAATAGTTCATGGCAGGCAGAAGGCAGGGGGCAGCAAGTAGTCACAAGCCTTGTCTTTCCTTTGATCGATGCCACTTATACTCAGGATGGGGGTTCCATTATCCATACTCACAAATATGCTTATTTCAATCAATGGACTAATTTAGTGCCACGGTCCTTAATCCAATGTTTCATGTTGTAGATCCAGCCAGTTCTGACAAACCCTACCTATGAGTGTATGACGTTTTGGGGAGACATCTAGATACAAGTCATAGCAGGGTCCCATAAGACAAATACCAGTCATTATTGCCCAAAGTATAAAAATTTATTCCACTTCTCTAATTAATTAAACTTTGTAAATTTTCTTACAATTAATTTGGCAAATTAGGTAAACTGAATTGTATAACCTCTGGCTGCAATATCTTATGGAATAATGAGAGCAAAGTGGTGGGTGGATAAGGGCAAAGGGAGGAGACAAAATTTAAGATATGTTACATTCATGTACCATCATCTCATGATGAATGTAATCACTAGGTATTTCATACATGTACTAATACAGATAAAATTTAAAACTTTGAACAAAGAACAAAATCTATATCATAATTGTTGGGAAAGTTAACATAAGTTAAAGGACCTTTTATTTGGAACAGTTTATATATTCAAAATGCTAATTTTTTCCTTCCTAAAGAATTCAATTCTTCCCTTTTGGTGAGACTTTTATTAAGTATTTTGAAACAACAACAAAAAAACTCCAAGTATAATATTAATAACAAATCTTTGTATTTCTGGCTTCCACCATTGTATTTTCTTCCCATTGATTCACTTGCTTTGATTCACTTATTTTTCTACCATTCTTAAAATGTGCTCCTTAGGAATGTTCTGAACAATTTGTTCCCATCAGAGTATCAAGATGTGTAACTACTTTTCATATTCTAGTAAATTTACTTATTAAGTAGTTATTGAGGACTTCTTTACCCAAGAGTTATGGTGATGAGTGGAAATTAGTGTAGTAAGACCAGCTGTATGTGTATTACTTGTGAAGTATTGTTCTCAGAGGCTCAATGTCTTCATCTTGAAAGTGTCTATAGTTTTTAATAAATGATCTATACCTAATTTCCCACTGAGAACCACAGAGTTTACTTGGGCTATTCAAGTCAATGTATTTCCTGTAGTCAATAAGCTTATAAGACAGGTATACATTTAAAATAATCAACCAGTAAGCAGCATGTAAAATGAGCCTAACAAGGAAAAAAGTACTATTTTAAAAGAGAAAAAGAGGGTAAAGTGAATCCTGGGGCATCTAAAAAGATTTATCTGAGGATATAAACTGATGCATGAAAAACGGTGGGACTCAGGTAAATTGGGAACAAAATAAGCAGCAATTTAAAAAGCACTAAGATAAGTAAAAGTCTGGCTCCTCCATGAAACTAATAAGTAAATCTAAGATGAGTTTCAAGAAGAAAGCACAAGTTAAAGATTTTTGAAGTTTAAACTGCTACCTAGAGTTAGAAACTAGACAAAATGTGCATACATGTGCATGAATCCACACACACTAACACATACACACACCTTCACATTTGCTGAAAGGAAGAATGAATAACTTTATTTTGGATTTCCTAATGCTACTCTGAGTACTGGCATGACTGGACTAGGAAGGTGAGTGTAAGATAATGATATTATCCACAAAAAAGGAATCAAGAAAAGGAGATTAGGTGTTTGGAAAGAAAATGGAATTTCTGCCCAATAATTTCAGATATTTACTCCTAAAAAACTTGTGTGTTTCAATTTATTCTTGGGAATGTTATATAGTTTTTACATTTGGCTGCATGTTCTGCATGCCCTGGGAAAGGGATGTACAAGCACCTCATCACCAACCCAACCCCTGGAACAATGTACTGGTACAATTTTCATTTCTCAAGATGCTCATAGAATACAGACAGGATTACGACAGCGTAGAGGATGGAAATAATCATTATAAGGAGAATATTTAAAAATCATTAGAAGGAGAATATTTAAAAAATCATCCAAAAACATCACACAAAAACTCAGTAGCTAGCAAGGCAACACATTTACATAAAAATAGCTTCAATGATGGCCAGTAAAAGTAAAACCGACACTTTTGCACAATGTATAAACTTGCATAAATGTACTACCTATTAGCATGTATATACATGGCTATTATGCATTTGAAAATAGTTATTCACTTCCTTCAGCTTTAGTTTACTCAAAAAACAAATGAATATAAATAACATCCTTAAGTCTTCATCTTAAGTAATATTACCACTGCCTTTTTCCTAATTTCCCTTTTTCTACTTTGTGAATAACTATCTTATCACTCAGTCAGGAGACCTTTGTAGGCAGTCTCTGATTTCTTGCACCTAATTAGAGTCTGTTCCTGTTTTCCTCCGCAGACTTGTGGACTTCCTTGTCTTGGAGAATCTCATATTGCTGTTTTGATAAGAGCTGTTCACTTGTTCCCTTTCCACTAAGAAGAATGATTGCCCAGGTGTAAAGAGAATTTAACCTAGAGAGTAATTTTGACAGTGCCCAGAGTATTTCTAATCAACTTTTGATGAATATTTGAATGAATGGGTTGACTGACTCTACAAAGAAATGTTATATACATTTGATCAGATCACAAATATAAAAATACCTGGAATTGTGCCAGAAATATGGCCAATGAGCAAGTATTGATATAAAATTTTATTAAACTCTTTATGGTTTTGAATCCATTTAAACAAACTATGTTCAAAGAAGCAGTTATTTAGACTATCCCATTACCAGAATGTCTGACAGGAAAGTTTTGTCATTTAGGAGAAGTGATATGATTAGTAATATATGATTCTGTGAAAATGTCTGTTTTTATTGATTTCCCATGAGACCCTTATAAATATTCTTAAAAGACATGAAGATTTCTTAGCCTCTCTGAAAACAGATAAAAGCCACTGTATCCTAAGCTCACAATTCTGTTCATAACATTTGGAGGCCCAAGTGAGATCTTCACAGGAAAGATCCTTGTTTGAGGAAGCCCCCTGTTTCTCCACTTTGGTGGTTGATCTTCAGGTCAATCTTCAGGATTTGCTGGCTGAAAGAGAATGAACTTGGGGCAGGATGCCCTGGTTGTGAGATGGAACAACTAGGCCCTGCCTCCCAACCTAAGTAAGCATTTGGAATTTTGGCTAAGTTTTGTTTTCATTTTTGGGCTCATCCAGGAATTTCTGTGGATTAGCATTTGGTTAAATTTGTGTGGATTCAGTGGTCAATTAGTCTCAGTGTAGCTGAGCATTTGGTCAGAGTCTACCTCTGAATTAATTCTGGATTAGACATTTAGGAATGGTAAACACCTCCCAGGGCTGTTCATTTTTTGGATATTTGTGTTATCCCTCAAATGTGCCCATGATTTCAGGTCATGGTCAAATCCATCGTATGACTTGGAGAACTAGTGGTCACTCTACTGTTGCCTTTCTTGCCTGTTGCTATTCCGTACTTGGAGACTATCTGGCCCATTTGACATGTCATTGTGGGAATAATCTGGCCCATCTTCTCAGACTTTGTTAGCTTTGCACTCTTTTTTGGACTGTTGGTTGAGTGGAGAAGAGAAGACTTCCCAAGGTACACTGCTGTTTTATTTATTTATTTATTTATTTATTTATTTATTTACTTTGGTGGCAATAACTCAACTATTTTGGAATGTATGACTAAGAATTTTGACAGATTTAATGGTGATTATGGGTTGAAAATGAAACCAAAGAGGTTCTGTACTCTATGTGGATTGTGATGGTCATCTGACGCTCGATCCCCAGGTAACCAATAGGGTGTATAATGTCACCTGGAACCATGGGCACCCAGATCAGTTTCTGTATAAAGACTTCTGACTGTGTACAGTTTGAACATTACCCCAGCAGCTTAGGATATGTGCATGTGGATTTTCTGATTGAATTCTGGTGATAAAAGGGAAGTCCAAACAAAACCCGCTGTGTGCCCTCAGCTTCTGAGGACAGTGATTCCATACCACCTTCACGCTATGCTGTTTCACACCCTCCTTCCTGCTTCTCCTGACAACTCTTTGCAGAGCCCATGACAGATTCTACCTTACCAAATGAGGAGGTGACTTCCTCAGACCCAATACCTGATCTTCCCCTCTGATAGATGACCATGCCAGAGGCAGGAGGAAATGTTCCATCACTCTTGGTTTATGTTTGTTTTAGTACTAGTGACTTGTATAATCAGAAGACTCAAAATTCCCCCTTTTTCAGAGCAGCCTCAGGATCTGATTAGCTTGCTGGAATCAGTATTTAAAATTCACCACCTCCAACTGGGATGATGGTAAGCAGCTGATTTTAAACCTGTTTTCCACAGAGGATGGGAGAAAAACGCTAGAAAACAGCAGAGGATCACATGGGTCAGACACTGAGGGAAACTAAACAGGACAGAACAGAGGCTCACATTATGTCCCAGCAGTCACCTAATTGGGACCCAAACATCAAGATGAAAGCTGAGATGCTAGAAGCACACCATAAAGCCTAAAATGGGCTCCTTGTGCCTGACCACTGCCCTACCAACTTAAATAAACTGGTGGAGGTAAACCAAGGGCCAAAAGAATGCCCTAGTATGTTCTTCAAGTGCCTGCTAGGAGGCTATTGAATGACACTCTGTTTGATACACAGGCACCTGAGAATGCCCACATTGTTAATACGGCGTCTGTTATCCAGTCAGCCCCTGATGTAAGCTAGCTGTGAGTTACAGAAATTGGAGGAGTTTTCAGAAGTGACTATGACTTAGTTGACTGAGGTAGCTCAGAAAGTACATCAAAATAGAGAGGAAAAACAGTCACAGCATCAGAAGGAGCAAGCAAAAGTATTAGTGATAGCTTTTACATAGGCAGCCCCATCAAAAGCTAGAGGAAAGAAAGTGAGGGACAAGCGACCTCAGTCTGGAGGATGCCATCTTTATTCAGATCCAGACCAATGTGTCTATTGTATGGAAAAGGGACATTATGGGCAGGAATGCCCGGTCCAAAGCTGCTGCAGAGAGGGGAAAAGGAAGTGCTTGTGATGAATTCAGGGGAAGTTTCTGAATGCCAGGTATGTGTGTCCCTGTCTCTCAGCCCCAGTAAACCCATGTTGACTACAACTCTGTGTGTGTAAAACCTGTTAGATTCCTAAATGTCCCTTCCCCTTCCTGGGATGATGTCTTCTTCAAAAGGTTTGAGCTCAAAGTTCTTTTACTCCAAGAAAAACTATTTTGACTACCAGGGAAGAGACCCCACTGGAAACTTACATTCTAGCTGTTACTTTTCCTATGCATAAGAGTATTGTTTCTCAGATTCAGGAAAACTGGTTCAGAACACTCTGTTTTCCCCTTTTGGATTCAACATTTCCCCAAAGCCTGGGGGAAGGACAAACCCTCCCAGGTTTAGCACTTTATGGGTCCCTGCTGGCAGTAGAACTAGTGGGACATGTGAAACCATCTGCTTGAAACAATATCCAATGACCATGGAGTCTCAAAATGAGACAGTAACACTCACACAGCAACACTGAGAGTGTCAGTCCTCATGCCACTATTTAAACCTGGAACAAATGCGTGTAGACTACACCAGGACTTGCAAGCTGTGAACATTTCCTTTGTAACTAAACACTCTACTGTCCCGAACCATTATACTTTGCTCAGCTTACTTCCCCCTGCTTAAACTTGGCATACTGTATTAGGTTTGAAAGGTGCTTTCTTTTATATTCTCTTGTCTATGGGATTCCAACAGTTATTTGCTTTCAAAAGGGAAAAACCTCAGGAACACAAAAATGTCAATTTACTTGAACAAGACTCCCTTGGGGATTTAAGAACTGCCCAACAATTTTGGGAAGGCTTGTTCAAAAACTGAGTGCCTTTTAGTCAAGAAGATCTTGTTATTTTCCTTTTACAATATGTCGATGATTTGCTTTTACTTGTGGAGACACAAGAATTGTGCCAGGAGGGAACAAAAAGGCTGTTGGGGTTGCTCCAACACAAAGGGTATCGAGTGTCAAAGAAAAAGCTCAAACTTGTGTACAGATGAAAATTTGGAGGCTTTGTGTTGAAGGATGGGACATACTTATTGTCAGCCTCACATACCCAGGCCATTAAGGGCCTACAGGAGCCCTCATCTAGAAAAGGCTTGAGGGAATTCCTAGGGACAGTTGGATATTGTCACCTCTGGGTTCCCAAATTTGTAGCTATTGCAAAGCCCTTGTATGACTTAAGGGCTTGAGTGGAGCTCGAGTGCCAGACAGCTTTTGAGACTCTAAAAGAAAAATGGTTAAATCTTTTTGCCTTGACATTGCCTGACACCACTAAGCATTTTCAACTACTTGTTGAAAAAGGAAGGAACTTCTTGGGGTGTCCTAACTCAAAATTTGGGTCTTTGGAAATGCCTAGTAGCCTGTCTGTCTAAAGGATTATTTCCCATGGCAGCTGGATGACTGCATTGCTTGTGCTCCACCGCCACCACTGATAGCCTAGTAAAAGAAGCTGATAAACTGACTGTAGGACAAAAGCTAAATGTGTTTGTCCCTCATACAGTATCGACCTCCTGAGAAGATGTGGCAGCAAGTGGTTATTGGAAAGCAGAGTGGCACAATATCAAGGAACACTTTTAGAAGACCCCAGAATAACTATTCAAACTGTATGGGCTTAATCCTGACTCCCTTTTGCCCACATCCTTGGAGCTGCACAGGAGCAATTGATATGATCTACTTAAGTCAACTGGACCTGTAGGACATGCCTCTCCAGAACCCAGATAGGACTCTATTTTCAGACAACAGCAACACGGTAATTGATGAGGTTAAGAGGGCAGGAATGGCTGTTGTCTCCTTGAACAGACTATCAGGTCAGAGGTTTTCCCTCCTGGAATGTCTGTGCTGAAAGCTGAACTGATCACCATTGCCTGGGCCTTGGATGTAGAAAAAGGCAAGTGAGTGAACATTTACATTGCTGCTCTCCATGTATATGGTACCATTTACAAGAAAGAGGCCTTTTAATGACAGGAGGAAAGAATATTACAAATTCCCAGGAAATATTAACTACCACAGGCTGGTTGTTCATCCAAATAGCTGTGATTCACTGTCCAGCCATCCAATGGGCAATTCTATGAAAGCTCAGGGAAACCAAGTGACTGATCTAGCAACAGAACAGGCCACCACTAGAGAGCTAAATCCTAAAGCCTGTGTTTCAGTGGTCCCACTTCTAAAGCTACCCAAGTTCTCAGAGACAGAACTAACATGGATTGGATCAGAAGGAGCCACAGACAAAAATAGATGATAACTTCTGCAAGGAGGAAAGGTATTTCTTTCTGAGAGTCTGGGACATTTAGTGATTACAGAACTTACACAACTACATCCATTTTGAAAATACATCTATGGTAGAATTTTTTGGCTGCCATTTCTCTGTTCTCAGACTCTGGACTTTGTGTCCTTCAGTGACTGCAATGTGCACAACCTGCAGGAACAAAAAAACTGTCTTTTGGCCCCAGCAATAACCAGGTGTCCAGAAGCAAGGAAATTTACCATTTGAAGATATTGAGACAGACTTTACTGAAATCAAACCCACTAGTGGCAACAAGAAATACTTGCAGGTTTTGATCTGCACGTACTCAGTCATTGGCTGTGCTCTGTGGATATATCATCAGCCCCACATGAAAATTGAATACCTAAATGCCAAACAACCTAGTCATCCACAACAGAGACATCTACACCTCAATTCTCTAAAAGATTCCAGTAGAAAGTTGCTGCGATGAAACCAACAACCTGACTGTGGTTATGACCCTCTTCCAGTCTGGACTCCTTCTGGAGCTAGTCTCTGAAGAATTGATGTGCCACTTGCTGTGACTCAATTCCTCATGTTGCAGTGCTCATGGACAAGAGTCTCCCTTGAGTCTCAGAGGACTTGAACTTTTTCACAGTGCTAAAACTGTTAATACTCTGGTGAGTCTTATAAAAGCACTAAGTGAACTTTACATAAAGAGATGGACATGAGATTTTGTGGGCCAGGAATAAACTATTATGGAGAGGAGTTCCCCCAAAAGAATCCCATGTTGTGAAGATGATTAGATTATGGGGGCACTGTCTGTATTCATCAACAGATTAACCACCTGATGCTTTCACAACTGACTGTATTGATAGGAGGTCAGGTCTGGTCAGAGAGGTGGGTCACTGGGGAATGATCTCAAAGGATGTTTCCTCTCCCCGGATCCTTCCTGCTCCCTCTGCTTCCCATCCACCATAAAGTAGGCAGCCTTATCTGGCCAGGTCCTTTTCACTAGGCCATTTCTGCCTTGGAGCTGGCTGAACATAGGCTGTAACCATGAACCACCACCATATGAAGTACTGTATGTGTCCAAAGTAAGGAAAACATATTCTTGAGGGAAAAATGATGTGCCAAAAGTATCATTTTTGCTTGAGATCTCCATTTTAGTTTGTAGTAAACCTTTGGATGAACTCAGTCCTCAAAACAATCTCCTAGTTAGCCATAAAACCCATAAGAGAGGAACAAATGGTTACTTCAAACAACAGACATGCTGACCTCTGACCACATTCTGTTTGATTAATGACCCACATGTTTGAGGAAGATCTTATGACACTCCTGTAAACTTCCAAGGGAAGTAAGATTGTGAGGTTGCTATGGTTACTGAGGAATTTGTAAATGTATAAAAACTCCTGAGAATAAAGTGTTGGCATTGTTGCCTTAGCTGATTGCTGACCACCATCCACTAGCTAATAGTTTGCTTGTATCTGTTTTCATTCTCTTTGAGTCTTTCTTGCAATTCTGCCATAACAGTCTGAATTATTGTGACACATATCTCTAATTGTAGCCAAAGCTATTATTTATTTTAATCATTTATTTTATAACTACAAAGTAAAAAAGTGTATTTTAGGTGATTCCATTATAGACAGAAAAATGTATTCTCATTATACTTACATCAATCACTTGGAATATGATCATAAGCAAACTGTTACAAGCATGTGACTGTGAAATATTGTTAAATACAGTGGGAAATTTTCATAAAGATTTTCTCTGTCCTCTCTTCTTCTTTCTCCTTTAATTCTAGTAGGGTCATTGAGAATGGAAGAAGAATTTAATTGTTCATTCCAGTGTACTTGGCTTCTGTTTCAGCAATGAAAGTATATCTCAGAGCAAAGTAGATTTTTCTGCTTTTAGAAACTTTTAATAATTGTATGTTTTTGATAAAAATTTAATGCTAAATTAAATAGAAAACCTAAAGAATTACTACTCTTACTGAAAACATTTTATAGTATCTTTCCAGGGCCATTAACGAGCTATTAACAAATTTCTATAACTATTTTACTGACAAAGATAATGGATGAATGAATGCCATATCTCAGTCACTAAATTTAAGAATCTTGCACTGCTTTGCAATATTTACTTTGGCAAGGTGACTGATCACTTATTCTGTCTCAATTGTATAAAGACAGTGTACTGCGAGAAAAAAAAAAAGTAAGTCAATATGAAAAGAAGAATCAGGGCTTGACAGAAAAATAAACAAGCTGAATGCTGTAAGACGAGAAAACTGTCAAGTGTTGATAACAAAATTCTGTGCCATGTCTCCTTGTCTGCCAATATCTGAGGCCACAGAATCCAATGAAAAAGCTTCTACAGGCTCCAATGCTTCATAGAACTCATAACAAGCATCTTTCACAAGGTCAAATCTTAGAAGTTTGTACCTCAGAATTTACATTTGCTTGTCTGGGAAGCAAAATAAGAAATTATTCTTCTACTATATGTATTTTACAGTGATTTGTCTTGTATTTCCTCCTGAGTTTTGGCTACAGTTGTTAACTCTCCCACAAGATGAAAGCACGATCTTTATATGTGGAAGGCTTTTGTACAGCTATGAATCTTGTATTCCATTATTTTGAAGATCACTGTTGGTCAAACTTTAAAATGGCACCCTTCACAAAGGTGTCCTTTGGCCACTTTCTTTTTTCATGTTAAACTAATTAAAGGGATGGAGAGTTCCATTTTCATCCTGGGTCTCTGTGATCTGCCTTGTCAGTTCTGGATAGGACATCTGCTGAATGTGACAGAGTTCCTGGGGCAACTTTACTACTAAATCTGCAAAGAAAAATAAAAGATAACAAAAGAGATAAATAAGATCCTGTCCTCTATTTGAGAACTTCCATAGCCATCTTGGAATCTTTCAGAGAGAAGATTCTATTTATTTCTGTGGAAAATATTTTTTATTATGGCTTATAGCACAGATGCCCCCTAAGAGCCTCATGTGCTCATTGAGTGTTTTTGGAAGGCGATAGGATTATGTGAGTCTTATAGCTGCCTTGTGTTGGGATGCAATGTCTGGTCTGAAAAGACAGGTCATTGGGGGAGTGTCTTAGAAGGGCATACCACCCTTCCTTGTTCCTTTGTTCAATCTCTGCTTCCTGTCCACAAAGCTATGAGAACCTCTCCTTTATTGGAATTTACTGCCCTGGCACCCTTCCTTGGAACCAGCTACGGACTAAAATGTGAGACATAGGAAACCTCTCTTCTTTTAAATTATGGTTGTCAGTTATTGTGTCCAAGAAATGAAAAAAGATTAAGATGTACCTTAAATGGCTCTTTCCTAGATAAGGAAATAAACCAAATGATGTAGCTAATATTCCCATTCCAGAGAATTTCTTCAATAGCTATCACTGAAGTACTGAATTACTATTTTATACTTATGTTCTTTCTTAGATTGTCCTCTTTTGATAGGCAATGCATTTGGATATAAGTCAGACATTTGGATCGGAATAGCACATTTGTTGAATAAATATTCTGTCTCTAATTGGCCTCCTTGAGATCCATGTACTACATTCTGTTATATATCAGGCTCAGTGCTTCCAAAAGTACATTAAACTTGGAAGAGATACTCAACATTATGGGTAATAAGTCATTAACAGAGAGTGGAAATAATATCTCAGAAACTGGAAGTTGAGAAATAGATCTAAATCAAACTAATCTTAACTTGAATTCTTTGTATTTTACAAATGTTATTATTCCCCCTCACCTTGTATTGTTATAATGTATATATAGAAAATTGCTCTTTTTAATTGTAAAATTAAAAGGGTTTTCACAAATATAGGCAGATGTTTAACTACAGTCCTATTGAAGTATCTTCAAATCCAAAATTCTGTGGTGGCCTTTTGCAGACAGCTTTATGTTTCGGTCCACATTCTAAGGAGCAATCTGCTTTCTGTCTGTACATTTTAGCTTTGGAGAATTGCAGAAAAGCTTTAGATCTGGTTTTATTTTGCTTAATGTTATAATTTTGGATTCATCCAGTTAGTTGCATATATTTATAACTTATACATTTTTATTAACAGTTAAGACTCCATTGTATGTTTGTCTCCTAGTTCATTTAGTCAACCTCCAGTTCAGTGCTATTTGTGGTATTTACAATGTGATAATTAAAAATAAAGTTGCTTCAGATATTTATTTGCCTTTTAGTTCTGTGAACATAGATTTATTTTCACAATTTAGGAATAAAATTGCTAAAGTATATGGTAAGTATATGCTTAGCCTTGTAAGAAACTGCCAGTGTCTTCCAAATATGTGGTATTATTTTATGCTACTGCTAGTGAGGAATTAATGTTCTAATTACTGTGCATGCTTGTCACCACTTGATACCATTGTCTTCTTTTTAAAATGTTAATTATACTAATAGTTGTCTAATGGAATCTGTGATTTTTATTTCATAATTTCCTAATGATGCTAAGTATTTTTTCATAATTTTAACTTTTCATTTGGCAATTGTAAGGTTTCTAATAGAAAAGCTGCAAGAATTGCACAAAGAATATACACATGTCCTTCATTTTAATTATTAAATATTATAATTGCTTTATATTATAATTACTTTATATTTTCTTCCTTATAGAAATATTGATATATTCACATATAGTTATGTACACACACTTATAATAAAGACAGTTTTATGAGCTTTTTGAGATGAATATATATTCCTCTCAAATATATATGTGTATAGAACGTCCCAGCTTTCTGCCATACTCGACAAGCTCCACAGGTCTTGTGCCTGCCAGTGCCAACCCCAATGACCCTCTCTCAATCTGGGGAACTGGGCGGCCAGAGGTGAGAGTCCACTCACCATCCCAAGGTCCGGGATTTTAACATCATCACTCCCAGTGGTCAAGGAACCTCCCAGCTTCCTGCCACACTGGACTGGCTCTGCAGGTTTCCAGCTTGCCTAGGCCATGCAGTGAGCTTCTCTCAATCTGGGAAACTGGGTAGCCAGAGTCCCAGGAGGTGAGGGCATAGAAGACAATTTCCAACAGGCCCATGGGAAGCCTTGGAACAACAGTTGAAACAAAGAAATACAGGAAAATAACAAAACAAAAGACCAAAATGCAATCACAAAACTCTAGCCCATCCTAAGAAAGCTTAGGACCTATGTACACAGAAGAAAATATATGCCATACTCCTGAAATGCCTGAAATAATAGCTTGTGAAATAAAGAAGCAACTCCGGGAAGCTTTAAAGGAATCCAAACTAGAAATAATCTCCCAGGAAAAAAAGAAATGATAAAAATAATAAAAGAGATGCTGAACACACTTAAAGAAGACACAGTTAAAAAATTAGAGGAACAAAAAAAAAAAAAGAGGTTAGAATCCTTGGAAGAACAATATAAGAAACAAACAGAATACATGAAGCAGATTCAAAGAGATATACAGGAAATCAAAAACTCCATTGAAAGTTGCCAAAACCACCCTAGTCAAAGTGAAGACAGAATTTCAGACCTCGAAGACCTTGCAGCTAGGGAATAGGAAAGAAAAGATCTTTTAAAAATAACAAGGAATCGGGGCTGGGGATTTAGCTCAGCGGCATAAGCGCCTGTCTTGCAAGCAGGCAGTCGTGAGTTCAATCCCTGGTACCGATAAAAATGAAAAAGAAAAAAAAAAATAACAAGGAATCAGAAAATAACAATTCAACAGCTACAAGATGATGCAAAGAAAAACAACATAAGATTGATAGGGATAAATGAAAAAGAAGGGGGCAACACAAAGGATAACTAGATGATATTTAGAGAAGTAATAACTGAAAATTTCCCAAATATGAGAATGGAAACTGACATCATGATCAGTGAAGCATATAGAACTCCAAATAGTCATAACCAAAATAAAACTATACCCAGACATATAATAATCACCATTCCAGAAATCCAACATAAGAATAGAATATTAGAAGGTGTCAAAGAGAAAGGACAGATCACCTATAAAGGAAAACCTATCAGAATTACAGCAGATTTGTCTGCACAAACAATAAAGTCAAAAAGAGCATAGAGTGAAGTATTTCAGATCTGAAAGGAAAATGATTTCCAACCTAGGCTGATGTACCCTGCAAAACTGTCCTTCAAAACTGATGGAGAAATAATATACTTCCATGACAAAGAATAGCTGAAGAACTTCATGGTCCCCAAGCCAACCCTGCAAAAAATACTGAAAGACAGTTTAGATACACTTAGGAGAAAAACACTAAGCAAAGCAGACAGTTAAACAGAATGGAAAGATAAAGATGCAACAGCAGAAAGATAACATGTCAACAATAAACCAATATATAACAATTATAACCATTAACATAAATGGTCTCAATTCAACAATTAAAAGAAACAGACTGGCAGAATGGATTGAGAAACAACATCCAAACATATGCTATTTACAAGAAAACCATCTAACCCAAAAGGATACTCACAGACTACAAGTCAAAGGATGGAAAATAATACTTCATGCAACAGGAACCCCCCAAAAAAGTGAGGGTAGATATTCTGTTTGCAGACAATGTGAAATTCAAACCAAGAGTGATCAGAAGAGATAAAAAAGTCATTACATACTGGTTAGGAGAAAGCTTCAAGAGGAAGAGATAACAATTTTAAATATATATGCACCAAATTCCAGAGCACCCAGTTATACAAAGCAAGTATTAATAGAAATAAAAAAACCAAATTAGCAGTAACTTAATTATAACAGGAGACCTTAACACACCATTGACACCAAGGGGACAGGTCAACCAGATGGAAAATCAGCAAAGAAATAACAGAATTGAATCACACCTGTGAACAAATGGACTTGATAGACATATACAGAGTGTTCCATCCAGCAACATCAGAATACACATTTTTCTGAGCAGACATGGAATATTCTCTAAAATAGACCATATACTAGCTCACAGAACATATATAAATAAATGCAAAAGAGATGAAATTATCCCATGCGTGTTATCATAGCGCCATGAAACTAGAAATTAATGGTAAAAGAAACTGCAAAAATCCCACAAACAAATGGAAATGGAATAACACACTCTTAAACAATCAGTGGGTTACTGGGGAAATTAAAGAAGAAATTAAGCAATACCTACAAGTAAATAAAAATACAAATACAACTTACGGGAATCTGTGGGATGCAATGAAAGTTGTCCTCAGAGGAAAATTTATTGCACTGAGTTCCCACATCAGGTAAACAGAACGAATACAAATACATAACCTGAATCTATACCTCAAACATCTGGAAAAAGAAGAGCAAGTCAAGCCCAAAGCCAAAAGAAGAGAGGAAATTATAAAAATTGGAGCAGAAATTAATGCAACAGAGACTAAGAAAACAACCCAAAGAATCAATGAATCGAAGAGTTGGTCCTTTGAAAGAATAAATAAAATCAATAAGCGCCTAGCCAACCTTATTTAAAAAAAAGGAAGAAAAAGCTCAAATTCATGCAATAAGGCATGAAAAAGATGAAATTACTATGACTCTGTAGAAATACAGACGATCATCAACATCTGTTTTGAAAATCTCTAGTCTCCTAGGTTTGTAAACACAGAAGAAATGGACAGATTCCTAGAAACTTATGAAGTACCAAAGGTCAAGAAGATGTAAAACTGCTGAATAATCGAATTTCTGTTAATGAAATTGAAAAGGTAATTAATTCCTTATCTACAAAGAAGAGCCCAGGCCCAGATAGATTCACTGTGGAATTCTACAAGAAATACAAAGAAGAATTAATGCCGACACTCCTCAAACTCTTCAATGAAATCGAAGGGAAGCAATGCTTCCTAAGTAGTTCCTGGAAGTAAATATTACTCTAGTACCAAAACCTGAGAAATACTCAACTAAAAAGAGAACTACAGGCCAATCTCCCTAATGAACACAGATGCAAAATTCCTCAATAAAATATTGGCAAAATGAATGCAGTAAAACATCAAGAAGATTATATACCATGACCACATGGGATTCATCCCAGGCATGCAGGGATGGTTCAACATATGTAAATCAATAAGTGTAATCCACCATATCAATAAAGCCCCAAGTAATAATCACATGATCATTTCTATAGATGCAGAAAAAGCTTTTGATAAGATCCAACATTCATTCATGATAAGAACTTAACAGAAAATTGGAATAGATGGTCTTTCCCTCAATATGATAAAGGCCATCTATGACAAGCAAACAGGCAGTATCATACTAAATAGACAAAAATTGAAGGCTTTTACCTTAAAATGAGGCACAAGACAGGGCTACCTCTTATCACTGCTCCTATTTAATATAGTACTGGAAATACTAGCCAGAGCAATTAGAAAAGAGAGAGAAATAAAAGGGGTAAAGATAGGAAAAGAGGAAGTTAAATTATCATTATTTGCAGATGACATGATATTCTATATAGAAGACCCCCAAAACTGCATTGAAAGTCTCCTAGATATAGTAAATAAATTCAGCAATGTATCTGGATACAAAATCAATACTTAAAAATCAATAGCATTCCTATAAACTAACAAAATCACTGATAGAGAAATAAGAGAAGCCACACCATCACATTAGCATCCAAAAAATGAAATTGCTAGGAATTAATCTCACAAAAGAAGTGAAAGACCTATACAGGGAAAATTATAATATCCTGAAAAAGAAACCAAAGAGGATCTCAGAAAATGGAAAGATATCCCTTGCTCATGTTTAGGAAGAATAAATAATTTGCAAGTGTCCATTCTCCCAAAACTGTTATACAGATTCAATGCAATTCCAATAAAAATAACATCAACATACCTCATAGATGTAGAGAAATCTCTCCTAAAATTCATCTGGCACCAGAAGAGAGCTAGAATAGCAAAGACAATTCTAAGCAGCAAAGGCAAGGCAGGAGACACCACAATCCCTGACTTGAAGTTATACTACAAAGCTACTGTAATAAAATCAACATGGTACTGGAACAAAAACAGCTGAAGATCAATTGAATAGATTAAAAGATACAATCACAACTACCAACACACTCAACCACCTTATCTTTGATAAAGGGACGAAATATGTTCACTGGTAGAACGACAGTCTCTTTATTAAATGGTGCTGGAAAAATTGGCTCTCCAATTGCCAAAAACTAAAACTGGACCCTTGCCTATCTCCATGTACCAAATTAAAATCTAAATGGGTCAAAGATCCAAATATTAAAACAGAAATATTAATTTATTGGAAAACAAATTGGGTAAAAACCTTGATGACATAGGCGTAGGTAGAGAATTCATGAAAAGGAATCAATTTGCATGGGAAATACTTCCCAGAACCGATAGCTGGGATCATGTCTTATTAAAAAGTTTCTGTATGTCAAAAGAAATCTCCAGCATAGAGAAAAGAAAACCCACAAACTGGGAAAAAAATCTTAGTGAACTGTCTCTCAGACAAAGGACTTCTGTCTAAAACATAGAAATAATTTTTTAAAAATCATAATCCCAAAATTCAAAGATCCAATCCAAAAATGGGTATCTGAGATGAATACATAGTTCTCAGATGAAAAAATACAAATGGCAAATAAATACATGAAAAAATGTTCATCATCATTAGTCATTAGAGAAATGAAATTAAAACCACACTGAGATTTCATCTCACTCCTGAAACAATGGCCAGGATCAAGAAAACCACCACCAACAAATGCTGGAGAGGCTGTGGGTATAAGGGAACTTTCATGCATTGTTGGTGGGAGTGTAGACTGGTGCAACCATTGTAGAGGTCAGTCTGCAGATTTCTCAAAAAGCTGTGATTAGAAGTCCCTTTTGTTCCAGCTATTCCACTTCTAGGCAATTCCCAGAAAAACTGAAAATATCATACCACAGTGATATATGTGCACCCATGTTTATAGCAGCACAATTTGTATTAGCCAGATGTTGGAAGTGTTCATCAACTGAGGAATGGATAAAAAAGTTGTATTTTTATACAATGGAGCACTACTCAGATATAAAGAATGATCACACTGAGATATTTATAAATAAATGAATGCAACTTGAGGCCATACTCACGAGCGAAATAAATCAAACTCACATGTATAAATACCAAATAGTTTCCCTGGTGTAAGAAACGGTAAGAATACATAAATTATATGGTAATCATGATTCCCCATAATATTTCTTTGAAGACTTATAGTGTTTTCATTCATTAGTTGAAATGGTTTTATTCTGGGTTGCTTGATTTTATTATCTGTGATGGTATGAACAGCTATTTTGAAGAAAGCACGAGATTAAAATAGCTAGTGTTGATTTAATACCATCTTGTTTTGAAGTCCTACCAAACTTATGTTCTGTCTCCATCAGTTTTATCATGTTGTATCTTATTGGTTTTATTATATGTAGTAGTATGAACAAATATTTTATGAACAGGCAGATAATATAGTAACCATTGTTTATTTTCTGTTAGTTTGTTCTGAATGCCCTGTAATACTTTCATTCTCTTGAATGGTTTTATGCTATTTTGTTGTGTTTGATATTATAGCTTATGAAGGAAATATTTCAAGGAAGGAGACACTATGGTAGCTACTGTTATGTTGGGTTGTCTTGTGGTTAAACACTATGTTGCTTAAATTGTTCTGTTCTGATCTGTTTTGTTATGTCCTCTTTTATCTTACTCTTTTTAAAATTAAAAAAAATATAACTATAAAAATATATATGTATATATAATTTATAAATTTGATTTTGATGAAATTGAATGGGTTGGGAAACACAACCAATATGATCGAATAGGAAGTGAAATAAGACTTGATAGGAGGAAAGGAAGTGAAACAAGGGAATTTAAAAAGACAAAAAAATGGAAAGAAAAATGGAAAAAATCTTGTGTAAATGGAGAGGGGAAGAAGGTTTAAAGCAAGGGATGGGGAATGCAAAAAATGAAAAATTAAGATCATGATTTACAGATTCAAATTTTCTATGACAAGTCTGATCATTGCATATGACAAATATGTACCTATAGAAATGCAAAACAGTTTATCCTCCTTGATAACTGAGTAGTACTCCATTGTATAAAAAATACACTAAGGTAAATGGATGCACAACGGTAAATAGCACATTGTTTCTGTGTCATGAGAAACTGAAAATTTAATTAAGGACCAAAATGCAAAATAGATATTGTGAAACAGAAAGAAAATCTTCATATGGGAAGGGGAACTGTAGAAGGAGGAAGGAGAAAATAAAGAAGGGAAAAAAGCAAAAATAAAAAAATCAAAACAAAGCTTTTGTAAATCAGGAGAGGAGATATTGAAGGAGGGTATGTGTACAGGTCCAAATTCCATATGATGCATAGGGTTTCGATGTATATTTAAAATATACCAATAAACTTAATTAAAAAGTTAAAACAGAAAAAAAGAATCAGTTTATTAAAAAGTGAATCCTCTTTCTGTTGACTCTGTCTCTTAGTCCTGATGATTATATTTTCCTTGTAGTACTCTAATATATGTAAAAATATGCATTGCTACTCTAAACAAAGACATGATGAGTCAGGATGTACAATAACTTTATTGATTCTGTTAAGTTGTTGCTATGTAATGTATTTTACAGATTAATAGCACTTACTACCACGTGCTAAGCCAGCTGCCACATACCAATAAGAGCAAGCTGAGAATATTGAATAAAAAATTAAGCTGCAGAAATATACAAGGACAGCACCGCTAAAAGCTTATGATTCTGGCATTGATTGAGGTGTAGCTATTCTCAGTGTTCACAAATGTTTGCTATTCAGTGACTTTTAAATTATTCCAAATGTTTAATCATTCCTTTGGCTTATAGGGAAATATATAAGAGGAGATATTTTTATTCATTTTCTATTTTTAAATTTATACTATTCTTAATATCCTTTTGTAGCATAATTCCATTTATAATCTTATTACATAAGTCTGGTTTACGAGACTTTATCCTCTTGTTTAACTTGTACATTTTGTTACCATAATCTTTGCTTTATTTTTTTTTACTATTGTATGAATTTCTAGAGTGTATACAATATATTTTTTTTCAATTTCGACTATTTGTGAAAAATGTTTGATTTGTTGCTCAGTGAAATTCAGTATGAGAGTTGGAAGATGAGAATTGATGTAGAGATAGTTTATCACTAGAAAAGCTCTACAAATATCAAAGTGGTATACAAAAACTGTCTTCTGATCTCAACATCATTTGACAAGTGAATAATGTTTGATTATAAAAATAGGACCAATTCAGTGCTAATTATCTTTCCAAATAGATGTTAACATTTTGGGAAAAAATTACATTTTGTGATATATTGCTTTATGTTAATTAGACAATTTCCAAAACCAAGTTTTTAAAAAAAAATCTTACAGGTTTCTTGCCTTTTTCTTGGTGGGGAGATACTAGGGATTGAACCCAGGGCCTTGTACATGCTGGGATAGGCAGTTTTTCTACCACTTAGCTACACTGCATTGGTTTTATCTGTAAACTGAATTTAAGGATAGAACTAATGTAAGAAAAATGTGAACACAACACTTTCATACAGGAAAAATTATTTGCCTATTATTAGAAAGAGCATAGGCTACATAGTCTCATATTTCTGGAGTAACACATAGAGTGGAACATTTGGTTTCAAACCCTGATATACAAGCTGAAGTCAGTAAACCAATCCCTTTGTGAAGATGATAATAATTTTCAGATGTTTGGACATATGAATAAAATCAATGATGAAAATAATCTCTAATATAATTATAATCTGATAATTAGTCAAAGGCTAAGTAGTGTCTTTCACATATGATCTGATTTAATCTTGCAAAAGTCCCCTGAACTCTGCATTATTTACATGTTAAAGATTTTTTTTCTGAAAAAGACCTAAAGTTTCAGAATTATTCAGTTACATACTTGGATTTTAATAGACTATAAATGACAAAATAAGGATAAGATCTCAGGGCTGTGTGACTTCCTAACTCATAACCTTAAAATGTCACGTGAGTAAATTCCATTGTAGTCTCAGTATGATCAATTCAATAATTTTCATACATTTGCAACTGATGAGCAAGAGAAAGGCACATTCTTATGTTTCTAACCACTGTTTTGAGTATCACTTTACCATCTTATGCGAATTTTCCTTATTGGTTGGTGACATTGGTAAAGAATGATGTCATTGTAAAACACTCAACTGAAGTAAGATGCTATAACAATCTAGATTGGTCCTAGATAAAATACCTTACCTTTAGTGAATCCATTGACCTTAAATCCCAAATATTACAATAAACCACACTTATGATGAGATTTATAATTCATGGTCAGGTCTGTTTTTATTTGATTGTTTTTAGGAAGAAAACTCTTATCCTTCCTTTCAATTGTATTTTACATATAAAAAACATAAGCTATTTTTGTTTGCAGCATTTACAGTTGTGATGGCACTTACCTGATTATTCAGGATAGATGATCTTAAAATTGGTCAAACTCCAATGAGTTATTAAAAACTGAGCAATAATTGGTGGCAGCAAGAAAAATATAATTTATACTCTACATCAGAATTATAAATGCAATTGTTTTGACTCAATGCAATTTGCTAAATCCCCAGAAAGTGCTTGAAATATATGATTTAGGATAAAGTTAATCCTAAAAAGAATTGCTAGCATAATAAACTGGATGACTATCAGAGAAATTCTGGAGAGAATTCAAGAAGTTTGCATTTTCAAATGACTATTTCAAAAATTCTAAAGTCAGTTTTAAAATTTAAGAAGAGAAGAACTACCAAACAATTTGTACCACAACATCATACTTTTCACTGATTGAACTGAGGTCCAAAGACTGCACAAACAACAGAGCAGAGGATTAAGAGAAAAGATGCATTAGTTTAATTTAATGATTTACCAAAAATAATTACCTGAAATGGTAACTTGACTTTTCTAGCTACTACTGTCTGTTAGGAAAAAGATGGAAATAATGTGATCATTTTAAAAATCCTATTTCACTAACAAAATTGAAATTATCTGAACTCTAGAAAATACTTGAAAGAAATTTCTACATCTTGTTTCAGAAAATGTAGTTGCAGTACACAGGATAGAAATGGGCTCAAAGTTTAAAAGGTCTTAACTCCTGAAAAGCTTATGGACATTTTTCTGGCACATTGTTTATCCAAATGTATTGCATACAGTGGGGCATCTTTTAAAAAGATAAGATAGAATTAATGCAGACCTAACTGAATATATAAATATGAATTAAACCAGGTAATTATACAATTTGGTTCAGACTGATCATTCCCAAAACATTAAATGGAAAGAAAGAAAGAGAAACATTTGGACTGTCACTGTAACTCACTCTAGGTGACATTATAGTCATGTAAGGTAGGTATTGTTTTTCATTTTACACAAAAAAGACGGTAAAAGGGATTCAGCCTCATTTAAATAATGAATGAAGTTTAGATACTTAGTATTTTATGAAGTCAAATTCAATGGGGTCTTCCAATATATGATATATATTACTGTATTGTCTTTTAAATATTTAAGGAATCTGGGCTGAGGATTTAGCTCAGTGGTATAAGAGCCTGCCTTGTAAGTGCAAGGTTGTGAGTTCAACCCCTGATACAAAATAAATAAATAAACTAATAAATAAATAAATAAAAGAAAGAAAGAAATAGTATAAATATTTAAGAATCTTCCTGGAATATTCTAACCACATTTTGACTTAGTAGGGAACTAGTCAGTTCATTGAGATATGAAATCATTAGAGATATTCTAGAATCTAAAGGGAATCATAAAATAGTATTTCCTGTATCTAGTTCTCTAAACAATGTTCATTGGTGAAACAGTGTATAAGTCAGATAAAATTACATAAAACAATATAAAAATAAAAGAACAGCAGATTGTGGTGTGACACACCTGTAATTCCAGCACTTGGAAGGCCAAGGCAGCAGTTTGCCACAGTTTGTGGCCAGCCTGAACTACATAGTAAGATACATACACAAAATACATACACACACACCACGCACACCACACACATACACACACACACACAAAAACTAAAGGACAAGATATGATATATTGAGATATATATATATATATATGAAACACATATAAATCTATAATCCCACTCTTTGGAATATGGAAAAATTTACTACAGTTCTTTGAGTTACCTGTGCTTAGAAAAGCTTTCAAAATATTTTCTCACTTAGAAATACATTTTTAATTGTGAATTTTCTTGGAGTCGTATGGACTTAATTTTAAATACTGGTTTTGATACTATACTTATAATTAAATGTCAGAATTCTTAATTATGACTACATTAATTATTGGTTTTATTGGTTTAGCTATCTCAACCATTTATTTGGAAATGGTGGGGAAATACCTTCAAATAAGTGTTAAGATGGTTAGATGAAGTAAAAGCCTTTGGTTATACTCCTAAAATATTTAAACATACTGAGCAATGGATTTTCATCAGTAAAATAGCAATATTACTGTGTGATAAGTAGTTTTAAAGATGAAAACAATAAACATGTAGAATCAAACACATAACAAAAATTCATTAATAGCTATTATTATCATAAAATGAACTGGTGTTTCCCAGCTTGGGATGTATATTTAAGAATCACCTGGAGCAGTGGAGTACTTGCTTGGATAATATCTGATCTGTTTCAGAGTCTGTGAGTGCATTCAAGTTTAGGTATAGATTTTTTTTCAATACTGAACAAAAAATTATCATCATAGCTTCTGGTTAACACCAAATGGTGATCTAATTTTCTGCATCATACTATTTGTCTCTTATTTCCCCTGAATTCATTCTTTTTACATTAGAGATTATTCAGTATAATTCTAAAGAATTTACGCCCTAGTGAACAGTAGCAACATAGCCTCCAGCCATGACTATAGCTAACATAAAGTGCAGTTAGAGTTGCTTGAAGTTTGGCAATCCCCTTCATCTTGTATAGGAGTATGTAAAGTTCAGAACAATTTTATCTTGTTATTTTTAAAGCAATTGTTCTTATTATTAAATATTCTAATTTCTAACTCAGAATAAGTTAAAAAAAACCCTAGGTTGAATTCCTATTTTCAGTTTTAAAATTTATTATCTTATTCCTTGATTGTTATTTTAACCATGTAATAAAAATTAAATTCACCTTTAATGTTCTGATTCAATTTTTCTTTGCATCTTTGATATTAATTTCCTTTAATGAAGACTTTAATTGTGATATTCAACTCAAAATTTTTGAGAATTTTATGTTCATCACATTCATATCTTATTAACAATCTTATCACTTTAAGTTGCTCCTTTTTCTCTTCAGCTTTTGAATTTCTGTATGTTTTCCTTATTGTTGTAATAAATGATTTTCAGTGACTTGTTTTCCATTTAATGCAGAAAATACTTGATTATGCTTAATTTCCCCATGAGTGCCAGATTATTTGAGGTGGTGAATATTTCCACTGCCAATATAACCTCACACTTATATCTAGCAAAACATGATATGTGTACATTGCTTTTGCCCTCATTTTTGTAATGATCAAATCCCATCCTCAGGTATGGCACTAAGACATATGATCCAGCAGATACAATGGTACCTGAAGTGTCACTGGCAGCTAAAGATGCTGTTCAAGTCTTTGGTGTGTCCTTGTTGGTGGAGTTTGGAGTAAAGCTCTGCCACCATCTTCAGACAACTACTCTCCTTTTGAAAAACAGCTCTTTGCCTGCTACTGGGCCTTAGTGGTGCTTGATCATGGGACACCAGCTTACCAGGTGATCTGAGTTACTATCATGAGCTGGGCATTTTCTGATCCATCAAGTCAAAAAGTTAGACATGCACAGCAGCAGTCCTTCACCACATAGAAATGGTACATACATGATCAAGCCAGAGCAGGTAGGGCATATGTAAGTTAAATGAAGAAGTTCCCCAAATGTCCATGGTTCCTATTTCTGCTTCATTGTCTTCTGTTTCCCAGCATGCAGTTATGGTCTCACAGGGTGTACCATACGATAAACTATCAGAAGAAGAGATGACTAGGGCCTAGTTCTTGGATGGTTCTGTAGGTTATGCAGGCATTATCTGTAAATGGAAAGCTGTAGCATTCCAGCCTGTGTCTAGGCTATCCCTAGAGAATAGTGAGTGAAAATTTTCACGGTGAGCAGAACTTTGGTTAGTTTGCCTTATAGTACCTTTTGCCTGTAAGGAAAAATAACCAGATATGCTACTGTATACTGGCTTATGGGCTGTAACCAGTGGTCTTAATATCTATGCAACCTTGGACAAGACACTCAACAGTTCTTTGTCTTAATTACTTCCACTATCAAATAAGAAACATACCACTTAAACTTGTAAATTACATAGTAGTTCCCTTTTAAATGTCTACTTTTTTGATTAACAAGAAATAACTTTCTATAATAGCAGAGGTAAAAGTATCAAGTGGATCATTAGTTCCTACACAACTAGTAGTTTTAATTGCACAGTATTTTTTAGGTGATAAAGTATTGGCAAAAACATTAAAAACATGCCACTTTGTATTAATTTGAAAATTTTGTCTATGTTCTGTCATTTAAGAACTCTATGACACTGAGCAATTCACTTAACCTATGAGTTAGTCTCATCTCTATAATCAGATAATTATAATATCTACTCCATAGATTAAAGTTTACAAAAAATGAACATGGTATTAGAAGTGCTGATTCCTTGAAACTCACAATACCAACTTAAACTAAAATAGAAATATCAAAAAATGCAATATCATGATAAAATTTTTTTAAAAAACATGATTTTATTACTATTTTAATTTTTCCCTTAATAATAAACTGTATCACTTTTCTCTTTCATCATTTTATTGCAAAAGTACAGTGAAATAAAGTGATTTGCTTAGAATTAAATGAGCGGTTGCTTGTAGTACAAATGGAATACTTGAATTCTACTTCACTGACAGTCTTCTCTAAGTTTTAATAAATGTTAGGCTGAGATAAGATGCACTTTGGGGAATTGAAGTAAACATCTCCCAAAGCTGCATAAATAGCGAGGAAAAAACAAGAAAGCTATTATCTTTAGAGTCATTTGATGATATTTTGAAATAAATCAGTTTTTAGTGGAAATTTTATGAGACATTACACATGAAATTTATCATGTTTTCAATACCAATAAAAAGTTAATCTGACTGTGTTCATTTACAATGTTTCCCATCATAAAGATGAAGAAAGGGAGGCTCATAAAGCTTAAGCAACTTTCCCTCAGTGCTAAGCCAGCAGTCAGTTCACGTCCACGGGACTGCGCATTTTAGACTCTTCCCACCACTGACTGCTCCTCAAGGGCAAAAAGAAAACCAGTTTTCCCCCTTCTAGGTCTACTAAAAGTCACTTAAAAATGGTTGCGGAGTGCTGCCACTTATTCTCTCAAAAAAGAAATCTGTTGGTTATAATAGTCTGAAACCCCTTTGTCAACTTAACATTTTGAATACACTAACAGATGGCTTCTCCCTGCTCTAGGCAGATGACGGATCAGAAATAAGTAGTGTTGGGAGACTTCTTGGGAATGCTCAGGGACAGGAAAGACAGCTGTCACAGAATATCTTAATTACAGCATTTACAAAGTTCTAATTAATGTAATGGTGCTTTTATGATTATATTAATGTTATGACCATGAGGGTGTTTGCTACTGAACTCACTTGGCAAGATAATTTGGAAGTCATTGTGTATTTTAAGGCTAACAACTGTTATATGAGCTTGAAGAATTTTGGCTTTCTGGTAGAAGTAACAATTAAAATTATTTTATAGCTAAAATGTATTTTTAATTTTTTCATTAGTACATGTTTGCGATACATAATGATTATATGCATTTTGGGTTGTTGATACATGTATGTAACATATCTGAATTTTTTCTTATCCCCTTCTTCAATCCTTGTTCTCCTGTCTTCTCCCTCCATTTTTTGTTCTTCTTCCCATTTGCAAATTTCTAGCACTCAGGTTCCTATTATCTATCTTTTATTTGTTCTTCCGTGTATTTATACTCTCCATTTGTGGTATAATAGGAACCATGTGATATTTAAGATTGCATGTCTAATTTATTTCAAATAATGTTTTCATTTCAAGGTGCAAATGTCCTACAAATGACTCAAGCTTATCTTTCTTTATGACAGGGTAGTACTTCACTGTGTATAAATACCACATTTTCTTTCTTCTTTCATTTCTTGGTGAACATATAGGCCACCTCCAAGATTTAAGTTTTATGAAATGTGCTGGGTATATATGCGTATATATGTGTGGGTATATATGCGTGGATCACTATAATATGTGTTTAAATCTCTCTGGGAGACAAAGAAAAAGGGAATGATTAGGTTAAATGGAATTTCTAGTTTTAGGTTTTAAGAAATTTTCATACTGTATTTCATAGTTTCATTTTTCCATGTAGCCCCACCAACATTTTTTATTTTTAAATTTTTTATTAGGAGCTATTCATTGTAGAGTAAGATAGAATCTCATTGCTCTTTTAATTTGCATGTTGAACTTCTCTTCATATATTGATTAACAATTAATACTTCCTCTTGGAAGTGTCTATTAATTTCAATTGTCTTGTTTTGGGTTGATTCTTGTTTTGGGGGTGTCTAAATTTTTTTCTTTCTACATTCTAGATATTAGTTATTTTCCTGAGGAATAGCTGTTGAGACTTTTTTTTTTCATTCTGTAGGTTGTTTTTTCACTGTTGGTTGTTTCTTTTGATGTATGGAAGCTTTTAAATTTGACATGCTCCCATTTGTTGATGTTGGTAATATTTTCTTTCAAACTGAGATTCTGTTGAGAAAGTTGTTGCCTATGCCTACGAATTCAAGAGTTTTATCTTCCAGCAGATTGTTCCCATCTTAACACTTATTTATTTAGCCCATTTTCATTTTAGTTACATACACAGTAACATATATGGGTTTAAGCTAAATATTTTTATGGATAGCCAATTTCCCCAACACCATTTGTTAAAGAGGCTTCAGTAGGTTTGGGGCACTTTTGTCAGTGATTAGATAGTTGAATGAGCCTGGATTTTTTCTGTATCCTACATTCGGTTCCATTAATCTGCACATCTTATTTTTGTACCAGTATAATGCTGTTTCTATCACTGCACTTTGGAGTATAATTTTAAGTTGGAGATTGTGAAGTCTATTCTTTGTTCTTGTTGCCTAAGATTGCTTTGATTATTCCAGGTCTCTTCTGGTCTCATATGAATTTTAGGGTTATTTTCTCTTATTATATGAGAAATCCTACTGGTGTTTTCATTGGCATTGTATTAACTCTATATATCTGTTTTGAGACTGTGGCCTTTTGACAATATTAACTCTGCTTGTTCAGGAATAGAGGACAGCTTTCCATTTCAGTTGTCCCTTTATCTCTGTTTTCAGAGTACTGTAGTTTTATTGTGGGGATTTCACTTCGTTGGCTAGCTCTGACCTGAAGTATTTACTTTTTCTTGATGCTTGAGAATATATTGTTTTCATAATTTCTTTTTTGATGGATTTGTATTAGTATACAGGAACAATATTGACTTTTTTTTATCAGCACTGGGGATCGACCTCACAACCATGTGCTTGCAAAGCAGGCGTTTATGCCTCTCAGCTAAATCTCCAGCCCCTCAAATATTGATTTTTGTGTTTTTTTTATCATGATATAGTATTGAATTTCTTTATTAAATCTAAGAGTCTTTGTGGATTTTTTTGGGTCTTCTATGTAAAGAAGCGTGTCATCTGCTAACAAAGACAATTTACCTTTCTTTGCTATACATTTCTCTTCTATTTCTTTCTCTTGCCTGGTTGCTCTGGCTAATATTTCAAGCACTTTATTGGACAGGAATAGTGACATTGAGCATTTTGTCTTGTTCCTTATTTTAGAGGGAAAACTTTCAGTTTTTCTTCATTTAATATAAAGTTGGCAGCAGGTTTTATGACAATGTCTTTTATCAGAAGGTAAGGTCCTTCTATACTTGTATGCACTCTATATTTGTATCATTATATACAGTAATAGAAGGGTTTTTTCATGAATTGATAGTGGATTTTTTCAGGACTTTTTTCTGGATCTATTGAGATAGCCATATATTTTTGTAATTGATTCTTCCAATGTGATGTATTTTGTTTATTTATTTGAGTATGTTTAACCATTCCCACATAACTGAGAGGAATCCTATATTAAAAGCACATCTTGTCAGGAAATATGAATGTAAAGTTATAGAAATGTGTATATTACAAAGTTAATACAGAGTTATGATAGGACATACTGGATCAGTGCCCTTAGAGTTTAGATTGTACAAGTGTTCATATACATGTGCTTTGTGATCTTGGGCAAGTCATTTTACCTAATTTTGCTTTACATTTTTTCAGTTAAATGGGATGATGTGAATATCTACCTTTTTACATTATTACATTAGAGGAATTTAGGTTAAATTTAAATCACATTAATGTACTTTTGTTTGTTTTCTTGCAAGAAGCAACAAATTCTATTGTATTTGGATATTTAAATGAAAACTATTTGAAAGTGAGATGGAAACTTTGAATTCCAAATGTGCCACTGATTCAATCAAATTGGTAACATGATTTTTTAAAAAAAATTATTATGTTCTCTCTTTTCTGTTATTTGAAATAGAATACATGAGATGAGCAAGAAATGGTCTTGGACCAGACAGCGCTCATTTTGAATTGTGCCTCTGAGATGCAACTATGTGATAAAGGAATGTTCCTTATTTTCTCTGGGTATTAATTACTTTAAGTAAAAGTTGTTTGCCTATCACTACCAGACATTTGGAATTACTGTGCAAACATGCAAAATAGCATATAATACAGCACCTATGTATATTGTCAGGCATGTTTTATCTTCCATGATTTTCCCTTTTTTATACAGATGCTATTTGCAAGTTTCAATTTATAGATAGTAAGTTAGACTTCATCGACTTTAAACATTTAGGACTAATAAAAATGTTTAAAATTTAACTTGCAAATAAATGACTATTTGTGCAATTCTTTATGTCATATTGTTTCCAAAGATTTTCAACCTTATGAGGAAAGGTCCAGACCTAAGTTACCTAGTAAACATTCAAAAATGTCTGGATAAATTTTAGAATTCCACTTTGAATATTATGTTAAAATTGATTCAATCACTTTAACATACTATACAAAAAATGTAACATCAGCAATAAAATGTTTCAACTAAATTATTTTCAGATCACTGCTAATCTTTTTAAGATGTCAGTCGATTACATTTGCCAACTATTTTGGTAAGTTGATAAATGTATAGCAGTTTCCCCATTATCTTCCATTATTTTATCCTTCTTATTTTTCTCCATAAACATGTTGCAGTTTGAAATTATATTTTGGTTTTCCTTACAATTTTATATATGTCCTTATCTGTTTATTTGATATTGTGAGTTTGGCTGCCTCTTTTAGTATTATCTAACTGGGTATCTAGTGCATAAAAAGATTAAGAGGTAACCAATAACGTGGCTTGCATCTGTAACACAATCAATTAATGCTTTCCCTACTGCCATGACATACAAATATCTTGATTAAATTTATGGGCTAAAATAAATGACTAGATAATTCAGGGAGACAGAATATCATTAATAAAAGTACTACTTGGAATCACATAGATATACTTACTGGACAGAATGTCTAGAAGCTTAACTTTTTAATGCCATGCAATGAATTAATCTAGATTAAACAAATGCTTACGTAAAAAAATAGGATGATTAAAATGGTGTTAAAACTGAAGCTAGAAAGAAATTAGAATGGTAGATATTTGTGAGACTATTACAACAGAAATATATAAATGGACTTAGTTCTAAATATAACAAGAACAAGTAGAAATTAATAGTCAAGGAGCAATCTGGGTCTCGAGGGATTTGTGGATGAAAAATTGTTAAGATGGGATACCAAAGTTATGGGGAATTTGTGCTAAAATGACCTAACTAACATTCTTACTGAAGGCAGGCCAGGGTGATGAGATATGATGACTGGAGGATTCTCAAAAAAAATGACTAATAAGATTATTACTGGATGATGTAAACTTGACAGCAAGCTCTGCAGATGAAGAGTAGTTTTTAAAAAGGGCTTACTAAAATCTAATTATAGGTTAGTTAAATAGAGAGTCTTCAGCCAGGTGTGGTTGTATAATCTCAGCACTTGGAAGGCTGAGGCAGGAGGATTGCCTAGAGTCCAACACCACCCCAGGCTATATGAGAGTTTCAGGCCAATATGAACTATGTATCAAGACCTTGCCTCAAAAAATCAAACTAAAAAGCAAAAACAAAATATAGTCATTGTTATAAGCAACATGCTGAGCACAATATATAAATTTCCATTTGAAGATAGACTAAATATATGAATTCTATTTCATTTTTTCAGTATTTATTGAACATTTGTATATGCCACATAATATGATGAGTGTGGAAACACAAAAGAGAATAAAATACAAACCCAGCATCTGAAGAACTCAACATCTAGCAGCGTTCTGCAATTGAGGATGAAAAGTAATATGTTTTAAGTATATACAGACTGAGAACATGTGGGATGAAGAAGAACCTAAATTCAGGTAAATAAAATGAACTGAGGTATAAAGTCACCAAAATTTGATGAGAGAACAACATGTTTCTTGGCATGGTTATAAGCATGAACTTCTAGGTAAAGTTAACACCAAGATCAAAGTCATATGAGTGAATATGAAACAAACGTGGCAGAGAAAATTTTATGCCGTGGTTTAAATAGTGGAGTTTAAAAGTATTTATGAATTGGCAAAGGTGAGTCTGAGAGGTTATAAAATAATGCTTGAAAGCCTCTATATCTAAGACCCGTAAGATAGATTTTTAAGACAATGATGAATAATTTAGCAGTTTAAAGCAGGAAATTTTTATGGTCAAACTTTGTTTTGTTGTTACATTTTTGTAAATCACTGTGCTGGTGAAAAACGAGATGATCATAGCAAGTCAGAGATATTTTGCAGGAAAAGAGATTTTCTAGCAAGTCTTAAGGCTCCAGGAATGAATATGAAAAAAAATGAGGTTGTTTTTGGAGTCTGCAAAGGATGAGTAAGGTTTCAATAGTTGGTAATGGGGAAAAATAGTACTTTAAGAAGAGGGACTTGTACATGCAAAGGCACAAATTTCACACCGCCTATAAGGAAAAGAGTAATCTATGTAATTATGGGGGTAGCTAAGTGCCAGTCAGGGTTCATCATGCAAATTGGGTTCTATTTCCTTATTAGTCTGGAATTTTTCTATTAAACCACTTGCCTGTATTCATGGCTTACTATGATATACCTGCTTTTGTCTAATAACGTTTTATAATAAATGAGGAAATTAGAACAGGTCCTGTTACTCTGTAGTATTTTAATTACTTCATGTCAAATGTTGAAAAATTAGTTTGCATTCTGGGAGGTAATATACACTGATACCATTAAGTCAGCTTGCAGCCTCATTTGTCTCAGAGACAGAGCCAAATGATTGCAGTGTACTTAACTTCCACAGAGCCAGGTGGCTTGAGGACAAATGAGGCGGAGCACCTTTGGCACCCACTGTGTCTTCTTTTCTTTAAAAAGGAAAAAAGGTGCTTTATAGATTGTCCCTTGTGTGAAGCCACTTTCCACCTTCATCATCTCTGTCTCTTCTGGTGTGTGCTTTGAGGGACTCTATGTGCATTTCCTGTATTTCCCAGACATCTGGCTTCTGATTGGACTCACTCATTGGACTCATCAGTCTTTATCAGGGGACAAAAGAAGCAGAACTCTTTCTACCTCTCGCTTGATCGCCTCATACTCAGCAGTGGCTGATTTTCTCCATGACTGTTAGCTCTTGCAGTCCCTCCCCTTCTGTGGTACTGCTGATCACTGTCTCTAGAAACAATTCCCTTTCCTTGACCATTCAAAGTCTTTTCTCTTTTCTCCTCCAGATTGGCTGTTGTGAATCTTGTACTATAAATTATTTCCTCATCAAATTTTCTCCAAAACTATTTTAGTGAAATTATGTTTAGTGAAACTAAGTGAAGGAATAATTTTCATTCATTTAATTCCTACTGTGTGATATCATGCTAGGGACTTTCATGAATATCTCAATTCTTATTGCAGAGATTGCAAAAAATGTATTCCATGTTTACAAATGTGGACACATAACTATATGCATATAATAGTGTCTAATAGCAGGAAGTACTTTAAAAAGCAAACCTCTCTATATTTTGTCCATCTTCTAATGAAATTTTCAAAGAATTCATAGTTTAATAATAACAATATTTTAAATTGTAATTTCATATTTTTCACCTATGGAATGCAGAAATATTATTTTATATGCCATATTATACATAGTTCTTTAATATCCAACTTGGAAAAAACTCACAAATGTTTAAAAAAGAAATTTCATATATTGCAGGATAATATCTGGAAGTAAAATGAGTGTCACACTTTATAACCTAGATGCTACTTATTTTTATGTTCTTGAATTTTAGCACTGAAGAACTCTGACCATAAATTTGAAGAGACATGGTAACACTTAATGTCATTGACTGTGGTGATGTCAGTGGACACAACTGAAGAAAAGGAAGCATTTGCTTCCAAGAGTCACATAAAATATAAGTATCTATTTGTAACCAATAATTAGAAAACAGCTTGTAAAAGATATACTTTAAATTTCATTTTAGTTTATTTAAAACCTTAACTTTAACCATATCTACAAAATGCCTTTTCCATATAAACTAACATTATTTACGTATTTCTAGTTTGCAAGGGTCAAGATGTGACCATTTTGTGGATGCATTTCTTCTTTTGACTCTTTGTAAAGAAAATCCATTTAGGAAAAAAAAAAAAATTAGCCAGGCAACAACAAGGATACCTCAATTGCCAGTTAACATACAAAAATGAAATGCTTTGTTTACAATCAAAGAAAAGCACAATAAAACTATAAGTGAATAGTATGGTATATATACCAAAAAAGCTAATATCAAATAGGGCTAAAATTATTGAGTGTGGGCAGGGATGCAACCTAGTGGAGCAGTGGCTGCCCTGCAAGCGTGAGATACCAAAGTTAAACTTATGTTCATTTTGATATTTTCAATAGGGTATATGTGAACCAAAATTTACATACAAAATAGTCATGATAGTGCTAGTTATAATAGAAAAAACACTGGAAATGACACATATCCACTAACAGTACAACTCACAAAAATGCTTTGGTAGGTTTTTAAAATGAAACAACATGGATCTCATAAATAGAATATTGAATACAAGTTACTATAAATGGATTTACACTAAAAAGTTTAATTTTTATATATTTACATACTTGAAAAAAATTTGATACCAGCTATCTAAGTAGTGATTACCTTTGGAAGTAGATTAAGTTATCTATTTTTCAACTTTTAAAACCTGGGAAAATATCCAATATATATAAATTAAGGGAGAGAAGATTTGATTTGCTTCATGGTTTTAGTCCATGGTTTGTTGGCTCCAGTGCAGATATATCATAGTTGAATTAATTGGTAAAGGAAGGTTTTTCAGCCTATAGCAGCTAGAAAGCGAAGAGAACAGGAACAGCTGGTGACAAAGATGCCCTGAGGTGATCTACCCTTCCAATTGGGTCCCACCTCCTAACCGCACACTCAGTGGTGAACTCACTGATGGATTAATCCACTGATGAGAAAAATGGCCCGTGAGCTATCCTCTTCTGAGCGTTCCATCCTGCAAACTTGAAATTTCTGAGAGGCATTTTAGATCTAACCCCTAAAGAGGCACTTCTGAGATGTTGTCATTATATGTGGACTTGTATAAAGTTTATATGAGGACTCTCACTTTCTGAAAATTCATCATGCTATAATTTATGATTATTTTTGATAACATTTCTATGATATATTAAATAGTTTTCATAATCCTTCATGTTTTGAGGAGTTCAGGACAAATAACCTTGATGCAATAATTCACACATTTTACCAAATAAATTGGTTAGGAAAACAAAATACACAAACAAAAAAAAAAGATTGCCGGGTTATGATCCTATAGGTTGTGGTGGGTTGAGGGGGAAGAACGTGAGCGTAAGTAGGAAAAAAATATAAAGCCAGGATTCCACCCCCCCACCCCTGATTGTACCTAAGTAATTTCTTTGTAATGTGTGTGAAAGGCTGTGAGGTATGAATGGCTCAACTGCATTTATATTTCCAGGGGATGAAAAATTCATTTTGAATTGAATCATAGTGTTCTGAATGTTCCCCTGCCACATTATGGTAGTTCCAAGATTTGATACTCACAGTGAGCATTATTTATAGCTACATGAGACCAACTATATTAACAAATTATTTTTTAATACAGAGCAGAATAGATTTTGAAAAGCAAGGACTAAATACTGGTTTTATGCTTGATTAATACTCAAAAACTATTATTTTGATATTGCATATGTTGTAGCATTTACTTCCAATAATGACTCTGTTAAATAAATACATACATATCTTGATTTTCCATCAAAAGTGTATTTATTAAGCATTACATTAACTTACAATCCTATATTTCCTCAGACGTCTCCCTTAGCAAAGTAGAATTGATATTTCTCTCTATGTTTCATCTTCCCTCACGCACAACATTTCTTACTCCAATATGTAAAGGCTTAAGTCTTTGACTTTCTCTCTAGTTTGTACACTGAATTATATTTCCCACTTTCTGGAATCCTATCCAAGTGACTGCTGTATAGACTTTCTCATTAAATATTTGTTGAAAGCATGTGGGGAATGGGGGAGACATGTACCTTAGAGACATGAGAGGTCAAGTTTCCTAAAGGAAATTAACATAGAATTTGAACCCAACACTTTCTGAGTCTAATTCCAAATTTTTCTATTAAATCATACTAAATGGTCATTAAGTCTCAATGCATTTGTCAACTTTTGAAATTGAAAAATGGAAATTGCCTCTCTATTTTAACATTTCCCTCCTATTTTCCCTCATATCCACATTTGGATTTGCATTGAGTTTTCAAGAGCCAGGCAAAGTTCCTGTTGCCCAGGAAATAATGCACATGACCAAATGCCAGTTTTATATGATTTAGAAGAAAGAGGTGTATTTCAGGTGATTTGCATAAAAATAAAATTTATATCTTCCCTACAGAATAGGCTCTGGTCAGCAGAGCAAAAATCAATCTGTTTGCTCCCAACTTTAAATTTCCATAAGTCATTACATAGTCCATAATCACATTGATGTAACTGAATTGAATTTGAAGAGATTATTCTGTGTGAGAAGTGACTTTCAGTCATTTAAACTGCAGATATTCAACAGATGAATTCTTTCAAACCTGAACTCTGTTTTACAATAAATTTGTGACCTAATTTTCATTTTTCTCTGGGTTCTTACTTTCTCAAATGAAGAGATCCTAGTAGTTTTCACACTTGGCACCTTCATGTGGATGGACACAGAGAAAAGGGGGCATTCAAATGTGATAAAAGTGGGTTGGTAGCTCATTAAGTAAGATTACAGGTTCTGAGGTCATTCATTTTATATCTCTGAATATGAACTCTCTCACATAATGCTGCTCTTCCTCTGGATAAGTTTCCAAGCCTCTGAAAGCCTTAATGCGTACATCTATATGATACAGTTAGTAATGGAAACTACTTCACAGAGTTCTTGCAAAAATTAAAGTGTAAATATGTAAACCTATGTTTGTTCGGTGGTAGGCATGTTGGCCATTGTCATTATCTCATTAAGTGTAATATTAGTTCTAAATACTAGAACAGCTAGAGAGTTGGGAAGATTAAGAAGGATCTAGGCAAAAAACTGCATATACTTTCAACATTTTGCTACAATAATTGTTTACATTTCCTTTATTCATTAAATATTTTAAAACATTTTTCTTTAAGTTGCATTTTTAAAAACATTAAAAGATAAACATGACACAGAATTTCAAAATAAAATAATTGGAAATTAATGCTGGTTAATATATTGCATATTGTTATCTTCAAAGTAGTTGGTCAAATTATAAGATTTAGGCATAAAAAATGGTCAAACAGTGAAAACACAAACTTTTCTTTCTGATAAACTAACAATTTAGTAGTGTAATTACCTATCTTGCAGGTATATACATACACAAATATGTATATATGTATATATGCATATATATATGTATATATGCATATATATATGCACATATTTTTTCCCTTCTTTCTTTTCCTCTTTTCCCTAGCCCAGATGTTCTTTCCTTTTGAGCACTTTCCTTCCCTTTCATTTTCACAATATCTATTTTAGATTTTTGATCTTATTTACCTTCAGGGTTTTTTTTTTTTTTTTTTTTTTGTATATTAGGGAGACAAGATGATATTTACATATGCACGTCTGATTTATTTCACTGAGGAGTATGGTGTCAAATTGTATTCATTTATCTATGAAAGTCTCAAGTTTATTTTTCTTTATAGCTGAATAATACACCATAAAAATATCATATCTATTTTATCCATTCCACGGCTGATAGGCATTTGGGTTGTTTCCAAGTAAAACCTATTACAATTTGTTCTGCTATAAACATGGGTGAACACATATCACTCTGGTACAATGTTTTCAATTCTTCTGGGAAAATACCCAGATGGAAATAGCTGAATTGAATGGGACCTCTAATTCTTGCATTTTCAGAAATCTTCATGCTGATTTCCACCGTGGTTGTACCAGCCCATCACCAAGAGGGAAAAGTTCCTGTTCCCCACAGCCCTGCCAGCATTTGATATTGGTTGATTTCATGATGACAGCCATATCTTCTGGAATGAAGTGGAATCACAGTATTGTTTTAATTTGCATTTCTCAAACGACCAGTACTGTTGAACATTTCTTCGTATATTTATTTGCCATTTGTAGCTGTAATGAGAAGTGCATGTTCATCTCAGCTGCCCATTTTTGGACTGGCTCTTTGAATTTGAGGGGCCTAATAATTCTCAATTCTTTGAATGTTCTACAAAGAAGTCCTTTGTCTGCAGGTCAGTTGGATACATTTTTTCCCCATTCTGTGTGTTTTCTTTTCACTCTGTGATTTCATATATGTGCAAAATCTTTTTAATGAGATTCTACTAGTTGATTCTTAAAAATATTTCCCATGTGGATTTTGTTTTGTTCATGAACTCTTTGCCTACTCCTCTGACTTCAAGATTTTTATCTATTTTGTCTTCCAGTAGATTTGGTGTTTCTATTTCACGTTTAGATATTTGATCCATTTTGACTTTAGTTTAGCATATGGTGATAGATATGTGTCTAGTTTTAGTCTTCAACATGTGGAAAGCCATTTTTTACCAGCACCATTTATTAAATAGTCTATCTTTCTTCCAGTGAACATGTTTGGCCTGTTTGTCAAAGAACAGGTGGTTGAGTGTCTTTGTAGTTGTGCCTGAATCTTCTAATCTGTTACACTCATCCTCAATTCTGTGGGGTTTTTTTTTTTTTTGTTTTGTTTTTGTTATTGTTTTGCCAGTACAATGCTGATTTTATCACAATAGCTTTGTAGTATAACTTCAAGTCAGGGATGGTAATGCCTCCTATCTTGCCTTTGTTGCCCAGGATTGCCTTTGCTATTCCAGGCCTCTTAGGGATGCATATGAACTTTAAGAGTGACTTCTCTAGATATGAGAGATATGTTAATGGTATTTTGATCTGGATTTCATTAAGTTGGTGTAACAGTTTTGGGTGTATGTCCATTTTCACAATATTGGCTCTTCTTATCCAAGAACAAGTGATATCTTTCCATTTTCTGAGATCCTCTTCGGTCTCATTTTTCATTATACTATACTTTTGAATACATAGATCTTTATATCCTTTTGTTAGACTGATTCCTAGGTATTTCATTTTTTGGATGCTATTGTGAAAGGTGTTATTCTATAATTTATCTCTCAGTGAGTTTGTTGTTTGTATACAGGAATGCTACTGATTTTTGAGTGTTGACTTTGTATCCAGCTACACTACTGAATTTGCTTATTAATTCTAGTAGTCCTTTGGTGGAGTTTTTAGAGTCTTCTATGTAGAATATCATGTCATCTCCAAATAATGATAACTTCTTCCTTTCTTATCCTTATTCCTTTTATTTATCTCTCTTGTCTAATTGCTCTGGCTAACATTTCCAGAACTGTTTTGAATAGGGGTAGTTGTAGTGGACATCCTTATCTTATTCCTAATTTTAGAGTGAAGATTTCAGTTTTTTCCCATTGGCTATGATGTCGGTTTTTGGTTTTCTGTATATGGCTTTTATCAGATTGAGGTAGATATCATCTATTCCAATTTTCTGTATGTTTTTATTATGAATGAGTGTTGGCTTCCTGGTAAGTAGCATAAGTGTGCCATGGGTGTGCCAAGGAGAGAACAAGCCAGTGTTTCCCAAGAATCAGCCATGCTGGAACTTGGGGGATCAACCAAGAAAACAACGAGCCATCCTTCCTGGTAAGCAGCACAAGCACGCCGCTGCGGGTGCTCCAGAGAGAGAACATGTCAGTGTCTCCCATAAACCTACCTATGCGCAGGCTGAGAATCAAATGTCTGGTTCCAACACCCGCATCCTTGCTTTTTAGCAACTGGATGGTTTTGAGGTCAGCCAGAGTTTATAGCATCTAAGGTACATAAAACAACCGAATACTCATATTGTTTGGCTGATTATTCTGACCTGGGGCCAGAGTTCTGAGCATCTCTTGGGAGGATAACAACATGCAATATAGCAAATATGGGGGATTTCCTTCTATCTTGTCTTTGAAGTCCAATATTGTTTTCACTTTTTTGCCTTGTTCTGATTGCACTATTCAATATTGTTTTGATTGGTTTTATAGCGTTCTGTTTTCAATTTGATTTTGCTATAACTGATTGAATGGGTAACTATTGTGTAGATAACAAGACATACTATGGAAGCTATTATTGTTATCCCAGTATCCTGCTCTGAAATTATGTACCAGTTTCATTGCATTTTCTTGATTGGCTTTGTTCTGTCTTGTTTTGCTATATTTTACTATCTTTAAAACTAAACAAAATTTTAAAAAAAAGCTTTTTCTGCATCTACTGAGATGATCATGTGATTTTTGTCTTGTCTTTGTTGATGTGGTGTATTACAATTATTGATTTGCATATGTGGAACCATCCCTGCATTCCTGGGATGAATCCCTCTTGTTCATGATGTATAATGTTCTTGATGATTTGCTGCATTCTGTTTCCTAGTATTTTATTGAAAATTTTTGTATCTATGTTCATTAAGGAGATTGGCCTCTGGTTCTCCTCTTTGGTTGAACTTTTCTCTGGTTTTGGTATCAGAGTAGTACTTGCCTCCAGTACTGAGTTAGGGATAATTGCTTCTTTTTCAATTCCATTAAAGAATTTGAGGGGTATTGCCTTTAAACAGTTTCTTATAGAATTTATAAGTTTATAAGTCTTATAAATTTCTTATAGAATTCAGCTATGTATTTATCAGGACCTGGGATTTTTTTTGTTGGTAAGTGTTAAATCACATTTTCAATTTCAGTAGCTGATATTGGGTTATTCAAAATTGTTATATTTTCTTGATTCAATTTGGCATTTCATGTGTTTCTAGGAATCTGTTTATTCTATTTTTTGTCTTAAGAACATAAAGATTTTTGAAGTATTTATTGATGATCTTCTGAATTTCCAAAGGGTTGGTAGTAATTTCATCCTTTCTTTCCTCTTTGCATGATTTTAATTCTTTTTTTCCATTTCTTGATAAGGTTGGCTAGTTGTCTGTGAATTTTGTTTATTCCTTCAAAGAACCAACTCTTCAATTAATTAATGCTTTGTATTATTTTCTTAGTCTCAATATTGTTAATTTCTGCTTTGATCTTTATTATTTCCTCTCTTCTATTTTTCCTTAAATTAGTTCTTTGGATATCTCACAGCAATCTTTTGGCAGAAATAGATAATTCTGTGTTTATGACTGAACAGTTGAGGAAAGAAAAGCTCTAAGACTTTAAATAAGTCCTCCAAGCCTGGTGACAAACTGTGGTTGAGATTTAAATGTTCTAAATTTCATATAGGTGATTCGTTAAACTGAGCTTTGTTCTTTTGGCTCTTTAAGTAAGTGAACAAGAAGTGAAGGAGTCATATTCATGGATTTATAGTAGAGATGTCACTTCAGTGATGGACCAGTAGTGTAACTAGAGAAGGATTAATGTTGGGAATATCAAATAGAACACCAAAAGACAATGGATGATGAAATTTTCAAGATCGTATACACAATTCTTTTATATATTATAATTATATATATAATTATATATAATATATATGTATATATCATAATTATATATATAATTACAAATGTATAATTCTTCATTGAGTCAGTGTTTTAGTACAAAATTATTGAAGCACTACTATGCATGAATGTAAGGTTATTATAATAAATGTTACAAGAAATTATAAAATAAATAGGTATATAAGTTTATATTTAGGCAACAGTATCCTGTGACTCTTACCTAGAAGATTTTCAGAGTAATAGGTCACACAAAGTGTAGATGGAAATCTGTGTACTCCTTCAGGCAGTTATATCCTTTTTTGGCAGAAATACGCTTTTTTATGGACTTCCTGATATACCAACACAGAGTCAGAGGAACAAGTTCCATACAGCAAAAAGAAGAAAGGGAACTACCTGAAAGAAATTTCTCTTTTTACTATAGATATAAGAAGTATTAATGGTTAAATGAAATCCTTGAAGACAAACTTTTCTCAGTAGGCAAGAATAAAGCCCTGATTATTCACTTTGTTAAATAAATCTTGAAATAAATTTCCACCAGAAACTCTGAACATCAGATTGGTGTTAATTATTATTTTCATAAAATCATTTTGTAATTGTTTTCAAAGAGGAATAATTTAACAGGATAATAGCAAATAAAGTAAGCCTTCACCTTGTCGTATAGGTCTTTCTTGCTCATTTTAGAGTATAAAGGATCAAATATTCTTCATACCTCATTTAAAATGCATTCCATATAGTGAAGCAATAATTTTTAAAGTTCCTAATTTGTGAAGATGTAGAGAAATGTCCAAAGAAGAAAAAGGGAAGTTTAGTAAAGCAGCAAAAAGAAAATCAAGGGAGTACTTCATAAGAGCTCATATTGAAGAGTCAGAAATCAGGAGCTGGGGATTTAGCTCAGTGGCATAAGTGCCTGCCTGGGAAGTACTAGGTCATGAGTTTGATCCCTGGTCCAAAAATAAATAAATAAAAATTCATAAATCTTCAGTTTATGCATTATGAAAGTTTTTGAGTATAAGTGTAATATTTAGTTCTATTTGTTTTTCAACCAACCAATTAGTCCTATAAGTAAAAACACCTACGTTTATTAGCTCCTAGTTTAAATTAGTTTTTAAGACAAAAAAAAGCAATAAAATTTTTCAGAAAAATATAGCTATTGCCTTTTTGGGTAATTTGTAGAAAGTAAATGACATAAAAGAAATAAGTTATATGTACTAGAATGCTATAGAAAAACCTAATTTGCATATGCTTACTAGAAGTAAGTCTGAGGGCATTTAAGCAAATACAAATTAAATTTTCAAGGGGCATCTTTCCATGAAAGTGAAATTGAGCCAGGTCCTAGCCAAATATTGGTTGGGAAAATGAGTTAATAAGATTTAGGGAATGTAATTGTCAGCCAAGCAAGGTGCTACAGTACTGGATAAGAGATATACAGAACTGTAACTTTCAAGATCTATTCCATTCAAACAGCTTTGGTAGTTCACGTTTCACTGTGAGTTTACTTTGCACGGCAAGCACTAAATTGTGAGTTTGATCCCTGGCACCAAAAACAAAAACAAAACAGCCCAAAGCACTATGAGTTTACTAATCAATTGATTGCATGATAATCATGAATATTGGGAATATATGTCCACATATGAACATGACCCTGTGCATGCTTTGTAACAGTTGAGCCTGTTGAAAGTTTAGTTCACCTGATATATATATATATATATATATATATATATATATATATATATATATATTATCTAAGACATTTATGCTGAAATTTTATTTTTGGAAATACTGTCAGCTTTTAATTTGATTTTATCAATACAGATGAACATTAAATATCCACATGGCCAGGAATTTAATTCCAAATCAAACAGATTAATTCTGACTTTTCAGTATGAATTTGGAGTAAGAAGAAAGATAGAAGGATCTGCATGAATTGTCCCCAAATTTGTGATGCTTTGGTAGTTTGCAAGGCAAGGTTAGCAGTCCAGTTCATAACTATATTATAGACATCTGCATATTGATTGATCTTAATGTATACTTTTCTGTGAATTATTAAGAGAAGTGATTATGAAAGAAGATCTGAGGTTGCGCAGTTTGGATGTCTACCTGGATTTTACTTCTGACTAGCTAATTAGACTTTTCATAAATTTCTTAATGTCTTTGTGCCTTAAGTTTTAATGAGAACAATAAAATTAATTATCTCTGAGTTTCATAGAGGTTAAAAGGCAATAAAAATTAAATGTTTAAGATAGTTTTTAGCTTATAAACAGCTTAGTAATTTTATGTTATGTTTGTAATAATGTAGTAACATTATTGATAACGTCTACTCTTAGTTCACATAAAATTTTTTCTCATATTTCTTGAAGGGCTTTGTAACTTTGAACATTTTCAAGGTCCTTTGCAAATACTTCCCATTCCCTAACCTTCTATCCTCTGGTAAAATAAGTGTGCTATATGTATGAAAACTTTTTCATTGTTGAAAATGTATCCCAAGAAAATAATCTGATATATCTAGTAGAGTTTTGCATATTGATGTTAACTGCAGGGTTGGGGTACTAGCTGTTCATTAAAATCATCAAGCATTTAAATTCTCCAAGTCAAAAATTTCTGAAACCTTGAGTATGAAATATAAAGATATTCAACAGAAGTTATATTTAAGATGAAAAATACAACACAACTTTTCAAAGATGGCTGATGAACAGCAAATCATTATTTCTTGATGTCCAAGATCCGGGCATATTCGGATTTGGAGTCTGGTAAAGTTCTACTTCCTCCTCTGCAGAGAGTTTTATTTCTTAATGTGTCTTCATGTGGTGGAAGGGCAAACAAATTTTCTGGGGCTTCTTTTGAAACGAGATTACTTCCTTTTCCTGTTGATATTATTTCCTGGTCAGTAGAAAAATAACTAGCTCCATGGCCACCTCCTATAAGAGATATAATCTCATTCATGAAGTCTCTATAATAATAACCTACTGACCTCCCAAAGGTCTCTTTCCCAAACACATAAACATGTGAATTTATGGCAGGACACAAACATGTAGAGTATGGCAAACACTTTTTCTGACATTATATGTGTATAGATTTATGTATGCATATATAATATGAGTATATAAAGGTATTATATATGAATATAATATTTAAAATAGTATTGTAAAATATGTGAATATACTATATATTATATATTATATACATATAATTATACATATGTATCATATATTTATATGCATATATGTGTACCCACATATATATTTTTTGTGGACATCTTTGTAAAAGGAAATTGTGTAAACATGTAAATTATTTCAAATATATCTATATTTTACATTGGATAAAATGAAACTTACTAAGAATGGAGGAAAATTTAGCTCCAAAGTTTTTAACATAATTTAAATGCAGCAAACACTACAGTTAAGGCTCTGATTTCTCTTGATTTAGTTCGGTTCCCAGAATATATTTCATATTACACTAGGCCAACAGAATTTTCTGTGATTAGGTAATTTGACAAATGCTGTAAATTCCACATTCTTATCAGAGGTTCACAACATATATTAGCATATTAAAAGTTTTGAATTTTCCTGCAGTGAATCATACAGTGCATATTTATCTTTGTTCAGCTTATGTTTCAGAAGTGTATTATTTGAAAAAAAATCTTTTTACATTATATATGATTTTTCTGCTCTCTTGATTTCCTGAATTTTACCACAATATCGAAATTTTTCAGAAACACCAGGCATCTATATAACACAAACCATCTTGTATATCTCAGTATAACTCTTCCTAGTCCTTCAAATGATGATAGTGCATGCAGTCCTGGGGTAGAAGAGCGAGCAGTATAGCTCATTCAGATCTGAAAACTCATTACCTATAGGGTCACAATTTTTAATTCTCAGAATCAATGTTATCATTTTTGAATAATTTGACCATTTAATTTATAAACTTCAGTTTTGTGAAACTGTAGAAACTCCGGGCTGCCAGGTTCATAACAATTGCAATTTTAACAAAATAGCATTCTCTTCCAAGAGGAAAAGGACTGTGAGGGACAAATGGCTTTGAACTATCTCTCTCTTTAGCTTTTCATCATTGCAAAAAGCTAATGACTCCACTCAGAGCAGACACCGCTCTATGAAGCTCCCTGGAATATGCTGTCCTACTATATGAAAATAAACCAAAACAATTTTATTTTTTCTTTCTTCTTTGTATTTAAACTATGGATCAGTAAATCAGTGGTTAGACAGTAAAGAATTTAGGATGCACAGAGGGAAAATAATGTTGGAACATTCCCCAAGTGGAAAGTAAAATACTAAAAGCTTTTCTAAACATACTTAAGATGTACATAGCACTTATTATATAGCATATAGTATAGCACATATTAAATAACATGCATTAAATACAAACATTGTTATCACAATTATTCTGAGTGGAATTGAAATATTTAAATAAACAGTTATAACACAATATGGTAAATGTTATGAAAGTAGAGTAGTGCTTTGGTTCAGAAATTGAATTTATTCCATGATTCTGGTTTTGAACTGAATTGGTTGCAAACCAAATCAAATTTCCCCACGATGTCTATTGTAAAAAAGGTTCTGGCCTTTATCAATATGGTTGCAAACCAATTTTGGTTGCAAGCTTAATTGCACCCATAGGGTGCAATTCAAGTGAGGATTATTCATTCTGAGCAACACGTATTTTTTAACCGCAAAAATTGAAACAAACTACAATAGAGTACAGTATAGTACAGAAGAGAGACAGAGAGAGAGAGAGAAAGAGAGAGAGAGAGAGAAAGAGAGAGAGAGAGGGAGAGAGAGACAGTGAGACAGAGAGAGAGACAGAGAGACAGAGAGACAGACAGAGACAGGGACAGAGAGAGAGACAGAATATTAACATTGCTTAAGGTGCCTTCTCATGTAGAGGACAGGAAAATGGGTGTTTGGAGGGAGAGTACCCTCCATAAGGACATCTGGAAGATCTCTTTCAAGGGTTTTTTTCTCTTCCTTGTCTCTTAACTATAAGCTCAGTTTGATAACAAACATCTGCAAAGTCACTGTTTTTCCCTGCACTTCATAACACTAGAAATGGAAGATCACATTATGGTTCATCACATTCAACACTCTGGTCAGTAGTTATATTGGGGTGATGTTTCTCAAAGAAATCCTGGCACTGGTTCCATTTTTCCATAATGGATTTTATGCCTTAGTGCTATCTCCTCCCTGCCTTCCTTGGCCTCAGGGAAATGCTTCTCAACAAGTGCCTTTTGCTGCTCACTCTGGAGTTTGGCAAGTTCTTCTGTCATCATCTCCTTCTTAAGGTCCTCAGAAAGCTTCTCTGTTTGTATCATTGATGTCCAGACCAAAACTCTTGCCCACAAGCACAACCTCGTCCACTAGTTGTGCATCAGACCCTTTAAAGTCACATTCAGTGGCATATTCTGGCTAGTTTTCCACAGGCTGAATTTAATGTTCTTCTTCCTGTGTTTTGTAAATGAGATTGATGCAATGGAAGATATTGAAATGTCCCTTCATAATTCTCTCATTCTTTTAGAGTCAGTGACATCTCTTCAGTGACATTAAAACAACTAGTAAAGAGCACCTTGCACCTTTGCGTATAGCTTTTTGAAACTGCAGATCACCTGCTGGTCCATGGGCTGCAGAAGAGGTATTGTGTTGGGAGAGGAAGTTTACCTTTATGAAATCATACTCAATATCTATATTGTCCACCAAGGCTGATGTCTATGCTGAGCAGTGTCCATCAAAAGAAGGCAACTTTCAGATTGTTGGTTGTCAGAAAGTTATTTCTTAACAGTGGGTGTGAGCATCTCATGCAGCAATTGCCTTGTGACCCATGCTTTCGCATTAGCCCTCCACATGGCAGAGAATCTGATCTTGTTTCCATTCTGTTCCTTGAGTGCATGAGGGGATGGAGTACAGCACTAGTGGTTTAATCTTCAGATAGGTGATTGTATTTGCAGACAGCAAAAAGGTCAATCTGTCCTTTATAGAATTGTGCCCAATGGTGTCTCTTGCTTATGTTTCATCATGGTTGAACACTTGTTGAGCAGCATACTCTTGCAACTTTCTGAATTCCATGGATTCTTTCTTGTAGGCCTCTGCAGCGGCCTTGTTCACATTGCAAGCCTCACCAGGGCTTACCATCCTGTGGATGCCACTTTTCTTACAGAATTTACCAAACTGCCTTCTACTGGTTTTAAAGTCATAATGTGTTGCTTTTGTAGGAAATTTTTGTGCAGTAAATTCACTGTGAAATTTCTTGACTTTTTCACAGATCATAGCTACACTTACACCATCATATGCCACTGTTTCTAATTCAACCACACTAATAAAGGTTTTTCCACCATTTCCAGAACTTGAGCCTTTTGTTTGGTTAATATTATTATTCTATTTGCCACATCAGCTACTTTGATGTCATCTTTACTCTTCTAAGTAGTTGAGACTGTGCCTTCTTTTATTCTGAAGCCAGATCAGTCGCAGAAATACCATATTCACCATTTTCTTCAATTTTCTTCTGCAATTCAATGGTTATTTTCTTCAAAATCTCCTTCTTATGCTCTTGTCCTGCACATTCTTACCATCTTCATAGCCACTCTGCTCCTTGTTTTTAACACCATGCTCGCTGTGCATTTTCTTTGGAGATATGCTGGATTGAATAATATCATACAGTACTGTAGCTCCTGAAAAACATGCAGAACAGCTTTCCAGAAAATGTGCACAGGTCTGTCTGCAACTGTGGTTTTAACTAGAGAGAGTCATGGCCATGTGCCAGAACAGGGAAGATAACTATGGTCATTTTCAACTGATGTGGAGATCACTAACAAAAACAAACTGTGGCAAAAGTTACTATTCAAGAACCAAATCATCCAAGGACAGTAGTGACCACGAATCAAGATATTGCTGTTGTGCACACTTATTTATACTATTAAACATCTGAGATGTGATCAGAATATATGGTGAATATTTAAATTAGAAAGTATTACAGTAAAAGACACATTGGCATTAGTGAAACTTAAAATTTATTTTAAACACACTTATCTCACAGTTCTTGTCACTTTCTGAAGTTCTGACAGTTTACTTTTATGTAAAAGGAGTATTTTTAGGAGATATGATCAAATATATAATAGATGCTATAGCAGAGAATCATCCACCTGAAAGACAGGCTGGTAAGTACATTCTCGTGTCCTCCTTCACCTTTTTCATCATGCAACTTCTGTCTTTTTCCCAAAGTCAACAACAGCAAAATAAGAGGCAAATGGTTTCAATGAATTCAAGACACCAGTTAAGCCACGTTTAAAGTGCAGGGAAGTACTTTGAGGGAATGAGTAATAATGAATCTTTTACTGTTACGAATTTTAAAATTTAATCATTCACTGTAGCTTTCATTTACAACTTATGAAATGCTCAGTATATGTGCAAGGTAGATTTTGCCATAAGAAGTGTGAATAAGACAAAGATTTTGGCCTTGAATGGCATGTGATCTGAAGAAAGAAATCTATATAAATAGAGTAGCTAAAAAAAGTTTGGTAATAAGAATAGCCAACAGTTTTTTACTGTCTGGTGCTATTCCAGCTTTGGATATACTGTTCACTTTTCATGAAAAGTTTTATTATGAATATTAATTTCTCCCCATACAGCAGATGTAGCAGGAAAAAAGCTATCTTGTGCAAAGTTACTCAGCTACAGAAAAATGAAGATGGAATTTAGATTGAGAAGTCTGACTCAAGTCTACCAAACTAATTGCACGACAAAATGCCATTGAGATCTCCCATGAAAATTTAACCTATGGTTGATACAGGCTAACAAAGATAAAAACACTGTTTTATGAAAGAGTTGTTAGTCTGAAAAGTATCCTTTTTTCTTCTACAAATTCCCTATAATGAATGTAGTCAATATGTATGTCGAAAATGAACCAATAAACTTAATTTGAAAAACATATTCTGGAGTATTTTTAAAAAGTGATAAATATTTTTGGTGCTAGGACAACCAAATCTTATGCCAGTTCTTTGGTATTATGTCCAATTTCACAATTTTGTCAGCTCCTTTAGTGGGAGCTAATCAAGCTCCATATCTTAGAGATGAATTTACAGAGAAGAATTAAACAATAACAAAATTCAGGCCTCAGTGGTATTTCCTAGTGCTGTCTTCTATGTCCACATGATGGCCCGAGCCATACATTCAGAAAGTTACAAGACTTCCAAGGACTCAGTAGATCCACCAAGGAATGTGGGGGAATGCACTTAATAATTGTAAATATTTGTGCAGAACTGGAGTGCGAATGTTATTGCTCTAGAGTGAATAGTGATTTGCTTAATTTTCTTCTTATACTGTGTCCCTCATTTATTGAAGATATTCATCAGTAATTATTTTATTGTTTTATATTCTATTTTAAAATATATTGTTTACACAATAATGAGCTTAATAAAGGGACTATAAAATTTGAGTAAGAACTTAAGATGCTTTTAATTCCTCAAGATAGTTAATAATCAAGTATATGAACAAAGGATTTTTAATGAGATTACATTTGGGATTTTATTTTTTTATTAAGTTTATTGGCACAGTTTAGATATGCATATTAATCGTATTCCTCATATGAAATGTGTACCTGTACATGATGTACCTCAAATCCTTTCTATGCCAATCTCCTGTTTTCCCTTCAACCCCTTCTTATTTAAGAAGCAAAGAAAGGGTTTAGCTGCCACGCCTGGCCATTGGTCTGCAGAGGAGGAGCTGGGCAGATCTGGGGTGCCCTCACCGGCCTCTCTGCGTGTCTGGAGGACTCTGGATATCTGCGCCCAGACTGCTGGAGGTCCCTCAGGCTTCCAGGTGCAGTGAAGGAGAGAGGTGGGTTTGAGGCTTCCACATCAGCCTCCCCATTCCCGGCTTCACTTGGACACCTGCTGAGCTCCCCATAGGTGGGCTGGCCCACACTACCAGCCTAGCCCAGCCTGTTTAGCTGCCGCGCCTGGCCATAGGCCTGCAGAGGAGGAGCTGGGCAGATCTGGGGTGCCCTCACCGGCCTTTCTGCGTGTCTGGAGGACTCTGGATATCTGCGCCCAGACTGCTGGAGTTCCCTCAGGCTTCCAGGTGCAGTGAAGGAGAGAGGTGGGTTTGAGGCTTCCACATCAGCCTCCCCATTCCAGGCTTCATTTGGAGACCTGCTGAGCTCCCCATAGGTGGGCTGGCCCACACTACCAGCCTAGCCCAGCCTGTTTAGCTGCCGCGCCTGGCCATAGGTCTGCAGAGGAGGAGCTGGGCAGATCTGGGGTGCCCTCACTGGCCTCTCTGCGTGTCTGGAGGACTCTGGATATCTGCGCCCAGACTGCTGGAGTTCCCTCAGGCTTCCAGGTGCAGTGAAGGAGAGAGGTGGGTTTGAGGCTTCCACATCAGCCTCCCCATTCCCGGCTTCATTTGGAGACCTGCTGAGCTCCCGATAGGTGGGCTGGCCCACACTACCAGCCTAGCCCAGCCTGTTTAGCTGCCGCGCCTGGCCACAGGTCTGCAGAGGAGGAGCTGGGCAGATCTGGGGTGCCCTCACTGGCCTCTCTGCATGTCTGGAGGACTCTGGATATCTGCGCCCAGACTGCTGGAGTTCCCTCAGGCTTCCAGGTGCAGTGAAGGAGAGAGGTGGGTTTAAGGCTTCCACACCAGCCTCCCCATTCCAGGCTTCATTTGGAGACCTGCTGAGCTCCCGATAGGTGGGCTGGCCCACACTACCAGCCTAGCCCAGCCTGTTTAGCTGCCGCGCCTGGCCATAGGTCTGCAGAGGAGGAGCTGGGCAGATCTGGGGTGCCCTCACCGGCCTCTCTGCGTGTCTGGAGGACTCTGGATATCTGCGCCCAGACTGCTGGAGTTCCCTCAGGCTTCCAGGTGCAGTGAAGGGGAGAGGTGGGTTTGAGGCTTCCACATCAGCCTCCCCATTCCCGGCTTCACTTGGAGACCTGCTCAGCTCCCGATAGGTGGGCTGGCCCACACTACCAGCCTAGCCCAGCCTTTTTAGCTGCCGCGCCTGGCCATTGGTCTGCAGAGGAGGAGCTGGGCAGATTTGGGGTGCCTGCATCGGCCTCTCCATGTGTCTGGAGGACTGTGGATATCTCTGCAACCAGGGAGGGTCCACAGGTTCCTGAAGCACTGCGGCCTGTGGTGAGTACCCTAACCCGGCTGCGATTGAAGAACTGTGGAGCTTCCAAGGGGCAGGTGGGCGCACAGTGTCCCTGAGGCCCAGCTTGTCTGGAACTGCGGAGTTCTGAGCAGGCAGAGGAGGGCCACTGGTTCTGTAGGCCTAATGGCTTGGGGCAGTGCGGCGCCAGAGTCTCAGTAGCTCCAAACATAGAAGGGGATTTTCAACAGATCCTGAGGAAGCTTTCAAATAACACTTGAAACACAGAAATATAGGAAAATGACAAAATGAAAGACCAAATTACAACCTCAAACCTCCAGCCCATCTCAAGAAACCCTAGGAGCGATGTATATAGAAGAAAATATATCCCATCCACCTCATATATCGGACACAATAGCCACTGAAATTGACAAGCAACTCCAGGAAGCTTTAAAGAAATTCAAACTCGAAATAATCTCCCAGATAAAAGAAGAAATGATAAAAGAAATGAAAGAGATTCTAAATATATCTAAAGAAAACACAGATAAAAAATTGGAGGAACTAAACAAAAAGATAGAATCCCTAGACGAGCAATATAAGAAACAAACAGAATACATAATGCAGATGCACAGAGATATACAGGAAATAAAAAACTCCACTGAAAGTTGTAAAAACCGCCTTAATGAAAGTGAAGATAGAATTTCAGACCTTGAAGACAGGATTGCAGCTAGTGAACAGGAAAGGAAAGATCTTTTGAAAATAACAAGGAACCAGGAAACAACAATTCAACAACTGCAAGACGATGCAAAGAAGAATAACATAAGAATGATAGGGATTAATGAAAGAGAGGGAGACAACATGAAGGATGTCAGGAGGATATTTAGAGAAGTAATAGCTGAAAATTTCCCAAGCATGAGATCAGAAACCGACATCAGGATCAGTGAAGCATATAGAACTCCAAACAGTCATAACCAAAATAAAACTACACCCAGACATATAATAATCACCATCCCAGAAATCCAACACAAGAATAGATTATTAAAAGCTGTCAGAGAGAAAAGACAGATCACTTATAAAGGAAAACCTATCAGAATCACAGCAGACTTCTCAGCACAAACGATAAAGTCAAGAAGAGCATGGAGTGAAGTATTCCAGATCCTAAAGCAAAATGATTTCCAACCAAGACTGATATATCCTGCAAAACTATCATTCAAAATAGATGGTGCAATACGATACTTCCATGACAAAGAACAGCTGAAGAACTTCATGAACACCAAACCAACCCTGCAAAAAATATTGAAAGACAGTTTAGATACACAAAGGAAAAAAGCACTAAGAAAAGCAAATAATTAAACAGAACAGAAAGATAAAGATGCAACAGCAGAGAGATAACATTCCTACAATTAACCAGCATTTAACAGTAATAACCATTAATGTAAATGGTCTCAATGCACCAATCAAAAGAAACAGACTAGCAGAATGGATCAAGAAACAAAATCCAACCATATGCTGTTTACAGGAAACCCATCTAACCCAGAAAGAGACTCAGAGACTGAAAGTCAAAGGATGGAAAACAATTCTTCATGCAGCAGGAATCCAAAAAAAGGCAGGAGTAGCCATTCTGTTTGCAGACAATGTGAACTTTAAACCAACAATGACCATAAAGGACAAAGAAGGTCACTACATACTCGTAAGGGGAAAACTCCAAGAGGAAGAGATAACTATCTTAAATATATACGCACCAAACTCCAGAACACCCAGTTATATAAAACAATTATTAACAGAAATGAAAACTCAAATTATCAGTAACACAATTGTAACAGGAGACCTTAATACACCACTGACACCAAGGGACAGATCAACCAGACAGAAAATGAGCAAAGAAATAACAGAACTGAATCACACCTGTGAACAAATGGGTTTGATAGACATATACAGAATGTTCCACCCAACAACATCAGAATACACATTCTTCTCTGCAGTACATGGATCATTTTCTAAAATAGACCATATATTAGCTCACAGAACATATTTAAGCAAATGCAAAAGAGTTGAAATCATCCCTTGCATATTATCGGATCATAGCGCTCTGAAATTAGAAATTAATGACAAAGGATACTGAAAAAATTCCGCAAACACATGGAAACTAAATAACACACTCTTGAGTAATCAGTGGGTCACAGAAGAAATTAAAGAAGAAATTAAACAATACCTAAAAGAAAATGAAAATGCAGATACAACTTACCGGAATCTGTGGGATGCAATGAAAGCCGTTCTGAGAGGAAAATTTATTGCACTGAGTTCCCACATCAGGAAAGCAGAACGAATACAAATAAATAACTTGATGCTACACCTCAAACAACTAGAAAAAGAAGAGCAAGTCAAGCCCAAAGCCAAAAGAAGAGAGGAAATTATAAAAATCAGAGCAGAAATCAATGCAATAGAGACTAAGAAAACAATCCAAAGAATCAATGAATCAAAGAGTTGGTTCTTTGAAAGAATAAATAAAATCGATAAGCCCCTAGCCAACCTTATTAAAAAAAGGAAAGAAAAAGCTCAAATTCATGCAATAAGAAATGAAAAAGGAGAAATCACTACAGACCCAATAGAAATACAGAGGATCATCAACACCTATTTCGAAAACCTCTCAAAAGTTTGATAACACAGAAGAAATAGACAGATTCTTAGAAGCATATGAAGTACCAAAGCTAGATCAAGAGGATATAAAACTGTTGAATAACCCAATCTCTGCTAATGAAATTGAAAATGTAATTGGGTCCTTGCCCACCAAGAAGAGCCCAGGCCCAGATGGATTCACTGCAGAATTCTACAAGAAATATAAAGAAGACCTAATGCCGACACTCCTCAAACTATTCAATGAAATTGAAAGGGAAGCAATCCTTCCTAAGTCATTCCTGGAATCAAATATTACTCTAGTACCAAAACCTGAGAAAGACCCAACTATAAAAGAGAACTATAGACCGATCTCCCTAATGAACACAGATGCAAAAATCCTCAATAAAATATTTGCAAATAGGATCCAGCAAATCATCAAAAAGATTATACACCATGACCAGGTGGGATTCATCCCAGGAATGCAAGGATGGTTCAACATACGCAAATCAATAAATGTAATCCACCATATCAATAAAGCCAAAAATACGAATCACATGATCATCTCTATAGATGCAGAAAAAGCCTTCGATAAGGTCCAACACTTATTCATGATAAGAACTTTACAGAGAATTGGAATAAATGGTCTTTACCTCAATATAATAAAGGCCATTTATGACAAACCAACAGCCAGCATCATACTAAATGGCCAAAAATTGAAAGCCTTTACTTTAAAATCGGGTACAAGACAAGGATGTCCTTTATCACCACTCCTATTTAATATAGTACTGGAAGTACTAGCCAGAGCAATTAGGCAAGAAAGAGAAATAAAAGGGGTAAAGATAGGAAAAGAAGAAGTTAAATTATCATTGTTTGCAGATGACATGATACTCTACATAGAAGACCCCCTAAACTCCATTGAAATACTCTTAGATACAATAAATAAATTCAGTAATGTGGCTGGATACAAAATCAATACTCAGAAATCAATAGCATTCCTATACACGAACAACAAAATTACAGAGAGGGAAATAAGAGAAACTGGACTATTCACATTAGCAAGCAAAAAAATGAAATATTTAGGAATTACTCTTACGAAAGAAGTGAAGGACTTATACAGTGTAAATTATAATACACTGAAAAAGGAAATTGAAGATGATCTCAGAAAATGGAAAGACATCCCTTGCTCATGGATAGGAAGAACAAACATTGTGAAAATGGCCATTCTCCCAAAACTGTTATACAGATTCAATGCAATCCCAATAGAAATACTATCAACATACTTTATAGATCTAGAGAAATCACTCCTAAATTTCATCTGGAACCAGAAGAGACCTAGAATCACAAAGGCAATTCTAAGCAGCAAAGACAAAGCAGGAGGCATCACAATCCCTGACTTGAAGTTATACTACAAAGCAACAGTAGTAAAATCAACATGGTATTGGAATCAAAACAGAGGCGAAGATCAGTGGAATAGATTAGAACATACAACCACAACTACGAACACACTCAACCACCTTATTTTTGATAAAGGAGCCAAGCAGGTTCACTGGAAGAACGACAGTCTCTTTAATAAATGGTGCTGGAAAAACTGGCTCTCCATTTGCCGAAAACTAAAGCTAGAGCCATGTCTATCACCATGTACTAAATTAAAATCTAAATGGGTCAAAGATCTGAATATTAAAACAGAAACACTAAATCTATTGGAAGACAAAATAGGTAGAAACCTTGGAGACATAGGAGTAGGTAAAGAATTCATGAACAGGACTCAAACCGCACGGGAAATACTTCCCAGAATCAATAACTGGGACCACTTCTTATTAAAAAGTTTCTGCATGTCAAAAGAAATCTCCAGCATAGTGAAAAGAAAACCCACAAACTGGGAAAAGATTTTAGTGAACTCTCTCTCAGACAAGGGACTCTTGTCTAAAACATATAAAGAATTAAAGAAACTCAGACCTCCGAAATTCAAAGATCCAATCCAAAAATGGGCATCTGAGATGAATATGCAATTCTCAGATGAAGAAATGCAAATGGCAAATAAATACATGAAAAAATGCTCATCATCATTGGTCATTAGAGAAATGCAAATTAAAACCACACTGAGATACCATCTCACTCCTGAAAGAATGGCCAGGATCAAGAAAACCGACAACAAATGCTGGAGAGGCTGTGGGGAAAAAGGAACTCTCCTGCCCTGCTGGTGGGAGTGTAGACTGGTACAGCCTTTGTGGAGATCTGTCTGGAGATTTCTCAAAAAGTTGGGACTGGAAATCCCATTTATTCCAGCTATTCCACTTCTAGGCATATTCCCAGAAGAACTGAAAGCATCATACCACAGTGATATATGTGCACCTATGTTTATAGCAGCACAATTTGTAATCGCCAGATCTTGGAAACAACCCAAGTGCCCATCAACTGAGGAATGGATAAAAAAGTTGTGGTATTTCTATACAATGGAGTATTATTTAGCTATAAAGAAGGATCACATTGAGATATTTATCAATAAATGGGCGCAGCTTGAGACCATACTCATTAGTGAAATAAATCAATCTCGCATGTGTGAATACCGAATAGTTTCCCTAATGTAAATAATGATTCAAATATATAAAAAATATGTGGTAATCATGATTCCCCATTAGGTGGCCTTGAAGCCTTATAAAGTTTTCACTCATTAATTAGAAAGGCTTTATTCTGGGCTTCTTGATATCAAAATATTTGAAGCTAGAGTATATGAAGTTTTATCCAAATATTTCAAGGAAAAAGACACTATGGTAACTACTATTAAGTCAGGTTATATAGTGGTGAAGTACTAGGTTGTTGAAACAGTCATGCTGTGACCTCTATTGTTATATTGTTATGTCCTGTTTTATCTCAATCTCCCCCTTATGTTTCAAAAAAAATTATTTAGTCATTTCTTATGTCTGTTTTAATTAAAGAAAAAATTCAAAAAAATTAGGATATATAAATAGTAACTCTTTTTGATTTCCTATTAACTTGTTTTGAAGTCCTGTAGTACTCCCACGATCTTGTTTTGACTGATTAGACTCTGTTCCATTCTATATGATAGTATCAAGTTTGAAGACATAGGCAACTACTTTGAAGACAATAAGATTCACTAAGATACCCATTCTGGTTTGACTATTGTCTTCTTTGGAAGTCCTGTAATGTTTACAATGCCTAAGTTTTATTGGTCTTGTTCTCTACTGTTTTGTCCAACTTTATAATATCTAATGAGATAGACAATTCTTTTTAAGGAAACAAGGGACAACGTTGATAACCATTGTTGATAAACTTGTACTCTGTTCTACACCATGTGCTATGTCTATCCTTGGTATTGACTGACAGCTTTGTTTTGCCATATTTGACTGTATTCTCCCCCCCCCCCAAGAAAGTAATAAGCACTAAGGAGTAATAAAATCCAAGATGTGTAAATTTTGTTGTAAAAAAGAGAGGGGAAAAAAAAAAAAAAGAAAAAGAGCTCTAACGGATATAACAGCAAGTGTGTTTGGGGGTGTTAAATAGCTGACTTTATCAATGTTTTTGGAACATTGAACACAGCTGTTTGCAGTCTCCCTGTTTGAATGTCCACCTTGTGTTCTTTGATACTGTGATTTGAGGAACTATTTTCAAGAAGATAGTGTGTAATCTACTAGCAGGTGATTTCTTACTGTTATGTTTTTTTGTTTTGTTTTGTTTTGTTTTGTTTTGTTTTTGTAGTTCTGTATTTTGTGTACCCTTACGCCGCTTTGGTTTGTTTTGTGTTTTTCTCTTTTTCCTCTTAAATAAAAAAAAAAAAAGAAGCAAAGAAAGCCTTTTATTCTTTGTTATTTTTTTCATTTTTCCTTCCTTTCTTTCCCTCTTCCCCCTCCCTAGTTCTTCTTTCCTTTTGAACAATTTATTCCTATTTCACAATATTCATTGTATATTTTTATCTTTATTTACCCTTTCAGTTTCTCACACCTGGAAGACAATTTATTTTGAAATAGAATATAAAACAATAAAATAATTACTGATGAATGTCTTCAATAAATCAACTGTTATTTTAGAAGTTTATGCTTCAAGATACCAGCTTAGGATAGATTGTTGCAGAAGATGATTTACACCTCAATCTGTGAAGCATGACTTTTTACCAACTCAGCTGATTGTTTTTCTAAAATAATCTTGTTTACTCTTGATTCCAATATCTTTGTGGGTAGATGTAAACTAATACAATACCTGATAATGTGGGAGTCTATTTGCAGAAGAACTTAGTTATGTCACTCACAATTATGTCAGTTTTATGCTGATGCCATATGAGGAATCAAATAAAAAATCAATTAATTTCCAATAAACATTTAAAGTTCATGCAGTTATGGGATTAACATCAAGTTTTTGGAAATTCTGTCAAAAGTGAAACATTTTACATTACAATAAATCACTTTGTAACTTCATACAAAAAGGTGAAATACAAAGATTTTTTTTATTATGTTTCATATAAAATTATGTTTGAGCATCACTTAGCTATTAATTTAGAGACCTGATGAACTAGATTATATAAGTCACTAAATTATTAAATTAATAAATAGATATGTATGCTTAATTGATGGTGTCTCACAAATAAATTCCTGAATTTAGCCAGTCAAGTTGTTATATTTCCAACAATATAAACTAAGGAGGTCAAGAATTAAAAATGTTTATTGCACATATAAGCATTAACTTCAGATTTTAATGAGAAAATAAATATTGACTAGAAAAAAGTACTTTACCATAGTGATAATTCTCTTTATCCATAAATTTAAAAATACATATTTCCAAAGAAAAACTTAATTTTATATTTTGAACAGTCAGGTGGGAACCCTTAATCAAAATATTCTAAGCAGGAAAAAGAAATTTCTAGCTTATGAAGCTTTTGGTGAATTGTACTTATTAAAAACATGGGGCTGGGCGTTTAGCTCAATGGCATAAGAGCCTACCTTGCAAGCCCCCAGTCATAAATTCAATCCCTCGTACAAAAAAACAAAAACAAAAACAACCAAAAACAACAACAAAAAAACCAATAAAGTTTGCAAAGGTAAAATTATAGAGTTGATCTATATAAAAATAAAAATTTCACTAAAAATCTTGAGTTAAATTTTGAATATTTAGAAGTCTATTTTGATAATTTTGAAATTGATTTTTGGACTTGAGTAAAATGGAATAAATGTATGAAGACATTGTCTCACAGAATTTAAGTTTGACATATAACTAAAAGTAATTAAAAACTAAGTGCACATATGATGATTCTTTTCTTATAAAATTCTATAAAAAGTGCACATTTCAATCAGCACATTTTAAGTAATTAAAATATCTATCTAGGACAATTTTTTGAGTTGACTGAGAATTTTCCACCAGAGAAAAATAATTCTTAATTAAAATTTTTACAGTCTGATATATATTAGTAATATTTAGATATATTTTAAAATAGTATAATTATATTGAAAGTCCATTAACCACAAATTATAATGTGAATGTTGCAGAAAATTTTGTAAAAAAATCTTGATTAGTGAGAGTATTGTATTTAAATATTTTTTTCACCCAAAAACAGTCTACTGAATGATATTTAAAACAGGTATTGCTAACAAACTGATTATATTAATAATATATTCATATATTAATTATTCTACTGTTATTTTGATAGGCAATATAAGACATTTTAAAAATATTTTTATTTAATTTACATGCATTTTAATTATTTAGAAAGATGCGGTGGTGAAAATAACCTATGCATAAAATACAAATTTTACTCTGATTTTCTTATATCTTGCTTTAGGAAACATATTTTATGATTATACTGGATTTAAGAAATGTAAGGTACTGAGGAGTTGAGGCAGAGGAGCTTGATTTTATGATAGTTTCATGTAAATTTAAATAAAAATTTTTACACTTGCTAAAGATTGAGAGATTTTTGTCTGAGGCAAGCTATGTTTCTTAAAAAATGTTCTTTGACTCCTATTTTACTTAATCTTCTTGTTTTACACTAAACATTAGTTGTACTCACAAGTGCGATACTGTTTTGAGTCTAATAGTAAACTTAGAAATATTATTTCATATGGAATCTGTCTTCTAATTTTATCTTTGCTGGTAAATATCAAAGAGAGAAAAAGTATCAGATCAACAATACTACATGTAATTCTTACACAAGAATAAGAATCTGGATATATTGTTCTTGGTGTTTGGGTTCTGCCCTCTGCCCAAGTCTTTTTACAAATGTTTGTAGTTATTTGTAACTTGAGGTTAGATGAAGGAAGGACAATTTGAGACTTCAACAGAGAAAGTCTGGTTGACTCTTCATGCTTTTAGAAGGTAAAGAGAACACCCTACTATTTCCTATACTCTCCTAACTCAAATCTCCATGGAACAGATGGTGAAATAGATACTAAATTACTGGGAGACTTGTGGAAAGACCCTGAAATTTCCCATCAGGCAAGTGATGAAAGTGAGGCCCAGAAAGTTTGCCAAAAAATAATTTGGAGGTGATATGACTCAATTCTGGGGGATTGAAACAGACACATGGTGGTAAATAATTACTGAAACAATATGCAGTTTAAAGTGTCTTTTAGAGTATACAGATAGGTTCTATTACAACCTTATTTTAGAAAAATAGTGCTGGAGGAAGCAACCTATGTTTTATCTTGACCCAAGTTTCTAGTGCAGTAATGCTATTTGTTCAATAAATTATTAAATCCTGGGAACTTCAGATCAATATTCATATTTTCAGAAAAAAATAATATATGTATTAGCTTTGCTTTGATTTTACATGTCTAATATAGTCAATATTTTCCCATGTTCTAAGGTAACTTTAAACATAAAATTAGAAAATTGATATATTTTTAATAATACATAACTATTTGTATATCTTGTAAATAATTGTATCAAATGTTTCATTTTTGTTTTTTATGGCCTCAGTTAATTTTTCCCCCTTGGGTCAAATAAATAGAATTATAATAAATTTAAGTCAGGTTAGGAGCTTTCAATTTAGTAAATAGATGCTTTAATTTAAAATTTTTGACTACATCATACTATATGAATTCAAGGTAACTTTTATACATAAAATGAAATCTAATTTAAATAGATATATGAGTATAATTAAAATATGCTTATATCTTTACTTAGCTGAAGAATTTGCGTATCAACATTTTTAACCTTAAGGCTGTAAGTAATAACATGTATTTGGTTTATCTCCTATTAAAATAAACCAATTATTGTGATGCATTTTCACGTGTGTGTGTATTTTCAAATTAATTTTTAACAAGTAGCTTCGTCATATCCTGTCATCCCTGTAATTTGAGTTTTTCTTCCAGAAATTTATCACTAACACAGATTTAGGGACTGTTGTTTACATTATTGTTTGTTGAAATATACAGCATTTTATCCCTGATACATAGCAGATGAATTTGTTTGAATCACATCCAAGTATACCTTATGAAAATCCAAGGTTATGATGATTTTTAACCGTTTAATCCAATTTGCCAAAATACTGTCATGCGCGCGCGCGCGCACACACACACACACACACACACACACACACTGCTTTTGTTTTACTTACATACATTTACAGTCTTTTGTAGTGAGATACCTGCAGAACTGACCTTCTGAATAGCTATAGAACTGGAATAGAAGTAATGATTTTACAGAGGCTTTAGTATTTTAAAGTACAATTCCAAAAGTGCTCTATTCCTAGCCACATTTTAAACACACACACACACACACACATGCATGCCACTACATTGGGTTTAATGAACAAATGAAATCATTTACTTCAGTTCCCATATTTTGGCAGTTTACATTTGTTGAATAAAAGGTAAGACATATGCTAAGATTTCCAAGTCAAAAATCATTTAATGGCTCAATATATGTTTTTTATAATACCAAATTTAATTTTTAGTCACCATATTTATAATCTTTCATTAATTATAACTGTCCTCACTTTATAATATTCACTAAAAATATTCTGTTCTCTAAGATTTTTATTTAATTTTTCCTTTACAATATTATTTTTTATTATATATTCTCTTCCTATGAAGTTTTAGTGGTTCAATACAGGAAATAAGAAATAAAACAATATGGTCTTACTTTCCTTTCTAAAACTCTCTTTTAAGAGTATTTTGTGAAACTTACCCACATTATATATCTTATTATACTCCATAATATCAAGACAATCATTGTCCCTCCCAGGGGGGAAAAAGCAAAGAGGCAGTGGGCATGGAAGTTCTCAGGCTTCCACTGGCTTCAAACACACCACCTTCCCACCATTCAAGCCTGCTTCTTTATAAATGTCACGTTCTTGTGCTGCAAGCTTGTATTATTACTTGTATAAAACTAAACTCAATGCAGCAAATATTTATTAAGGCTCTTCTCTGGGCCAGGCACTATTTTAGGTATTAATGAGCAACCAATGAGAGGGTTTCATTTTAGAAGTGGGGAAACAGCAGAGTATATGTGATGAAATAAAAAGATAATTCCAACTGGTGTAATCATGAAATAATGGCCACTGGTGTAGTCATGAAATGAGGCGCCATAGCTAAGGTGACTTGAAGCAAGCAAGGTTGAGAAAACTGTGCTTAGATATGGATGACAATGTATTGGGATTAAAACTCCCACATAAACTTTGTTTTTAAATGCAAATGTTTATTTCTTTTCTCTTGTTAAAATATAGTAAGGAATACTGGACATACCTATAATTCCAGCTTCTTGGGAGGCTGAGGGAGAAGATCGCAAGTTCAAGTCTCTGCTGAGCAACTTAGCAAGACCCTGTCTCCAAATAAAATATAAGATTAAATTAAAAGTCGTAAAGACTTAGCTTTGGGTAAAACACTTGCCTAGAACATGCAAGGCACTGTTTCAATCCCTAGTATTAAATATACTCATGGCTATTTAATCTATTTAAATATATTAAGTGATGCACAATATATTTCCTATAACCTTCTCAGTGCTCTACTGAATCCTGTTTGAAATTGAGAATAGGAATCAGATGAATGGGAATTATCATTAAGTAAAGATGGTTTATTATAATTAATTTTCTTCATTATTAAACTAGTACCCAGTACTATGTTAATGAATTTCAATCTCTCTAATATTAAAATGCTAACTGGATGTGGCATTAGAGGTTTGTATTAATGTTTATCAACTGCTAGTATGGTATTTTTTTCTACTGCTTAGAGACAAGTGTTTCTAATGTGGTTAATGACAGAACATGGGGGAGAAACTAAGGAGGAAAGAAGCCCATTTCTTTGTGAAAATCTACTGTTTTAACTGCTGCATTTGAAAACCCTGTCAGCCATTTCGTTTATTAAAGAACATTTATTCCCACATGTTTTGTGATCCCATAGCATAAGAATTACCTATTGGAAGAGTTATTGCTCCAGGCAATAATGAGATCATAAATCTGTTATTGTCCTTTAAGGCTCTTAGAAGCACATAAGAACTGTGAGACTGTTGTTTTCCTGAGAAGCATAAAATCATCATTTCTGTTTATGTTTATTAAATCAAATTTCACATCTCAGGGTTGAAGTACTTTGATAGAAACTAAATCATGACATCTCCAAGCAAAGCACTTGGAGAAACATTGATTGAACAAAGTAATTATGTTCTTGAAAATAAGATTGCTTGACAAATGATATCCAAAATGCTCATTAGATTGAATTTGTATTTGGAGATCACTTGTACTCTAGACAAGCAAGAGTGCACTGACCATTTCATCATTAAATGGAAAACTTGTGACAGAGATGATATAGAAGAAATGTAAGAACAGTGTACAGTACTCCTTGCTATTTCTTAATTTCTATAATAAACAACAGATATTTTCAACTTTTTTAAGTGGAGAAAATTATAATACTACTTGCAGAAAGAAAATAGTAAATTGATTATAAAATTATACCACACTGAAAAAGAAAGTACACTATATTGGGAAAGAATTCAGAATCAGTAAAAGCAACTACAAATTAGCTTTTTGATCTTTTCTGGTTTTGAAAAACCAAGGTCTGTCTGAATCTGTTTTCTCACTTGTGGAAAAACCACAATAACAGACACTGTAACTCTTCAGAAGGGTTACCATAACACTGTTCATTATTCTTGGATATTACAGGCCCTGAAACTTGTCTTTAGAATGCAAGAAGCCTAACACCTCTGTCTTTCAAAAGGTCTAGATAGTCAGCCGGCTTCTATTGTTGTTTTGAATCTTCAGTTTCTAATTTTCTATCCTTTTCAATGTTTTCATTTAAAATGTCAGAGAATGTTACAAAGTATGCACAAATCCTGGATCTTCAGTATTATTTTAAACAGGTTCACAGATTCATTTAATTTTACAGTTACTAATTTTGTTGTTTGTTAGAGCAAGGATTCAGTTGATAATAACAAAAGAGAATAATAAATATAGTTTATAAAATAAGAAGAGATTTAACTTTGAACATCCCTCCTATTTTTTCTTTAATTGTTATTTAAAACAATTTTGAGATGTGGTATCAGACAGAATGAGTCTCAGGTGATTTGCCTAAGGTAATATGCATATGCAGTGGCAAGATGAAATTTAAAGCCCATTTGTTCTGAATCTGAAGACCAGGTGAACTTATTATACTATATAAGTTTCCCAACTGAAGTGACAGTTTCAAAATTGTTTGAAATTATAATATATACTTCTCATAGTTTTTTTTTTTATTATTCCAGTTGATGAGGTGTTTTTTATTACTCAGGACAGAGTTGACTACTCTATAAGTATCTCTGGATCAAGGTAAATCATTCTTCTATGATTGCTACTCTTAAATTTTTAATCAGAATAATGTGATGGAAACAAAGGGAATAGGATCAACCCCACATGAACATTTGATTCTGGCACTTACTCACCATGGGTTTTAAAATCAGTTTGTTGAATCAATTTGAGATACTATTTTCTTATCTACAAATGTTCATAATACAACAGTTTTCACCAACAGTAAGCAAGACAATATCTGTAATTGACTTGAACCTGCATCTGAAATTATGTATGAGGTTGATGGCAATATACCCAAATGGAAGCCTGCTCAAATCTGAGAAAATTCTGGAGTATACTCAACAGTGAAAGAAAACCATAAGCAGGTTGAATTGTGAATAGTTTCCTTCTGTAATTGAGTCATCTGGTTCTTGCAAGGTTTGGATAATTACATTCAAAAGTGCTTCTGGGTAATTGAGATAAAGACTATGACTATGGCTATATTCTGCTCCCTTATACTAACCATGTATTTGGCATTTTGTGTTACTTCATTCATGCTAAAATTGTGAGCTGAATTCTAAGTCTTCAAAATGTTTTACTTTGATATGCATGCAGTCCATATGTGGAAGATCCCCAGTAGTTTTTCATTATTCTTGAGAATCTAAAACATTGTGATACAGATTTGTGAAGGAAACCCCCAAGTGTTGGTCTTCATGAGTACTAAAACTAATGGAGATTTTTCATTATATTTTATGTCAAAAGATTTGCTAAAATGAAACAAAAAGTTTCTTTTGGTTAGGAAATAGTTGATTATCACTGAATCTGATGGAAATCAAAATAAATGATTCTTTTAAAAGTGAAGAAAATCCTCATGTTTAAAAGGATCTCCTCCTCATTTTTTGCTAGTAATGTATGTTTGTGATACATGATAAATAAATTCACAGGTGAGTTGGTACATGTTAATTTATTTTATAGTTGAGCCGAATCATTTCTCATATTACTTATCCTGCAAACTATAGAGATTAGATGATCCTAAAAAATCCCATGTGTATGAAGACCTCTGATGAATTCATTGATCAGTGTTCTCACAGAAGAATCTCAGGAATCTAAGATAATGCATAGCCTAAAAATGACATTCCCTTCTATGCATCTTCTAATAAATTATTTGTTGATATCATGCAACCAGTGATCAATGTTACATTGGGAATATAATTTAAAACTTTAAATCAAATGGATGTAAACATTTAGATGCTGAACAAAATCATATTTAATGGATAAAATTATTTAAAATAGTTCAAGTGCCCAAAATATGCATAACATGTTATAGTTATTATGAAAATTATTTTTGAATTCTCATTTCAAATATCAATTATGATGGTTTATTTTATTTCCTTATTATTTTTAAATAGAATGGTCTTATACCTTTGTATGATTAGAATTTTATTAATTTGTATACATTAATTTTATCAATCTCCAAACCAAATAGAATATAATTTCAAATCAGGTGATACTTCAGAGATTCATTTATTCTAATCATGCTCCATAAAACTATTAAATCCTGTCTCTTAAGGTACCATTCAGAAAATGTGAAATTATCTCTGGAAGAGTTTGATGCCTATAAATAAAATATAATTTCATAAACAACTTCAGGGAGCCATGAATAATTTCTAGAATGTGCAGAGCAAATACTTTTATGGCTAAAATTTCTACATCATCAGGTAATGTTAGTGAAACCCACTGGGAAGTTGTTCATTATGGTCATCAGTTCAAATGTAGAACAAATAATACTATTTAAAAATCTTCATTAAAATATAACTATATATATTTTCTTCAACATGCTTGATGAAAATTCACCCTTCTATCTCTTACCTTCTGGGCTCAAAATACCATTCTGCCAACATACTGTGAGCAGAGCAATCTCCCTGGGACTGATTCCCAGTGCTAAGCCTCTAAATCTAACATAAAAAAATAAAAAGGAGGGAGAGAGGTCATATGGATGTGACTATTCACATTTGCGTGATTCAAGCACTTTAATATGCAGATATATGATGGAAACCAAATAAAATTGAAAAGGTGTTTAATGAGAAAACACTGAAAATAAACACAATTAGATTAGACAAATCTTTTAGGTTGGCACAAATTTATGGATCTATACCCACAACAGATTGGTCTTCCCAATAGGTGAAGCATTGAAAAGATCAGGAAAAAGAAAAGAAAAGAAAAGAAAAGTTCAGGGAGATAATACCACTATCTTGGGCAGTTCTAGAAATGATATGACCAAAATAAGCAGAGGGGTTTTGTTATAGCCAAAAAGGATTGGCTTTGGCTTGAGTCAGTAGTTTAAGTTTGCATAACGAAGAAAAATGTAATTCAGAAAGTTAACAGACGCGTAAAAAGACACAAATGTGATTTAACATTTCTTCTGCAATCTAGTCCCAAGGCAAGAAACCATTTTATTTTTTTAAAAAAAGCTTAAATGAGTTGGTAATCTTCACTGTTGTATCAAAGGCAAGTTTCTGGTCCGGGACATATGTGACTAAAGTCTTAATGGTCTTGGAATGTATCAGTTTGTTTGTATGCATGTCATGAAACTTTAACTATGCATAGAGAAAAGAGAAAGGCAGAGCTGAACCAGCAACATTTACTATGAAGTTCCATCATTTTAAAATTTTCAAGTGCATTTTATTGTCTGATCAGTAAAATCCATCTATAGAGAACAATTGAAAGATGTGTGAAAGGTTGCTAATCCAGACAAAGAGTAGAGTTCAGTCAGAGCTTAACTTCATTGTTATATTTATTTATTCAATAATCAACAAATTAAATTATTAGTCATTTGTTAATTTATTCATTGACATTTGTACACTTTTACACAGAAAGCATGAAATGTTTTTTATTGAGTTTAAATTCAAGGATGAACATTCCATGGCATGTTGAAAAACAGATATATGGGTCTGTATGTACAATATAGGATAAAGGTAGAAAAAGGTAATTACAATTGGTTGCAATACAAAATCTTAATTGTCAACCTAATTGGCTTGAGGATCACTTAGGGAAACATTAAAACATACTGCTATTTCTGGATGTGTCTGGGTCACTCCCAGAGGTACAACATTTGGGTCTACGAAGTATTATTCTTAAATGCAGGAAAATATTAAAAAAGTACAGGAAAAGACACATTACCATTAATCCACCTAAAAATATTCCCATGCACTTTGAACACACAAATCCCATTCTTGTCACTTTCCAAAACATTTTTCATAGTTGACAAAATATTTAAAAATTTTTTGTCACTTATACAGTGCCCCATAACTTAAGAAAAGATAAAGCATTGCCTTTTGCTATACAAGGTAATTATTGCTCAGAGATTTCGAGTGAGGTGCTCAAATTTATGTAGTAAGTGACCACAAACACTACTCATGGCAGTTTATAATAAGTCCAAGTATTGCCACCACTGTATATTCATATTCACTCAAATACTCATTATGTCACTGCCCTTTGTAGGGTGTCTGTGTGCTCTGAGTCAGCTATTATAGAGCTTTACTGACTAATAGGTGAATTCTGTTCTTTTCCCTCTCGTCTTTTATTGCAATCATCCAGTTGTAATATGCTAGAATTAAATCTCCTTATAATTTATTCTTCTGCATCTTTAGATTTGATCATCCAATTTGATCACATTCAACTCGTCAATCAACTAATTGTGTATGATTTCAATACAAGTATGGCATAAACAGTGCAGTGCAGCACAGAAATGCATCTTCATCAGGCATCCATTTTTAGATACAACGCAGGAATCTGTGGGCATGCGCCAATCCACAACTCCTTCACTACCAGTTATTCTGGTCTGCTGACTCAGTTAGCAGAGCATACTCCCAATCTATCTAAAACATCTGAGTGGGAAAAAGAGATTAAGAAAATGATCTGAGCTTCTCATACTGGACTGAATGTTTACTGTAGATGAGATACCTGCATGTTTCAGCAGGTAACTCTAGTACATATGGAAAACAGAGAGTTCTATTCAAGCTCATGTTACACTGCATCCTACACTGCACAGTCTGTACTATATAAGTAAGTTTCAATATGATTTTCTTACGAGGAATCTTTACTCCTCTTCTTTTTCTGATAATTTAGTTCTTTTAATCACATCCTGATCATATAATGGGGTCTGTGTTTGACATGAAAGCTTTCTGAAAAACATACTGGTGCTATGAAAAAAGTTGTTAACACATTATAATCTATAATAAAGAACATTCTAAAACATTAACATTTTATATATAAAACCATTAAGTAGTATGTTCGTTGAAAGTAGAAAAAGTCTTATTTTCACTGTTCTCAATCAATATTTTGAGTAAGTTATAGAGTATAGAAAATTCATGCTTGTATGATTATAGTGTATACTCTGTCTCTCTAACAAGTCAACAGGAACATATTATAAAATAGTTTATTAATTATTCATTACAGGAGCAAAATCAATGTTATATGGCATAGCTAATGTAATCCAAAATATGGGAAGAATTCCTCCACAAAACTGTAATCACACTTCTGTGTTACTAGATACTGAGTTGTTTGCTGTTTATTGGTAAAGAAGAACTTGAATAAAATGACAATCACCAGATGATACCCAGTGACTCTGTGGCACAAACGTATAGAATGTGCGTGGTTGCAAGGATCCTGTGTTAAAACTGTAGATCAGATGGCTAAATTTCTAGTCTGGTCACACTGAAGGACCAGATCAGTTTTTCACAGGCCAGTTTGGCCTTCATTTTCTGCTTCAAATAGGACTTGAATATGTTATGTCACATATTGAGCCTTTGACTAAAATTGCACAAAATATTCAAATTACACAGCAGAGGATTCCACTAATAAAATCTGAAATAAGAATTATTACAAAAGCTATCCTCTAAAGGTAAAAGGGCCATGGATAATCTACAGTACAAGATAGTACCTGTTCTGTTATCAGAACAAAGTATCAGGTATTCATTCTTGAAAAATCTGCAATCGTCAAGTCAATCTGCCCCTTAAGCATCAGTGTCTCACTGATGTCCTGATTCTCTGGAACAACCTGATGAAAAAATTTCTATATTGTTGTTTCAAAATATTTTATACATGATTTGTTTAATTTATACTATTTGCTCTTAATTCATTGAAAAGAATGCTTTCTGCTAATATGTTTATTGTTGTAAAAGACTTTTTTCTCAATGTCTTGTCACTGAGTAATGTCTCACACTTGTTAGTGTCTGAGTAACTACTTTGAAGGTGATGATACATAATGTATTAACTCTTACTATTTTTCTATCAATTATTGTGAATTTTCTCATTGATATATTAAATAAATAAATAAAACTAAGTCCTCAAAAAACACACATCTTTATTACAAAAAATTACACAGTAAATTATATATGCTTACAAGATCCGAACTGGAAGCTTCCCAATGGCAACTGATAGAGTCAGAAGGAGAAAAATTCAAAAAATCATCTTTGTGCTGGATAAACAGAGAACCTACTAGTAGTGAAAGTTTGAAAGTCTAGAAGCTCAAGACAGAGACAGTAGTGCAACTCTTAGGTCGTCAGTCTTATGAGTCTGTGCAGAAAGGCTGAAGAACCAGGAGACTAATACCCAAATGCAATGATGAAGACAATGACTCCTCCAGCAAAGAGAAAACTTCCATCTTCTTTCCTTTGTGAATTTTATCTAAACTATAAGCCTATTGGTTGTTGCCACTCATGTCAGCAGTGGGTATTCAACCCTCATTTTGCTGGTTTGCATGTCAATCATGTGCACACACCTTGAATTAATTCAATCTACTAAGATTCTTTTATTTATAAAAGTTGACGCATCACAATTAAAGATCATGCCTACAAAGTTTTTATCAATAGTATGGATAAACAAATTGTTATATATTTACATGCTTGTGATTTATTAGATGTTGAAAAAATATAAATAATTTATGGTGATGCAAATCAGAATAGTGGTTGTCTATGGAGAATGTGATAAGAACATTGTGTTATGTTACTCAGGTTTCCATTTCTGCAAAAGAATACCTAAAATGATACATTTTACAGCAGGAAAGATTTATTTTGACTTTGTTTTGGGGCTTTCTGTCAGTGCCTTTCCCCTATTATTTGGTGTTGATAGCCAGGAAGTTAATCTGTATTACGGTAGAAGCAAATGGCAGAAGAGGCTACTTAATTTACGTACAAAAAACAAAAAAGAGGGATTGGGAGCTCAACATTCTCTCAAAATGCATGTTCCTAAGGACTTAACTTCTTTCACTTTGCACCAATTCTTGATTGTACTACCTTTCAATAAAACCACAGGCAGAGGACAAAGCTTTAACACATAGGCCATTGAGAAATATTCTGATCCAAGCTATAACAGAAGACATAAGAAAACTCTTACATGCTGAAAATGTTCTATAGTTTATTGGACTGATGGTCAAACAAACTTGCTTATAATCTGTGAATTTTATCATATATAAATGACCGGAGCCGCGGGAGACAGGAGACCAAACTCGAGCAGGATCAGCTCTCAAAGTTTATTGCGTACAGCGAACCGGACCTAACAAGGTCCGCCACCCTCAGTGTTGATTCCTCTTCCGCCCGTTGGGGGCAGGAACAACCTCTTATAAGGGGAAGCAGTATCCAATCACAGAGAAGCGCGTCTAACAAGCTGATAGGCTAGCGTCACGGGTAACTGGGCAGACATGACAATTTGGCGGGCTTGTTCAGGCCGGGAAGAACCCGGAAGCAGGAAATGGGCGCCATCATAGGCGGCTTCCCACATCTCCCCCTTTTTTATTTATTAAAATAGGATGGTCTGTGGGTCCCTCCAAGGTGTCTATGACCTTGTTGCTGTTAGACACCTAGGAGTGGGCCTACCTTGTAGGCCGAGGCATGAGAGAATGTAGAGGTCTATACCCTGCTGTGCATCACCCTGTTTTGTGCATATCCTTGCGCCAGGACCATGCTCAAGGTGAGTGGTTCATTTTTTCGCAGGGCCAGGCTTTTGTGAACCGAACCTGGATGCATATAGACATTCATTCCTGCCTTCCCCCCAACCTTTGGGGCGGATGGCACTGCAGTACCCTTGGTCTCGCATCTCAATGCCAATAATTTGACTCTGGGAGGGACCCCTGGCCTTATAGGCCATGTATATCTGAGTGGAGCCCGTCTTAGGTTGACCGGGAGGGCTTTTCCCGTCTTACCCATCATTGGCTTGCCCACTCAGCTCTTATAGCTGATGTTCTGCAATGTGAAGGAGATATGCGGCGGCCTGCTGGCCTGATGGGCCACCTGATGCCATTTGCATGGCTGCCATGGCTGTGATCTTAACCTGCTGCTGAGTTTGTATGAGGCGATCTAACAAGCATTTAATAACCACAAGCCCCACTAGGATGGCCACGGCAATCAGGATCCAAGTAGTCAGGTTGGGCCAGGAGAACCCCTGACTGGACCTAGTTGGATACCGTCCATATTGTCAAGTTCCTGACCGACTATGAGGGACAAATTGTGAAACTTAGGTAGGTAGGTGTCTTGCAGCCAAGCTGTCATATTTTTAACAGTGTTGGTCAAATTTGTGCGAACAGGGGTGATTAATAGGAACCCACAGAATAGAAAAAGCTCCAAACCAGACATTTTAGTTTGTAGATGGTCTCGGGCGCTGAGCGTCGGTCCCAGAAGGGTCAAGTTGACTTGTGTCCGCGGGCTTATCCTCCTGTGCTTTATCAGGAACTGGTGGGGAGTTTACTGCTCGCGTCAATCTTTCCGGGACCCACAGCGGTTCACAGCCTGGTTCCTGTGGGAAGACACAAACCGCACCTCGGGTCCAGCTAATCACTGGATCCGGGCCCATCCATTGTCCTGTAAGGACATCTTTCCATCTCACCAGCCCTTTGTCGGCCGGGGACGGGTTATTGTGCTCCATGGCAGGGGAATGATTATTGTGATTAAGGTTTAAAAAATTTATGGTAAAGAGTGCCAATGATATTCTTCCTTTGGGCGTTAGGCCATGGCCTATTCCCTCCTTTTGTTTTTGTAAGACACCCTTGAGTGTCCGATGGGATCGCTCAATGATGCCTTGTCCTTGGGGGTTGTAAGGAATGCCATGTTTAAGAGTGACCTCCATTTGTTGACAAAATGTCATAAAAATTTTGCTGGTATAGGCAGGACCATTGTCTGTTTTTAGTATATTGGGCTTTCCCCAAGCAGCCCAGGCTGCCAGGCAATGATTAATAGCGTGGGTGGCCCTTTCTCCGGGTTCTGCCGAGGCAAACATAACCTGGGAGGCGGTATCTACCGAAACATGAACATATTTAAGTTTTCCGAATTCTGGGATGTGTGTAACATCCATTTGCCAAATATGATTTGGGCGAAGTCCTCTTGGGTTAATGCCAATAGATTGTTGGGGTGAAGAGATCACACAAGCTGGGCAATACCGTACAATCTCTCGTGCTTGTGCTCTCGTGATGTTGAAGCGCGCCATGAGGGTGCGGGCATTAACATGGAACTGAGAATGGAATTTTTGGGCTGCTTCCAGAGGGTTGGGAAAGGTGAAGACCCATATCGGGCGCGTGGCCGAGTCTGCCAAGGCATTGCCCTCCACCAAGGGCCCAGGTAAATTAGTATGGGCTCTGATATGTGAGATGAACACTTTTGAGGTTCTATTCCATAGCTGATGTTGAATACCTAGGAATATGGAGGCTACCGTTGAAGAGGGTTTAATGGGACCCGCCGTCTCCAGAACTTGGAGAGCATTTACCACATACGGAAGGAACGTCCTCCTCCTCCCCCAGAAGGGGGCGCAGGAGGTAATCCGGGAAGTAGCTCTCCCTCTAACCAGGGCGGTGCCATAGGTTGTGGGCGCCCTCTGGCGGCCACGGGTGGAGGTGGCAGCCCAGGGAGCAACTCCTCTTCCGGCCACGGCGGTGCAGTAGGGCCTGGCGCCCTGAAGGGGGTGACCATGGGTCGCGAGCTTCGGAGCCCTTGTGTTTCTCTGGAGGCCCAAAGTCAGGTGTGACTTCGGGCTCCTCCGAGCACTCGGATCGAGCTTTGTCAAGAGCCTGTCGGGCTGAACAAAGCCCGGGGGTTTGTTCGTCCGTCAGACAAGCCCTAATCAGTTCCCACAGGGGTAAAACCATGGGATCCAAGCGTCCCTCTTCTCGGGCGCATCTAAGATCCCCTCCTAACTTCTCCCATGACGGGAGGGTTAGAGAGCCCGTGGGCCAAAACCAGGGGGCAATTTCATTAACACGATCCAGAAATCTCGAAAGGGTGACCCGGTTTATGTAGATGCCTCGGGTCCGCAGCAGGACTCTTAGGGAGTCAGCGAGGGGTTTGCGAGCAGCGTTGCCCACAATGGCGAAATGAAAGCGAAACAAATGCAAGGGAAAAAAAAAAAAAAAAAGAGACCGGCGTCCACCCGTGTGGTGCTCAAAATCTGTTAGGTGCGTCCACCCAACCCAGGCGATTCAGTACTCACCTGTCCCGGAACCGCTGTATCTCACGTAGCTGATCAGGGTGAAGAGAAGAGGCGCTCGGGGTCTTCCGTTGTTATTGGGCCAGGTCCTCCATCGTACCGCAGGTGACAGCAATCGCACCTCCCGGCCGAAGAGGCAGGTCGCTGAGTCTTTTACCTTTTTCCCCGTACGGGCCACCAGATGACCGGAGCCGCAGGAGACAGGAGACCAAACTCGAGCAGGATCAGCTCGCAAAGTTTATTGCGTACAGCGAACCGGACCTAACAAGGTCCGCCACCCTCAGTGTTGATTCCTCTTCCGCCCGTTGGGGGCAGGAACAACCTCTTATTAGGGGAAGCAGTATCCAATCACAGAGAAGCGCGTCTAACAAGCTGATAGGCTAGCGTCACGGGTAACTGGGCAGACATGACAATTTGGCGGGCTTGTTCAGGCCGGGAAGAACCCGGAAGCAGGAAATGGGCGCCATCATAGGCGGCTTCCCACATATAAACTATACTTAATTTTAATACATAATCATGAGGATAGTTGTATGAGTCAGTGCTACCTAGAGAAATATTATATCAGTAGGCATTGGTCCATGGTTTTCCTTTTATTACTTTAAATTCCTGTGTGGAAGTAATCACTATCAGATTGAGATATGAACCACTACTGTGGTAACGTGCCTCAAGGGCTGGTTGTGGTGGGTATAATAAATGAAACTAATTTGCATATGTCTTGCCACTCATAATGTATTGCCCAATTTGATGAAACTACATGTGATCCTCACAGATGCTGAATGCAAGTGATACTCTTTGCCAGCTTGCACTATGGAGAAAAACCCAGAGAAGATAAAAAGTCTTGCTTATCTGAAGCCTCAGTCCCTTTGTTCACTGATCTTTCTCTGAAATTCTCAAGGATATGATTGCTGGAATTTAGGAATTCATATTAATTGAAGGCGCTACTGGCTAGTGCTTCTGAATCATTCTTTTTTCTTAGCTGGCTCCCCAGGACAGTCAAATCTGACTAGTGTTCCTCTCTTTAGCATCTCAGTTCAGCACTCTCCATGGGGGCTTTACACTGACCAGTAAGATTGAAACGCATGCATTGTTTCTTCACTTTGGGGTTTTGTGAATATTAAACTTCCCTTGTGACCATCATTCCTAGTTTATCTAGTGATTAAACACATAGCATCCTGTCTCATTCTCCAGGGCAACAACCTCTGAGGTAGTTAGTGTGTCTAATACTTATGAGCACAAGGCAAACACATGGTTCTCATTACTTATGCCCTTAGAACTGTGGCTGATTACTACTTTACAACTTGGCTGAATTATCTATAAAAAAGCATTTAAAAACCCTAATATTCAGGATATATTTGAAATTACATAAGGTCATATAGCAAACAGCATCACAATAACTTTATATTATATAACAACTTATTTTTGACTGACAATATAAGCAAAGTCGATTATTTTATTATTTCTTAATTATCTTCTTTTTTTTTTTTTTTTTTTTGATCTTTTTCGTTTTTATCGGTACCAGGGATTGAACTCACGACTGCCTGCTTGCAAGGCAGGCGCTTATGCCACTGAGCTAAATCCCCAGCCCCTAATTATCTTCTTTTAATGTAGTATATATTATAGCAATTACATTGTCACAACTCTATCTCCAAACTGAATTTTTAGAAAATCATGATTATGTTCTCTTTAAAATATTTTATATATCAAGTACCAAAGATAGTTTTTCACATAATAGGATAAAAGAGCTATTGATATCTTTAATACTGACATATTTCTAGAACAATTAAAATTTCATAAACAATAACAAAGTGACTAGTTGAAAACAGAGATAAGTTCAAACAGAACAGTAGCTTGGTCCCTTTCTAGACTGGAAATTTCCTCAATCTATGTTTTAGTTTTCACACTTATTATATACATTATAATTACTTAATGAAACTACTTGTTCACTTTGTAAAAAAATAGATATAGAATGTGCAAAGTGATTTATAAATTCAATTGCTTTACACAAATTATAATTAATAGTGTTTTATATTTTAATTGCTGGTCTTTGTTAAGTTTTAAAATGGAAAAACAAAAAAAGAATAAAAACAGTGATACAGAATTTCAAAACAAAATAATAGATTAACAATGGTTAATATATTGTGTATTGTTATCTTCAAAGTAGCTGTTCAGATCACAAGATATAGACATGAAAACATGATCAGATAATCAAACAATGAAAGCACATACCATTCTTTTTGATGAACTAAGAGATTAATAGTATAATTATCTGTCAGATATATATAAAATAAAAATATATGTATATATATATATATATATACACACACATTATCTTTTTCCTTCTTTCTTTTCTCCTTTCCCCATATCATTTGTTCTTTCCTTTTGAGCAGTTCCTTTCATTTTCACAATATCTATTGTACATTTTGTCATTTTTACTTTTTGTAATCTTCTTAGATTTCTAGTATGTTTGGTTGAATTTTATAAAAAAAATTTCTATAATTTAAGGGGAAAGTGGCAAAATTTATTGGTTCAAAAAGATACTATATTTCACAGAACCCCATGGATCTCTGAAATTTATGAAGCTGAGAGACAATTGGTTGTGCTTCTCACAGGGAATTCTTTGACATAACTACAACACAGCATCTTCTCAAATTTTTTTTTAATTATCTTGATTTCTCCAGACTGTGGTGTAAATTTTCAGAATATAAGTGAAAACATTAGCCTGCTCTTGTCCTGATTTTAAATATATGCGCTTTAAACTATAATTACTGTTGTGATCTTGGCCCCTAGTAACTTCTGAGACGGGTTCTTCCTATATCTACATTTGGTTATTCAGGTTATGTTGTCTGTCTGCTTTGTGGCTATATCACAGTCTTGACCAATTCAGAGTTCTGCTTGAATTCAAAATAGTCACATTAAAAATTAGGTCACACTAGGATTTAGTCCTAGTTTGAAGGAGAATAAAAAAATAACGGAATATACATCAAATGAAAGATATTGTGTTATGTATTTTTGCTTAAGCCTCCCAGCAACCCCAGGTAAAACTAAAGAATTTTATATTCGTTTGACAAATGGAAATATTGAGTTCAGAGATTCTTTTATAAAATTGAAGCAAAGTTACAAATTAAGGAAAGGCAAGTTTGGAGTTCAAACTCATCTGAATCCAAAAATCTAAACACCTTCATTGTACCAGCTATTCTCAAATCCCACAGATCTATTATCTATTTTGCCAAATATCCCAAATAATTTTGATGCCGTTAGCAATATTGAAAAATTATGAATGTGTTTTGTAATTTCTCAGATCAGTTGCTAATCTTATATTTGATTAGACAAAAACTTTTTGCTTTGTAAGCTTTCATACTCTTAAAAATGATTAAAAATATCTGTCCTATATTCTTCAAAGGACTGCTCAGTTCAGTCCTACACGTATTCATCAGGATGTGCCCACCACCTTAGCCTACCCAGGAAGAAACAACTCATTGGGATAAAGCACATTTCCTGCTATGATAGTGATCATTCTTCAGAATGGCAAATAAATTTCCTTGGTTTGGGATTAAGGGGAAATTAACCTCTATGACTCATTCCCATCTTGCATTAACTAAATTCATTGTTGGGTGGACAATCAGAGAGAAATGCATTCATTTATGTATGAAGGACAAGGTATTCTGAGAAGTAGAAGACCAACCATCTACATCCAGAAAGATTATCCCTTTCCTTTTTAGCTGGAAATTATGATTTATTGATCATATCAATTGACTACGGTGGTGAACAGTTCGCAGTGACTTTCTATTTTTAGGAGGGTTCATATGTACTTTCTCAGTTCACATATACTTTAAGGACAATACTTCTATCTTCCTGCTCCAAGAACTTCATGTTCTGATAAATATCATGAAGAAAATGTCTTTCACGAACTAAAAGTTAGTATTTTATTCTGAAGATCATTGTTTTCTAGGCACTAAATACATACTGTAGAAGATTTTACTTTGCCTTTTGAGAGCTTTATAAATTGCTAGCTTCTGGAAAGCCCCCGAAGCCAACATTTGGAAGTCAATGTTGAGCCTGATTTTCTTTCACTTGCAGAAGATTTCACCAAACAGAAACTTGTCAGGGGCAGGAGAGAAGAGAGGAGGGAAAAGGAAAAGGCTCAACTGTAGATCATCAATCAGTTCATCTAAGATTTTCTGCTCTGAGTTCTAACTGATGAATTTCTGACGGTTCAAAATAATTTCTCATATCTTTAAAAGTATAATTTTTAAAAACTGGAGTTATTTTTTCTAATTATTTCAGAAGTTTGCCCTAGTATGACCTAAACTATCCTCCTCAACAGTTGAATGCTACTGTCAAATCTCTTGACACTATATATATATATATATATATATATATATATATATATATATATACACACACACACACATACACATATATGTATTTTAAGTGTAGGTTATTTGAAGTTTTATAAAGCATGATTATGTAAAATATGATATGATCAACTTTTGAAATCATTCCTTGTGTCCTTTCTCAGTTCCTTAACACTGCTTTCTAAAGGTAACCAATATTTAGTTAATTTTTTTCTTTGTTGAAGTGGTAAACTAAAAATTTGCATGGAGAGTGGTTTGACTCTTATTAATTACTTATATATCTTATTTAAATGAATATTTTTTCATATAGGCTTCATATTCCAGAAATAACTTGTCAAAAGGGAATTCAACGAAATGCCCAAGTATAATGAAATTCATCAGACATGGTTTCAGACATGATATATTTTGTGTGATATTTCTCTAGAGCAAATGCTAAACATATAAATTAGTTTAGATCTTTATTTGTTGTTCTATCATTTTTAACCTTTGGACTGCCATTTTCTTTTTCAAGCCCTCTGTTTAGGGATCATTCTGCTTCTTGACTATGGGAAGTCACAGAATTTGGGGTACATATTAAGGAAAAGGTGGTTTTAGTGCTACACTGATTTAATGATGAATTTTGATAGTATCACTATCTACCTGTAAAGTCTTCTGAAAACTTGGTAAATTTTCAGGTCAACTCTCAAAATGAATGATTGTGTCTACTTTACTTCTTATTTTGATTAAAAAATAACTGTTAAAAGTATCTGAATCATTGTAGTTCATACCTCCACAATCATAAAAACTCTCTCTCTATAAGCTATTGTCTGTTACTTATTTTTCTCTAGATCATTGGTTACAGTGACTTTAAAGTATATAAGACCATGACATTCCTAAGTAATTTAGCTTGTATATTTTACTCTAAGACAAGGTATTAATTCTATTGAATTGATTACTATGGTGAAGCCAGAGTTAAGTCATGTCAGCTATAAAGTTTGTAGATGGACTTTTGAATCAGGTCACCTATCTAATTATTCAAAACAGCTAGTTATTCAACAAAAACTTGTGATTATTTTAATAAATAAAATTTGTTGGCAAAAGTAGCTGTTTTTAAATGCTCCTCTGAACTTGTATGAGGATGGGTCTATGTGACTAGTTATTATCAATGAAAGTTGTCCTTTTTAAGCTGGAGTTCAAGAAATGGAAGTGCATTACCCATCAATTCACTCTCCATGCTCCAATGGAAGACCTGAACACACACACACACACACACACACACACACACACACACACACCTCTGAATTGCTATGACAGAGAATGACATATATTTTCAGCAAATGATTAGATAGTAAATAATTTAGGTCTTGAGGGCCAATCTCTGTCATAACATTTATCTCCCAGATAATGAAATGTGGGTATAAAATGAAGCACGAATGTGATGATTTGTTCCGTACAGCCTAGGTTTTTAGTGGAGTATACTATGTAGCTTTGTGTAAATCTACCCTACAGTGTTCTTACAATGAACTTGCCTGACAACATATTTCCCAGATTGTAACCCTATAGTTAAGTAACACTTGCGTGCATTCAGCTCTCATTTTAGGATAAAAGTGGCTATTGTAAACAAATTTGTATTTTAATAGCACTGTATTTACAGATGTAAAATATGATATCCCAATTTTCTCAAATATTATTTGTCTTGCTTTTTGCAACTGTTTAGAATGTAAAACTCGGGGGTTGGGGATTTAGCTCAGTGGCATAAGCGCCTTCCTTGCAAGTGTGTGGTCATGAGTTCGATTCCTAGTACCGATAAAAACGAAAAAGACAAAAAAAAAAAAAAAGAATGTAAAACTCATTCTTAGTTTGTTAGTTATCTAAAAAATGTCAATGGACCTAATTGGTCTTCTATTTCTAGTTCTGAAATGGATCAGATTTACAATTTAAAAGCAGCTTTGGTAGGCTAGAGATACTAGAAAAAATCACATTCAAATACCTGCATGGAGTTGCCACATTAGAAAAAAAAAATAGATTGTACCTAATCAGTAATTTTAGTTGAATTAATAACATCTGTTATCAAAAAGACAAATATTGCAAAAGGGTAAAACGTAGAACAAAGTTTTAGTAGAATTATGGTTTACCAGTTGGGAGAGGATGGAACAAAGATTTTTCTTAAAGTGCACAGAGTTTCAGTTTTACATAATAAGAATCTGTAGGAATGTACGAGGTACCCATGTGCATACAGTTAACACTACAGTGCTGTATGAGTTAGATGACAATTTTCTTTTTCTCATTTTCCAATTTATTTTATGGGAAAAGTATGCACTGAAAAAAAAACAGGCGATGACTTTGCAAGAAAAAATTATACAGACCTATATCTTTAATGAACATCTACTATAAATTCTCACTAAGTTATTAACAAATAAAATCCAGCAATACATATAAGGATTCATCTATTATGATCAAGTAGGACTTCAGCTATTTTTTCTGATTGTAAGAATACTTTTAATAATTTTTAGAATCTACTGTGTCCTGATATCAGAGCATAAAATTTCTGGTTTTTATGCCATCAAATATGAAAAAAGAAAAAGAGTCTGATAGAAAGAGAGAACAGGCATGATTTACAGAAACAACAAAGCAAGTGGCTCAACACAGGATATGATTGAGGTGTCTTCAGCATGACATAAGGGCAAAGGCAGAGAGACATCGATCCAGGGCTCCATGTGCCAGTTCCAGGTAGGCCCTCCCGGTCAAAAGAATGTTGGGGAGTGCAGCTATTCTCTGCTCAGCCTAGAGAAGAGAACGACCACCCCAAGAGAAGAGTCTCCAGTGAGAAACAGAAAATGAGACACGAATGCTGACAGTGAACTTGTGGAGAAATATGCTAAAGGACTTTGAAAACCTATAGGAGAGGACAAACAATAAATAAAATTTCAATATTCGTGAAAAGAGGTAAGAATGGCAATGTAATGGAGTATACTATAATGCTGAGCTTACAGAGTTACATAGTAATAATGTAAAGACTTTATACCATAAAAATTGATAGTGGTACTGAGATAGTGAATGCGGTAAAGATGACACTTCTGAAAGAGATTGCTTCAAATCTTTGAGCTAGTGCCTTTCTAGATATCTTCTTGGAAGAGTTAAAGACATCATTTTCCAGTGACATGCATACCCATGTTTTAGTAACACAGTTATAATAAATCTATAAGTGCCTAAATCTTAGAAGGCCCGTATGTCTACTAAAAGATGATTGGACAAATACAATGTGGTATTTAAACCCAATGAAATGCTACTCTGCCCCCCAAAAAAGGAAAAACTTGAGTCATTTGTAGGAAATAGGAACAAGAATAATAGGTTATTACAAAGATGTAACAGTAAAAAGCACAAATTTAAATACATTAATTAAATAGATAATTGTTAAATTTGAATAATCAAGATAAAGCAAGGCATATACATTATATTGAAAGTATTAAAAGAAATGGTCTTGGGGTAAGATGATAAGAGTAGGAAAAAAAGGCAGAAATGGTTTTGTTATAACCCTTTCATTTAACTCCTTAAACCACAATTTTATTTAAATGTTTAAATAATATAATTTTATACTATATAAATCATATTTATAAGGAATATTAATCTCAGAATAGTTTGATACATAATTTATGCCACTTAAAGCATAAAATATAAAAATTATAAAGACTAAATTTAAAATATTTTCTAAAGTTATATTCACAACAATAGGACAAACTTCTTTTCCTTTTTTCTATTAACCAGTATTTTAAATGTATAAATTTATAGAGTAGAATTGATGTTTTAACACATGTATATAGTGAATAATGATCAAGTTAGAGTAATAAATTTCTTGTCAAAATGTTATAAAACATTGGGTTAGCAATATTTAATTTTTAAATATTTTTGTACTTTTAAGTTACTATTTTAAAAAGAATAGATTTACATGTAGCTGTATGTTAAAATCTTAGTTTTATCTAATGTGCTGCACAAGTATCATAATTTTTTTATGTGTCATAATGTGAACATGTTGGGAAAACCCTATTCTAAACCTTCTATCCTTCCAATTTTATAATCATAAAATAATATAAAAATTTTAAAAATCTGTTTCAGAGAAAAAGATCCGCTTCAGTTACCAAACATTGCTTTTTTTGCCCTTTTTCTTTCCTTCTCAAAACCTCCTTGAAGAGAGATGGCTGTAAAATCCAAGGTGATATGTAACATTTCCAGGCTAGTTTCCAAAGCCTATTTACTCCATTCTATCACACAAAATGATGCTTTTGATTTTCATGAGTTCATATTTTGCTACCATCAGAGCTGCTCTCTTATTTATGATTATTCTACCTAGCGTTGTATTTGAAACAAAGTAGATGCTTAATAATGTTTGTAGGAGTAAGAAAGAAATTCAGCCACACTACAATCTACAAAAGCTTTTGTAGGCTGTCCTGGAAATTTGATAATTTTCTCAGTTTTTCCCCTGTATCACTAGTATAGAATTTAGATATTTGTCTCCAACAGGTTTTATGTACCAAGTTGGTAGTTAAATTACTAAATGGCCAGTAATGTATATGTATGACCTAATCTGAATGGTAGCCCAAATGATAAAATATTGAGCATATTAATACAGTAGTAGTAAACATAACCAAAGCAACATGTTATATAAGAACCCAATAGTACTTAGTTTATTTTTCCTACCTTTGAGTAATATTGTGTTTCTATATCTAAACATTTAACCTGCAAAACATCACAAGTAGACACTACTGATAAGCTGAGCGCTGTGGTCTATATCTGCGATCCCAGAAGTTGGTAAGTTGAGCCAAGAGGATTGAAAGTTTGAATCCAATTAGGTCACAATCAATGATTTAGCTAGCACTTGTGGCAAAATAAGGAAAAAAATAAACATGATAGGATTATAACTCATTGTGAAGGCTTTGGATCCAATCCTCAGTCCTGTAAATTTTATATACATATATATGTTTATATTTATATACAATTGTGGTTTTTCAGTTCAAAATTAAATAAAACTAACTGCTTCCTATTGGGTTTAATTTCTTGGAGCAAGTCATAGTTTGAATGAGTTATCCTTTCCTGAAATCCTGAATCAGCAAGAAAGCAAACAAGCACCTGCTTGCTAGCATTAGTTCAGTGTGTGACATGTCTTATCACTACTGAGTGAAGAGGCAGGAAATTACAGACTCGAATAAACTGAAGGGGCACTAGAAATTTTATCAAATAAACCTATTCACTTTGGTGATGGTTGTAATCTTTGTTCAGTGTCACTGTGCTCATCAGTTGTACATTCTCAACTGAATGCTCAATCTGTACAGCTATCATTCTATAATTATAGAGAAATAGACGTGACTCAAGCACTTACTTTGATTTTGTAATCCAGTTGCAATCACCCATCTAAACACCTCTCCGAATTCTCCCTCACTGAACTTCCAATGCAATCTTATCGACATAATCCTCAAATTTCCATGTTCTGCACCATCACTCTGACTTGTAGTATCACTATCCTGTCTCATCATCACTGCATGTCTTAGTTTTACCTGTCACTCAGACGAAACACCTGATGTCCAAAGTTCGTAAAGAAAGGTTTATTTCTTACAGTTTTTGGAAGTTTCAGTCCGAAGTGAGTTGGCTCCAAGGCAGGGCGGCATAATGGGCCACAGTTCATGGCAACTGCAAACAGCTTGGCAGAAACCAGCAAAAGAGCAAAATACGCCTTCTTCCTGCCATCGCATCACATCCTGCCTCTACCCCTATGAGGGTGTAGCACTGACACTGTCAATCCAAGCACTAGACAATCACAGAAGCATAATGTAAATGCATGAGGCCTGGGGGCTACTGACATAAACCATGACACTGCACAACATTTAGCCTCCACCATTTGCCTTTCACTTATGCCATTATGAGCCCTAAAACAGATATGTGATGAGTGCCATAGCAGGCTTGCAAGCCAGTGGGCAACACTGACCGCCTCTCCCACTCCTTTCCTCTTGTGCACACCAGTCACTGACATATTCTTGGGCTATGCCAGCTTTCTTTTCTTTTTTTATTTAAAGAAAAAGAAACAGTACAAGGGTACAAGTAATACAGAAGAGTAACAACAGTAAGAAATCTAGTTAATAGATTACATATTGTCATCTTAGAAATAATTGCTCAAGTTACAGGATTAAAGCATACAAAGCGGACATTCAAACAGTGAGACTGCAAAGAGTTCTGTTCAATGATCCAACAAAAACTTAGTAGTATGGTCATCTATCTTAACACAACTAAACACACTTGCAGTTGTATCCTTTAGAGCAATTTTTTCCCTCTCTTTTTTACAACAAAATTTACACATTTTGGGTTTTATTACTCCCATAGTTCATATTTCTTTTTTTTTGGAAGAGAATAAAACAAAATATGACAAAACAAAGCAGTCAGTCAAAACAAAGGATAGATATAGCACATGATGTAAAAACAGAATTCAAAGTTATCAACATTGGTTACCATAATGCCTCTTGCTATCTTTAAAAAGAACTGCCTATATCATTAGGTATAATAAAATTGAACAAAACAGTATAGAACAAGACTAATAAAACCTAAACCTTGGAAACATTACAGGACTTCAAAAGAAGCAACTACTTTGAAGGCAATAAGATTCACTATGATGCCCATTCTGGTTTGACTATGCCAGCTATCTTATTGGTAGCCAAACATTTTAACTTTGTTAAAGTTGCTCAGTTGGTACCTTGTTCTTGTTTTAATTTGCCACTCTACTCCCTGGGCACAGCCTTTTATAACTCAAGGTGGTCTGTGTCAATAATGCTGTCACAGTCATTTTCATTATGTGTTGACTGCCTAACGATCATAGTTTTCAATGTGCTTCCGTGCAAGTTACATTTATTTCAGCCCGGCATGCATTCCTACATGGACTTTCTTCTCCCTACTCCAACTCATTAAGCCTTGTACTCTCTTGAATTTGGATGCCTTTTACATGAAGCCATCTGTATTAGGAAGGGTTCCAATAGGAAGCAGATGGCACACTTGAAACTGGATAGTTTGAGGAGGGTTTATTTAAAAGGTATTCATTTGCAAAAACTGAGTATTAGAGAACTTCAAGGATTATATAGTAACAGGGATTTACCATCTCTAGACCTCAATAGATAAGTGCAATACATTGTTACCAATGTTAAGAATAATAGTTATGTTTATTAATGTACATGAAAAGTCATGTGCTTAGATAAATCCAGCTAAAAGGTAGAGAAAAATGGAGTAGGTAGCAGTGCAAGGAGAGAAGAGGATACGCATGGAGATTCAAGCGCAGAGTTTCAGGCACACCCTCCTTCAAAGGAAAATATCAGTCTAAACATTATCCTCTCACACTCTAATTATGTAACTACTAATTTAAATGTCATTGGCAATTCAGGCTCCATCTTTGCTAGTGAGATACAAGGATTTCAATTGTTTGCACTATTTTTATTTGTCTGTCTTTCTATGTTTTCCTGTTAAATATCTGAAGAATATAAAAATATATCTTCCATATCACCTTCTTTACAAATTTTTTTCAGAAAAAATTTTAAACTATTTTCTTTCCTATCTCAAGAGTGAACAATGAACCTCTTAAATATCTTGTTACCTTTACATTGCCATGTAACCAATCAACAGTTGATTGGTTTATAGTTTGTTGTCCAATTTGTTGCAACATATTGAGTAAATAATTTATATCATCAGAAGGAATAGTCTTTGGAGGGAAAGTACATAAATTAGAACCCAAGTTTTCCCATTCAATATCTACCAGCATTTGAAAATAGTTTATTCACTAATTTGTCCTATATTTTTCTCTTCTGATAATTTCAGATTTTCTTGGCTTAAATGAAACAATAATAAGTGATAAATAGTAGAAATACAATATACTGAGATACATACTCATTGCTTATTTATTCATATTTGTATATTTTTGAAAGTATAGTCATTGCTATAACAGCAATAGGCATTGAGTAAACATTTAAAAGAAAACAAAATAAATTTGAGATTGTCAAAGGACTGTATTTTTTCTTAATATCTCCAAAATTAAGCAAATCCTATTCTTTCCAAATATATTTCCCACTGTTCAAGTAGAATTGGTGTCTCCACTACATTACGTTAAAATTTTAAATTATCTTGGATTTGACATTGTAATTTATTGATGCCCACAAAGTTGAAATCCTGTTGAAACTTCTGTTTGTACTATCATCTAAATATTTGTCATCTTTTCTTCTTTTTTAGGAAGTATTACAATCATTATTTTTATTTTCTCATGACTAACAAAAAGTAAAAATGGAAAAAAGAAGCAAAGAAAATTAGAAATGCCTTGAAATAAGATTTTGGTTTCCTTTGGTATTATTCATCACTGAAATATAATTTTTTAAAATTCTATAATTTATTTTGTGAATAAGTTATTTCTTTGCATAGTACAGTAAGTTCTTTGTTATTTTTTTTTCCTAGTGAATACCATAGTCCTGAAACTAGTCAGATCTAAAATGAAAAGCAGGCTAACATGTTAAAATACTAGCAAAATTTGCAAACATCATTTAAAATGCTGCAAAGAAATGAGATTTTTAATTAAAAAACACTCAAGCACACAATCTATTATATTGTTATATTCTTTAAAATTTGCCATTGCATGTATTATAGTCCATCTATTATTTGGTATTTGCAATAATTCCACTAGGTTGTGATATTATTAGTTTTTCACAAAATAATACAGATTTCAAGAATTTTTAAAGCTTGTCTCCCAAAAAATGAACTTTGTCAATGGTTAAACGATAGGTATGATTACAATTATTTGATTTAATTTTATTTCATGAGAAATATTTAACAGAATTGATTATTGATTGATAAATAAATAGATTATTTATGCTGGATATTGAACCTAGAGTTTCCCAATTATGATCATATACTCTTCCACTGAGCAGCATACCACAACACACAGTGATGACATTGTTTCTTGCCTTGAAGTATAGAAAAAACTGTGTTGCTATCTTGCTCTCCTGTAGTCAAAAGTATCAGAGATTTTGAAACATAGTAAAACTCTAAAACCTTAAATAATATTGAGCTTGAATTTTTAATAAGAAAAATACTGTAATGTATTTAAAAGCATTATATTTGGAAGCAATAAGAACTAGAGCCAATGTTATTTCTACTGTTCTCTTTCTTTGTGGGTAGAAGTAAGTTTGTTTAGTAATAGATGATAATGTTCTATGGGTTGTTTGGTAAATTAGAGACAGTTTTATATATGAATCTTTGCATAAAAGTCTCAGTATAGTTCCTCTTTTATTATTATGTACATTTCATTGTAAACTTTATAAGAATGTGAATTTTTATTTCGTTGGTACAGTGACTCTATAGACACACATATAAATTACAGAATTTTTTAAATTTAAAAAGCAAAACAGAAAAAAAGGAGAGAAATGATACAGATTTTTTTAAAGTAGGGAATTAACACTAGTTAATATACTGTACATTGTTATCTCTGAACCATTTGTTTAGGTTATGAAATCTAGATACAAAAGTGATCAATCAAACAATAACAGCACTAACTGTTCTTTTTCATGAATTAAGAAACGTCAGTAGTATTATTGCAATTTGTATTTAATTTTATACTTTTGTAGACCTTTTAAAGTACTTTAGATGTAGTGAAATTTTGCAGGCATAACAACAAGAATTCTTACTCTTTACTAGAGTTTATATTTATACACACACACATTTATTTATGCAGCCTTGTAGTTATTTAGTTTCTAAACCACTTGCGTTACATACATATATAATGCCTCTTTATTTAATCTATAAACCTAATTCAGAACTCATCAATCATTTCTGTCTCCAAATAACTTGTTGCTTCTAGTTCTTTTCCTTTAACTTCTTCTATTTGAGGAATCTCCTCTTTCTTCTCCCTTTCCCTCCCTCCTCTTCTCTGTCTCTGTCTCTCTCACTCTACCTGCTCTCTCTCCAAAGTACTTGTGGTTGAAACCATAGCCTCTAAGGTAATCAGAAAACCCTCTATCAATGAGCTACATCTGTAGGTCTTCTGTAATCATATAACAGGGCCTTGTTAAGCTGCCCAGTGTGGCCTCAAACCTGCAAATCTCCTTGTGCTTAGCATTAAAATTTTGAAGAGTAGAAAATAGTAGATGACAGAACTGTGGGGGACCGGCGGCATCTGAAAAGATAAGAAGTATGAAATATAAATGACCTTTATTTTGAGAATGCGTGGAGAGACACCCCCAATCCCCTGGGGCATGGCATCTCGCCCCTGGGTTGCGATCTCTCCGTGGAACACCTGGAGTGGGGGCATACATGTAGCTTAGGTGGTGCCTGAGGGGCATTAGTGATGCATAAGTATCCCATTCGTATACTTTTGGCGCCATAGGTAGATTCCTAGGGGTGGGGGAGATAGGAGCTCCTTGGTTCAGGCTGAGGCTTTTCCAGCTACAGTGTCTGGTCTGGGCCAAAACTCTTTCAGTAGAATTCTCTCAGTTTGGCTTTATTTCATATTCCCTCATATTTACATTCATGTGATGCATTATCTAGTACTAATACTGCAGAATAAATATGCTGTTTTGGGGGGCATCATAGCAAGATCCAAATGATACCTTGTCAATTTGTTCCATAACAAAGTTGTACCATACTGATGATAACATTGGTCATTTGGTTTGGGATGAGTGTCAAATTACTATTTTTTCCTTATAATGAACAGTTATCTTGTGCGATATAGTGGAGACTATGTAAACATCTAATTATTTTGCAAATAATTATTCATCTAATTATTTGTCTGTTAGAGTTAACATACAATAACAATTTTGGACTTTATAATTTCCTTATTCTGTTGCCTTACATAATGAAAAACTGTCTTATGTTACTTATTTATTCTGAATTACTGTCCATTCTTATTATAACTTATTTTAATGCTCCAATGTTCTGCTATTGGACAGTGAGAGCTCTTTTAAGCTGGCTGTGGTAGCCTCTTGCTGCTTGTTCCTCCTGATTTCTGGGACACAGAGTTATACTAGGATGAACTTAAACTTTCTCAGATCAGAAATCAGCAATCTACACAAAGTACATCAAAGTAGAAAACAGTATTTCAAAACTAAATAGAGGTCATTATTGCCCATAGTACTTTTTGTTTTCAATTTAAGATAAATATTCATTCTACTAGTTTGTATTGTGTTTAGGTTACTAGGATTAGCTCTTATGCATTCTTCCTATGGATTTGTCACTTACAGAATAGTTTGTGTGACCTGTTGTCGTAAATTTGCAACCTAAAATGATCAAATAGCACCTAGTAGATAAATGGAATGCCTTTTAGCTGTGTCTGGGGGATGTTTCTAGTGATGATGGCACATAAGTCAGCAAACTGAAAAGACTCATCCTGATTGGGGGTAGGACATTTGCTTTACAAAACTGAGTCATGTGGCTAACTGCAGTCCTGAAACTGGAGAAACAGGAAGACCCAGAGTAACAAGGACATCTGTAAGGAACAGAAAGAATTAAAACGATACACTTAAAAATCATTGAAGGAAATGCTAACAGATTATTGGAGGTTGCATGGATACTACTATTAAGGTGGTAAAGCCTGGGAGCTGTAATTTCAGAAAGGAGTGCTGTATGTTTGTAAACTTTGCCTTAGGGGCTTTAATTTTTTCACAATAGAAATAGGAAAAAGTTAATCTTCATGGCTCTGAAAGGAGAATATCAATGAAAGAAACAAAACTTTAAATAGAAAACAATTTCTAATGCAAAGTTCTATATTCAAACAAGCATTGAAACATCAGATATAATTTTTTCCAAAATCAATCTATATATTTAACATGAACATAACTTAAACTGAATAAGTTACTTTGAGGAATTGAAAAATAGCTTTTAAAATTTATGTGAATGCATGAAAAATTTGACAGTCAACAAAAAATTGAAGAAATAACAAGTAGCAGTGCTACCACTATGCAATTCCTAAACTGCAGGCGTCAAGACCGCATTGTATAGTGAAAAGCTGCACATATTCCTTAATTGTAGATAGTAGAGTAATAGAAATAGCCCAGAGTAATCCATGCAAATACATTCAAAAGATTTATGTAGAAGAATAAAAATACTTAGAGAAAAATGATTTTTTAATAAATGATTCTAGAATATTTACTGTTCCATACAGAAACAATCAACCAAGTTCCACACTTTTTGTTTTTAGCAAAGGTTAATAAAAAGTGGAACATAGATTTAAAGGTAAAAATGAATCAATAAAATAATATTTTAAGATGTAGGAGGAAATACATGTGACATTGTTTGGCAATAGAATTCCAAAAACCTAATACATGAGAGAAAGAGTTAACAAGGAGTTTATTGAGACTGAGAACATTCCTGCATAAAGGACACTTGGAAGAGAATGAAAAGACAAAGTTCAAAGTGATACAGGGGAATGAAACGCCCAACCACTATGTCTGCTATGTCGTGTTCTCCAAAACCGAAGGAGCTTCCGTCTGAAAAGAGACAGAAGGGGACCCGAGCAGGTGTCTTTTCCAGGGACTTTTTATTATTATTATTATTATTTTCTTTTTCCTTTTTATCGGTACCGGGGATTGAACTCATGGCTGCCTGCTTACAAGGCAGGCACTTATGCCGCTGAGCTAAATCCCCAGCCCCCATTTTCCAGGGACTTTTATAGAGTAAAACCATGCGGTCAAAGCAGGAGAAGACTGGGAACTGACAAAACAGATGAGCATAAGGTGGGACATAACTATGGTCAGCCAATAAGATCAATAGTTCAGGTAAAATTGATTACATTAAAGGCAAATGGGGAAATGAGTCATGCAGAAAGCTGGCATTCTTACTCTTTCCTAGGGGAATGGGAATATATAGGGTATCAAACCCAGGATATGGGTGCATTTCTATGGTCTTTTGAAGAGGAGGCCTCAGCTTCCCAGCAGCTGCCAGGTTTTTGCACTGGCTCTATTGAGGACAGCACTGTCTCACTGCCTATAATATTTCTAACTAGCTCAGCTGCCTGCAACAAAAATTGTAGAGCATATTTTTAAAAACACATCCAATAATATATTTATAACCCCTGGATTAGAGGAACTTAACTTTAAATAAGAAAACAAACATTCTATTTTAAATGATTAATGATTTAAATAAGTATCTCATCAAGGAAGACAGACAGAAAAAGATTTGAAAATATACACAAACTTTTATTAGAGAAAAGCAAATTTAACAATGATAAGATGTCACTCCTTGCCGGTTATAGTGGCACAAGACTATAATCCCAGCACTGAGGAAGCTGAGACAGGAGGATCAACATGGGTTCAAGGCCAGACTAAACAACAGAGTGAGACCCTGTCTCAAAAGAACCAAAAAGTCCTCCCCTACAAAAAAGATATCACTACTCATTTACTTGAATGACTTAAGACTTTGCAAATGCCAATTACTGGCAAGAACGTGAAACTGGTGAATCATTATGGGTAGAACACCTACTTTGGAAAACAGTTTGTCAGCTTCCTAGAAAGTTACTTGTAATCTACCATAGGATCTATCACCTACATTTCTGGTACTGAATAAACTGATTTATAAACATGTTTTTGCAAAAACATGCAATCAAATATTTATAGCATTTTTATTCATAATTGAATGACAAATGCAATCTGTGGTAGGAACATTTAATACGATGGTATTCAGAGGATAAAAGGAATGAACTATCAAGGCATAGTAACTTGGATGAAATCCATATTGCTAAGTGAAACAAAAATATAGGAAAAGACTCTATAATGTTTTATTAAGTTTATTGAACATTTGAAACAGGCAGAATTACAGAACAATAAACCGATCACTTGTTCCTATATAAATTGGGGGGGCATGTTGATTAGATGAGATAAAATTTAACGTTGTTAATTATGATATTGTAATGGTAGATAAAAAACATTATCTTGCATTGTATTAAAATTCATAGAGCTTGGCTACACATGGTGTGAATTGTAATAAATGCAAAATTAAAAAAATATTAAGATATTGGAGGATTACAAGGGGAAATAAAAAATGTGAAAAAGCATTGAAATTAGTCATGTGCGTATGCAGAAACTTAACCAAGATGAATAGGACAAACGATACTAACTTCAGTGTGGAGTCTGAAAACTAAAGGTAAGATAGACCCTGCGTCACTATTATGCTCTAGTTTATAAAATTGTCCTCCATGGAATAATGAAACCACTATACTAGCATTGGACAGTTGTGAAGATAATGGTTGGCTCATTTTGGAAATGTTTAGATAAGCAAGTATAGGAGGATAAAAAAGCCATGTCATAATGAATTATAATGGGATGCAACAGTATTGAATTCTGTTAAGTTTAATATACATATAGATAAATATTTACAGATTTATGATTATAAGTAGATGAGTATACACATGTACATTTCCTTGTTAGCTAAGGGTATCTAGAAGCAATGATTTCCCAGAAAAAATGAGTACATACCTTGCCTACATCCAAGTTTCTAATTCTATTTTGTAATAAAATAAACCAGGATTCTTTCAGCAATTGTTAATTCTAATTCTGGAACAAAAATACATAAAATGACTCTAAATTATCTTGTGGTGTTAACATAAAGGCTTCACAAAGGAAAACAAAATGTACTATGATTGATTATTTCAAAGGAATGCCAAAATCACTTGGTAGAATTCCCAATGTCCACAAGTAGACATTTTTAAGCAGCAAAAGAAAATGTATTAGGAGTATGACCCTGATAAAAAATAACTATTCCTCTTGATACTGATATAAATGAATGTTTGAATGAGCAAAGTAATACGTGTGTGAGGAAAGACCAATCCATTCAGAAAAATCCTAATAATTTTAGAAGATGGTCCACCTGTCTGAAATCACTGCAAATACTTTGCCTCACATAATGACTTCTTCAAAAGAATGCTACAGGAAAAAGGGAAAATAGTGATGTGAGAGTATGGAAAATATAAAAACACTACCACAGGCAGGTGATTCAGATGAACATAAGTGACCAAAAGTCATGTTGTTATTCTCTTGAAGAAAACAATGGCATTTTCCCTCTGTGATTTCCTTTCTGAAACCTTTAGTCCTTTCATTCTTAACATGAAGCATACATTAAATAAATTTCAATTAAGAGGCATTTACCATTGATGGATGGTTATCTTCAAAACTGTCAGGTTATAAAAGAAAGAAAATCTGCAAAAGTGTTATAGGCAAGAGCATATAAAAAGAGATTTTCTAATTAAATGTAGCCTCAACAGACTCCTGTAACAGATATCAGTTTACAGTGAAGAAAATCTAAATCAAATATGGGCTTTATTGCACGGTATCACATCAACATTAATTCATTAATTAAGACAAATGCACCATACTAATATCATAATGATTTGGGAAGGTTGCATTTGGGTACAATGGAGATTTGACTATCTGTAAAACTATTATCTATTTGACTAATCTATGGCAAAATAAAAATTTACTTTTTCAAAATTGTAAACATATATAAGTTTTTCAATGACCTTACATAACCTGGTGAAACTTAATTTTATTATTAATAATGGGTAAGGCTATCTGGTTCACCATGGCCTCAACAGAAGTTAGTCTTCGCTTTTCACATTTTACAAGTCTAGAAAGAAGTGTTATGCTGCTATTTGATTGATTAACAGAGATATTGAATTATAAAATAGTAAAATTTACTTTGACATATTTTTGACTGTTCGATCATGTATTTTTGCCTATTATTGTATTGTCATATCTTTAATTTATGTATTAGTGATATTTTCTCTTTATACATGGTTTGTGTTAGAAATATTTTCTTTGATTTTTCTTAGTTTTAAAATCTTATATATTTGGTGGGGGGGGTACTGGGAATCAAAGTCAGCACCTCATGTTTGCCAAGCAGGTGCTGTAACCCCAGCCCTAATATCTTATTTTCACCACACAATGTTTAACTTTTAACTTTTATTATTCCATATGTGTTGATATTTTATTTTACAGTATTTAGGTTTTGAATTTTAGGAAACTTATTCCTATGCCCAAGTAAATAATATTTTTAAATTTCCATTTCCAATTGTTACTAATATATTAAACAAATATTATTTTCAGAAAAATATTATTCATCAAAATTGATATCATTTGTATTTGCTGCATTAGAGATTTGAGATTTGGTTGTTTTTCATGTAAGTGTTCACATCATCTATAAATAAAGATTAATTCAGTTATTTCCAATAAAGAAAAACTCTACATGGTTTTGTGACACATTTAACAATGTTGTTTTTCTTTCTAGGAGTTCCATGATGGTATTGAACAGGTTTGTGAATGAACTATTTTTGCTTTATCCCTAATTTTGAGCAATGTATTCTTTCCTCATTAAATATGATGCATATGATTTTGATCATATTCTTGATCAGGTTGAGGGTGTTTTTGATTTACATAAAAGAAAGATCACAGAAATTGGCAGTACTTTATGCTTGTGACCCTTAAAAAGGGGGTGGGTAAATTATTGTATCTTTGACTTTTCTACAATCATTCTAATCACATTTTTTAGAGAACCATGAAAAAGAAATCTATCTTTATAGACACTAAACCATCACATTGGCCTACAAGCATCGTGATAAAATTTTGGTTTTTTTCTTCTTTCTTTTATGAACATCACATTTTCTTCTCTTGTTCAGCAAAGGTCTTACTCAAAAATGTTTTGTCACATTTTAAAATTCATTTCACTAGGTCACCTGGGAAACTTACACCTCTGAATACTTTTTCAAAAGGCAGAAATTTGATAGATTATCTGACTTTTTTTCATTGCTAGTTTGGAAGGAGAAGTAGCATCAAATATCTATGCCATAAATACGTATTTTTAAAATTTTCAATCATGTGACAAGTGCAAGCTTTGATTTAAATAAATTCTCACCTTGGAATAAAAAGCTCCAGGCCAGGTTTTATCACTATATCTGACTTGCTGAATACTGAACATCATTAGCAAGTTATAGAGCCACTTTGTGTTTCCATTTTCCTCTATAAAACAATGCTTATTTTCTTGTGAACATGAAAATGAGAAATAGATGTATAAAATAGTTGGCTTACCACCTCTTAATTTGGAACTATAATAAAACAGTGTTTGTAATGCTGCCTTTCTATCTAATGAAGGCTCCATGAAGTGACAAAATATTTCATCTTTATAATCCTACTAAAATAATGAAAGCTATTAAGGTAGTAAAGAATTATAAATTTTGATACATCTCCAGTAGGTAACAAGCTTTTGGATGAAATTTCTATGTCTTTTTATGTTTTTTGTACATCAGGTACAAATGATAAAAGGACTCTATATTCAAAATAAAGCTAAGAAAATTTTCCTTATGACATAAATCCTCTTGAAATATAAAGCAAGTGATACAATGATGTTCTGATTAGAGTTGTTATATTAGAAATATAATTTGGAAGCCGGGATTTTTAAAGAGAAATTAGCAGCATAACTATCTTATTTTATATATGTGTGTGGATATATATATATATATATATATATATATATATATATATGTGTGTGTATGTGTGTGTGTGTATTATATATTACATATATAAATAATTTCTTGCAGCCTCTCACACTACAATATGATGTTTATACATGGGAGTCTGATTTATTTGACTTATGAGTATAGTCTCTAATTGTATCAATTTACCTATGAAAGTCCAAGTTTATCTTTATTTATGGCTGAATAGTACTCCATTATATAAAAATACCACATTTTAAAAAAATTCTTTGATTGATGGGCATTTAGGTTGCTTCCAAGATCTAGCTATTACAAAATGTGCTGCAATAAATCTGTGGGCACATATAACGCTGTAATATGATGTTTTCAGTTTTTCTGGGAAGGTGCCCAGCTGGGTCAAATGTGACCTCTAATCCTAGTTTTTTGAGAAATCTCTATCTAGATTTCCTCAGTGCTTGCACCAGTCTACACTCCAACAGTGGAGAAGGGTTCCTTTTTTCCCAAAGCCTTCCAACATTTATTGGATGATTTCTTGTCACCATGTATTCTTTATTATTATTATGATTATGATTTCCATTTGAGACAGGATCTCATTGTGCAGCTGAGGCTGGCCTTATGCTCACTGTGTAGCCTAAGATGGTCTCAAACTCATAATGATCCTCTTGCCTCAGCCTCATGAGTGCTGGGCTTCAGGTGTGTGCCACCACACCCAGCCTTGATTTCTTGATAATTGCCATTCTTTCTGGGGTGAGATGAAATTTCAGTATTATTTTAATTTGCATCTTTCCAATGACCAGTGATGTTGAAAATATTGTTCACATATTTATTTGCTGTTTGTATTTCTTCATCTGAAAAGTTTGTATTCATTTCTGATGTCCATTTTTGGCTTGTGTCTTTAAAATTTAGGAGTTCTAATTTTTTTGCGTGTCTTGGATACTTTTCTCTCATTGCTGAGACAAAATACCTGAAGGCCAAAATTAGGGAGGCGAAGGTTTATTTATCTTACAGTTTGGAGGTTTCAGTCCATATTCAGCTGGCTCCAAGACAAGGTGGTGTAGCTAAGGGGCAATCGTGCATGCCGGCTACAAACAGCAAGAGCAAAAAGGGCAGAAAAGCAAAAATGTAATTATAAAGACATGAAATCAAAAGTCCAGAGACTCTAAATGATATGTTCATAGTTTGACGCATGATGGTAACCACTGCATAGGTCTCCTGAATCCTAGTCCAGCGACCTTGTCTCTGCATTACATTCTTTTAACAAGACACTCTTTGACTTTTTTCTTTTAAGTAAGCTTTATTCCTGGATCTATTTTAAGATTTACAGAAAACTTCAAATATAAAAAATAAATATCTTTTCCAGTTTCATTAATTACTGTAGAAATGTATCAAGATGCTTTAGATTTTGCCTCATCTCTTGGTGCCTTTCTATCTCATTCAGGACACCATATTATATTGATCACGTCTCCTTGGGATCATGATTCTTGTGGCAATTTTGTAGAATTTTATTGTCTTAGATGACCTTCACAATTCCAAGGATATTGGCAGGGTAAGTTAACAGAGTGTCCCTCAGTTGAGATTTGGCTGATGTATGTGTTATGATTAGAATATTATATGTTTTGAGAAAACTACCAAGATAGAGTTCTACCTTCACTAGGTCATGTTAAGTTTACACATTGCCAACAGAATTTACTGCTGCTACTACTGACCTTTGTATTTGGTAGAGATGGTGATTGTCAAAATACTTCACTATGTTTCTTTATGTTCTAATTTCTACTACTGAAGGAACTTGTAGCCACAATTAAAGAGTCGGAAGTGGTGCTTTATCTTTTTGAAGATAAGGCATTTTCTTAAATTATTAAGAATTCTTGTGAGATTAATGTCTTCTCCATTGATTTATTTATTCTTTCTTTCACTTCTTTCAATAATGATGCATGGAAACTTATTGAATATTTCTTCTTATAAATCATGTTACTTTTTTGCCCAGATTATTCTAATTTTAGCTAGTGGGAATTTTCATTAGCAGGTTGCATTTTTAACATCAGCTTTCAATTGATTTGCCTAAATTCCAAAAAAAGCAAAAATGCTAAATGAAATGACAAGATTATATTTAGCTCCGCAAAAAGTAGGCAGTGTCTTGAATGTGGCTGTACCATTGGGCATCCTGTGGAAGCTCGTATTGCCTCACATCTTCAGCAGGATTTGGGATTGTCAGATGTCGGATTTTCACCATTTTAATAGGTGTGCCATGGAATCCCAATATTATTTTGATTTTCAACTTCAGCTGTACTGATCAGTTCTTCATATGCATGATTACCACTTTAGTATCTTTTTTGATAAAACAACTAGTCATATACTGTGCACATTTTTAAATTGGATTGTGTGCTACTTTCTGTACATAAAGCTTATAATTAATATTTTGTTAATTTTTATGCCTATCCATTTTGATGCTATTTAAATGATATTTCTTTCAATTTGTATTTTTAATAGTTCCTTGTTAACATTGTAAGGAAAAAAATTACCTCTAATCCTTTAATTATGGCATTTAGTCTTATTTATTACCAAAACTTTATTTTTGGTTTCTTATCTAACGAGATAGACAATTCTTTTTAAGGAAACAAGAGACAACGTTGATAACCATTGTTGATAACCTTGTACTCTGTTCTCCATCATGTGCTATGTCTATCGTTGGTTTTGACTGACAGCTTTGTTTTGCCATATTTGACTTTATTCTCTCCCCCCCAAAAAAGTAATTAGAACTAAGGAGTAATAAAATCCAAAATGTGTAAATTTTGTTGTAAAAAAGAGAGGGAAAAAAAAAAAGAGCTCTAACGGATATAACAGCAAGTGTGTTTAGGGGTGTTAAATAGCTGACTATATTAATGTTTTTGGATCTCTGAACACAGCTGTTTGCAGTCTCTCTGTTTGAATGTCCACTTTGTATTCTTTGATACTGTGATTTGAGCAACTATTTCTAAGATGATAATATGTAATCTATTAACAGGTGATTTCTTACTGTTTTGTTTATGTTTTTTTTTGTAGTTCTGTATTACATGTACCCTTATACCGCTTTGTTTTGTTTTGTGTTTTTCTCTTTTTCCTCTTAAATAAAATTAAAAAAAAATTGTCTACAAAGAAAATTATGTTACCTATATATTATGGAATTATTTTTTCTTTCTCAATCTGTATAACTTTTATATCTTTAGACATCTTATTTTATTGACTATTTTATTGAATTTTGAGATGATGCTGAGTAGTAGGTAAGAAAGAAAAATGATGCCCTTTTTAAAATTTTAGTGTAAAATCATCTACATTGTCCCATTAAGTATAATGTTAACTGTGAGTTTCTGTAGATGTTCTTTAACAAATTGAGTGAATTTATTTCTCTTCTTAATTTCTTACCATTTCTCTGAAATTCTTATTGTCTGACGAATCTTTCAAAAGTCACTGATTTTCCATTCTCTTTTTAGTGCAATAAGAGTAGGAGTAGGATTATTGGCTCAAACTTGTTTATTTTCAGGAATTGAAACTGGGTATCTCATTTCCTTTTCATGTTAAAGAAAAGCATTTCAGAGATATTTTATATGAACAACAACAATAATTTAAATTGTCCAGTGTCATCAGCTTAAAGGATGTTCTTTATGATTTGTATTATCACTAGTTAACAGCAGGGTAATGTGTAAATAGTGTTTTACCTTATTCTGACTTAAACAAGTCTTTCTATACTACTTTATAATTCTCAGTAAATATTCTTCTTTTCCTCTTATGCAGTTGCCTTTATTCCTTGACTTCACTCTCGGACTGATCTCTTCTTTACCAATTAAGTCTCAGTACTACTCCCCAGCTGTCACAGAAACAGAGTAATTTCTATCTCGCATACTGCAGCAACCTCAATTAAGACAGAAACAAGGATGATCTGAGAGACTCAGATTTTACTAAAGAGACAAGTCTATGGAAGATGTAAGCCATGACCAATGCATAAATAAAATTTGAAATGACAAGATATTTAAAATAAAAAGAAAGTAATTAAACTAGGACCAAATAGTTTAGTGTGGCAGGTTTAAGTTGTCTCTGCTACCCATTGGGAGACAAGTGCATGAGGAAAACTATAGAAGATTTAGAAAATTTAGAACATATAGTTGCATTCAAGTATAGAATAAATAAATATCCTATTCCATTTTACAAATTATATGTGACGTATATATTCATCTCATTGAAAAATTATGTTTTAGGATATTACTATTTGTTTCCCATTTATATTTTTTATTTCTCATTTGAAGGCAGTATTCATTAAAAGGCAATCTGAAATAGCTTTCTTGGGAAGTAATAGCACTCCCAGCTTTTAAGTGAGTTTAATTAATTTATCATAAAAATGATCTACAGTATCTCTGAGAGAACATGACTATATAAGCAAATGATCTACAGTATCTCTGAAAGAACATGACTATATAAGCAATTATTACCAGATAATTTGAATTTAAAGTCATATTCTTTAAAGAATGCAAATTCTCTATTCATGGAAGAAGCATAACTGTGACTGATTAATTGACTCCTTTTCCTGTATGGAACCTAGGTGACTTGGTGGGAATTCAAAATTTTAAAATCAAGATGTCAGCAATACTTCTTTGTAGCTATGACTGTTTAGAAAGTAAAACGGGTTTTGCCCATAAAAGCAAAATAATTGGGAAAATAATCAGGAAACAAACTCCATCTTACATCATACATCTTGTTTAAAATAAAGAACAGTAAATTGGTACTTGCAAACCTGGTCTACAAGAAAACCATTCTAGAAATGCTATGACAACAGGTCATGTAATCCCTTGGCTTCATCTTTCCACTAAAAATAGATCTAAAGTGTATAAAATTTTATGGCTGTCAAGAGGTTTCTGCTTAGAATATTATCTCTGTAAAACAGTGCTCCTTATTAACAAGAAGGCAAGTAGTATAAAAATAATAGTTTTAAAAATCTATCAGAGAACTGAGATGGTAAGTTCTTCTAATTATATCAAGTTGAAGCATTTGAAATTCTTTCAATGTATGGTAGTACGAAGAATGATTTCCTCTTTCAAAAGAATTCTTGTTGACAAGAGCAAAAACAGATCTAAATCAACTGTGGGATATACAATCTACTATTTAGTATGATAAAATATCAATTTTATTCAAATTCATCTATAGGGTTAGTGTATCTCAAAGTGTCAACATGTAGAAATTTATAAGCTTATTTGAAATCTTAGTCAGAGAAGCAAAAAACAAAAATTTGTCATATAACCCTTAAAAATGTTTAGAGGCATCACAAAGGTCAAGGTTATTTTAAGGCTACTATTATCAAGAATTTGTCATATAGATAGAAACAAACAAAAATACGTAGAACAGAAAAAGAAGTCAACCATTACTTCTCACAGATATGATCTGGTCTGAAATTTCAATAATTTTGCCAAAATATTTCAGTAACTGATGATAGAAAACTGAATATACATATGGATAAAATCAACCTTGACTCCTCACTAAACATCAATGTCGTTAATATACATGGATCATAGAACTAAATGTAAAGATAAATAAATAGGCAAATACATAAAAACAAACACTATGAGACAATTCAAGAGAATATCTCACTAAATATGGGAAGTATAGATTTGCTTGAGATGACAAAACACACATTACACAGAAAGGAGTATGAAAAAATTTGACTTAATAATATTTAAAATGTTCAGCTGATCAAACTTTAAAATTGCCATTACGGGCTCTTAGTCTTTACCAGAGTTTAACCAGGCATAGTCTTCTTTGAAGACCTCTGACCTCTGCTTACTTCCAATCTGCGAAAACACTAAAAAGTAGTTAAATTATCCAAAGAGCCAAACAAACACAGAGTGTTTTCTGTCTAACATTGAGGATAATTTTATTTGTCTAACTTTCCCATACTACTTAGTTCCCAGTTAGACCAAAACATTTGTTGTTAAATTCCAAGATCCTCATGAATCTGAAGTCAGGATGTTTTGCTTTTCAGCAGTCTTTCTTTGCTGTTAGAGTCTGAAATCCTTGAGACTATCTAGTGGTCCTTGAGATGCCATTTACAGAAGAGATGAGGAAGTTTTCCTATTTCATCAGTATTTATTTGGAATAAAGTTTTTCATCTAAATTCAGATTTGCTTCAATTTTCTACTATTCTAAAAATATTTTATGGATGTGAAAGATAATCTAGAGCCTGGGAAAATATTTACAAAGTACATATCTGGCAAAGAACTTGAATATACCACATTATAGACCTTCCACAACTCAATAATATAAATACAAACAGCCCAACAGAAATGAGCAAAAATTTCCAATACACAATTCACAAAAAAAGATTTAAGGCAAATGCACAAATGAAATAAGTAATGAATTATAAGGAAATAAAATTAGACACAAAGCAAATGAAAATAAATCAAAATAAAATTATTAGAATATAATGAAAAAGGAAATTATCAAATGTTGAAAAGAATCTGTAAAAGTTCATTTTCTAGAATATCACTCACAGAACTGTAAAATGTACTGTTTTTATTTTATTACAGTTATATCAAATTAGCACACACTTGCTATACTGGTCAACTTTCTGACACTATAATAAAATATTTGTGGCAGGCTAACTTTCTAAACAAAAGATGTTTAATTTTACTTACACTTCTGCAGCTGTAAGGTCTAAGAACCTATTATGTTCTTTAAAGTGTTTTATGTGCTAAAGTATTTGGACGTGAGGCCTAGGAACTTACACCATTAGCATTGTGAACTTTCAGAGGTTGTTGATACTGGTTGCTTGGAGAGGAAAAGACTTCTTTCCTTCTTGGGTTCACCCTTGCCATAGCCTCACAGTAATGTGGCCAAGAAACCATAAACTGCAACTTCTAAAACTGAGCCAAATTAAATCTTTTTTTTCTTTATAACTAGTCTCAGTTATTTTGTCTCATTTTCAGAAAGTCAAATGACATGCGGCTTGGTCTGGTGATGACCCTTCTGCTGACTGACTCCCAAAGAGGGGCAGAATAGTATCCTAAAGCAAGGAAGAGGGGCATGTGTTTATGGTCTCTGTTTCTCTTATGAAGCTATCAGGGTTAAATCACAGGAGACCGGCACTAATGACCCTATGTAACCCTCATTTTCCAAACCCCACTCCAAGCATAATAGTCATATAGATTTCACCTGTGTAACATTCACAGTGAGGATTAGATTTCCACACATGAACCATAGGGGGAATTTCAACCTACATCCAAATCATGTATTCAGTGATCTAGAATAGCTCATATTTATATGATTCAGGAGAATCATATGTGTGTGGTGACCTTAAAACCAGTGTATCAGCAGCACTTTGTTACTCTCTAGAGGACTTAGAGAGAATTAACTTCAATATATTCACATGGTTGAGGAATTTGATTCTTGAGGTTTAGGATAGAGATCACTGTCGAGTGTGGGCTGAGAGTTATTTTCAGTCTCTAGAAGTCTCTCACTTTCCTGCAGTGCTTCCCTTAGGTTTCTCTCATGCTTCTATTGTCTTTGCTCCTCTGTGCATGATCACATTTCTGACCCGATTTCTGTTTTTATCTTCTATTTTAAGAACTCACAAATTTTAGTTATAGTTAGACTGAGTCCACCTGGATAACACTGAATAATCCTACTTTTATATTTAATCTTAATGGCATCTGTAAAGTCCCATTGGCCTTGGGAGACATTTATTCACAAGTTCCAGAGATTAGGTTCTGGGAGTCATTGAGAATGTTTATTCTGCATACCATCAACCATACAGTAACTTTAGAAACTCATTGCTACTCTCTTTGAAAGTTAAAATTTTATCTGCCTCATTACCTAGAAAATTTGCTTCGCAATATGTAAACAATGGAGGAAAACTGTATTCCACAAAAACCCTATGGAAAAATGTTCACATTGTATGCATACTACATCAATATGAAAAATCCTAAATATTCATTAACACAAAGATAAGGATAAACAGATTTTTGATGAATGGCAAATGTGATGATCCTTCAAATATATCATAGTGAGTGAAACAAATAATGCACTCAAATATACACGCTGTCTTATCTTATTAAATCAAAACTGACAAAGAGGAAGATCCAACTTATTTGTTACAAAGAAGTTGACTAAAATAATTTATATTAAGTAATTATCAGCATAATTACACATAATGACTAAGAAAGCTATATGTCTAGACTCTCATTTCCTAATCTTTTACCTTCCCTGACTCCTTATATTATGTATTAGATTATTATGATCTCACAGTTGCCAGGTATGTGCTTATTCCGCTAACTAAATTCCCAGTCCCTGTTGCCATCCTTTTAGAAGTCCAAAACTGAAATATATAAAATATTTATGACTTTTGTATATTCTTATTTTTTATAGTTAACTATAAACTTCCATCATTCAAAATGCATAGCCTATTCATTTCTTTTTACTGGTTTCTAATTAGTATTCTTTCTGTTAAATAACACTAAACATAAACACGTACACACGATATGTTAGACATTTAAACACACACAGTACCTCTTGTAATGTATGGTTTTTTGTTTATTTGTTTGTTTTGCAGCAGATGAAAACAACTATTTGCTTTGGATTGCATTTCCATTATCATATGTGGTGCCAATAGTAAAAAACTGAGGTGAGACTGGAAGCTCACAATTGCAATCTCAGCACTCTGGCAGCTGAGTGAGGCAAGAGAATCATGAGTGCAAGGTCATTCTGGGATACATAATGTTTCAAGAAAGGTAAAAACAAAAACAGAAACCAAACCACAACAAAATCTGAGTAGTCATAAGGAAAGTATCTTTGATACTCAAATCACAAAATTGTATTTATTAAATCCTCAGACTGATAACTCAAACCTTATGGTATCTCCAGTCACCACTTTTCATTATTTCTTCCACATCTATATTTAAGTAAAAATTGGTCTATAATACCCTTCTCATTCACCTTTTGAAAACTGAGCAAAACCTTACAACATGTATGGTAGCGTCCCAATAGTTGAGATGCTCTCTATATTTAGTCTTGACAAATTCATCAGATAGCTCAGTATTTCTGACATAAATATTCAAAAAAGACATTTTTGGAGTATAATAAAACTGTGTTTATTTCATAAAAATACAAAAGGTTGCATTTCAATTAGTCAAGATTGGACTCGGAAGCACAGTAAAATGAAAGGGAAAGTCAACAGAAAATTGTCAGAGTGGTAACTTATTGAGGCATAAACCAAAAAGCAAGAGATAATTAGCAGTAGCTGTCAATAAGAGGAAATAATGGCATTACAATGTAAATCTAGGGGTTTAGGTCAAGATAACTTTTAACATTACCTGTATCTCACACCTATTGAATCACTTGTGCATACCTGCAATAATGAGACTAGGAGGAATTTTTACAATGTTGAAAGCTAAAGTTTGATTTTCTATATAACTCTTGAAAGCAGTAATAATGAGTAATAATATAGTTTGCTCACATGAGAAGGCAACAATCCTAGTTAGTAAAGGAAAATCATAGTACTTCAAATATAAATCATTTTTTTTCTTTTTAAGATTTTATTTTTCAAATATTAGAATTAATTTTTAGATATCTATTCAGCAATTTGAAGTCTTCCTTTAGATAAGAATTCATGGTCAAGAATATTTGAATTTTTAATGTAATTTCCCACTAGAAAGATATAGGCCTAAACAGCAAAATTTTACACTCCTGGTAACAGGATCGCTCAAGTGGAATGAAAGCAGGTACTAACTCTTTAACTGTCTCCCAGCAAGGACGTACAAAACAAGGCTACTGGGGAAAGTAAGGATGCATCCTGTCCACAGGAGGCATCTTTTGTTACTTAGTGATGAAAGAAAAAAGAAAACATCAGTTGACAGGAGGAGGAGGTAGAGGTAAAGACATTGTGTAACTCATGAGAAAGATGTCATTTACTTAGAGAACAGATAAATGCCTTTTCGAAACAATGTTTTAAAAAGTGATCAAATAAATTTTAGAAAATAACTTGATAATGGCAAGTAAAAATTTATATGAGTAAAGACAGAAGTCCAGTGCTGAAGTGTGTGCTGTTGTTCAATGTTAGGGTTGGGTGTAAAGTTACTATTTGCAATTGTCAAATTTTATAGAGCTACACAAATTAAACTGATGAGTTTTATTACATATACATTTAGGTTAAATGATGAAAATGTACTCTAAAAACAAAAAGATCAGAAGTAAATTTTAATAGATACAAAAAATCAAAATACAAGTCAAACTAAAAGGTGAAAACTTATCAAAACATAAGATAAAAACTGATTATGTTTTAAGTAAAGAACATAAAACAATCTCTGTACTTTGCACAACCTCTCGATGTACTTTCAGAAGAGTATATCCAGAAACAGTACAAATCAATACATTCTGAAATAGTTTCAGCTTCTTCACAACATTAGACATCAAAAATAGTACAGCAATTTATAGTGAATTTTGTAATAAGATGTTGTTTCTCAAAACTTCTCTGTAACACTGAATTTTCTTTCATATGTCAACAAAGTACTTTGAAACATCAAAAGTTTACTAAACATGAAAAAACATGTATTAGTAATACATACTTCCTGGGAAAAATATGTTTAATGTTGCTTTGCAGTCTAATGAAATAATCAGAATTAATAAAAGTAATATTGATAGTTGTATGAAACAATAGCTAGCCAACATATGTAGTATAATTCATAAGTGCCAATATTATAAATAAATATAAAATTAAATATTAATGTTAATAAATACTATAAGAAGAAACAAATCTATAAGAAGGCATTAATTTTGCAAAGATAAGATAGCTCAGACTTGGAACAAGAAAATAAACTCATTGTTTTTCTTTATATTCATTTTCAAAAGGAGAAAAATAGTAAACTGGAAATTATAAAAATCTACTATGAAGAGGATGATTATTTTTTCTACTATTTTGGATGCTAGAAAGCAAACACATATCTGGCAAATGACAGGAAACAAAAGCAACAAAAAAGAAATATAAAAAGAAAACTAGAACATAAAACAAAGTGACAGAATTAAGGCAAAGCACATTATAGTAGAGGAAATTGCTTTAAAGTGTTCTGTGACTCTGAAGCAAACCTCAGGAAGAATTATAAAACTAAATCAAATTTTAAGATACCTAAAATGTGACACAACACCTTTTCAAAAAAAAGAATAAGTAAAAGTTTATCATGCATGGACACACAGAAAGCAATTGAGGAAGGAAATGTCAACAGCAGCAAAGAAGAATTTAAGGCAAAGAGCATTAACCAAGATTAATAGTCTCATTTATAATTCCAAAATTGACTTGTAATGGTGCAAATCAAACGGTATTAAATTCTTGAGCATTAAGAAATTAACATTAAAACATATAAAACTAAGAAATAGAAAATAGCAAAGATTACACAGATATGTGAAATATACAGATTTATATTGTTGTATATTACAATTCAAATTAATGTGGACCAATCAAAGCTTATATTAGAATGTCACTTTATTCTAAATACAAAATATATGGGGAAACTTTACCTTTACTTAGTTAAAAGACCCACTATTTCTTAAAATATAGAATTATATCTCTGAAATATCTCAATAATAAATTTAAAAGTAAAATTGAAATGCATGGCAAATATAAACTAATAAAAGTAAAATGATTATGGAAAATGAACAGAATATGATTATATTCATAGTTGAATAAGTAAAATGATTTTATTTTAATGAGAAATAACTTAAAAAATAAGTACGATGATCAAATGATTTTCTGTAGAAAAAAAAAGATGCCCTGGGAAAGTGTTACGGCTTGTGTCTAGATGTCTCTCCAAATTCTCATGCCATCATAGGGGCTTTTCAAAGGTGACTGGATCTAGACTGTGTGATTTGGGATTAAGTGTGTGATTACTAAGGTAGTCCACTGATTGGTCTGACATAGCTCTGAGTGTAGAAGATGGGAAGACAGGCCCTGGGTGTGAGTGCTGCCTGCCCTAAGGTTAGCTAGCCCGGCTGGAATACGAGGGACAGAAAGAGGGTGGCTGCCATCCATTGGTGTTGTGGTTACTTGCTGCTTTGCTGCCTTTTTCCCACTTAGAAGTGCTTCTCTTCTGTGGTACCCCTCCTCCATGCCGCCTTGCCTTGGAGCCAGACAATTACGGACCAATTCTTCTACACACCGTCAGCAACAATAAATCTTTCTTTCCTCTTTTAACATGTTTGTTGGGAATTTTGTTTTATTAACCAGAAAAATAACTGTGACACAAAGTATAAAGAATTAGATAAGTGACACAAAGGCCAAGAAAAGCTTTTATTAGTGCAAAATAGTGTGACTTACAAAACTTTGAAAGATGACTCTTAGAAAAAATTAATAACAATTTAAACCAGGTTGAATGCCCTTGTTTCCTTCCACTTTGATTTCAGTTCTTTTACCTCCATTCACAAAGATTTCTGTAACCACAGGCAAATACACAGTCTGTATGAAATTTACATGAAATCTTTTAGGACCATGGTAAAATGAAGTGGTCTATGATTTTTAATTCTGAAAGCTAAGATAGTCGTAGAAAGTTAGTGACACAGTGGCAAATCATTAAATTAAATTGTACTTCAAATGTTGGTGAACTCTCACTATATTAAAATCATCACTGACTTTCTTGACTTTACTAGGTTGTTCTGATTCACAAATGAAATTTTAAAAGATGTGTTGAATGGAGAGGTGAGTCTCACTGCCTTTGAAGGGGAAAGAGTGTGAAATGGATGGTGGAGGTCAGGGAACTGCAGCGAGACCCTGGCAACTTCACTGCTCTCTCACCTGTATTACAAGGCTATGGACACAATATCAGCTGTCCCACCTGAGAGAACCTGATCTTAATTGTACCCTTTACACTCCATCTACCAGCTCTGATTCAGTTATCAAAATCCACACCCATAAGAGGATAATAGCAGATACATTATAATGTATGCTCAATATACTGGAAAAACTGGGATAGACCCTTAAAAATTAAAGATAAAAGCAATTAACAAAAGTTGAACATCATACACACATACACGCACACACGCAAATTAATTCTAGAAAAGAAAGAGTATATACATTAGATAGAAAGTTGAAAGTTTCTGTTATACTGATTGTGAAATTCAGAAAATTAATGAAGAAGAGAATGATCACAATTCAAAACTGAATCAGTGGCCAGGAAATATAGCAAAGATGGAAAAGAATAGAAATTTTGAGTCCAAACAGGAATTTTCAAGATAATCTGTGAGTTAGCAATGCAAGAAAGGACAATAAATAAACTCAACAAAGTCTGTTTCCACAAGAAACACCTCAGTTTGCAAATCAAAACCACTCACATACTTGTATTTCTAGGCAGAAAAATTAGGGATACAGGTACACATTTAGCATGTCTGGGATAGGTTTTAGGATTCATGCAAGGAAAAAAGAAAATTTACAAAGAAAAAAAGTACTGTTAAATGAAATGAGAAGCCCACTTATTTAAAGGAGAACAACAACAATGTAAAGAACTACTTAAAATTGTATGAACAAATCTAGATAATGCCTAGTTTAAAGAGAATGTAGTCATATTCTATTGAAGAGAAGCGAACAACAATGTTTACTATAGAAATCTTGAGGTACAGAAAAAGCTGTTCTTGGGGAAAATGTCTAGTCCATATATCTTCATTAAAATAAAAATTAGCCCAATCAAAGAAGACATAATAAATTGGACAAAGAATCAAAGAAAAAGAGAGCAAATAGAAATAAAAGTTCAAGTGACTGAGACAAAACTAAATATATATATATAGAGAGAGATGGAGTTCCTACTTCAAAAATAATCACCTAGGAAAAAGAGACTTAGAAATAGCCCAATTCATGAATGTTGACATTAAAAAAAATAGGAGGATGTATTTAACAAGACGAACATAGACCAGGTGTGAATAATGGAAGGTAATACGGAAGTATGTGGAATGATTGGACAAATGAGAAGGTTGATTTCACTTGAGATTGAATAAAATGATGCAAGCTCACAATACCATATAAAATGTGTAAATACATTTTTCTCAGAAATCCCATTTCTACAAATATGTACCAGAAACAGGAAGAAGCCAAAGATGGATGGGCAGAGGAAGAAAAAGGAATGGGGAAAAAGGAATTAAAATGTGCTAAGTATAGGTACTGTATTCCTACAAGGAAAAGAAACATTATGCACTGTACACATGTACCTATAGACTAAAATACTCTTTAAAAGAAACCACACACCTGAATTTAGTTTCAAAAGATAAAGACATCGGTAAATTAAAAAAAATCTTTGAAATATTATTTATAACCATGAAAATAGATAGATAGATAGATAGATAGATAGATAGATAGATAGCAGACAGAGATAGATGACAGAGAGACAGACAGATAATAGAGAGAGAGATTGTTATGGATTAAAAACTGGTGGTCAACTTAATGCCAGGTGGACTACATCAGCATGGTGCTGAGTGTAGATATCCCGCCTGAGGAAAGTTGCCAGCATAAATAGAGAAGTGGAGAAGGAGAAGCTATTGTGTTGACACATTATTGTGTTGAGGTGTTGAGGCATTGGGCTCTCCTACGAGTTGCTGTTTGAGCTATTGGTTCTCCTGGAGAAGCTCTGGTCCTCACATTGAGCATTGCTTCCTGGCTCCAGAGGAGAAGATGTGTGCCACTTGGTTTCCAGGTTGAAATTGTCACTCTGCTTCCTGACATGTACCCGACTGTGCTTGTCGGAGGAGGAGCTCAGAGCCTCCATGTCACTGAGGATGACTATGATGCTTTTAGGGCAGCCCTGGTCTTTGTTGTGAGTGTAGCTTCTTGGCTCCAGCATAGAACATTCATCCCATTAACACAGCTCCTTCACCCGCTGGCATGGACTTTCTGGCTTCCACCTCTGTCCTTTGGACCTTCCTCTCAGATCTGTAAAAGAGACTGACGTGAGTCCTTGTTGTGAGGTCTGAACCTCCAGTTGGACTCGTGGGAGGCATTGTCAAGAGCTCTGGGTTTTCATCTGGACTCATGTCGGACATTGCTGTGGGATTTAGGCCTTGAGTAAATATTCTATGATTTTGGTGTTGCAGACAGATTTCCTGCATTTTCTTGTGTTAACTGCAGATGACCATTATAAAAATAATATTATAAATTCCATGTCCTGATTCTAACTGTTCTCTGCACAATCCCTAACTACAACACAGATCAACACAAGAAAAGCTCCAAACCAGGCTAATGCTAAATTTACGCTACATGAGAAAAATATTATATAACTAGTAAAAAAAGTTAATTGGAGCTATTCTGTATGACTGTCTAAATGTATGTATATAGAGTACCAAAACCATAGACGTACTTTTGGAAAATAAAAACTTGCATAAATATTTTAACAACAAATTTACTGAGACTTCATGAAATCAACACAAGTTACCTTTGGCCTCAAGAATTACAAAGTGCCTAAAGTGGTGGCTTTACCTTTCAGGTATTCATTAATACCACAAACTCCTGCTTGGGTAACCTGGCTATTGTGATTGCAACATGTGCATTTTTGATTTGTTCTCCTAGAGCCAGTAGTGACATAAAGTTTTCTGCAAATCGCAATATCCTCTAGAGTTCCCCATATGAGAATAACACCATCCATTGAAAAAAAGTCATAATATTTTTCTGTTCATGAAGTGTGTAAACATTTTTGTCATCCTCTGTTTCTGACTCAACATTATTCTGATATGTACAGAAAGTGAATGGATTTTTATTATTTGTATTTTAGTGAAATGCTTGTAAATAGATACTAAATGAAATAGTAAAGAAAAAGTAAAAATTCAGCAGACAGGAGAATAGAACTCACAGAGAGAGAGAGAAAGAGAGAGAGAGAGAGAGTTTGCCAAAAATGTACACATCAGCAAAAGAAATTTGTGTAAACTTTTTAATACTAAATTTATTGAGACATCAAGAGATTAATTCAACTTACTTTCGGTCTCCACAACTGCAAGAGGTGTTCAAATGGCAGCTGTTTGCTTCCACATTTTTATTAGTATGGTGAGCCACTGAAGCGTGCACACATGTTTTGGGCAGTCTCTCTGTGTACTTTTGCATAAAGCCGTGAAAACTTTTGCACATAATAATTAAAGAGGGTTTGGCTGAATCTCAAGGAGAGAAAAATATATACAGTGCTTGGAATTAAACTGCAGCCTCATAAAAAAAATGTCTATGATACGTTATGAATAACTAGAAGAAATGAGGTCAATACTCCAAAATACTAATGATAATGAAACAGAAACATTAACTGTACTGGTTTGACCTATAGAAATTGTATACGCCTACTGAAGTACTTCACTGTACTTCATAAATATGTACTTTCTGAGTTACTATTATGTGTCAGTAAAATTGTTAAAATGTTTGAGTAGATGACAGTATTAATGCGTGACTTCCTAACACACTGTACACACATATCAAATTATAATATCATCATTCATAAATTTGTGTAATTATAATAATTATAAAAATAGTAACATATTTTACATTTGTTTCAAATGGAATATACAGACTGTTTCTTGTCTTAATGGCTTAACTAAAAACTGTTTAATTAGTGAAAGCAAGGAAAATGGAAATATGCAACATACTGGAACCCAAAATGTGGACGCTGAGTGTTTTATAATCTAAATAAAATTAACCTTAAAAGTACGTTAGCTGCTTCAAACTATGGCAACGTTTCAAAGTTTGTTTTTAAAGTTTCCACTTAAAGAAAAAGTTTTATAAACATTCATGTAGCAAAGGCAAATTATTTACAACTGGAAGACATAACTGAACATAACTTTTGCCATAGGAATATAACTTCAGTGACTGGGTATAGATATTCAGATGAAACTTAATTTCTTTGAGTATGAACACTTTCTTTGAAGTTTTATATCAATAATCCAGAGAGACATATTAATATTACAAAGAACTAGTCTTTGAAGAACAACCAGTTAAAAGGAATTCATATTTAAAAATAAAGTTAAAAAATATAGTTAAAAATAAAGAGGTAGACTTACTATTTTGGGGGCACTGACAGATAGGAGTAGGAATGAAAAGGATTCTATCAGAATTATTATTTTTCTGTTTTGTAATTTTATATAGTCCCTTTATAATATGTAGATGCTCATATTTTTAAGAAAAGACAAGAGCTTCATTTTAATGTGCTTGTGGTGCTAACATTCAATTATACATTCCTACAATGTAAGTTAATATCCAAATCTGGATCCAAGCAGAAAGTGTCATTCTAACATAAATTTCAAAGCTATATAGGTAGCCCAGAATGTTCAAAAAGAGGAGAGAGTGAGAAAACCTTAAAGGTATTCTGGAGAACAAAGCCAGTATACAAAGAGATGCTAAGAAGACAAAGGTGTCACCAATTATTTTTTAATTTATGTAATGATTTAGTACAATTTATATTACTCATATGATAAGTAGCACCAAATTCTAAATTGTGTCTTTAGGCCTAATTCTTCAACAAATACTTACGTATTCCTAGGGAGTTAAACTATCCAACAACTCATGTTCCTACTAAGATACCAAGTACATTAATTTTTAAAAATTTAGTGTGCCTGAGATCCATAAAACTGTTAGATGGATCAAACTGTTGGGAACAGAGAAGAAAGTGAGGAAATTAAGGACAGAATAAAGAAGAGGGAAAGAGAGAGAGAGAGAGAGAGAGAGAGAGAGAGAGAGAGAGAGAGAGAGGGCCACATACTTGGTCACTTCTGTAACTGACTGTCAGAATTATATCATAATCCCACTCCTAATGGGATGGAAATGTAACTTAATATTAGGCTCAAAGATAAAATAATATAAAATGTTTGCCTATTCTCTGAAAGCCCCAATAAGCCTAAACAATATATTAGCTATTACATAAGGCATAAAACTTACTAAAGATTAGGAAAATAAGAAATGAGTATGAATCATTATTATTGGCAGGGAAATTATATAAAGAAGATCTCTATGGAGCATCATGCAAAGCTGGAATTTCACTATGTGGAGTCGCATAAGTGAATACACGCCCAATACCCCATCCAGTTTGGGAGGTTTTTGTCTTCCAGGTAGCCGATCCCATCTGTTTAAATAAACATTGTCTATGGACACTATCTTAATTAAATACCTTCCCCTTCTCTTTATTTTCTTAAAGTTGGGTGTGAAAGAAACTGCCTGAGCATCATAAATCTATACAATGTCTTGTGCTGTGCTGAATGCCTGGCTCCCAATAGGCAGTTTATGAGTTGTGATGATTTATAGTTTTAATTTTTTCTATAAATTATCATAGATACTATGCAACTGACCATTATTTATAGATAAAACATAAGATAAATAAATAGGTAAGTAGATATATCAATATGTAGATAATCATAATTCTGAAATTAGAATATAATGTTTCCAGACAGTAAGTTTGAAGAAATATATTTTAACCCCTTCTCCTGAGGTATTTTGTAAATTGTTGTTTCATAATTTATAAATTTTTATAGATTAAGTTGTTGAGAATATATGAAGATTGTTTGTTATTCATGGAGTATGCTTATTATCTTACTGTCCACACACAGTTCTTAGGTATTAAAAAATATCAATTCACTTATTGTCCAAGACCTTAACTGCTAATTTATTTGACAAGTTTTGAATAAAGGCTTCCATCTTAGCACATTATCAAAAAGGTATGATAAAAGTATGGCATAGTAGAGGTGAAAGATATTTTAAAGCTGACCTTATAGGCCCAGAGTAAAGATTTCTGACCAAACTTAAAGCAATAGTAGAATTGAAATTAAAACCTATGATTAAATTTCTTATTTTTTCCAGAATACAACATACTGTTTTGCTAAACCACATTATGTTAAGATTCAGTGTTAAAAAAATATCTTTACGTGTCTTACACTAGCCCTACTTAAAAAAATAAAATGTTAAAAAATATTTTCTAGACTATTCTTGAAGACTTATAGTGATTGCTATGCATATTCATCAGTTTATGTGGTGATATATTTCACTTATGGTTGAAATTATTTGGAAATATTTGGTCTACACATTGTAATAATCTTCATATTTGTGAAAATACATTTTTCCAACAAATTTTTTGCAGGAAAGTTTTATTATACAAGAATTTACAGAATCTATATCATCATTATAGTCATTATAATCCTCACTATTAGCATCATCACAATTTTTCCACAATTGATAAATCCCTGGGTTTATTTTGTATGTAGATTTTAAATCAACTCTACTCATATTAGTTGCAAGTACAAACTGGGAATAAGCAGACTTACCTGAGGAGAGACACATTGTTTCTCCTCCCAGGTACTGCAGAATCAACCTGGTTTCCTTTGTGTCTGCAGCTCTGGCTCTCTGAAAGACTATTTAAGGGCCTAATTTTAATTACTTCCTGCCTAACAGTAGTTATTTTGACATCTGCCTGCCTCTGTCCTCTCAGGTTGGTATATTTAATTCCAGGGTGTGTCACTGAGCTTAGGTTGACGTTTAGTGAAGTGAAGAAGAGATCTGAAGTATATTTTATTGTCTCAAATTCTATGAAGACCTGACACAGACACCAATTAAGTAGTCCATTCAAGACACAGTGTGTGCCAAAGTATGTATACATGTGTATCTTTCTTGTTTCAGCACATGTCTTACTTTTTAGGCACGTGATGCCTTCTCTTACCTCCCTAACTTTATGGTTCTCCTCTCATTCCTGAAAGGGTATCTAACATATTTTTTTAAAAAAAAGGCTATCTGATTTTTGCCACAGGAATTTGGAGGATTAAATTCTCAAAGAATAGTAATGTCCTTATTTATTCATATTGTTATATTGAAATACTTTATATCTAAGATCAAGGTCTAAGACCAACATAAAGTTAGTGTTGGTTGAGGGTGGTTTCCTTCTTCATAGTGGACAAATTCTTCCTATATCTTTACATGATAGATGAGAGAAACAAGCTCTCTTAGTCATCTTTTATAAGGATACTAACTGAACTCTCAAGAGAGAGAGAGAGAGAGAGAGAGAGAGAGAGAGAGAGAGAGAGAGAGAGAGAGAAGAGAGAGAGAGAGAGAGAGAGAGAGAGAGAGATTTTCAGGAAATATATATATATATATATATATATATACCTTTTTGTATACAATCACCATCTTTGGGCATCACGTATTTGTGTGTCTAGAAACAAGACAGTTGTTCTCCATGTATGTTTCAGAAGGTTTCATCATCTCATTTCTTTGGTTCAGAATGAGTCTCGTGTTATAGTTGGATTTTTGATTGTTTGTTTCTTGTTTTGTTTTTCTAGGACAGGAATGTGCTATGCAATTTTGTCTGACATCAAAGGCACCGTCCTCCTGTCTCAGCCACTACAGTACAGGGATGCTGGAATTACAGGCATGCACTCTCATGCTTAATCAGAACTTTTTTTAGCCACGACTTTTGAGGAGACTTTCATGTTACCAAATGAAACCTAAAAATCCATGGTCACTGGCCAAAATCACTCATTCTTGGCCAGGACATTTTATAGGAAATCTAAGTAGCACTATTCAACTTATTTCACACATATATCAATTTTAGACTTACATACATAAGATATTTAATCTATTTTGATTTTTGTTAGAATAGATCAGATGCTGCATTCATAAGAATAATTTTTAAATGGAGATCCACATGCCAATTACCTGCTAGAAATATCCATGTAGGAGTCAGGTTGTCTCTTAGATCTAATTATATTTAAACCAAACTCAATAAGTCCCTCAGTCCTTCTTAAAATCTAGTTTTATAAAAGTTTTAAAATACAGGGATCACTAACAATTATCATGTCTTTTTTCATGTGTTGGTCTCGTTACATATACCTCTGCCTTTATTTGAGACAAACAGAGACTATTGGGCTACTTACAGAGCTCCTTACAGAGAATGATATATGCTTTATATTCAATGATATTATAAATATTTAATAGTATACAGTATATTATATACCACATATGATGAAGAACAATCTATTTGATTCCTGATTAATGTTAATCTCTCATATCTTTCTTCTTTCCTTAGTTCTGAAAAATTCTTAGCTTGTCACTGTTTCTGTTTCCTTCATTTATTTTCCTGTTATTTTGACATAATTCTATTTGTTCAAATTTCACACTATGTTTCATATTCCCAGGATGTACTTTGCCTTCTTATCTCCAGATTTTAAAATAGACTAATATATAGGATATACGTACAGGAAAATATCAACATGACACTTTTTCCTTGTCTTCAATGGAAAACTGGCCACCAAAATACAATGAAGAGAACATTCACATGTGGGACATCATTTTTTTAGATTTTTAAAGAACATATAACATCTGCATCAGAAATGGACTTTTTATTAACACTAGTCAGAAGAAATCAGTTGACAAATCCTCTGTTCTAGCTAACACTGACACATGTTTTAAACACTTTTGTTTAGAGAAAGTTTCTGCTGAAAGGGTCAGTAATGAAGCTAGAAATAATACTCTCAGAACACCGTGTTTATGACTCAAAAATGATAATATTGAAAATGAAATTGCTATGGAAATGACATTCCTAATACTATTTGAAATAGTGAATTTATGAACTCAGTCTATAGAGTTTTAGTTTTTAGAAAAAGTGAGATAAAAGCAAGAAAAAAAGACACATGTCAAAATGAAGTAGAAGAAAAGAAACATGTCAAAGTCCATACAAAGTTTAACACTCTGTACAGTCTTTAAAGCATTCTTACAAAGAACATGTCCACCATGCCTGGCTTCCGGTGATATGGAAATAATAGAGGTTTCCTGCTTGCAGGTTGCAGAAGTGGTCTATATGTAACTTCTCATTTGGGGAGAAAATGCTAAGTGGTGTTCTTTGAACTTAAGAATTTGGAAGATCAACATGCTGCTTGCTACACAGCACCATAAACAGACTCCTGATTCTTCCTCAGTTGGCTTCATTCATGCTGCTTAATATAGTTCTTCCAACAATCAACTGGGAGGTTTTCCTTCTAAATGAAAAGTTCTGTCTGTTCATTCACAAAATAGGATCCATCAGGATCTTAGAGCATTCTGAGTACTGTAGATTAACTCAATTTCTTTTCTGAATAAAAGTACAAAATTTATTTCCACTGATTCAAGTTATAGCTAGATAATTCTACTCAAGTATATGTCTTTGTGATGCTTTGGTCTCCATAATATTCAATCAGTATTCAGAAGCTGGGAGATGACAATTCTTTGCATCTACAGCTTATATGTATTTGGATTTGGGTTTATAGGGACATATTTACAGTCATGTTTTTGAAAGCCCATTTATTTATTTATTTATTGGTACCAGGGATTGAACTCACGACCTTACTCTTGCCAGGAAGGCCCTGATGCCACTAAGTCAAATCCCCAGCCATTTTGTAAACACATTTAATAGAGAATTAAGTAAGCACAAAAATAAGATGATGATAACTGAATCCATTTTAATCTCAAAAAAATCTCAAGTACCATAATTCCTATAGTCAATTTTATTAAACAAGTTTGTCAATGACTTCAGTATATTTCCAGTTAATTACTTATTCATTTGTGTAAATTAATTTTATACGTAACTTAATATTACGACTGATCAATTTTCCTGGTCCTGCATTGGTTCCTTCACGAGTAACATCTTCTATTAGCCTTCTAAAATAGTAATCTGCAGACAGTTACGAGGCATATTTACTCCACCTTTGTTAGAAAAATAGTGATTAGAAACTAATTTTCTGATATGATAATAACACTTTATTCTTACTTATATCTGGATCACTCTTGTGTTCACACTGCTGGCATTTCCAGTAGTCATCTGAATGATGCTCTCTCTTCCCTCCAACATTAGACAGATACTTTGCTGTCTCCTACAAATACAAAACTTAAAATTGATAGTCATATATTTTCCAGTTTTGTGACTATTAGTAGTTACCAAAGTATATTAAATACATATTTTAACGTAATCCTTTTATATGCCAGGTGGATGTACCATAACTTTCTTAATACAAAATAGTTCTAAATTAATTCATTTTCCCCATTTCTTTTTACTTTTCTCTTTCTGACTTTGGTTAATTGTAAATGTGAAAATTTAGCTTTCGAATAGGAAAACTTTTCCTACCATTAGACTGTTTTCATTGCTGTTCACTTTTTTGGACTGTTACAAATCTAGGCTCTGCCTCTATGAGAATAGAAACTCCCAGAGCTACTTTATGAAAACCAGCATCAGCTCTGTCTGGACATTTGCAAAGGCTTTTTCAGAGTTTAAAATTTTGCCAATATGCATCTATTCCAGTTTATCTCTTACAAGTCATTCTAGATAACATATAATAACATGATACTATGATTTTCTTCCTCAGTAATCTGCAATGGCTTTTTTCTGTTTACAAACTAAAACCCAGAACAATTAGAATTTTTGTATCGATCTTTGAAACTAACCTGGGAGTTTGCACTAAAGTTCTGGCATTTTCACTTTCATAGCTTACAATCCAAGTGTAATTTATTGCAGTTTTTATTTATACTACATAATACCACAACAGCAAGATGTTGTCCATATTGAATTTAAGTAGAGTGTTCTCCAATTTTGCAAGTAAACTCTGACATAAACTTCAATTGTATCTTTTATAAATGCTTCCTGTTTTCCCTGACATGTATAAATGCTTCTTTATCTGAGTTCCTACCAGCTTTGTCTGTGCAAGCACTAGATGCCCAACAATTAGTCCTACTGTACCACATTTCATCCACATTCATCCACGTTCAGTGCAGACCTATTTATGGTTAGTCTTTTGTCCTAAAAATGTATTCATGGCATTTCTCCATGTGGCTTTGTGAAATGTGTTGAGGCATTTCACCAAAGTTGATGTGATCAGCAGATGGATAGGCAGTTTCTGTCAGGTATTGAGTTTTCACAAGAATCAGGAATCTGTCTTTTATCAACACATAACCAGATATCAGCTGATGCTCAATTCAAACTAAATCGTTAATAAAGACTTTGCAAGTACTTATGACATAAAGTACTTAATGAACATACCTAGGTTCTTAGTTTTTTTTAAGAAAAGGAAAGTGTGTCATTTTGCTGATAAAGTTGATGCTACTAATTCAGCAGGTGGAAAGTGTGGACTTGGGGACAGAAGTTCTCCTCAGCTCTCAGATGCAAATATTATATTTGCTTGATACCTCCCTGTGCAGCCTCTCTTGGAAACATCAGTAAGATTTGGAAGAATGAACAAAGTAGTCAAGCAAGGGAGAGATTTATCTTTATAAGAACTGCTAAACTTCATAGACAATAATAGTTGCAGCATAGATAATAATAGTTTAAATATCAAATAGTAAAAATGTCATAAACATGTTCTATTAACTATTAATATTAATCCTAAAAACACATTATTACTTCTGATTTTATCAATAAAATCTCAGCCTCATGCCACTTGAGTAACCTCATCATAGTTACACATTAAAAGCTAATGGGACAGACTTGAATTATTTTAATGCAAAATTCATGCCTTTTAAAAATGTATTATAAAACTCTAGCCATTCAGCTATATTGTATTTGGAATGAAATTCAGTGAAAAGTACATATTATAGAGGTGGTAGTGGTGGTTGAAGGAGAAATAACAGTAAAAATATTAGCAAGATATTTGTCATTTTACTGCTCATTATAGACCACTAAAATGACAAATATTTGAGTGAGTCCACATTAAAAATATCAAGTAGATAGTACACTTTTAATAAGATAATTCTTTCATGAACTTCATGTACATCTTCCTTACCAGGTTTTTCTTTATCAGGCATGTAATCTATTCATAGTTTCTCTTTCTATTTACATATCACTGAGCTCTTTTTGAAAAAGCCTTTGGATTCAAAATACTCCTTTAGAATGACTTGTTATGAAATAATTTAAAATCATTCTTTGTCAGTCAAATGGACAATACAGTCCCCCTATATTTGAGAGAATGGCTTTATATAGCCAAACTAATCTCTAAGAATATATTCAAGAAGAATCACTTTGAAAATGCAGCAGGTTGTATTCATCAAAGCACAGCCAAATGATAGTTTCATTTGATTTTAGGATCACTGAATTTATAGTAGTTTCATTAGATGGCAATATTTGAAAATGCGAGATATTATCAACCATGCAAGCTCAGGGAGTAGCTGTAAGTGTATCAGACTTATTTAGAAGAAAATTATAACTAGTTCTGTAACATGATGAAATAATCCAATGTCTTTGGACTCCATTCTTCTATAGCCAAGTGAAAGGATTTTATTTATCTACTTATTTCTTTGCTACCTGGAATCAAACTCAAAGTTGCACTTGCCAAGTAGGCACTTGTGCTGCTGAGCTAAATTCTCAGCCACTGGTTAAAGGATTTTAGTTCTTTGTCTTTCTCTTGTTTCCTTACATTTTCACTACAATTATCTATGGGAGAGTTAGAAAAGCATATGTCTAAAGTCAGAACTATATAAATTATGGAATGAGAATGAAGACATTTAGGATGCAAAATAATATACTTTCATCTTAATAAAGCCATTATTTTAATCTTTGTATAGTTATTTTCTACATTCAAAAAACGTGTTTTCAAACTGCATAACTGAAATATGCTTACTTTTCTAAATTTTAAAATGCTGTTTCTTTCTACTGCATTATATTTAAAACAAAAGTAAAAAAATAAGTTCATTTTTGAGCACTTAACATAAAACATTGTCTCTTTTCTTTGCATAAAGTCTAACTAAATCATTTATGAAATTGTCCATTAAAACAATTCAGTACCTATTATGTGTTAGTCACTTTTACAAATAAGGTTGATGCTAATCATTCAGCAGAAATGAAAGTGTAGATTTTCATTTTATAGATGGCATAAAAGGAAACTTTCAGAAGTTTCAGTTAGGCAAAAATGAATTAGTCCTCGATTTATGCTCCACAGCATAGTGCTAAAAGCCAACAATGCTATATTGTTCATGTAAAATTTAAGAGTATAGATATCACGTTAAATATTTCTAATACCAATACACACATGTACAGACACAAAAAGGGACACAAGGAAATTTGGAGGACTAACTGAAATGATGACAGTTCCATGAATATATGAATTGCATAATTCCAAACCTCTCAAATTTTATACACCCTATATTTCCAGTTTTGTCCATCAGTGGTGTCAACAAAGATGTTAAAAACTCTCAAATTACAGCAAATAAAAATTGGAGACTTTAGGAATGTAGAACACTTTCATGTCTTCCCATACCTTGCCACTACCACATTGGTATGGTAATGGATTTCAACTGAAAGAACCATAAGACTCCATGTATGAAGGATTTGGTTTTTATAAAAGCACAAAGACAACTGGTGTAATGGACACTTGTAGAACACTTTATTCAATATTAGCACAACAATCTTCCTTTCCAATCTAATGTAGATAATTCTCCAAGACAGACTGTGTGCTGGGTCATAAAACAATTTAGCAAAGTAAAAGAACAGAAATTATGTTCTCTCATCTGGATTGAATTTTGGCTCTCAATTGCAATAATTGAAAAAGACAGCTATGTGCAACACAGGGCAACAAACTCCAAGAAAACTGGGCTATTTTGCCAGCTGAGTTTTAGACTTCCAGCCTCCAGAGTTGTGAGGGAAAAGAAGTTCTTAGATTTAAGCTATGCAGTGTATGGTATTTTACTAAGGAAACTTCAACAAAATCTTATACTATCAGATACAAGGAAGATAAACTAGAGATCAATAAGAAAAAATAATAGGTACAAAATTTCAAATATTTGAATTTTGAAAATTTATTCTAAATAATATGCATGGCAAGAAGAAATATTAAGAGAAATATTTGGAATTTTGGAATAATGCAACATGTTTTTTTGCTAATGATAATAAAAATGACACAGAATGGTTTGATAGTTTATTGTATAACTATATATATATACCACGTAATCTGGCAATCACATTCATTTGTGTTTACCCAAAGCAGTTAAAAATTTGTATCAAAACAAAACCTTGCATAGATGTTCAAAGCATCTTTATTCAAAACTCCCCAAATCTGGAAGTTACTAAGGTGTCCTTGGAATGCACAGATAATAGAATATTATTCAACAGAACAAAATAAGCAAAAGTATCAAGCCATGAAAAAATGGGTGAAGCTTAAATATCAATTAGGAAGTGAAAAAATCAATCTGAAAAGTGAATATTGTTTGAGTACAACTATATTGTTTTCTGGGAAGGAAAAAGTTATGGAATCAGCAGAAATAAGTGTTTGTCATGGGTTTAGGATAGAAGAAGATGAATGAAAAGGCAGAGCACATGAATTTCGGGTCAGAGAAGCTACTGCATACAGTACAGTAATAATGAATACATGTCATCATGCACTTGCCAGAAGTCAGGAAATGTATAGCAACAAAAGTGAACCTGAACTCTGGACCTTAGGCAATGATCATGTCTCAGTGTAATTTCCTTAGTCATAACTAATATACTATTTTTAATTTGAAGGCTGGAAAAAGGAGAAGATTCTCATATGTGAAGAGGATATTTTCAAATATCTCTGTATCTTCACTTAATTTTAATATGAATCTAACACTTTTAAAAATATAGTATAATTTAAAAAATTGAAACTAAATTAAAGCATGTGAGATTCTGCAAAACCATGCTTCAGAGTGAAGTGTAAAGTATTAAATGTGTATATTAGAAAACAATATTGATTGAATAATTAAGCTTGCACGTTAGAAACTAGAAAGGAAAGAATAGTCTACTTTCAAATAAGAAGAAAAGAGATAATAAGCATTGGATTAGAGATCAATGAAACTAATAGCAGGAGAAAGAAAATATCACCAAAACTAAAAGCTGACATTTTACTTTATGTATTTATTTATTTGCTGTTTTTTTTTTTTTTTTTTTTTTTGAGACAAGGTTTCACTGTGTAATCCAGGCTGGCCTTGAATGCATGGCAATCCTCCTGCCTCAGCCTCTCAATGCTGGGATTCTAGGAGTATGCCACCATATCAGGTTAAAAGTGGATGCTTTCAAAGCTAGAAAAAGTTGACAGTCTATAGCTAAACTAACAACCAAAACTATAATAAAATGACACAAACTACTAATACATGAAATAGAACAATCATTACTGATCTTGTAACAATTAAATGGGTAATAAAATAAGTTGATGAACAACTATATGACTGCAAATTTCAAAACTTTGGTAAAATAGATCAATTTCTTGAAAGACAAAATCTATAATAATTCATACAAGAAAAGTACATTACCTAAATAGTCAAATTAATTTCAGAGATTGGATCAGTATGTAATGAACTCCCCAATAAAAAGCACCAAATGTTGAAGAATTCAGAGGTGAATTCTGCAAAATATTAAAGTACAATGATAGCAATTCTTTGTCACCTGTTTTAGAAAATATAATGAAAAGAAATCCTTCTTAACTCATTCAGTGAACCCATAGTACATAACACCAAGACAGACAAGAAAGAGAACTGCAGACCAACCTCTTTCATACCAGAATGAAAAAATCCTCAACAAAATATTAAAAAGCTAAACCCAGCGATGGATACAAGCTGTTCTATGTCACAACCAGTGGGATTTATTCCGGAGATTTATGCAAAGCTAATTGAACAACTGAAGATCAAGTAATATAATTCACTACATCATCAACCTAAAGAAATGCAATCAGCAGATCTTGCCAATTTTGTATGAAAAAGCATTTACTAAAAATATACTACCTATGTGATAAAAGTTGGCAGAAAATTAGGAATAGAAGAGGACATTCTTTACTTGATTAAATACAAAATCTCCCAAAATTCTATAACCAAGATCATGCTTCATAGTGAGAAGTTAAAAGTTTTCCTGTAGGATCAGGAAGACAGAGATGTTCCCTTTTATGATTACTAGTTCAACAGAATGCTGAAAGTCTTGAAAACAGCAGAAAGATAAAGAAAGGAAATAAATTGTGTAGAAGGAAGAAAACTATGTTTATAGTTAAAAAATTGTTTATGTGAAAAATTCTAAAAAAGGCAAACAGACTCCTCGAATAAGTTTTTACTGCAAGATTCCAGCATAGCTATTAATACCTGAATGTCTTATTATTTAGGAGGCTATGGAGTTCCAGGAAGAAATGCAACATGAACTGCGACAAGAGAATCTTGATAGTTCACGAGACAGCACAGAAGGAAATGGAATGGGAGAGGGTATGTTAATCTAAGTATCTTTGGGAAGACTGGCAACCATAAAGCTAAAGGCAAAAAGAACTGCATACAGAAGTGGAATAGAATACCACTTCCCAAAATAGGTATTAGTGTGCAAGCTAATACTTTTGCAAATGTTATTCTAATATACTAGATTAAGGAAATTGGGTAAATGATTGTAACATAGCAGAAGATACACTTATTATTAAGTAGAAGTTTATAGTCAATCAAAAGGAAGAAACTGGAATGACCTATATGATAGAGGATTAAACATTAATGTAAACCCAGGTTTAGTTTTACTATAGACTTCAATTGTTATCTACAGAAATAGTTACAGATATATTTCCTTGTTTGTATATGTGACATGGTTTCTTTTCTTGTCATCTAAGAAGGACTAAAATAAGCAATGAGCATGTTTAGTATCTAGATACAGGTTTCTGAGTTCAAGGGAGGGAGGTATGAAAATAAAAGAGAAATTTTCCAAGTTCACACAGCATATAGAAAAATAACAGCAGTATTTTCAAGTTCGTTTAGTTTGGCCAGCATTGAAGAAATAAGAATGAAAATGCATTTAAAGTCAAGCTTTCAATTAAAATCTGAGCAGAAGTGTTTTAATTCTATATGAGGCTTCTAAGGAGCAGTAAGGAAAGTTAGGAAGGGACTAGAAAATGAGACAGCTCTGGCTGAGAACATAAAAGCAGAGCTCAGATTGAATAAAAGGTGAAGACAAAGTGTCTTCCACACTCTCCTTTCCAGATAACTCTGTAGGAACAAGGACTGAACATTTCCTCATGTAGCGTCTAGGGCTATCTTGTTTAAAGCTCTGGTTTATGTCTGTTTATCTAGTTGCTAACTCTTCCTTTCTGTGGAAACTATTCTGTGACCTTTGCTTCTGTAAGTTTTTTAGATGTATGATGTCTTTATAATCTACCTTGTCTCTTAACATTCATAGGTATCTTTTTTTTTTTTTTTTTTTTTTTTTTTTTTGCTTAATGCCTTTCAACCACAAACCTTAGACTGAAAGCCACTGCCAAATGTGGTGGCCAGGAGATCCTCTCATTTTTCACACTCTCATGATTCTAGGGGATGTATCAATGTGTAAAAATGATGACTTGGCCTCAGAGTAGTGTTCAGTGATTTCAAAGACAACAAATATTAAAACAAAGAAAAAAATTCACATTCTTATGGAAGAACTAATTCATTATTACATATTTAAGATCGTGATATATTTTTTCTACAGGAGTCTGTGGTACTTTGAAAAATATTTCAGTAGTCTTTCTTTTGTAGTCTAACCAGACCATTAAAGGGGACTAGATGAATTCTGATCATTCTGGCAAGACCTACAAGAATTATCATGAGTTTAGAAAAATACGTCTATAATTAATGCTTATATAAGTTACTTACAAGCTGTATCCTTGAACATATTTTCTAATCTGAGATTGAATATCTAACAACAACTGTTATATTAATAGCCATTTTGTGCAATTGTGTTCAGAAATACATGTTCAAAGTATTTCCTAGAGCAGAACTGTAAAGGATAATTGTTTTCTAAAGTCATTTTACCTTTTAAATGTGTAAATCATGCTCTTTTATATTTATTCAAATATCTATGACATTCTTGTAGGCATTACAATGACTCAATAGCAGTTGTAAGAAAGATTTTTTTTCTTTTTGTCAACACCCTTATAACCAGGATTCATTCATTCAGCTTAGCTTCTTGGAAAGTATTTAATATGTCTTTAATATTTGTAAAGCAAATAATGAAAATTCATTGAATTCTTGTTACTTCAGAAGCTAAATTTTTATTTTACAATAAGGGGAACTTTGGAAGTAAGGTTATGTGGAACTTTGAAGATGAAATTCAATGCAAACCATAAAAAACATAGTCCTTTAAGTGTAGCTGCTAGAAAAATTATGTCCAACTAACTTAGGGCAAAAAAATACTTGCTGCGTGTAATTCCATATGTCACTGCATGAGCTGTTACCTAGTTCTGCAACATTAGTTTCTTTCCATCACTCTCCTTACAGCAATTTCTAGTGCAACTCTTTTAGATATTGGTGAACCTTCCTAAATAATGCTTTTCCTGCTGTCACTCAGGTCCCATTTAGTGTTCAGCTACTGACTACACTAAGCACATGATGTCATTCCATTTGTAGAGTTCAATCCAAATTAACTACAGTACATTGCTTGCATTCTGAGTCCTGTTAACAACTATGTGTTATTGTTACAGAAAATTTGTTTGTACTTTCATTCATTTAATTGTCCATTCAAATCCATATGTGCTTGTTGCCTAATAATGTTCACATAGTTACTAGAACACTGAAATATAAGTTTACAGACTGGAAAAAAGGCAGAAGTGAAACATACCTACATGCATATGTTAAATTTATATATACACAAGTGAGATATAACAGAAATAAGCATAAAAGAAGGCATGGCATATCACTGTCTTAGAGGATCTTTTAAGATTTACATGAGAAAAAACATTACCAAGTATGCAGAAATAAATAGTTATGAATGCCATATTACAGTGGAAGAAAATCTTGCAAGAAATAAGAATGGGGGCTGGGGTTATATTTTGAAGACAGAATGAATGTATTTTGAAGAAGTTTCAACCCAAAGTTCTGAAGGGTCAGAAGCAACAAATTTATACATAGAATCCTCAGGAGAATCAAGATCCAGGCACTGATTAGTTTTAAAAGTTAGAAGACGTTTTAAGAAGAGGTGGAGAAAATCCTTCTTAGGAAGTGATATGGTGTACCTCATGTGTTCTCCTGAAAGAGTGAGTGTCAAACTGTATTATGTAGCTTTATTAAATTTACTGACTCTCAAACTTAAATGAAAGTCATGGTAGTGATCAGAGAATGGCAGGGGAATAAAACTGAGACCAGGGCCGGACAGTGTAAGTCATATTCCACATGTTCTCACCCAGAGCTGAAACGTCAGCAGTTAAAAATACCTCAAGAGAGATACTAGGAAGATTACTTTGAAAGTAATTGAGCAATCTTAAAAGGTAATCTCTATATATAGTATCTATAAATCAATCAGAAAAAATCTAAATTATTAACCCTACAGATAATCATACTAGTAAACAGGTCTGTTTACCAGTGCATATTAACTCTAAATTTCTAAATTAGCATTTTAGCACCTTACTCTTAACACAAAAATACAATATATATTGTGTTCTTGTAAATGAGTATATATATATATATATATATATACTCATTTAGACCAAGGAAGAAAAGGTACCTTAACTGTATATGAAGAGAAATGGACAGTGAAAGAGCAGTTAATAGAAAACTATCAATAGATATCAAAGATCAAAAGTAAGTGAAATAAAGTCAATGACAGTTAAAAGTTTTGAAATCCTTTAGGAAACAGGACTTCAAAATAGAGCTGACAATTTAGAAACTTTGCTATGAATAACAATGTATTGTTAGTGACACAACAAAATATTACTTTCTCCTGCATCTCAGTATTCCAAAGTAAGTTCCTTTTTTCACATTTTCTAGGCCCTTTTTATACACCTTCCTCATTCCTGTCCTTGTTACAGAGCTGTAACTGATTAACTGTGTGTCCTTTGCACCATTTCCTGTATTCGCTCTACTCTGCAAACAATGTATGCTAATAAAAATATCACTGGCTACAGTTCTTTTAAATCAATCTATGCCCAGCTCTCTCTAGTCTTGCTTTCATTTTGCACCTTTTTTTATCTAGATTTTTCTCCAACTTCCGTAGACTTTATTTTAATTATATTGCTTCTTTTTAAAAATTATACGTGTCTCCTATGGTAACTACTATTAAGTCAGGTTATAAGGTGGTGAAGTACTAGGTTGTTGAAACAGTCATGCTGTGACCTCTATTGTTATATTGTTATGTCCTGTTTTATCTCAATCTCCCCCTTATTGTTTCAAAAAAAAATATTTAGTCATTTCTTATGTTTGTCTTAATTAAAGAAAAAATTCAAAAAAATTAGGATATATAAATAGTAACTCTTTTCGATTTCCTATTAACTTGTTTTGAAGTCCTGTAGTACTCCCACGATCTTGTTTTGACTGATTAGACTCTGTTCCATTCTATATGATAGTATCAAGTTTGAAGACATAGGCAACTACTTTGAAGACAATAAGATTCACTAAGATACCCATTCTGGTTTGACTATTGTCTTCTTTGGAAGTCCTGTAATGTTTACAATGCCTAAGTTTTATTGGTCTTGTTCTCTACTGTTTTGTCCAACTTTATAATATCTAATAAGATAGACAATTCTTTTTAAGGAAACAAGGGACAACGTTGATAACCATTGTTGATAAACTTGTACTCTGTTCTACACCATGTGCTATGTCTATCCTTGGTATTGACTGACAGCTTTGTTTTGTCATATTTGACTGTATTATTCCCCCCCCCCAAAGAAAGTAATAAGCACTAAGGAGTAATAAAATCCAAGATGTGTAAATTTTGTTGTAAAAAAGAGAGGGAAAAAAAAAAGAAAAAGAGCTCTAACGGATATAACAGCAAGTGTGTTTGGGGGTGTTAAATAGCTGACTTTATCAATGTTTTTGGAACATTGAACACAGCTGTTTGCAGTCTCCCTGTTTGAATGTCCACCTTGTGTTCTTTGATACTGTGATTTGAGGAACTATTTTCAAGAAGATAGTGTGTAATCTACTAGCAGGTAATTTCTTACTGGTATGTTTTTTTGTTTTGTTTTGTTTTGTTTTGTAGTTCTGTATTGCGTGTACCCTTACGCCGCTTTGGTTTGTTTTGTGTTTTTCTCTTTTTCCTCTTAAATAAAAAAATTAAAAAAAAATTATACGTGTCTCTAAAAAAGGAAAGCCAGATATTCTCACAGCTAATTTGAAGTCTTTCCCCCAGAGATCACAATAATCATTTTTTACATTTAAGGCCAGATGTTCCACTGGGCAAAACCAGCTTGACTCTTACTACCTCCAATCATTTGGGCAAAATATTGACTTTTCTGCCACTGTATATTGAAAATATTTCACACACTGAAACCTAGACGAGAAGGCTTAGTTCATCAACTGATTATTTATACCCATTCTGGGAAAACCATAAATAATCTATAAATGTTCTTAACCACCCACGAAACAATAAACTATTGACAGTTCTGTCACAAGAGCCTCATTAAAATCATAGGATAGCAGAGTTCCAACTTCAAATCATCATTTTTTTTCCAGATTTGCAATTTTAAAATCACTGTTAAGGCAGAAAACACAGAATTCTCCTGTGGAACTACGATTTAGATAATAAATCTCGGAAGCAAACTTTCCGCTTTTGTGTCAAAACATTAGTATCTATTAAATACTATGCAGAGAATCATAGCCAGTGAGTTTTAATTAATTTTGTCTTAAGAAAACTAATTGTTTATTGTTTTAGCTTTAGGCTGTTTCCCTGAAACAACAAATCAAATGTTTATTTAGAAGAAATACTGAATTTCATTTCAGAAATACTGAAAGTCCCTGATAACATAGGATTTGGCTTGAGAAGGACTATTTAGAAGATTTGATGGAGACGCCAAGATTTACTTGAAAATTGCTTAGGAACATTTTTATACTCAGTCTACACAGCAATATTATTATTATTATTATTATTATTATTATTATTAACATAAATGGAGATTTATTAGTGCTGTAAGAGGAGGGGAAAATGACTACAGAACTTTCTGGTAATGAACTGGGTATGCACAAGGTGAAAATCTTGCAGATACTTAGAGAAGAAATAAGTCATTCAGTCAAACAAAAACAAATAGCAAAAGCAAAAAACAGTCTGTGGTAAAGAGTCAGGGATTGCCTTTTTAATGAATGTACTCCCCACTAATTCAGAAGTAACTTTCAAGGTGTGCTTGGAAGGCTGTTATGTGGGGTACATGGAGGCTCCCAGTAGTTAGGGATAAAGTATTCATTTCCTTCCACGTGGTTCATTTTCATGGACTGAAAATAGTACCATTAAAATTTGATTCTGGTAGAAATGCATATCACTCAAAATAATTCATTTTGCAGTCAGATTTATGGTTTGATACATTTTTGAGCATAAATATATGCTAAAAGGAAGAGAATTGATGTCCCATCCACTGAACTCAGGACTTTCAGTAATTTTTATATAAAAATCAGCTTATATGAGTAAGAGCAGCATGAAGGAGCACATATTTTCAATATACTTCAGAAGTTCTAGAGAACAGAGTTTGGGTTTCAGTATTTCTGGCAAGTTAAGATTAAAGAAACCATATTTATTGGTATCTAAGCAGCTAACCTGACAAATAAAAACATAAGACTAGTTGTTCTCCAGGTGAATTTTTTTCAATGTGGAAATCAAATTATACTGTGTGACTAAAAGTGAAGGATGAATTGTGAGATACTGAGCCGGAGGAGAATTGCAATCCCTTGATTCCCTGTGGTGTACGTGCATCATATACTTCTTTGACTATCAGGGACGGCCTACCTGGATTCTTCCCATTTTCACTAGATGTGTGATTTTAGGCAAGCTTCCTAACTTTTCTTTTGTTTCCCACCTATAAAATGGTGACAGTTGCAGTATCTAATTAATAATGCAAAGATGAGTGTCCATCTGATAATATAATTAGATTAAATCCATTCATATACAAAATGCTTGCAAGAGTATTTCTACTATTAGGCACATTCAATGAATATTAACAATTACATATGTTCTATATATTTCTTTGATTCTTTGTAATAACCCTCTCCATACCTACAGTGGTTTTTTTTTCATTGTTGTTGTTTGGTTTTAAGTCAAGTCAGGGTTTAACACATATGAGGCATGTGTTCTACCACAGAGTTGGCTTTCTTTGATAATTGAAAAAAGTTCCTCAGTCACTTGATGGTTTGATATTTTAAAGAGTGACAGAATCAAAATTAGAGTTTTTTGTTAGTCATTGCGTAACCAAAATCTAGGTATATATATTCTTGATGAATAACAGATTCTGAATAGAGCAAATAAATTAATGACTATGTATCATCAAAGGCTATGTGATAAAAAGTAAGAGTGACAAGGATAAAAATGGATTCTACATGGGAAAGCAGGAACATATACTAATAAAATAAAAAATAAAATGAATTTAAAAATCAGGAAAATCTGTTTTTGTGTATCTTTATAATCTTCAAGAACTTTTATTATTTTCTTTAAAATTAAAATGACCAATCCACTTTTCAAATACCTTTAACTTCATTGTCCTGATCTTTACACTTACAGAAATTGCTACTTTTTCTCCAAAGTCTGCACTTTTTTGTAATATACAACATTTAGTTATTATCAGACAGGGTATACTCAAAATCCTTTAGTGTATAAACATTACAGGATTACTATTACTAAAATAAAATCAGGCTTCAATAGGCAAAACAAATCAGTATGAGTACAAGCAGTTTTGCCTTGTATCCAACCATTATCCTGATCTGGATAGTAAGTAGGGATCTTGATATCTTGCTACATAAAAATGTAAAGCTGGAAGCATCATGATAGCAGCACAAATATTCTATCTCTTTTTCTTGTTGCTAAGATATGGTTACTATGACAATAGTCATTTGTTCTACCAATTTGATTTCTACTAGTAGGAATTCATGTTCCACATAATGTCTCTGAACACTTTTGTCATTATAATAAGGCCTTATCAATTTCCTACCACTTTAACATTTTACAATTGTTGAGAATTGAAATTAGATACAAATAAATATTTAGTATTTGTCACATATATTGAAAGTATCTGTGCCAGACATCTTTACATATACTTTTCCATTAATCCTTAGTGACAGTCCTAGAAGTCATATTTTATTAACTAAGTTCTGCAGATAAGTAGATGAAGACACAAGGGAACAACATTGTTTGAATTTACATATCCAACAAAAGATAACACGAATATAAATGTGTATATCTTCTTAAACCACGCATTTTCTAAACAAAATGTTGTTTCAGTTAATTGTTGCAAAAATTAGAATAAGTAAAATCACAAGAATAATGCAATCCAAGATGGCTTTTGAAGACACAGCTTTGCAGTAGTTCTGATGTATATTTTACTTGATTTTATCAACATTACTCAGAAAACTGGTTGTAATCATATTCATATTCATTTTTAATTGTCAGTGCAAATTGAATCTAGTACGTGGTATTTATATTTTTATTTTTCTTCCATAATATGCTCTATACTTTAAATACACAGAAGAAAATGTATTTAAAAAAAAAAAAACTTTTGTAGTACAGATTGAATGTAGAACATGATATGGCAATCAAGTTTTTTCTACTTATAAATTTAAACAGTTTCCAAATATAAAAATGTCAGTATAAAGTTTTGTTTAAAAATAGTAATTTAGGGGCTGGGGATTTAGCTCAGCGGCATAAGCGCCTGCCTTCAAGCAGGCAGTCGTGAGTTCAATCCCTGGTACCGATAAAAATGAAAAAGACAAAAAAAAAAAAAAATAGTAATTTATCCCAAGTACCAAAAATTGTAATATTTACTAAAAATGTTATTTTTACTAAAATACAAGAACATATTATTTTCTTCATTTTATGAAAGAAAAAATTGTGTCACAGATATTTATTTAATAATGAATCAAGTCTTGCATAAATATCTAAAATCAATCATGTGATTTCAGACTCTGTGTTGTTAATCATTATATCATGACAAGTTCATATCAAGAACCAAATATTGAGCATAGAATATAGAGTATAAAATGAGCCAAAATTGAGTTTTGTCTGAAAAGCCAGATGAAAGAGAACTGAGATTGCTAATGATTAGTAATTCAGATGACCTTTTAAATTTTAAACAGCAAAAATAAAAAAATAACAATAAAACAGAGTTTCAAAACAGGATAGTAGGATAATAACAATAACCAACACACTGTGTATTGTTATATTCACAGTAGTGGTTCAGAGTACAAGACATGAGCATAAAACATTGTCCAAAAAATTTCTAGAACAAAACTATCCCCTGAATGAACTAAGAGAAACCAACTGTTTAACTATTTTAAAAGTCTTATGCAGATGATTTTTTTCTCACTAATGAACTTACATACAATGAATGTCTCTAAGGGAATAAATGCATTAATGTGAGTAAATACATCACTGAGAATTGACTCTGGACTATGTACATACACATACCTTATAACAATTGTTTTATTTAATACTTAGAACAATCCTTTGAGGCACTTAAAAGTATTGAGTAAATTTCCAGGGTGATGGTAGTTTGATCTTGACAGTCTTACGCTCTTAACTACACTGCTGCCTATGATATGTTTCATGCTAAACTTGCAGTTTGGAAGTACAAAATTGAACCTGGAATTAAATATAGATGCAGTGTCTGCATAGTTTGCCCTGTGGATCTGAGCAGAACAAATCACTGCTTAAATTTAAATCAGAAACAGTTAAATGACTTTTCTAATTTTTTGCTTATTTGAGGTATCCCTTAAGCTCTGGCTTATAGTTGATGATAAACCCAAGAACTAAATTTTGAGTTGTCATCCCAAACAAATCACGTATATATGATAAAAACATAATGTATTTCCAAATAGCAATATAATCAGAGCTGGGAATGGCAGTACCATCATGTACTCTCAGTTACTCCAGACACTAAAGCAAGAGATTTTTAAACCCATGAGTTTGAAATGCACTAGGCAACACAATGAGACTTCATCCTGTGTGTGTGTGTGTGTGTGTGTGTGTGCGTGTGTGTGCGTGTGTGTGTGCGCACGTGCACGCATACTATACATTCTATACACACGTATAGAAAAGCTAATTCATTTATATAACTGCGTAAATATATGTTTTTATGCCTTATTTTGCAATCAAAGGTTTGTAGCAACATACACAGAAACATTCATGTCACGACAAACAAACAACAGTATTACACAAGGCTTACACCCATGTAATCTAGGTTTCAGTAACACTGAAGGTACACGCAAACCAGAATTAGCTAATTAATATTCCATTGAAGGATTTCTGGAATCTCTTAGAGGGAACTAATGGGGTAGTGTACTGATACAAGTGTGAGAAAGTTTCAGAATACAGCTGTTCTTTAGTAGCAAATGTTTCCTGGGATGTCGAATTTTTTCATTAAGCTTTGATCCCATTTTAAAAAATTGCAGGTTCCTTGGGACATTAGGGCAGTTCTTGCAGTCTGGGATGGCAGACCAAATCTTTCTGGGCTTGATTATCTATTTCAAGTTCCGTGGTAGTCAGCTGGAGACTACTGACCAAGGATGACCCTAATCAGGCTGACACTCAGATTCTCCTGGAATACTTTGTGGTTTTAATTCCAACTGGATATCCAACCTTTCACTTTATGGCAATAGCAGAGTTCCAGAAGTAGCAAGACCTCATGAATCTGTGTTTGTTGCACAAGTCTTTATTTCCTTGAGGCCTTTACTAATGTCTAAGTAGATGAAGAAAGTATAAGGTCATTCCATTGCTACTATGGGAGGACATCCAAAGGGGAGGAATAATTTGTATTCCATTTTTACAATCTTGTCACATTCTTATCACAAACTTGACACTAACTGAAATGCATCAGCCATTGGTATTAGCTAAATTTAATGGAAAGAGCACTTCTACGATGAGCGGATTCTACACTTGCAGTAGTTTATTGCTCTGAAGTTTTTTTGGGATAATGAAAGAATTAACTGATTACAGCACTATGAGGGAGGTAATTTTTAAACAAAGAGATAATGGGATAGAGGTAGAGACAACTAAATAATAATATTATCCTTTATACTTATTTTGAATAACCAACATGGCTTGAACCAAGAATCCATTCCCAATTTTAAAAGCAAGTGTTAGTATCTATGTTATAAAGCATTTTTCTTTCCTTCATCCTCAGTTTAAGCTGTAAGAAAAAGATTAAATGGGTTCATTATTTAGTAAGGGGAAATGAAGTCACTCAGAAAGATTAGCTAAGTAATAAGTAATCTATAAAAGTTAGTTATTTCAATATTAATAGAAATTTTCATTTTGAATCATACTTAAAATATTACCTGATTGTGCCCTGCATTGAGCTACATTTAATACAATTTTGATCTTTTTAAGCAATCGCCAATCTAAAGTCAGAGAGTGAGAAGGGAGTGGAGAATACTTAATCAGAGATGACACACTATTAAGTTAATAAAAGTCAGTCAAATGGGTAATATTCTAAATAATTACAATAATAATATTTTAAAAGACAATTTAAATATTAGTAGTTTTACACATATATTTGGCTAGGATGATATTTAACTGTTTTCCACCTCTAAAAAGCATGTTTAATAGTTAATATATATTTATATAGTTGCTCATGAGATACAATATTAAAAAATTTATTCTCACTGAATCATTGCCTTTTGGCGAATTGCCACTATTCTCTGTCTTGATTTTCTATGAATCAGAAATATTGCAAAGGTGTATTTGACGGTTAAAGGAGTTGAAAACGTGCAATCCTTAGGCAGAATTAGCTCAGAGAAGACACCATAGCTTTTCCTTTCCAGTGTCTCCCTTCACATTTTCCTAGTCGTGTTTATGACTTTCTTTTCCGTGCTGGAGCTGATGCTGATGAGATGTCCAGAAAGAACAAGTTAGTGAGGGAAGATGGTGTGCTTCATATGGACTACGAATTGCTGAAGGTGTCTCTGTGACTCTAATTAGGAAAAACCCCAGTGGATTTTGCAAATCCTCTCTCAAGGAGAAATAAGACACATGTCTTCTTCTCTGCCGACCTGCTCTGGATTCTTCAGGGAAGCAAATTCACTGTTCTCCCCACAATGAGTGCCTCAGCTGATTTTATCAGAGTGTGACATATTTCAACTCTATTCTGACATTTATTTAGCCCAATCAGAGATCTGTTCAATGTCTGGTGAAATGATGTTTTTAAAAATGCAAAGCTTAAAAAAAAATGCAAAGCTTCGCTGGGCTGCTTAGAAAGGATGGTTCTCAGCTTGATTTCTATTGACAGAAGGCAGCTTAGGCAAAGGCATAAATAAAGAGTTACAGTGACTGAGGAACAACTTGGGGCTTCCAGTTAAGGTTCATTACTTTGAGCAGTCAGACTGGAAATCAGCAGCACAAGAGACAGAATTGGCTTCTCGTGGAAAGCAGTAGTAATGAAGGTAGCCTGGAAATGATTTGCAGCTTCCTGGAAAAATCAGCTTGGACAGCCAGGTTGTCAGAAGGTTGAGGATGTTTCTACTCACTTTCACACAATTCAAGGCACAAAAATACAGTGATTTTGGAGCCAAATGAACTCTCAGGAAGTTTTGAATGATCTAATTTCCTCTGAGGGTTTTTGGAGCTCCGTATTCTACCATTGTAGAAACAAGAGCTTTGAAACTATGTCTTTCAAATCTTAAGTTATTAGACCTGTAATTGTACCTTCCGTACAAAAGACCCTTTCTTACAAGAGAGAAGGAATATTATCATGTTCAGTATTAAGACTCAGAAGAGTTAACATGTATTATCTATAGTTAATCCTTGTATCAGCCTTAAAAGAATGGCTATAATTTTGAGATATTTTTTCTTTTTGCAGTTGAGAAAATTAAATCTAAAAAAGATAAGGAGTCTTGTTTCAAATTACATATTACTTAAATTTAATCTATGCATTATCTTTGCAGAACAACTGTAATTATCCTTGTTTTGCAGATGAGGAAATTGAGGTTCAAATAGACTAAATGATTTTCTTTAAATCACACAGATGGAAAGAGACAAAGAGGGGATTTAAGTCTATTTTTATTTAACTTCAAAAATTGAGCTCATTACATTTAGGTATATAGGTCTGGTTAATAGGGAAACGAATGAAAACCGGACTTGTTCTCTGCTTTTTAGAAGCTGGTTTATGGAATTAGGAAGAGAATGTTTCAGGAAGGAAGGAAAAAGTGAAGGGTGAATGACTGAAGAAATAAAAGGAAGGAAGAAACCATGGGAGGGAAATTAAAAAGGGAAGGAAGGAAGCAGTAAGTTTTCTAATATGTCTGTTAGCTTCTCTTTGTACAAGAAAAGACAGGCTTTTGAGAGTTGCATGAATTTCTAATGTGTACTCTTTCATAAATAAGATATGAGAAACTATTCTCACTGTCAATATAATGAACATGTCGTTGCTTCAAAAATTTCTTTGAGAAGAAGTTATCTAGCTAGATGAGGGTCTATTGATTTGCTTTATATTAATACCACCATGTTCTCACTAGTGTAATTTAAAAATTACTATTGAAATTGAATAGGATACATTTATCAAAACTTGTTTTGACTATTCTAAGTCATTTATATCTCAACACAAATTTTAGAATCAATTATAAATTTCCAAAAACAATACTACTAGAACTTTGGTTATAATTGAATGAAGTCTTTAGATCAGTTGAGGGAGAACTGTGATTTTTAAAAATATTTTTATATAAAAAATAAGGGCCAGGGATTTAGCTAAGTGATTCAACTGGTGCTTGGTAAGCATCAATTTGTGAGTTTGAACTCCAGTACCAATAATAATAGTAAAAGCAAATGATACAGAATTTCAAAAAAAGTAGGAAATTAACACTAGTTAATATATTACATATTGCTATCTTAGAAGTAATTGTTCAGGTTATAAGATTTAGCTATGAAAAAATGATCAACAATCAAACAAAGAAAGCACAAACTATTCTTTTTGATGAATTTATAGAGATAAATAGTATAGTTATCCATCTTGTATATAACATTGTATTTACACTCATCTACATAGTATAGCTCTTCTTTAGTTGTGCTTTAACGTAGCCAAATTTTACAGATTGCAGTTCTAAATTCCTTTATAGTTTTGTCAGATTTAGCCACAAAATTCATGTGTTGCTATATTGCAAATTGTATTCAAAGATGTTTATATTTCTAGTGAATTTCTGCAACTATAATGAATTTATAGTACTAATTATGTAATGTGTAATTTTTGCAAAGTAGCTTTAAGATTATCTTAGATTTTAGGAGATAACTTTAGATTTTCTATAAGTAATGCCATATATGATTAAATTTTTTTCTATATCATTTTCAATTTGGATGACTTGAAATTTTACTTTTTAATGACTAAAATTCAAATAAAAGGCTGAAAATATATAGAACATCCATTGTACCTTGATCTTAAGGACACCATTAATCTCTTCCCCATTTTAATAGTTTCCATCCATGTTTCTTAAATTGACTTATACCTCTTGATTTTTAGTTATGCACAAGTTTTAATATGAGTGCATGTTGGGTTTTATCAAATATTTTCTTAATCTATGTGTCACTTACATATTTTTTCATATGAATATGGTAACTTACATTATTTGTTAAACCACCCTTGAATTCCTGGGATAAAATTATTTGTCATTAAAATTGTAACTTTTTAAAAAATATTTTTAGAATTTACTTTCTGAGATGTTGTAAATTTCTACTTACAATAAAGAAACAACTTAAATGTCAAGAATATTGACACTTTTGAGATTTAGTCCTAATTTTCTGTAAGAGTTTATGTAGACGTCTTATAATTTTTTTTCTTTAAACTTAGTAGAATTTGTCATGAAGCTATTTAGTGATGTTGGATATTGAGTGACATTTTAGATTGTAGTTTTGAAAGACCTTGTCCACATCATTATACATTTTTAAAATTAGTAGCATGAAGTTGTTGACAAATTTTTCTTATCACTTTCTTCACAAGTAGGGATTTTTCCTTTCTTTTCAGATTTTAGTCATTAGTTTTATCATTTTTGTCAATGTGTACATGTTAAAGAATTTTTATCCCATAGGAAAAGAAAGTCATGCCTTATGAAAGAAAAGGAAAATGAAAAGAAAAATAATTCTTAGAAGAAAGTCTTTAGTGTTCACTGTTTTCTACTTTATTGATTAATTCTCTCATTTTTGTTATTTCCTTTCTATTATCTCCTTATCTAGTTTCTTAAGTTTGAGAATATTTATTTGATACCAGCTTTTCTTTTGTGATACTGATGTGTAGCATTGCAATTACTGCCTGACTACTTTCTACAAATCGTGATAGGAATACTTTTATTACTATTTAACTTAAAACATTGCCTTTGTCTCTTCTGATTTCTTTTTGACTCATGGGCTAGGCCATCATGCTATTAGTTTTCAAGAACTAGAGAATTTTATAGAGACGGACATTACTGAGTTTCAATCTAATTTTTTGTAGTTAGATAATATAATTTTTTTATGACATGAGACATTTCAAACTTACAGAGCCTTATTTTGTGACCTAGAATATTGATAAATTTTCTACGTGGCTATGTCCATGTATAAACCTTGTATTCTATAGTTGTATTCTATAATTTTATTAATATCAGTATAACAAGTTGGTCAATAATATTTCAATCTTTAACATACTTGCTTGTATCCTTTCTATTTGAAAGAAGTTTACCTAAAAATCCATGTGTTAATTTTGAAATTTATTACATTTTTACTCTTTAAGAAGTTTAAATAAAAAAGAAATCTCATTACTTTACCCATGCAGCTACCTGTTGCAGTGCAATTTTTCCTTTGTATAATTTTACATTTCCATTTGCTGTACTTTTCTTTCTGCTCGAAGGATCAACAATCTTTATTATGAGTTAGTGATGATTAGTTGTTTTCAGTTTTGTAAACCACAAATGACACCAAACTTTCGTTTTGGGAAATAGTTTTTGTTGGGCATATAGGTCTCAACTTGTTGCTTTATTTTTCTTTTATTCTTTTTCATACTTTATAAATAGAGTGTTGTATTTTCTCTCATTGACATTACCATCCTTATACTGGTTCTTCTGTACATTCTTTTATTCAGTATTTTTTCTGATTTAAGATTTTTTATTGTTACTGTTTTTAATCAATTTAATTATACATATTTATGTCATTTTTTTCAATATTTCTCATGTATGGGGTTCATCAAGCCTTTTGTATTTATTTGTTTATACTTTTGGAACATTGTACATTCAAATACTTCTTTGCTTTTTTCTTAGTACTCTAATTGTAAATTTATTAGACTACCAAATGTCTTTGCTTCCTATTTAATTTTGAATGGTTTATTATTGTATCTTCAAGTTCTAATCTTTTCTTCTACAAAGCTTAATCTACAATTAATTCTATTCATAACATTTTCTATATCAGATACCATAATTTTCATCTGTAGAATTTGTTTATTAGTATCTTTTATGTCTCCTAATATTTTACATACAAAAATAAAATCATAAAAAACTCTTTGCATCCTCTTCTCACTAAGTTATAATACCTATGTTTGTTCTGACTGATTTAGTTACTTGTGACAGCTGTTATTTTCCTGATTCTTTGCATTACTGATCATTTATACTCAGATGCCACATGTTTTACCTTTTTGGTGTTTGATTTTTTTTTTACTTATATAGATAGTCTTGAGTTTTATTCCACAATGGAATTTAATAACCTGTAAATAGTTATACTCTTTTATATCTTGCTACTACTACATTTTAAGTGTATTGTGATTGTCAAAAATCTGTGGCTAATTATTCTTTTCTGATGAGCCTAGTTCCTTTTGTGACACTCTAGGTTAAGAAACCTTGAATTTTCCAGTCTGACTGAAGGGAACTGACCCTATTCCTGTCCCTCTGTCATTCCAGGTACTGTTCCTGATAGTCTTTTAGGTAGTAATACCTTAGTTTAGTGTATTTTTCTCATAATCACACAGCTAAATTATACTGGTTCTAAAATATCTGTTTTTCTCTCTGTTCATCTTTCTCTTCCTTCATATTCTACTTTGTAATAATATTTACATTTTGTTAACATTCATTTAATTCCTGAATTCCATCTCCTTTTCTTCCAGAGAACCATCTCAAAGCATTGCCGTACACCAATCAACTCATTTTTATTCTGTTTCCTATACTTCATTATCTTTCAGTATGTACTGCCTATCACTTTGAAAAACTTTTTACTTTTTAAGCATAAGTGTAATTGAGTCTTGCTACCTGAACTTGATTGGAAATAGAACTCTCCCAAGGTACGTATTTATACAAAAAGAGTAAACAACGGTATCAAAAACATTTTGTGTGAGTCAGTAGAAAGTGAAAATATTTTAATCTTGCCCCATCCGTCATCCTGCTGTAAAAGGTTATTTATCAGTATTTTTATGCTTTCTGGTATGAATTCAGTTTTACAGGTATTTTTGTGGTAGACTACATCATGCTTTTTTGTATACAATTACTTGAAGTACAAGATGTAGTACTGGAACTGGTTTGGATACTGGCATATGTGTCAAGCATTACCACTTTCTGAACATAAGATTTCAGATGTCATTGATATCTGAGTGCAAGTCCCACTGTCATCATCTATAAAATGTTGAAAATAGTACCTGCTTGGCTCACCTTATAGGCCTAGTATGAAAATTAAGTTTAAAATCTGCCTATAAGTCATATTTTAAAATATAAAGTAATATATAAATAAAGTAATATATTAATATGAGTTGTCATGGTTTATGTTGGTGGCCCCAGGCCTCATGCGTTTGCATTGTGCATTTGTGATTGGTTCCTTGTCTAGACCTTTGATTGATGGTGTCAGTGCTACACCCGCCTAGGGGCTCAGCCAGCATACAGGGTAATGGCTGGAAGAAGGCGTGTCTCTCTGTCTTGCTGTTTACAACCTCCATGAGCTGCGGACCCGCCATGCCACCCTGCCTAGGAGTCAACAGAGTATCGACTGAAACCTCCAAGAACTGTAAGAAATAAAGCTTTCCTTTCCTAAATTGGGCATCAGGTATTTTGTCTCAGCAATGAGTAAAAAAGTAACTAAGACAAGAGTTATTACTAAAATTGTGCCAATTACAACGTAGGCCCTTTAAAGTTGCAAAACATCAGGGCTGGGGATTTAGCTCTGTGGCATAAACACCTGCCTGGCAAGCTTGAGGTTGAGTTCAATCCCCAGTACCAAAAAAAAAAAAAAAAAAAAAAAAAAAAAAAGTCCTTTAATCATTTCCTCAGCTCAGTTATACAGATCAGTAGTCAATAAAGTACATCTAAAATTCTCTAGTTTTACTTTCTGAAATTCTCCATTTTTATTTTCTGAGATTCACAATGGCCTAATAGAAAACTATTGGGCTTGAAAGTGAAGTTTTTCTAAACTACATTCAAGTTACGCTATTGTATTTTCTTAAAAATTTTGCACAACTGACTTTTCTAATCACTAATGTTCTTACTCTCAGATACACTATTTGTTCTGTCTTTTATTAGCCTGGTCAAACAAGAGCTGCTATCTACACAACATTCACAACACATCAGTTATTCTTCCAAGAAAATCATTTCATACCATCTCATCTCATCATGCAGTATATAAACTGTAATATCCCCACAAAAAGATTTTTGACAATGTTTTAACTTTTTTTCAACTTTTATTTTTATCAATACATGTTTGGAGTGCATAATCATTGTATTCCTCTGGGCAGTTGATCATGTAAAACCAAGAATTTAGGCATGTTTAAGTATCATTTTAAAGGTAATTAACACCGAGTTCTAAAACAAGGTTGTGATTACAGGTCTGAATCCAAAGAATATGTTATCAAAACTATAACTGCCTCTGTTTAATCCAAGATTTTCCCAGATTTTCCTATGGCTTCAATTATTCCATTTTAAATATGATATGAATTTTGCAATTGGCTTTGCACTTTGCCTTATGCTTCCAACACTTTCCTTACAAAACTAAATTTTCTGTGGCAGTGATCATTTTAATCTTAGTTCAGATTTTTTTTTATTTAAGGAGAAAAAGAAAAAATAGAAAAAGGGTACAAGTAATACAAAATTTAAAAAATAATCAGTAAGAAATCACTAGTTAATAGATTACATATTCTCATCTTAGAAATAGTTGTTCAAATTACAAAATAGAAACATATAAAGTGGAATTTCAAACAGTGAGAGTGCAAACAGTCTTGTTCAATGATCCAAAAAACACTCAGTAATATGGTTATTTATCTTATACACTTAAACATATATGCAGTTATAACCTTTAGAACACTTTCTTTTCTTTTCAGATTTTGTCATCAAGCGAGCATAGATTCAAATTCCAATTCTTTCACTTACAAATTAACCTACACTGAAAAAAATTATTTGTTCCAACATGTGTAAAATGGAATAATAGTAATGCTCACTTCATCACTACGATGCTCACATTCATATTTAAGAGTAAAAGGTAACCGTGCCTGGGAAGCACTAATAATTCTTTGAAGCATTAGAAAAGTCAGTTCTTCTAGAAATCATTATTGCTATTATTATGGATAGCATTAATACTACTGTGTTTCTCCATATCAATCACATTTGACAACTTCTAACTACTCTGCTTCTTTGATGCTGCATAGGAAGCAAATGATTGATCTAAATATTAGGAGGATGCAATTAACTTTGACATCTTTAACCTTACCAGTATTCTTCCAGATGTCGGACTTCATTCCCGTAAGTGGTGATTTACAACAAATGACACATTTATGAACAACCCTCAAGGAGGAAATTTCTTCTGATGAGAAGCAAATGATAGTCCTATTGAAATGTAAAATGATTTTGCTAAGATTAATCCTTTCCCCAGAAATGTCAAAGTAATTAATAAAAATAAGTAACAATATAAAATGATGCCAACTGCTTAGAAACATGTGCATAAGTGTGTGACTTATTGCCTTTAGAAAGTTAATTCCTTAATAGCTATGTCCATTTATAGATATGTCTATATTATAAGAAAAACAAATATGACACTGAAGAGCAAGAAATATAAAATTAATAAGAATTCTAGAAGTTAGATATTTTGAGGCAAAAACAAAACAATAATCCATTGCCCTCTTTCATTCTCAATGTATGCTTTGAGCCGAGCCCTGACAGCAGCTAATAAGTAGGAAAGCTAAAGACAGGGCCCAAGCTGAGTTCAAATTGGTACTCTGATGTGGAGTCAGCACAGCCTCAACTTGTTAGTGGGTGTAAAGCAAGGTACATTTATAAGTACTTTAATGGTATAAAGCATAATTAATGGTGAATAGCACATAATAGTACTAAGTATACTAGCTCTTTTAATACTCATAATTTTTTTGTCAGCAGTTTTTTAAAAATGGTTCCCAAAGCAGCACCACACTATTGTCTGCATCTTGCTACAAAATCAGATCATGGAACTACACCTCCAGCACTGCTGAATCAGGAACCTGAGCCAGGCAAGCCTTCCTTTAGACCCCTAAATAATTTGGGGTCTTTAAAGTGAGTATCATTACCACTACTACCAGCTTAAGAAAATCAGGGTTCAGGTTCAGTCTTCACCTGAAACTGCACACAACAGGGATTAAAACAGAATTCAGCTTCGGGGTGTCGAAATCCATAGTTCAGTGTTTCTGCTGTGACAGTCTGCCTCCAGGGGAAAATCTGGAAATAGGCCACCTGATTCAGCCAAGGGTAGAGCAAGAGTTGGAGTACAGACCTGAATTGGAGGTGCCTTGTCCTGAAAATGACTCTTAGCTTGCCCAACGGCAAAGGTACATTAGGGCTTGAAGGCAAGCCCCCTCCCCTGAAACAATGTTAAAGAATGATGCACTAGAGAGATGGTCATAGAATCAAGAGCTAAAGATTGAGGATTATGACCGGGACATAAGCTGAGAGCTGAAGCCTTCTCTTGATATCATGCATCTACACCTCAATACGATAAGCAAAACTAGCTTTTAAACCTTAGAAAGTTTTTAATAGGCATTACTTTTCTTTAAAGGATGGAAGACTTCAAATATGTCAAGTACAAGATCTTCATCCTAGAATGTCTACATGACATCTTTATCACTATACACATTCTTAGATTTTGTTCATAAGTGTTCATATGTTAGTGTGACAGTAGAATCCTCTCTAATGAGCTCAAAACTTAATAATGAGTATAATTAAAAATCTAGCACATTTAAATAAACAAGTGACTCTATGGTTCATACTTGCTATCCACTTTTACTTTCCTTTCAGCATGTAATTAAGCATCATATATATGTAATATATATATATATATATATATATATATACCCATTTCTTAAGTGTTTAGCAATTCCCTGATAATTTTCATAGTATAATATTCTCCTCAGACTGTCTTCCCAACTCACTTATACAATTATGAGTTTAATATGTGTACAGTGCTTTTGATTAGAGTAGCTGTTAATTGATAACATATAGTGATAATTAATCTGAAATAAAATCTTTGACTTTTGAGTTTTATTAAATAATATAGGTTTAAATAAGAGAGAGAAACAGAGAGAGAGACAGAGACAGAGAGACAGAGAGACAGAGAGAGACACAGAAAGACAGAGAGCACTCAGAGACAATTGGCTGAGGATTTACCCAAATGCATATTATGCCTTTTGAAGATAACCATTACCTTGAGATAGAAACGTGTTGAACTTTCTTTACTGTTATAGACTAATTTGCATGATTATGTCAGGATAAGTCTATTAGTCTTATATATGTTAGGAATACAAAAGATAGTAAAAATAAACATACACTGAAAATGATAACCATTTTGTAGAAAATATGATTACCAAATAGCTAGGTGGGTCATATACACAGTTGAGGCAAAAGCGATGTTTCCTGTGAGAATGGAGGGGGATCAAGGGAAACATTAAAGAGATAGAGTGGTCAGGAAAGTTTCTGGAAACCAAGGTGCCTTTAGTTACATATGAATCATACCACTGTATAAATGTACTCCATAAAAAACATCTTGTCAAACGTTCATTCTAGAGCCTAATTAGTCTGATAGGCTCAAGATTATTTGGTAGCTTTTATTACTAGAGACAACCCAGAATCCTGGCTTCCCTCATCTTGTGTTGCATTAGATGAAGCACATTTCATTTATTATCCTTTTGCGACGTTATTGATAAAACTTTGCTAGGAAAGCTGATATAATTAGCAAATAGGATAACAAAACCAAATCACAAATGATGTGCTAAATGGGTCAAAGTCCTGTGGCAGAAAATGTTATTTCTGTATGCACATGAACTAAAATTTCTTAACCATATTATCCTACAGAGAAGACAAGCTGACCAAAGGCTTAGCCTATTGCCACATTGAGATGGTTCTGAATCTTGGTGACTAACAAAATCAACAAACCACCATGCTCACGACTTCTTGAAGCTCTCAGAGTGCCAGCTTCATGAAGACATGTAGTAACTTACATGCTGTTTTCTGATTATTAAAATACCTCTCAATTATTTAAAAGTACAAACCTACATTACAGTTTTAAATCATCAGTAACACCCTTACTTTGAGATCACAATCATAATGCTTTTCAAATATAGTGACACAATGCTGTTCCATTTATGTGCTGACATTATTTCATTAAACATCATTTTACTATGATGGGGAAAAATTTTCAATGCTACTTCAAATTGTTTTAAACTACTGTTACTGAATTTGAATATTTTCCTATGCTTATTGATTATTTGTATTCTTTTCTTTGCCTACTATACAATAGTTTTCATATTTTGAGGGTGAAATTTTTTAAACAAAAAATAATAAAAACATTGATACAGACTTTCAAAACAAAATGAGATTAACACTGGTTAATGTATTATATATTGTTGTCTTCAAAGCATTTCTGAATTCAAGATATGGACATAAAATGATCAGTTGAACAATGAAAGCACAAACTGTTCTTTCTGATGAACTAACAGATTAGTAGTATGGTTATCTATCTTTTATTTCAATGAATATAAACACAGTTACATATATTTATACATACATATATACACAAAAATTTTTTCTTTTTTCTCTTCTCTTTCCCTATCTCAGTTGTTCTTTCCTTTTGAGCATTTTATTTCTCTTTCATTTTTAGAATATCTATTGGATATTTGGATCTTATTTATTCTTTCAGTTTTTTACACTAAGGAGACAATACTAATTTACACATATGAATCTGATTTCATTCACTTATAAGTATGATCTCCAGTTGCATTTACCTATAAAAGTCTCAAGCTTATACTTCTTTATAGCTGAGTGATACTCCATTGTATAAAATACTACATTCTTTTTACTCATTCTGTTAAAGCAATGGAGAAGTGATATTCAGTTAATGAACTGAATAACTGTTACCCATAAAAAGCCATTTTATCCCTACCTCATTCCATAAGACAATAAATTCCAAATGACATTAGCAATTACATAACTTAAAAGGGTTTTAACAGTATTGTTTCTGAGATTTAGCTATTACAAATTATTGTTCTATAAACATGAGTACACATATATCACTGTGGTATGATGTTTTTAATTCTTCTCAGATGATACCCAAAAAGGGAATAGTTGGATGGAATTGTTGTTTTTTAACACAATTTGAAGACTTATATGTTTAGAAACATTTATATGCATACATCAGTATTTTTTATTTTACATTTTATTTATAGTAAACTTTGCTAAAGCTTTTCAGTAATTTATTGTTTAATTTTTCTTTATGATTTTGCATTTTTCTTTAAAAAATAGCAAGGTTTTCTACTAAGATCTGCCTATCTACCTATTTACCTTTACTTATTTACAGTGTTATTTATGGTTTAATAAAGTTATTTAATTGTTAATGCCATTTGGAATTTATTTTCTTATGGAATGATGAAGGGATCAAACTAGATTTTATGGTAACAGTTGTTCAGTTCATTAACTGAATACTCTGTCATTTCCCCAGTGATTTAAAGTTGTCTTGATTTCGTTGGGCATTCCCAAGAAAAATATAGGAGTTAGGGAGTTAGATGAGTAGGCTAGTGGTTATCTAATCACAGCCCCTGGGTAATTCTTTAAATAGTTTGCATTATGTATTTTTACTGATTTCCCAAATTTCTGCAGTAGAGCAGGTCATAAAATTGCTAAGTTGAATGAGTGCTGTAAATATTCTGTTACAAGTGCTTAATGGAATTTACTAATGAGGTCAGTTAAAAACTGATTCCATGAGATGTACTCTGTCTTCTGTAAGAATAATAGATATGTTAATGGTTAAATTGAGTCTATTTTGATGTTCAATTTGAGCTGAAGCTTTGACTTGCAAATCAGGTAAGAAATCTGAAAGTGTACTACCTGTGTTTACAGGTAATTTTATCTATTGTAAGTTAGAAATCTTTATGTATTACCACATCAAAAACTTGGAAGATAGAAAATTTCCTATCTGTCTTAACTAGAAAACAAAAATGCCAACTGCTGATTATCTACAGTTTGCTCTACATGCTAAAGGCTGAAAAATGTTTGCCTGATCGGTGAGACTTGTGAATAAATAAATCTACAGGATTTTCTGTTTTTTTGCTCAATAAAGTATTAACGATGTTGCACTCTGAAGCCACATATGCATGGAATTCCTGAAAATATTTGAAAGTTTTGGGAAGAAATGGCACTCATCAACACTCAGCATACCTACAATCTACTATAAAGTCATTAACGGTGGTGACCTTGAACAAGTTTCATCTCTTTGTGCCTCATTTGCCTTACGTGAAGCATAGATACATTGTAGTGCTGTTTTGGTTAAATGAAGTCACACATGTTAATTTTAAAAGAACATTTTATTATCTACAGGCTATGAAAATCACTCTTGGTGAAAGTAACACTAATTATGACTTATAGAACACTTACTATACATGAGATACTGAGCCAAGTAATTGACATACAAAAATATATATATTTGATATTATTACCACATCTTGTAGGATGAATACTGTCTTTACTCACATTTCTTATATAGGAGAGAGGAATCTGAGCATAGAGAGCTTAAAATTGTGAATAAGTCATGTAACCAAACTTATGTCATGGCCAAACTTATGACCTGAAATATTGCATTTAACTAGTAAGCGATACAGATGAACTGAGAAGGAACTTAACAAAATGCAATTGTTTGTAATCAAATGTGCTGAAATTTGCAAATGGCATTTCATTGAGATACATGGTTATGTTTATTTAAAAAACATCCAATGTTTCCTTGCTTAAGTGCCAAACTGCACGAGATATTTTGTTACCTTCTATCATCCTTTAACATTACTGAAAAATAAGTGCCTTGGAGATATTTACAGGTAGTGGTCAAATTAACACAGTGTCCATAAAGAAAAAAATCTGACATGCTGGATCTAAGTTTGCAAGAGTCAATCAAACCCTAGTTGGGTTCAACTCCTCAATTTACAAAGGCATATATTATTCTCTCTACTGATGGATCAATTGCAGATACTATTTAGGAATTGAAGAAAGTACAATGGTGAAGAAAATACAGCTTTGAGGTTAGATTAGATTTCAGGCGAACTCAGAATCCAATATTTATCAGATGCGTGAACTCAGACAAGTTCTTTAACTTCTATATGTTTCTGATGTTTATGTGTAAAACAGAGTCAGTGATCACTGTTTATACAATTTCAGTATGTGAGTAACATTCATGGCAGGGAAAGTCTGGACTATATGTTAAGAAATATGCAAGAGGTAGTAGTTTAGATAAAAGGAGTCCTGAAAAGATTTTTTTTAGATCCATATGTGTTTTTGATTTGATTATTTTATTGTGGCTGAGTAAATATTGTTTATAGTAGCATTTCATAAGTCATAATGGACACAAAACCTGTGCAGTCATCAACTCTTACCTCTGGTCTACAGCTATTCATTTTAGTTCAAACACATATTGTGACCAATCACTAGATTTAATTATATGAATTTAAATTATCAACTGAGTACCTTAGGCTGAGTTAATGAAGTACAATCTGTTAAAAAAAAATAAGTCCTTCTTGAGGACTTCCTAAAACTACCACATGTAAAAGATTTAGCATAGTGCTGTATGTAAAATAAATGTTCTAGCATTATTATTTCATGTTTCCGCAATTTATCTCTGAAAGTCCTAATAAACCTAAGCTCTTTGATTATGCTACATCTAGTGTATAATAATAAGACAAAAATGTTAAATACAGAAAATATATACAAAACTATATTCTGGTTTGTAGATGGAAGACTGAGGTCTAACGACACATTGCAATTTGCCAGTGTCTTCTAAAAGCCAGAGACCAGACTGGAACATTACACAGAACCCTTAACTTCCAGATGCCGCTTAAGAAACACTGAGTGTTATTTTCTAAAATTTACTTAAGGCAGTCTTAACTCTCACTTTTATAATCTTAAAGTTGCTGAATATCGGTCTTAATTCTCAAGTGAAGAGTGAAACTTGATTACTATCTACAAAGGAAGGATTAAAGAAAGTTGTGCCTGGAATACACAGGATCACTGGTACTTGTATAAGAACTTGCATATCCACAAATAATGAATAAGAAAATCTGCAGTCTATAAAGCACACCACATAGAATTATATGCCAGGACACGGATGCTTACTCCATCAGGTTAAAATAATTTTATGCGTTAAATTCTGATAGAAGGCCTGGGGAATAGAGAATGTTAAATGGAGTAAAGATTTTTGTATTAATCATCCCAAATCTTGTGAACAGCTACAAAAGCAGAGACCACAGCATTGACTGCCAGTCTCAGTCCCCATCTTAACCCCCAAACAAATTTCTTTGCTGCTTGCTTATGTGTATAGCATAGCTTGCAGCTAGTTTACAACTGAGATTCCAGTAAAAATGTGACTAAATTTATTAACCTACATTACAGTGGATTACATGATATTCTGTTTCTCTTGTGTGTGGGCACAAATTATGTGTGTGTTTTTCCTGTATCAAAAATCACGATGACTAGAGCTTCTAATGGATATGTTTCTCCCGGTTTGTCTTTGGAGAAGATTTCTCCAGGTGAGGTAGTGGCTTTGTGTGACAGAGATTGTACTCCTTTACCTATGACCACAGTGGCTATCAAATCATACTTCTTTCACACAGCTTCCAGAAATACTGCTTTTTTTCTGCTTTTCTTTTGTTCATTCATTTAGCTAACAGAGCCTCCTGAAAGTGGTGCCCTAATGCTTAACTATCCCTTATCAATTTTCTTGGTTTTTTGTACACCATTGCATGGCTATTACATAAACTTTTGTAGTTAATGTTCTGAGTATGCCATTTATTTCTGTCAAGATTCTAATCATTCCACAGTTCTCGGTTTTTAAGAAAAGTGTTGGAAAATTTTCATTGCTATAATTATAATCAGAACTGCAGCTTTAAAAAAATCATGCATAGTAGAGGGGAAAAAAATGCCCAGATAGATGAAATGCTATTATAAACAATATTTACTCAGTCACAATAAAATAATCAAAATCAAAAACACATATGGATCTTAGTTCCCCCAAAGTATGCTTCTTAACCAATTATTCTATTTTTCAGGTAGAAAGAATTCAGCATATATTATCCAGGCTGATAGACATAAATGAGTCACTTTCTTTCACTTGATGAAATCCAAAAAATGTCCACATTTAGTTTCTTCCAGCTTCTTGATAAAGTTTCTATTTGCTTGAGACTCTTGTGATGAATGCTACATTCTGAGGGTAGTATGATCTAAATGAGAAAACTGCTTCAACTTGTTAATAAGGGGACAGAAAGAGAAATAAATGTTTAGGAAGATGCAGGGGTCTCTCAGCTAATACAATTTCCGTCAAATATTCAACATTAAAGCATATGTATGAGTGTAATAAATAATTTATCAATGTTTAAAGGTGCTATTCAAAAACTTACAAGTTAAGTTCATCTACAATTCATGCAAGACTGAGATACCATTTCATACGAAAATTCAAGAATTTTTGAAAAAAACTTTTCTTGATTGAATTTTTATTTTAATTTCTTTTTAAAATATGATGTCTTCAAGGATCTTTAATCGATTTCATCAAATAGGAATAAAAACTATTTCATGATGTTAATAATTTTTTTAACATTGAAAAGAATATCTTTATTTTTCTTATGACAAACCAACTAATTGAAATTACCTTCTTCCTTGCCACAGAAAAATATGGGGAAATTATGAGTAACAACTTTATCAGAAAGTTTAATCTACTGCTCTGTCCTAAAAAATGAAAAAAAAAAAAAAGAAAAAGAAAAACCTGCATGGATATGTGTCTATATAGTGCTTTTCACCCTAAAATAGGCTTTCTTAGCTTCTTTTTCCTAAAAACAAACAAGAATTTAAAGTTAAGCAGATATAAAGTCATATATAACAATATTACATTTAAAACCGAAGAAGAGCAAGGAAATTTTTTATTTAATTTAACAAATATCATTTATTACAAAACAAGCAACATGTTTCTAGGACATGGTTCTTCATTTATAAAATAGAAGTCATTAATTTATTCTAACATTACATGTTTTCATGATATTCATGGTCCTTTTGTTCTCTTTCAAAAGGTTGGGTTTTAAATCACAGCTCAAGAGCCAGGAAGCAAGATGGGGCTATTAGATTTAGCATCATATATTTTCCCAAGCGGTATACACAGCACTTTTTAAATATGTATGCAGCCCGTTTTAGACTGTAATCTCTGTTCAGTTATTTATACCACTGACGGCTTTAGATCCTTATTTCTGACACTATAATTTAATGCCATGACACAAACCCCAGATTTACAGTTTCCACTGTTGGCCTGAGAGTTCCATTCGTTTTTCTCTGATACAGTGAATTCAGTGGGATTTCAGAAGAGAATTTGATTAGAATACTTTTAATTTGTAATACATTTTGCATAGTCCATGTTGACTTGTTTACCTTCAGAGAAGTGCTTTGACTATGTTTTAAAACACATCCTTGATATTCTAAAATTAGCATTCTGCAGTTTACTTACCGATGATCATACACTGGTCACTGAAGATTTGATATAAGCATATAGAAATTATTTAACTGCTTTAAGCATCTGTTTCTGCATCTGCAGGATAGGCATGAAACACCTAATTTGTGAGTTGCTGAATTTTTGCATGTACATACCACACTTAGCACAATATCTGACAATGCCAAGAGGCAACAGAAAGTGAGGTGAAACTGGCAGGTATGTGCTACCCAACCATTACCACAGGTCATGAAAAGGAGGATTCCTTCTAAAATCCTTCAACTCAGTAGCCTTCCTTTGACAAGGAACTTCTAGGAATCGATTGAAAAAAAAAAGTAGAATAGAATAAATATCTGTGAAAGTCCTATGTTGCAGTACCATTTGAATAAATAAACAGAAACAATTTAAACAGTTACTGAGTTATTTAAATAAATTATGCTTCCTATTAATAGTGAGATATGTACTCTGAAGCTGTTATAAAAGTGTGCAAAATAGAATTTGCTGACATTCCATATATTCTACTGTATACTAATTGACAATAACAAATTATAGGCATACATAGGTATCAAGATTGAGTATTTTTAGAAATATTAGGTATACAAGTATTATTGAACTCAGACACTAAACTTGTTAACCTGTGATTATATTTGAAGTGTGAAACTATAGGCATTTATCATTTATTAAGTATTCACATTCTATACTGTTTTACAAAATTTGTGTACTAAAACTTTTAATCATTATGTATCTAAGTGTGATATTTTTACTTAAACCATTTAATTAGCACATATTGTTTATAAAATAAAATCTAAACCATTCATAAATTATATCCTTTATTGAATGATTTTATTGTTTACATACTCTGCTGTTATTACTCTATTATTACATATTGATAAATTACAGAGAATAATCAGAATATTGTTGGAGAGCTCACATTTGTTTCCTCTTGTTTTGTTTGTCTTTTTTTCATACTTTTGTGACAGTCCTTATTGTCAATGGCTATTTTTGTATCCATCTCTTATTACATATTTTTATCATGAACAAAACAACCTGTACATTGACTAGCAAGCAATAGTTCCACAGTAAATGAAATAAGTTATAGCAGTACTTTAGAAAATTAACAGACCAGTGTGAACAGACCCCCCGCCCCACAAACACACAATTTCAAGCAGTATTGGGATATAAACTGAATCTTGACCTGTACAGTACCAAATTGAAAGACTGTTAGTTATAAACTTCTCATCATTTGTGAGCAATTACTCTTACCATTAAATATATCATGTGAAGTACAGGAGTGAGTGATAAGGCTCTTGTATAGAGTTAAATAGATCTTACTGAAAAGGGTGGGAATGATGAAAACACCTAGAGATAGGTGTAAGGCAATATGTAATATAATACAATATATATAATAAAATAGTACAGCTGTAAAGGAAGAAAATATAGTTTAAGCAGTTGAATTTGAGATTGCAGATGTGAGACAATACTGAGAATGTCAGTAAGTCATTCTTGAGGAGCTTTTAAAATCAACAACTTTTTAAATAGTGCTGATTCATTTTCTTAAGTGGATTATTTAAATGAGTGACACGTTATTTGAAACTATATTGATCAGTCTTAAAAGAAACCAATTCTTGCTTCTTTTGCTCATCTACTTTTTTAAAAAGAATGGCCAGGTAGGTTAAGAATGGTCTCTTAATTTAGTATACAATTTTTGAGGGAAGAGCCAATTTGACTAGAATTTACCAGATGACTGGTTGATTTTTATTCATCTAGACATAGAAGTTTCAGTTGTTCTTTTAGTACATTGTTTCTAGAAAACTATGGCTGTAACCATGAAATTTGAGATAGGTGCTTTTAAATATGGGCAGAAGAAATTTCAACTGATACTCATTGATCATTTGTATTTATGAAATGATAGATTATTTCTGTTGAATTGCTTTTTGGTATTTATCTTTTTATTCATCCAGTCATACATCCAATGCAACTATTCATGTGTTCATTTTTGAAAATTAAACTTTAGGTCCAAAACCCTCATGAATCATTGCAGCATAGCCCTGATTTACAAGTTGACAAAATATCAAGGGGCATAGAGATTTCAATACAAGTTAGAGAGTGCTATAGTGATTTTGTAACTATAAGTGTTTAAACTCAGCCTAAAAGACAATGATTAACTTGGACTGAGAAAGTCTATAAAGTAGTTATCTTTGAGCTGAGACTTAAAGAATATACAGGGATTTCTTTTAAAGAGAAGAGAACCAATAGCACCTAAATTTCTTGAAAAAGGAACCCTATCAATATCAGTCCTGGAAATGAAGACAAACCAAGAGTGACAAATTTGGAGACATGGCAGGAGACAAGTATAGGAAAATATGTTAATTTTAAATTATATGGGTGTTAGTGCAGTATCTGTTGGAGTGGAAATTATTGAAGTTTAAGTACCTTTTGAGAAGGGAAGTGTCTACATTAATGTTTTAGAAAAAGTTTGCTAGTGGTGAAGTAAACAGCAGTAGGCTGTAATGAAAACAGAAAACTAAATAGGTGGCTTCTATAAAATTTATACAACATATATAAGACCTTAGATGAAAGAAAATGTAACACTCCCTGTCATGTAGTTACTAGACTTTCAAGCAAAACTCAAACCAGAGAAACTAAAGAAAGGAACAGATTTCTGTGACTTATGAGGTGTTTTCCTATAGCTGTGGCCTAATTAATTAATTGTTCTCTGATATTTAATTAAATAGTTATATGCATCTTTGTAAAGGATGTGGAACAACCAATTACAATTTTCTTTGTGGCCTTTCAAAATTAATTAACCATTAAATGCCACAGACTAGCCTATATTAAAGAATTAAGTATAAAGGTAAAACATTTGAATCTGGGTGAATCATGAAATCTATCTCATATTATGCCTTGTAACCAAATCAAAAGTTCATCCAAGATGTACTAAAGACCATTTTTTTTTCAGTAAAATATTTGGTGACTATGAAAATGGTCTATATAGTTACCATCAAATATATAGCAGATGAATCTTTGAATTGTGTCTAATCCTACAATAAGTTAAATTTTTGATATTTTAAAACTGCATTTCATATTATTTTACACAGCAATTTAAATATTCATATATAACTTTTTTTTTTTTTATCAGTACCAGGATCGAACTCACGACCATGCGCTTGCAAATCAGGCACTTATGCCGCTGAGCTAAATCCCCAGCCCTTCATATGTTACTATTGATGATGATAAATATATACATACAGTTAGGAAATATAGTATTGCAATGTGTATGTTTGTGTGAATAAGGCAGTATAGTGCAGGACAGGATAAACAGGATAGAAGTTGGAGATGAATTTTATTTTCAGAGTACCCAATTAGTGAGCCATGAGATCAAAGAAATCCATTCACGTAAGAACTTCAGTTTCCTCACATGTGTAATGAAGCAGTTGGACAAATAATCATGATGATGTTTTAAGCTTCATTTTTTTTTTTGTAAATAAAGGTGATTTTTACAGTACAGTTGAAGATAGCATTAAAGAACCAAACCTGGTACTACTTGCCTATAATCTCAGCACTCTGGGTGTTTAAGTAAGGAGCCTTTCAAGTTTCAGCACAGCAAGGGCAAAGTGGTGACCTAATGAGACACCTGTCTCAAAATTTAAAAATAAATAAATAAAATGTTCTTTACTTTGTCTCTGCTTGGTATCTATTATCGTCTGTGAGAGGCAGCCTCAAGATAATTTCAAATGATTAGCAACTCTTCAGTCTACAATCTGTTTTGTCCTCTTCCACCTTGTAGTAAGATTAGTCTGTGCGAATATTATTAGTATGTGCTCAGTCATTTATTAGGATTAGGTATAAAACAGTGAGGCTTTTATCTTGGACTCTTAGATTTCACCTTTTGCAAAAAGATTGTGTTATGAAGAACTGAGATTTTCAGCCAACAGCTAGCAAAGATGTAAGGACTACAGAGAAAGGTCAAAAAATGATTCTTTTGGAGTGAATCCTCCAGTCTTAGCCCATGGTGCAAATAATACTTCATTGCCATTTTGTTTCTTTTTTATTTTATTAGTATACATTTGTGGCACCTGATAATTATATTGTGGGGAGTTAGTACATGCACACAACTCATCCTAATTCTTTTCACAAGCATGTCCCCTCTTTTCTCTACCCCTTTCTCCATTCCTTGTCCCCTTCCCATTTGCAAAAGATCTTTCTTCCTGTTTCCTATTATTTTATTTTACTTTCTATTATTTATTAATTATTCATATGTGTTCATCATATAAAGTGAAACTGAAAAATTTAAGTTTGTCCCTCTGGGTTTTTCACTTAATGTTGCTGTCTCAAGGTGAGCCTCTATACTATGTAGATAAACTGCTTCTTAACCCTGATATTCAATCCATGAATTAAGAAGTCTCTGTTGTTTTAAACCATGAAGATTGGAGAACTTTGTCACTTAGCAATAAATAGCTAATAGTATGTCCCCATTTTGATTCTTTACTAACCATTCATAAGCACTAATTATCATACTAATTTATCCATAGATCCCCAAATATTTCACAGTCATTGCAGTCTGTATATACTTTCAAATATTTTTCTTTTGGTGTGCTCTATACTTCCTACGTAAAATATTAAGCATATATGGCCCATCTTAAACTGAGCTACTCTCAGTGTTTGAGAATTATATGATCTCACCACGGCGCATCAACTACCACTCATCACTCACAGATGTGATGCCAGGATCCAGCATAATCAGGCTGTTGTTGCCATGGTTTTGTTTCACGTTTTTTTCAGTAGTTTATGAGTTATTGAGACTAAACACTTAGTCTGATGAATTAAGTTGACATTCTAAGTGCCTGATAAGTAGTGTAGCATGGAGAATTTGCTCAATAATTGTTATTTTGAAATTCAATAGCATGAATAACTTCCAATAAATATATAAAAGCTCACATCATATATTCATGATATGTGATTCTTAATCTCCTACAAACTAGGAATTTAATATTTTTCAGTCTATATGCATAACACTCCCTCATTCATCTTGAATGTTATCCTAAGAAAAGTATAACAAAGTAGTTTTATTCTAGATTTTATACTCCAATGCAGATTTGGGGTTGAACAATACATTCCTAAAGTCAGTTCCAAAGAATTCCATGGAACGTTTCATTCTATATGATCAAAAATGTACCTAGAAATTATTGATGACTGGTATTCTTTCAACAAGCCCTGGTGAACTCCTGTTTTCTATTCTCGAGTCTGTGGCAGTATCATTTTATTGTTTATACTAAGTGTTTTCCACTTTATTCCCACCCTAACAACATATCATTTTCTTGTCTCTTTGCAATCTTAGTGAGCTCAAAGTGTGTGTGTGTGTGTGTGTGTGTGTGTGTGTGTGTGTGTGTGTGTGTGTGTTTCAGGTTTCATTTTTTTATTAGTGCATATTTATAGTGCACAATGCTTTTGTTCTTTATGGGGATTTGGTACATGTAGACAACACATCTCAGTTCTTTATATTTAGAGTTTAAGATCATGGAGAATATTCTCTGAAGTTAACATAAACAAAGAGCAACCTCAAATGGTACTTTCCTACTTCTCAAAGATATCTCCAGCAGATAATAGAGCAAAGTGGGAAAGGACATCCTTAAACAAACTTTTATAAGGTGTTGCCTGCTATTCAATAGATTTGTGTTTTGTTAATATAAATCATTTTCAACAATTATCTATCAGATGAAATTAGAGTTTTGAGAATATACATTATTTTTACCATATAATTTTATAGTTTTTGAAAGCTCATCAAAAAATTTCCTTAAAAAACTCATTCTCTTTTGATAGCAAGTCTTACTTTTATTTTAATCCTGTTTTCTTGGCTCCCTTTGCTACAAGGATTAATTCTTTTTGATAAAACATTTCAGGTTATTTTGTAAGTTTATATCCTATGTATTTCAGTTGGAGCCTTCATATATCAACACCTGCATTATATATAACTTGAAGTTTCAGAAAATACTTCTCAGATAAAATGTGTTTGTGTAATTCTGGGTGAACATTTAGTCATTTCCATTCCTAATAAATAAAATACAGTATGTCCTATATTATAGAGAAAAAATTGAAGCAAACTTCCATTTAATAAAAACAAGGATTATTGATACATAGCCTTTATTCAATTATCAGCATTGACCTTAAAAGCTAAGGAAGCTTAGTGAATATTGAAACAGCATACAATGAAATTACATATTTTAAATCAGAAGTTTACTTTATCAAGAATGAGAATAATAAAAGTGAGACATTCACAGCACTCTCTAAATACTATCACAATGCTCTCGGTCAGCTTTCAGTGAGAGTTGGTACACAGCCAGTTTTCTGAAGTCTCTGCCTGACTGACTTCTTTCACAGAATGGAAGTATATATTTCTTGTTTGCAGAACCTGGTTGACATTCTATCATTGCCTGGATCATCTTATTGTGGTTGCAGCAATGTGACAATAATTTGACACCCCAGTATATTAGAGAGATAGAGTGTCTACTGTCTTCTGTAAATTTTATAAGGAGGACTTTTATTCTGTTCTGAAAAGGGTTTGTAAGAGTATTAAGAAGTTACCCCCACTTCAGTACAAAGTGAGGATGGCTTTTTAAACAGTGTTGTAAGGATTTGTCTGTTCTTTATGTTGGTGTAGAAAGTCACTCATGAGGAAGGGTATCGACTGGAGCTAGTGGCAGATGATAAAAAATTGAAAGCGGGTTTTACCCCCTGTAGTCTTTGTAATCTGAGGCATAATTGTCAACTAATTATAGTACATTTTCAACCTAAGTTTTCTACAGAAAAGAAATCTATATTCATAAACAAGCAAAGGTTTGCTCTTCTCATAATGTAGGTTACAGTCTAGGAGACAAGAAAGATAAATAGTAATTTGCAATGTGATTTTTGGTGGGAACAGGAAAAAGAGAATAAAATGGAGTATGTAGAAAACCATCACTGAGGAAGTAACTGGTAAGTTGAAACCTAAGATAAACAGGTGAGAAGAAACTAGGCTTAAGTATGGGGAGAGGACTATAAAATATGTCCCATATACATAGAAAGGAAATCCATGTTTACTGGTCAGCTTTCCCATTGCTGGGACACAAATAACCAACACCTGCAGTTTAAGAGAGAAAAAGATCAATGTACTTCACATCTTAACAGATTGCAGTCCATAGTCAGCTGGATACAATACGGAAACATGATGGAAGGGCTTGGTAAAGCAAAGGCGCTCACCTCATGGGGACCAAAGGCAGATCACGAGAATATCATGAGGTGAAAGGGCCAGAGACCAGATCTTGTTCTCCAGGACATTTCTCCATTACACACTCAAAAACATCCCGAAGTATGCTTTATTAATCCTCTATACAGCTCTCAAATCAATCAAGTTGAAATTTCAGCTTAATTGTCACACCCATATAACAAGCACAAACCAAAATATATTTTAAATTCTTTTAATCAATCTAACAGGATAATTGACCTCATTGAATGTGAGGGACAACTTGATGAATATCTGACAGCTCCTCACACTTAGGTCTACCAATATGGGACCAATGCACTCCAATAAAAATTCTTCCAAAGGTAAGCATTAGCATATCTTTACCTAACTATTTAAACATTTACAGATGCTATCAACTAGGAAGTCTCTAGAAACACATCAGTCCTTGAGCTGTATCCATTCCTATAGCCTTACATGGTACCAGCAACCTGCTATGCTCAGAAGAATGGAGTCTTTTACTTTCTCTGGTAGGAAAAAGCACTTTTGGAAGGAAGTTGATGATGTATGTGTGGTATAAATCGAGTTTGAATATGTGTAACACAAAGCAAAGGCATTTAGCATGGAGGTTTGAGTTCAAAAAGAAGGTTCTATTGGAGAACCAAGCTTAGAAATGTGATAAAATTTATTTATCTAATTTTACTGGAAATCAAACTCAGGACCTTGCATTAGCCAGGCAGGTGCTGTGCCACTGGACTATATCCCAGCCCCAAAATATTTTTATTTGTTTATTTCCATGTTCAAAATGCTGCAATTGGTGTAAAAAGTTTTGAATGAGTGGTATCTGGAGGCATATCTAATAATTCCTAATATGTTCTTCCACTGAATTAATAAACCATCTTCCTCTTTGCTCTTTTGTAATCACAGCAGTCTCTGTTGTGGTATGCAATTCAAAATTGAATATGCCTGAATGAGCCTAATACTAATACTAGTTGGAAGGGATTTAATCTACTTAAAATAGGCCCCCGATAACTTGACAATTGATCTCATAATATTCAATGAATATTATGATTTTTCTTGTGCTCCAAAATGCAAAGGCATTCACAAAGCAAAAGATTTTAATTGGAAGTTTCTTGTTCTCTAGCATTCATTTCTTCTTTTAGCTCTAAACTGGCAAGGACTTGAATACTAAATGAAAAGTGAAAGCATTTTGAGCAGTAGAGACAAACCAAAAAAAGGGAAAGACCTAGGACTAAAAAAGAAAATAGCGAAAGGTTAGAAAAACCATACAGCCTTTATTTTATTGTTCTCCATAATCTTCTAAGTATGACAAAGAATATAACGCATACAGTATTAAAGAACTCATGGTGTGAATTCATGGTAGGAATTGGGCAGTAGGCGTAGCCCTGAACAATGTGAGATACACGGAGAACCAAAGAAGCACCTTGGGGAAGGTAAGTGTGCGGACTTTGAGGAAATTATAGCATTTTGGACTTCTGTAGATTGGAACTATCATCAACTGAATATCAGTTAACCTTGAGCTAGGCTGTACTTCTCTTTTTGTTTTGCTGTTTATTTGTTTGAACTCAGAGCTGAGTTCAAGAAAGAAGACTGAGCTTTTTGTAGCAGTAGAATTATTCTCAAATGTTTAGTCTTTTTTCTAATAAGATCTCAATACAGGTATTGTTCCCAGTCACAAAAAGCCAGCTAAGATTAAAAAGCTTGTGTTTTTTTACATTATAGGATTTTCTTATGAAAGCAAAGCCTTTGGGAAGGATTTAAAAGTTTCTCTGTCAAGTTCATCTCAACTTCATTTGTTGTATTTGAAAATTCTCTTCAGAGCTCCTGTCCAGGACATCTTTTCCCTTGGGTGTCAACTGTAAGACTGTGAAAAGCCTAAAGTCTTATATCTGCTCAAGTAAAGAGCAAAATATAACCTGCAAAACAATTTTCAAAGCTAAAGAAAAACCCTTCTTCTAAAGTGCAAAAACAAGGAAACAAATAAATGTCATTTGTTTTCTAAACAGAAGAAAAATCTTACAAATTATATACATCTTCTCTCTACTACAATAAAAAGATATCTGAGTTCCAAGAGATTTATCTATACAGCAAAATGCATCAAAAACAATAATATAATTTAAATTTAATATTAAACTCTGGGTACAAAATATTTTAACATTAAATTTTTGAAGGTAATGACAGTAAAATTGTAATATCACGTCAATGTTCTGAAATTTATAAATCTTTCTTTTGATGTGTGCAATTAAGCATGATAGGTCTTCTCTAAATGGAAATACAAATTATATAAACTTTCATTTAAGTGATCTAAAAATAATTCTTCTCTTCTTTCTTTTCTTTATAAATAAACTTTTCCCAAAAGCATGGCAGTGTAAGACCTTGAAGAAAATGTCAGTATCTTTGTTGAAACTTGACAGTAAGTAATCCTTTCTAAAATACTTATTATTCTTCCTGTATTGACTTTTTGGTTAATTGAATATGGTCCCAAGTTATCTACAATTTAATCAACAGTATCTTGTGGCAACCAAGTCAGAGTGCTGGTTTTTCTAGGCTCAGACTCGCTCAGACTGTCTGGAGCCTTGTTCTTTGTACAGTAACCTTGCACTTAACACCTTAATGGCTTAACACAGAAAGATGGAGAGAAATATAGATCTGAGGTGGGGATAATTAAAGACAGACACACAAATGCATTTGGTGCCAGATTTTATTACCTCAAACAAGCAAAATTAAAGCAAACATTTTATCATCTCCAATTACAGTTATCTCCAGAGAATAATTAAGACAAATGAATAGAAGACACTAATGGCAAAACTTAGTACACCAGGCAAATGAGCAATGCACAACCAAAATAACATTAGATCACATGCAGTCACTCTTACATCCGTGTAAAGTAGAACAATCCTTCCTCTCTCCTCAAACTCACCTTCCAACAAGAAGCTAGTTTGACTGTCAATGCTTATTGTGGAGTTAGCCTAAATCAGCTAAGTGAAAGCTGAATTTAGTATTCAGAACAAAACAAAACAAAACAAAAAATGCAAGCTCAACTCTATGTCAAATTGTCTAGGTGATGTTGAAACAATGAGGTAACTTCTTTGCTCTTATGTTTCTTTGGTTAAAGAAAATATGAAAAAACCCAACCACTGACCCATGATTATAACAAATGTAATAATATAGGCAATAGTAATAAAATGAACTGAGTAAATTTATAAACCTTAAAGTTATTGATCTCTCACATTTTCAGTAGCCAACATTTAATCATACAAAATCGTATAAGAATAAAGATTCATAATTATATTTTTAAACTTATATTTTAATTAGAAAATATTTACTCAAAATTGCTAAATGAACCATAGAGCTAAAATCTTATGAGTGTTCATTATGTGTATGTGTTCTGCTGGAGTCATTTTTTCATGTAAATGAACATTATTCTTTTTTATGTTCCAAGTATCTATGCAGCACCTTGCATTTATTCATTTGTTCAAAATTTTAGCAAATGAAAATATTAACAAAATAAAAATGTGTAATTGGTTTATCTTATCAATACTAAATGATATGTATAAAGTATCTTTACATTAGTAAGAAGAAAACTCTGAGGGATTAATCTTTGTGTTTAAATTTACGGAAATAGTAGTCAGTGGTAGAGTGTTCTTTGTGTTAAATCAATTTAATTGTTAGTGAAGATACTGTTCAGGTTGTTTGACTCGTTATACATTCTACTCATAGAATTCTCAAAATCAATGCGTAACCTAAGTAGAAAAAAATAAAATATACATGGAAATATTCTAGTTTTCAGCATGCAAATGAATATCTTGAGTTTACATAAAATCTCTCACCTGATCTATAATATCTATAATGCAGAGACATCTGGCTGTGGACGGGGAACAATTTCATGTTAAAAGAAAATTCATGAAATTCAATAGGCATTTTAATAGCACAGTTTATAGCACATATATTAAGGTATCACCGTGCTGTCACATTTGGAAATTGACTTCTAAATAAGAAGAATAAAGCATTTTGGTGTGGTGAAGATCCCCGATGTTTTAAGTGTTGTTTTTAAAGACACAGCATTATATTCCTTTGATTGACTTTTCCTTCTTTTTAAAAGTTAATTCTCAAGTACCAAATGCCCTCCCACTAAATCAGACGTTTCTGCCTTTCCAGAACATTTTATTGTTAATGAGGAACCAGCAGAATATCACTGTTATTGTGCTACAGAAGCCTATATTATCTATCCCTAGTTCCTTTACAGTTTTTCTTTTGTAATTCTGCTTGTTCAAAGTACCTCTTTCCACACCGTGCTTGTGATAGTGCTAACGAGGTAGTACTGGTTTGGGGGTAAGTCTTTTAGACTCTTGGCATCTTGCACTTTCATGTGTATAAGAAAGGACAGAGTTGAATTTGGTAACTTTTAAGGTTTCTCTCATTTGGATGCCACTATGTGGCTATAATTGCGCTTGTCTTAACATTTCTTACATGCACATTTTCATTGTATGAATGAAGAATGTAATGGAATTTGAAAGGAGTTTAGAGACTACTTGCATCTTTGACTCCCTAATCATAAGACCTCATCTTGAGTGAGTGTGTGTGTGTGTGTGTGTGTGTGTGTGTGTGTATGGTGTAGCACAACTTCTTTATAAGAAGAAAATTCAATTTTCTGTTCTGACTACTAGAATATATTTACTGGTAGAGAATCCGGTGTATCTCTAACCACTGCTTATATTCATAGACCATCTGTATGACGGCCCATCGGAAACTAGCAAAACATGGAAGCCAGCTCTTCTTGGGTTTCTTCTACCCAGGATTAGTCTCTTATCATGTGGGTTCATATAACTCCTTATACTGTTGCTACTGTAAGCAGTATGGTATAATAAAGTAGCACAGGATCAATGTACATATGAAATTCAACTCCAAGTAACAACTGTGTCTTGAAGTTTGCTATTTAACATGTGCAAATTCCCTACTCTAATTCTTAGATTACAGTCACTATCATGTTTGTTTTTTTTTTTCCCCAAAACACAGTTGGTTACCCTTGTTACCCAGATTTCATAGCTTTCTGCCTGTATCTCATAATGCGCTGTAATTATTATATCATTTACATGGATCTTTACACTGTGTCTTTTACTAAGTTTTGGATATAAGAGCTCTACATTATGCATCACTACATTCATAATGTCTGGCAAACAGCCCATTATTAATGTATGTTGGATAAAATATGATTAAAGACACCACTTCTGACACTAGATGTCGTGTGGCCACCTCTTAGCAGTAAAGAAGATTACCATCTAGTCTCTTGAAATTTGTATTTATGTAACATTGAGCTCCTCATCATCTAAGATCACTAGGGATCTTTCATATGAACTGCTCTGGGTTAAAAGTAAAAATTAGATTCATTATCTGATGCTATCTTGCTATTTGGGGTGCAGTATTTGGTGATGTGTGGCATGTTTCCTATTGAAGTGGCAGGCAAATCACAGGCTGGCTTCTCAGCAGCCTCACATAATAACTGTGAAGTTGAATATGACATAAACTTTCCTTTTCTCAGATTGGAATGTGTCCCTTGCTCATTCTGCTGAGTTCTTTTACAACTCAATCTATATCATTCTCTCCCTCACTCTAAATAAACACACACACACAGACACACACACTACACATACACACACTCACAAATTTGTCTCTAGTACTCCAGAAAACAGGACCAATAGAATAACAGTTACAATATGTGGCATTCTTAAAATCTTGTAATGCTAGTTATATTCTACTGGTTTGGGGATTATCTTTATACATTATGAAACAATACAATTATAGTACCCTACAATCAGTAAATTGTAGCAGGCAGGTTGAGAGAAAATAAGAATCAAATCTGTTGTATGGGAAATAAACAATTGCTTCATATTTGGACTAAATATTTACCAGCAATAACACAAAACAGACACTTACACATTTTGATTCATTTCTGCCTTTAATCTCAACAGTTTTCATTTTAACATTTAGTCTTTCCAAAGGGATAAGTATAAAACTCAAATTCAAATATGTTCTTTGCTTTTAAAAATCTATTCATGCTTGTTGAGGACCTTTAGTATAAAGCTCAAACCAATTAAATACCTACATCCAGCGTTTCTAAGGTTTTAACATCTCCCCACAAATTACCTGCTCCTGTATTCACACCCCCCATGGGCCTGCTCTTTATTCCATATCCTCATGAAAGCCATGAAGGTTTCATGGACTTTTCCTAATGTTAGTATCCACGTAGCAGCTGGGTTTTCCTTTTTCCTTTTTTCACCCAAAGAATATTTCCTGATTCCTCATTATTAATTTCAAGGATACCTCCTTCATGATTCTGCTCTCACACATGTAGATATGAGAAATTCATATGCCTGGTGAATTATCTGTAATGCCAGAGCTGTTTTATAAGGATGTGGAGCATATCACATTTTTCTTTTCATTGTTTGAATACAGTCTTTAAATCAGGGATTTTTAAATAAAACCCAAATTTTGCCATTTATCTGCTATGAGATGCGAAGCTCTTTTTCATTTTTAATGTCAATTCCTTCATCTATATTATGGAGATAAAGCTAATTATATTGTGCTTTTATTAACTTACTGTGAGCATTAGATTAAGTGGAAATTAAGTAGTAGCTATCAACTAAGTATACATTAGTCCTTAAGTGAGTAACTGCGCCAGCTGGTAGGTATACAGTGGAAAAGATGACTTAGAGCCCCAACGATGTTTATCTTATAAAGGTCTTTGAAATTCAAATGTATTTTTAAAAATATAGGGCTGGGGAATTAGCTCAGTGGCTTGAGCACTTCCCTGTTAAGCGCACGGTCATGATCCCCATGATATTACCAAAGTACTAGGCTGTAGAATATATTCATATTTTAGGTTATTATGCCTTTCTGTTCTTTGATAGATTAATTCTTTACTGGGCCTTTGCTATTCAACAAACTATTTGAAGAAATATGTGTAGAATTATATTTGCATCTATGGAGACTGGCACATGACATCAAAGCCTCTTCAAAGTAAGATGGTTAGGAGTTCAACTTCCCCTTCACGAATACAATTATAACTACTACCATTTCATCTTGAATGACCATTGCAACTGATTTCTTAACTGAGATAGCATCCTGTCACTTTTGTTACCACAGGAGTCTCAGGCATTTGGATCATTCCTGATCCTCATTCTCCTCTTGGAATAGCTTCTTCAGTGTATTGATCTAATAGAATGCCACTTGTCCTCGGAAGACATAGTTTGCAACCAATCACCTTAACTACTGTGTCCCTGAAGGGTGAATAGGCATTTTCTGTCATTGTCATTGTCACTTTGTGATGGATGTTTTTCTTTTCCATAAACCTATACAGAATCTATGAAGCAAATGCCACCAAACCACACCAAAGCCTTTTCCTTGTGGCAGTCTCTTCTGTCACCCTGGTCATATCTTCAGAGCAATTAAAAGTTTTGCCTTGTTGTTTCTTAACTCCTTTTGTTATTCATGGCAAAAGAAACAATAACATGTGCAATTCATGAGCAACCCAGTTGTTAGAACCTCAGCGATTCTAAGTCAGCTGCACATTTCCTCAGCCATACTCAAGACGCTCCTCTGCTGGCTTGGATTCCACACCACCATGCCTTGATGCAGTGAATTGACTATCGTTCCCCCACTTCCTGGCTGCTCTGGTACTCAGCCATCATCTGTGATTGTTATCTGTAGGCATTACCTCCCCTCAGTGTTCCTTGATCCTCATTTAAGAACTTACATAGAAAATTCTAGCCCTCATGAGATCTAATTCTGTGGCTATCCTGTGTCTGCATCTGATAACTGGATATTGCATATTTCCAAAGAAATATACAGATGCTATGGAGATACTATATGAAATTTATGACCACCAATCACTTTGCCAGAAGCTATCCCATAACTCTTGTGTCAGTCAGCTTTCTGATTCTCTGATCATGTACTGGCACATTTTTTACACAAAAAGCTCTAATTTCTAGCATCTTTTTCAGTTTTTATCAATCTTCTTTAATATTCACTCTTTATTTGAAGAAGCAAGTTGAAAAGAACTGCTATGTCTTTCAGCCACCAAATGAACTACATTTTGTTATTTTCTTCCTTCCTATAGCAAGCCAAAAATACTCTATTTTCCCATCTAAGGTTCACTTCACTTCAAATTCCATACTCAAGGACTGTATCGTTAGTGTTCTGTATTGTGTATCACTTGCTTGAACTCTTCCGTTTCTTTGTTTATGCAAATGCTTATTTTTTTATGTACTAGGGACTGAAATGAAGGCCTTTGTATTAAGCTACATACTTGCCCTTTTAAATCAATTAATTAACTTTATTTCGAGGTAGAATTTTTCCAAGTTCTCCAAGCAGGGCTCAGAGATTCTTCTGCCTCAGCTTCTCAGAGTACTAGAATTATAGACATGACCCATCACATTTTGTTAATCTTCCTTTCATAATAGCTCAATTCCGTCATCATAAAAATATTAATATATATTATAGTTAAAATATCATTTGCATTCCTCATCCTCTAACACTGTAATGTTTATTTTCATTTTATAGAAGTTGGCTTCTCATTCTTCCTTAAGTACAGTCTAATGATGTTTTCATTCCTGCTGCAACATAGTAACAAACTTTTGGAAAATCACAATGATACATTTTACAATGTGGTTTTGATCATGGATACACTTCTAACAGTTGCTTTCTATTGCAATATTTTCTCTTGCCTATTTATTTATTTTGTTTTCTTTCTTTCTTTCTTTCTTTCTTTCTTTCTTTCTTTCTTTCTTTCTTTCCTCTTCTTCTTCTTCTTCTTCTTCTTCTTCTTCTTCTTCTTCTTCTTCTTCCTTTTTTTTTTTTTTTTTTTTTTTTTTTTGTTTCAGGAATTCAACTTAAGATCTTATACTTGCCAGACAGGTGCGCTGCCACTGAGCTGTATCTCCTCACCTCTTTCTACTAAAGAATGTTTCTTTAATCTCTTCATTTGAATGATATCTTCATTTTGACCTCGATCTTGGCCTTTAGGGTTGTTTTAAGATGTATTCTCAGACCTGGTATCTTTTTTTATTTATACATAGCCAACAAGATATATCAAAAAATCCTTTTTCATTAAGTTCATTGATATAATGTGACTGGTAACTATTTACCTTTAAGGCTGTTATTCTATACCTGTGACTTGTATATTGAAGATACTATGTAACTTTTGATGGACTGTCCCATGACCTGACTTATTAGTCATCTTTTCTAGTGCTAGAACAAAATACCTAATACAGAAAAATTAAATGAGGAAAGATTTAATTTGGCTCCTGGCTTGGGGATTTCAGCCCGTGGTCACTGACTCCAATGTGTAAACATGCTAGCTGAAGGGCAAGGGAAAGGAGCATTTCTCACTTCAATGCATCCAGGAAGTGGAGAGAAAAGTGAGAAACACAAGATGGAGACACAGCCACAAAGGCACAGCAGAGAGTACCTCTTCCAAACAGGTCTGACCTCTGAGCCACACATCAGCCCCAAACTTGTAAATGGATTTATCCACTGGGGAGTGTAACATCCCTGCCGTGTTCCAATACCCTTCCAAACGACTCATCTCTGAATACATGAGACCTTTGATGGATACTTTAGACCTAGCAATATCATGCCTGCAACCAAATTCTTGAGTTATTATCTCCTCCCACAATCGCTCCAGCCTGATTCCCTTAAAATTTTAATAAATGCAAACTATATTCCTCTAATTTCTCACATAGAATAATTATTTCTAAGCACTCTTATTCTTTCACCAAGAATCCACCAGTAAATACTTTCATCTGTACCATTTTAATATATTTCTAAATCGATTTCTAACCTTTGCATTCTTTTTTACTAGATTACTAAGTAACTACCAATTCTTCCCTAAACAACTACAATAGCTTCTTAATGGGCCTAATTATTTCTATATTTGTTCAGGGACCCCCCCATGGCCCTAATCTGGATAATTTTTGACCTCTGCTCTTCGCTAGCTTTATCTACTGCTTCTTTTTTCCTTTGTATTCTTTTATAGATTCTAAGTCAGAAGCAAGGTCTAAAGTCCTTATAAATGAATTTCTGATCCCTTGCCCTTTATTATTAAAAGATCTTTCTACAACGTATTTATTGGACATGTCATTTTGTTGTGTCAAATGCTTATTGGAGGCCAGAGCTGATGCAAACCTCCTTGTCATTGCCAATGTAACACAAAATAACCTAGCTGTTGCTCTCAGTAGTAAATATCGTCTCAGCTGAACTACTTGGCATTTATTTTACAGGAAACCTTACTATTCTTTAAACATAACAAGCATACTCTTTCATCAAGGCTTTTAATCTGTAGTTCTGAGTATAGGTGAGTTGATTCATCTCTATATTTTCCTATCTAATACCTTTCATTTTTGTATCCACTTAAATTTCACCCTGTAGAGAACGGCCTCATTTTCTCTCTAAAATATCCATTACCCTCTGCCCTCTCAGCCTTTTCTTTTTCTTCAAGCATCCATTATTCTAAGCCACACACACACACACACACATATATATATATATAACTATTTTTATAGAATGTAATATTATTCAGCTGTTTAAATTTTGCCTTTTCCTCTTTCCTGCATAAGAAAGTTGCTTGTATGCATTCAAATATATGAAGTTCCTAAAAAATCTTTCTCTATTTACCATTGTAAAATTAAATAATAGACATTAAAATAATAAATATCTCTATTTCATTTTTTTTCTTGTGAAATTATGTGTGTAAATGCTACTAATTTATATTTTGACCTCAAAGCATTGTCCTTTCATTTTACTACAATGATCAATAAGTATTATTTTGATTTATTTTGCCTGAAAAATCATAATTCACTTGTTAAGTGTGCTCAATTTCTGAAAAGAGTAATTGGCATTTTACATAAAGTTTATCTTATTCTAATCTAGTCACATTACGTAGTGCTTAACATAGTATCTCCAATTTGTGTGTACGAATTGAAATTTTGAATTTTTACTAAGGAGTTAAATATATTTCAATGACACCACGAATTTGACCTCTCTTTGTTTCATTCTTTTCCCTTGGAAAGTAGAGATCATAGTGTCACAGTCTTTTATGATACATGCAGTGTTTGTGAAAAACAAAGAAGACCATGTAGTAAGTGATTGTAGCCAATAAATAATAGTTAATATTAATTTTATGATCTTTCCATTAGCTCCCTCATGGACTACAGAGAGAAAAAGAAAAGGCTCATTTTTCTGTGAATCATATTTAACTTTTAAGTGTCTATTTGTATTTGCAATGCAGCATCTTTAGGAGTATCTTAGGGCAGATATTTTCTGAATTGGTTAATGAGTTTATTAAGATACGTAATTCACATGAGGCTGTCTTTAGAAATACAAATAACTTGGTGTAGATCAAATGAAGATTTAGAGTGAGTTCTCCTTTGTATCTAATTCATTCCTTTACTTCATTTCAACCACCTACATTTTTTGCATAAAGAAAAACACAATAATAATTTAGGAGAATAAGTTTGAATGAGATGGTTCCTTTGAATGAAATCAGAATAAGTATCTAGCTGGACAGTGCTTAGTACCCCAGTTACAAAACCAGTAACTGTGGACCAATGGCAAGAACTACTAATTTCCATAGTTTCAAAGACATCATCTCTATCCTACCTTTAATTGCTTCTCATTGCTTTTAATGGATAAGAGTAAAAACATGTTAAAAGAAGCTGAGGAGAACTGGTACCTAAGAAGTATTCTCAGAAGTCTAACATTAAAAAGAAGTATATGATTGAAAATTGTGGGCTTTTATTGATTTAATTTCTTTTTCCTTTCAATAATTATTTTTGAAATAGTATTTTGCAACCACTATTCTAAATTTCAATAAAATTAGGAGAAAGCTTAATGTAGAACTCTAAACCATCATGAACTACTTACTTTAACAAATGATAATACAGATAAACTTCATTGTAAGTATATGTAATAGTCTTACTGACAAATGTGGAGATATATGGTGAGGAGTTACTACTCATTTTAGTAATGACTGAAAACTATAACACTAAACATAAAAAGAAATCTATACTACCATCATGTTCCAGTTGAAAAATTTTTTCTTTTAGGGATATTGATAAAAATGTTTGAAACCACAGTAGATAAATACATCTTTACGTGTAAGCATAATTTCTAACAATAATATGCATTAGATATTCAGGCATTGGAACAAAATCCTGACATACACAACATAGAAAAAGAAAATAATTTGTTCCTCATGATTTCTGGGGCTTTAGTCCACACTTCAGTCCATGGCAACCAGGCAGAAATGTAATGGTGGAAAACCATGGTTGAAGGTGATAGTGGAGGAAAACTTAACACATGGCAGCCTGGAAGCAGAGAGCAAGAAGGGAGGATCTAGGTATAGGGATTCACTCTTTTAGGTTACACAGTGATCATCTCCTCCAGCAAGGCCTCAACTCCAAATAGCATATTAAACTATGAACTCATGAGTAGATTAAGCCAGTGCTTTCTATCATTCCTCCATAATTAAATCACCTTCCAAAAGACTTGTCTCTGAATACTTAAGATTTTGAGGGAAAATTTTGATCTAAACCATATCATGATGTGATGTATGCATGTTATCTTTTCTTCTTATATTTAGCTGCATAAATGCTTTTGCACCCCCGTGCAAAACTATTAATTCCTCATTCTTCTCTACAGATATATCAAAAGTTAAACTTAATCTCACAGCACTATGGCCCTAATATTTTATTGAATGAAAGACTACTACAGGTGTACAGATGCAGGAGTTAAATTATTATACAAAGTAGAGAGAGTGAGAGAGAGAGACAAAGACAGAGAGAGACAGAGAGACACGGTGGGGTTGGGGTAAGACGAAGCAGTGCAGAACAGGGCTGGGCAGTGCAAAACTGCAACTCTGAAATCTGAAGGAAAAAACCCATCACACAAGATTTAAATTCTAATAGGCAGTTTTATATGCAATTTCTGCAAACATATTTTCATTTGCTATAAAACAGCAAACAGCTTGGGAAGCCTAAGCCAGAAATATGCACAGTGAAAGCAGAATAGTCTTAAATAAATACTAGCTTCCAAACAGCAATTGCCTCCCATAACAAAAAATTATTTGTAGTACTTCAAAATGCAATAAATTTCTCTGACATCCAATAATTTTGTTTAAGATTAAAATAAATCCTCTCTTTGTATTAAGAAGGTATGGTTTCAGACTTTTAAAGGCGAATTATTGCTTTAGCTCAGAAAATGGTCATTAGTCATTAAACGGTGGCTGGGTTAGGCTACTTAGACTTTGTAGTTATATTAAAAGAAATTTCACTAATGTAGTTGTTTCAAAATTATAAAAGAATATCTGAGGGAAAAGATGTGTTAAAACTTGTAAAGGAAAGCTACTACAAATGTCATTGTAAAGAAAAAGGAAGGTATTTCAAGGAAAAAAAAAAAGTCTTTCCTGGACCAGGTGTTTAAATGTAAAAGTCATGATATATTATATGTGAATAATCATATCACCAAAACACCAAACGTATTTTAGGTTCAAAAGTCAAGTACGTATGACATTAAACATATATACAAACGTATGTGTGACTGTGTGTCTCCGTGACTTAGATCAAGAGCACAGAAGAATGAAAATTTTGCTCAAAGAATTTGCCAAATATTCATAAAACCTCTTTTGTACAAGATACAGCAACCTTGAAAGTGTAAGAAATGAAGATCTTTCAAAACAAGTCTTCATGAACTTGTGGTATAACGAATTGTATATAGAGTCACACAAGAAATTATAATTGTTTCCTGTAAGGATGACTTGGATATAAAGTTTATATTTATGCCTCACATTGTTTCAGAGAGGAATTTTAAAAACCTCAAAGAAGAAAGGACAGAAATGCTATTACATTCATTACAATATTTGAGTAAATAAACAAAACAGTAAATAAGATCCAAAATGTGTAACAGATATTGTAAAAGTGAAAGAGGAAGACACTGCTCAAAAGTTAATAACAACTGGGATGGGAGAGAGGAGAAAAGAAAGAAGAGAAAAGATTACATACATGTATATGATAGATAATTATACTACTGATTTCTATTAGTAGTTTATCAAAAAGAACTATTTGTTCTTTCATGGTTTGATCATTTTTTCATGACTATGTCTTGTAATATGAACGACTGTTTTAAAAGTAACCATATGCAATATATTGACCATTCTTAATCTATTACTTTGTTTTGAAATGCTGTATCAACATTTTTATTATATTTGCATTTTAAAATACAAATTAAAACTCTAATAAAATAAAACAAACATCAAAAAAAATTCCCAGCAAAATTAATCAATTTAAATAAATAAAAAATGTATCCAGAATTTGGATTATTCTTCATAACCATGCAAATATTCCCATAGTGTGATTAAGAAGAAAACTATATACTTAATAACATTACAAGAATCATAATATAAAGCTAATCAATTAGATTTTTTGTATATGTGCATATCTCACATCAAGCACACACATGCACACAAATATATACATGTGCATATTGATACATACACATGTATAAAATGAAGAAAACGGTACTTTTTCAATATTTAATATTTTATATCTGTATACAAGCCATCATTAGAGAATTCTGTTATAACAGTAATAGTAAAGGAAATAAATACAGCACACGAAGTAATAAATAAGGTTTACAAACTGGGGGGCAAAAATCACCTGAAACTACAAGGTCAAGAAACTTTTTACCAAGTTTTGCAAAACTAAAACAGTTTCAGTAAACATGTAATTTAAATTACTAATTCCAAGCATATGGCAAAAATAAAAAAAAATTATCTCTAAGGATAATTTCACTTTCAACTCAAACCTCAAAAGTCAAGAGGAAAAGCAACTAAGTTCAAAGGAATCTAAAATTATGAAACCCAGAAGTAGACAAGAATTTCATAGAAGGGGAAGAGAATATGGGGAAAGCAAAATAAATGTCAGAAATAGATCTAAAAAATTTATATATATATGTATTTATATGAAACAACTTAACAAATAACTATAATAAAAGAGCATGCTAGAATATAACAAAAATAAAATTCAAATACTTACAAAGACAAATACACATGAAATCACATTTTTATGAATATATTACCTAAATAACTATACATGAATGAAAATAATAGCATGTACTAAACTGAGGGGGAAATTAATGAGGTAGATTCCTTTGTATTCAAATAGATGAATAAATGTTAAGAAAAGTAGAGTAAAAAATAAAACATGTTATATATATTGAATTAGATTTATAATGAAAAAATTTAGTACTTAGGGATTTAGTAATTTTATTAGTGCTTTTGATATACATAACAATCACATTCATCATAGGAAACTTCTACGTATGTATAGTGTATCTTTATTCTTCATTTTTCCCATTCTGCTTCCTCTTCCTTCAAACCTGCTTTCTCTGCTTATTTCCAAAAGCTTTGTTTCCATTTTTCCTTCTATAGTGTTGTAGTGTTGTTTTTTTATTTTCTCTTTCTTCTTTTCCTCATCCCTATTTACATTGACTCTTGAAGACACAGGTGTAGCAAAGACTTTATGAACAAAATCTCAAACACATAGGAAATAACTCAACAACAACTGGGATCTCATCATATTAAAAATCTTTTGTACAGCAAAAAAACAAAAACAAAAACAAAACAAAAAAACCCCACAAAACTACCAAGAAGTGAAGTGATAGAACAGGCAGAAAATGTTACCAGCTTTTCTTCAAAGGACTAGTGTCTATAATATATAAAGACCAAAAAGATCAGAACCCCAAATTTAAAGACATAAAACAAAAGTGGGCACGTGAAATGAATGTCACTTCTCAGACAAAGAGTACAAACAGAAAATAAATATATGAAATAATGTTTGAGGATATGACTAATCATACAAAAATTACACATTAAAACAACACTAAAATTCTATTTATTCCACCAACTATGACTGTTACCAAGGAATCAACCAACGACAAATGCTGGCAAAGTGGTGATGGTGGTAAAGCTTTTTCACATTGGTGGGAGTGTAAATTGGTAAAACTAATATGGAAATCAGCATAGAGATTCCTAAAAAAATCTGACATTAGAGGTTCTACTTGACCCAGCTATACCTTTTCTTGACATCTTCTGAAAACAATTAAAACCATCATATATAACAGATATATGCACACTAGTGTTTATAGCAGCACAATTTGTAAGAGTTAAATCCTAGAAACAGCACAAATTTCCATCAATGGATGAATGACTGAAGAAAATGAGATTTCTATATCCAATGGCATACTACTCAGCAATAAAGAAGGATAACTCTGGACATTTCTAGGTAAATAGATGTACCTCAAGATCATAATTTTAAGTGAAATAAGTCAGGTACATGGATTTAAATGTTTGAATTTTTCTCTTGTGTGAGAAAACCAAAAGATAAATGAGCAAAATTAAGGATAGACATTTGGAAGTAAGATGTAGCAAATTTTCAGAAAGGAACATTTTAGAGCTTGTGAGTTTTAAGATATGACTCTCAAATGTAGGGCATTCGAGGATCTGGAAGCAGGGTAAGTTAAAAGAGATTGGTGTATGTATAGTTAAGAGTGAAACGGCAGACAGCAGAAGAAAACTAAGAAATCAGATTTCTTGCAGCATAAGTATTGTTTGGCTAATAAATATTCAAGATCAAAAGTAGGAAAGTGTCAATGAGGTAGATCTGATTTTAAAGTCATGATGGGTACTAGATTTAGAGAATCTGTGTAAGAAGTGAATCAGTGAGGAAATGTCACTGATGAACATACTAAGGACAATATTGCAGTACAATTAAACATAGATAAGAGAGGGCTAGAAATTTAGCTCTGTAACTAGATTCAAATACTTACTTTCCATTATGGCAGGCAAACTCCAAAAATAAATTGTTCTTTATGTTATGAAAGTAATGGTCTGAGATGATTATTAGAAAAATGCAAAAACTAACTATTAATGTGTAATACAAAGAGCCTAATTTTTTCTCATCCTGTATTTGAAAATTGCCTTAGATGAATACTCAAAAAATCATAATAAATTGAGGTTTAATGCAGTTGATTACTTATTATATGCGAAGATCAAGTTTAGTAGTATAAAAATAAAAATATAAAAGTCATAGCTCTAAGTTTATTCACTTATAAGCATGGTCTAAAGTTGCATTCCATTACTTACAAAACTCTCAAGATAATTCTTCTTCATGACTGAGTAGTATTCCACTGCATAAAAATACATCTTTTTTTATCCATTTGTCAGTTGATGGGAATTTATATTGTTTAAAAGATTAAGGTACTAAAAATTGTGCACACATATTATGCAAATATCACATTGTCTCCTTAGGGTGAGAAGCTAGGAGTAAACAAGATTCAAAATACATAATAGATATGGTGAATTGGGAAAAATGTTCAAAATAGAAGAGAAACTGATGGAGGAAGAGTAAAGGAAGAAATAAATAAGGGAAAAATATAGATGTACACAAGATAGCTCAGATAGTTACATAGCTACCTGCTCTTAGTTAATTGAAAAGAGGTTTGTACTGTATTTGGACAGTATTTAATGCTTGTATCTTGTACACTGAGTAACTACAGTGAAGATAACAATTCACAATATATTCATTATTGTTATTTTCATGTTAGCCTCTTTTAAGCTTTTTTGTTTTTATTTCTGTTTTTCTCCTTAAAATTAAAAAAAAGTGAATGACTAACTCTCACTTTTATGGATTAGAGAATATTGTAAAAAAGTAATAAAAAATAATTGTATAAAAATTACAATGTTACTTCAGGAAGGAGACTGAACAGAAGGTAATCATGATATTACCACACAGCATAATACTTTTATAGATAACAAAATGTTCTTATATATATCACCTTATAATTTCATTCGTAAATTAGAAACAAAAATTTTAGATATATTTAAATAAATAGATAACACATTTCAAGTAAATTAAAGACAAAAGTTTTAAATATATTTAAATAAGTGGACAACATTTTTCACAATTTTTCACTGTGCTAGGGATACAACATAGTTCCCTCCAAATGTCTTTGATACATATTTTGTTTAAAAGATTTAATTCTTGGCTTAAATACTTCTAATTACCTGGCATATTGGGAAAGGGTTCATGTGTGGCTCAATAAAGAGTGTCAGAAACCATGAGAACTTCAGAGGGCACTCTCTTCTGAAACAGTTTGTTACGTTCTAAAATGAAATGTAGATCAGGTGTGCTGGCACACACCTGAATTCCAGTGCTTGGCAGACTGAGGCCGGTGAGCACTATAAGTTCAAGGCCAGCCTCAGCTACATGACAAGTTCAAAACAAGTCTGAAATACAAAGTGAGACTTTTCTGTAAAAAAGAAAGATATATATTTACAGTACTTGCATTTGCATCCCACAAACTCACATTTAGATGTGGGTTACACTCAACTGCTTTGAGTAAAATTATAGTAATTATCTAGGAAGGACCATCTTCCCCACACCATGAGACCTGGCAACTGGCTTGACAGGAGGAATCCAAGAGACTGATTCCTCCCCACTACACTTGTGGGATCAGACAACCTGGGGAACACCAGCCACACATGGGCCCCTGACTAGAGTACACCCCATGGACAGGTGGAACTGTTAGGGGAGAAAGGAATGAAGCAACAGAAACAACAGGAGCAAACAGGTGGTAAGTTAGGTGACTCAGCCCTGAGCTTGAAGACAAAGACACACTAAATAGAAGCAGGTGTGTGGGCTTCCCTCCGTTTTTCTTTTTTTCCCTTTTTATTTTCCTTTTTTACTTTTTCTTGATTTTTTCCTCTTTTCTAAATAGCTGGGAGAACTCCAGCTACACAGAATTAACTCCATTCCCAAACCCAGAGACCAAATTCAGAGAATCCCTTGCTCATTCCACTCCTTCTTTTCTGTCCCCGTCTTTGGTTTCCCAAAGCTTACATGATCATCCTTGGTCCTCCACCCTTGCTCTTTCTTCCTTTTCAGTTATCTTTATTTTGTCCACTATCTTTCCCCACCACAGGGTAAAATCATTCTACCAAGGGGAAACACTTTGCATATAAGCTTCTAATTTATGACTGATTTTGCTATATAGCTGTAGATTTTGCTTCACTGGCTTAAAATACAAAACTAATAGTTACTACACTTTGTCAGTTTCTGAAGTATGCTTCATGTTACTGTCACTGCTAATTATGCTACATTAGCTTGGATGTCATATCTGTTGTTTCTTTTTCATCATACTGTAAAAATACTGGGAGGCTCCAGGGTAATAACCTTACTACAGCCTAACACAAAAGGATGGGAAGTGAGTCAAACAGACACCAACATCTCACTCTTAATTAACTGGAAAGATAGGATTTTGGGACAGAACACTCTCACACAAAAGACACCAGTTGAGAACAGAATTTTCCAAGCAAGGACTTGGTACTAATGGAATAGCTATACACAAATCAACACAAAAAAACAAAATGAAAAGTTTTTGAGGTAGAAAATGACAATTCACAATAGCAAAATGCAACTTCAAATCTCCAGCCCACTCAGACCAAATCTGGAAGACACTGAGATAGAGAAAAATGGAAGACATATATCTGAAATTTCTGAAATGATAGCAACTGAATTAAAGAAACAAACCCATGAGACTATGTAGGCTATAGAAAAATCAGAGCAGAATTAATCTCTCAGGTAAAAAAAGAAATGACAATTGTAAAGAAGGAATTGCTCAGCAAATTGAGAATAGACATAGATTTAAAAAATAGATGAGCATAGAAAGATGATGGAAACCTGAGTGAACAATATGGGAAATAAGCAGAATGTATGAAATGGACTCAAACAGATATCCAGGAAATCAAAAAATGTCTTAAAAGCTTGCAAAACTACATGAATTAAACTAAAGATGGACTTTCAGACCTTGAAGATGGGGTTGCAGCTGCTGACCACAAAAGGAAAGACCTCTTAAAAGTAATAACAGAAGAGACAGGAAGATGGCGGCTTGATAGGTAGCTGGGTGGAGAGCCTCTCTGGGAAAACAATTCAATGCTGTAATTTGACAACATGAAGAAGTCCAGATCAGGGCAGAGGGAATTTCGTGACCCAGGAGGAAAAAAAAAAAAGGGTAAGAGGAAGGAAAAATGCCAGTGGAGGGCTGGGGCTGGACACACTCACTGAGACTCATCCCACACTGTGCTGGGCGTGCCCTGGAGTCAGACGGTTCACATTGAAGCCTTAGCCTCCAATAACGGGAGTTGGTGAGTGCTGAGCCCTTGGCAGGAGGATGAGGCACAGCTGTGGAGTGGAGCCAAGGTGGAGAGCTGCATTAATTCTTAGTGAGTGCTGGAAATTGGCTGGCTGGAAGACATATTGGGGTTGGGCAGGATGGGCCTGAGTCCAGCACAGCAGTCATGTCAGTCAGCTGCCTCTGGCCCAAAGAGGACTGTTGGGACCGACCTACTTGGGGCTGAGTCACATCTCTGGTCGGGACCCAATAGCTAAGGATGAAACTGTCTGAACCTGTGACGTCCACACAGTACAGACTAAGTTGCTGAAGGCACTCACTGGTTGACTGGCTCAGAGTAATGAGGCCAGCCCACAGTCCCTGTGTACACCTCAGATAACAGCAAACTGGAGAAGGCAGCAAGCCTCCAGCCAGCATGCTTCAGAAAAACCATAAGCAATATGGACAGGGCCTGAGACCTCCACCATACACCTGTCTGAAAGAAACTAGAAACATGACAAGAGAAAGAAATAGGAAAAAAAAACTCCAACCACTGACTCTGGGAAAATAAGTCCAGGAGAGGTAAACTCAGAAGAGAACCAGTGTAGCAATCATGCAATATTTGCCACAACATCAGCAGACATAAAGAAATACCTTTGTGACCTCATAGATGAATTGAAAATTGAAATTCTAATCCAAGTGAGGCAAAAAAATGATTAATTAAAGAAATGCTAAGCCCCTCTCAAGAAGGCAGACACAGATGGAAGAATGGAGGAACCCAGAAAAGGAAGAGAAACCTTTGGTGAAGAATATAAACAAAATCTAGAATACATGAAACAGATCCAAAAAGATTATCAGAAATTAAAAAATTCTATTGAAAGCTGGCAAAATGCCTTAACAGAAACTTAAGTTAGCCTTTCAAAACTTGAAGACAGATTTGCAATGTGTGATCATGAAATAAAAGACCTCTTAAAAATAAAGAACCAGGAAGTAACAATTTAAAGGCTAAAAGATGACAAGAGGATCTATAACTTAAGAATAAAAAATGTAAGTGAAGAAGCAGGGGTAACCACAAATGAATTACAATGGCTATTCACAGAAATAATTAATGAAAACTTTCCAACCATAGGGAAAAAAATGATATCCAGATAAATGAGGCATACAGAACTCCAACCAACTACAACCAAAACAGATCTACACTCAATCAAGATCCCAGGAATTCACCACAAGAACAGAATATTAAAAGCAGTCAGAGAAGAGAAGCAGATTACCTATAAAGGAAAACCAGTCAAAATCACGACAGACTTCTCAACACAAACTATCAAATCAAGAAAACCTTGGAGTAAAGTAGTCCAAGCCCTGAAAGAAAATAACCTCCAACCCAGATTGATGTACCCTGAAAAACTCTCTCTCAAAATTAATGGAGAAACAAGATGTTTCCAAGACAAGGAGGAACTATGGGAGTTCGCAGTCACCAATCCAAACCTCTGAAAAATACTGAATGACATTCTAGAGAGAGATAGGAAACAAAAAATACTAGGATTTAGCAATAGTGGCAGAGATGCCTCAATGAATGGGGGAGACAATGGAATGAAGGGGAAAAGTAGACAAATAATAGCAGAAAAATAGAATAGCAGAGATGAAGCAGAGAAGGTGGGCTATGATCTCCAATACACATAGTCTTGATACATTAACAAAAAGAAACACAGGCAGAGTAGATCAGGAGACAGGAGCCATCAAGATGCTCTGAATAGGAAATACACTCAACCTGAAAGAGGTTTAATAAACTGAAAGTCAAAGATGAGAAAATGATGCTCTCGGGGCTGGGGATTTAGCTCAGCGGCATAAGCACCTGCCTTGTAAGCAGGCGGTCGTGAGTTTGATCCCCGGTACCGATAAAAAGTTAAGGAAAAAAAAAAAGGTTAAAAAAAAGAAAATGATGCTCTCTGTGACAGAGAACCAGAGAGAAATAGGGACAACTTGTCCAGCAGCTGCAGATAGGTTGAAAAGTCAGGACACTTTTGTTCAGTGGAGAACTACTCAGCTATAAAGAAGGAAAACCTGTGTCTTTAGTAAGTAAAGGAATACAGCTTAATATCAAGCTCAGGGGTAAAAAGGTTCAACACCACTCAGGTAGACAACAGATTGCCCCCCTAATCTAAGAACTAAAGGAGTTAGTGGGACCCAAAATATACAAAGCACTCTGAGAAAGGGAAAGGGAAAAGGAAAGGGAAGACAGAGGACATTGTTAATAGTGTATCAGGATTTAAAAGCCACATTAATCTTATCACTCTGTTTAGTTTGGTTTTATTTTGTTCCCGTCTGTCTACTCATACTAGATTTGATGGCACAGACAGCTATCCCTAAAATAGCAGGAAATACTATGGTAAATATCCTTAATTCACTATTAAATTGAAATGAAGCCCTGTATTACTTACATTGTCTTATTATGACTGATCTTACTTGAATCTGGTTTGTTAGACTGTTGTTTGTCATGCCTGACTTTATTCAAATTTTGTATGTGTGATAGTATCAAGTCTAAGAGTTGAGGAACTACCTTGAAGATGACAAGATGTAATAAGATACCCATTCCGGTTTGGTTATTAACTGCTTTTGAAGTCCTACAATGTCTCCAATGTTGTGTTTTTATTAAAATAACTATGCAATGCTGTGTTCAATTATATTATGTCTGATGATGTAGACAATTCTATTGAAAAATAACAGGAGAAAGCATAGTAACTCTGTAGATCACCTAATATTGTGGTTTTATATGTCTTTTGTTTCATGTTTTTCTACCAATTTATTTTGTTGTCTTGTTTTGATCTGTTTTTCCCTATAATATAGAAAGGATAGGTATACATGATCAAAAGTCATAAAGAAGATTCAAGAAGAAGAGATAGCAATCATAAATATTTATGTCTCAAACACAGTAGCACCCAATTATATAAGACAAATATCAAATAAGCAATAATATTATTGTAATGGGGGACATAAATACTCCATTGTCACAAACAGATTAATCAACTAGACAAAAAATTAGGAAAGACATATGGAAATGAACCAAACCTGTGTACAAATGAAATTAGGCTTTTACACTGAAAAATATCACAATACCCATTCTTCTCAGCTGCACAGGGGATGTTCTCTCAAACAGACAAAATACTAGCCCATAGAAAATGCTTAAGTAAATGCAAAGAAATTGAAATTGTCCAATTCACATTATCTGATATACTGCAAAGAAACTGAAAATTAAGGGAAAAAAATCTCAGAACTCTGTAAACACATGCAAATTGAATACACCTTCCTGAACAAACTGATAGATCACAAATAAAATTAAAGAAGAAGAAAAACAATAGCTACAAATAAATGAAAAAGCAGATATAATATACTGGAAAATGTGGGATGCAATGAAAGTAATCTTAGGGAGGAAATTTATTTATTTATTTATTTAGTCTTTTTATTGGTACCAGGGATCGAATTCACTACCGCCTGCTTGCAAGGCAGGTGCTTATGCCTCTGAACTAAATCCCCAGCCCCTTGGGGGGAAATTTAAAGTAGTTAATTCACTTATCAGGAAAACAGAATGAACACAAAACCTAATGTTGCACCTCAAGCTTTAAGGAAAAGAAAAGTGAGTCAATCCTAAGACATATACATGGAAAGAAATTATAAAGATCAGAGCAAAACCTAATACAATTGAGGCTAAGAAAACAACTAATGAATTAAAAAGTTCATTCTTTGAAATAATAAATAAAATTGATAAATGACTATCCAACCACATCAAACACAGGAAAGAAAAAGCTCAGTGCAATGAGGAATTAAAAGGGTGAAATCACTACAGATCCTGATGAAATTCAAAAGACCATCAGTACCTGCTTCAAAAAACTTTATTGAATAGGATGGAAAACACAGAAGAAATGAACTGATTCCTATATACACTTGATTTACCAAAGCTGAATTGCTAAAATATAAAAATTCTGAATAATCCAATATCAGTTTATGAAAATGAAAATGTAATTAAAAACTTACCAATGAAGAAAAGCCCAGGAATTGATGGGTTTTCATATGATCCTTAGAAAAGATTTAATGCCAATACTCCTCACAGTCTTTCATGAAATTGAAATGGAAGCAATACTTCGTAGTTCGTTCTGGGAGGCAAATATTACTCTGATCCAAAATCAGTGAAAGCCCCAGTCAAAAAAAAGAACTACATCCAATCTTGCTAACATATATAAATGTAAAAATCCTCATTAAAACAATAACACACAGAATCAACAAGCAAATCATCAAGAAGATTATAATCATGACGAAGAGAGATTGATTCCAGGAATGAAGAGATCAATATATGCAAACAATAAAGCCAATACACATATCAACAAAGTCAGAGACAAAAAACACATGATCATCTCATATGATCATCTCAGTGGATGCCAAAAAAACTTTTTACAAAGCCCAAAACTCATTTATGGTATAAAAAAGACAAAACAAAACACAGCTAGATGAAATTTGACACCATACTCATAAGTGAAATAAATCACACTCACATGTGTAAACATTGCATTGTCTTTCTGCTGTGCGAAAGTGGAAGATGAAATAAGGTCTAAAATGAAATGGGAAGAAGTTATTTAAAAAGAAAATGGAAATAGGATGGGGAAAAGGAAAAAGAAAGGAAAGGGAAATGGAGAAAAATGCAAACTAGCTAAACTTTTAGTGTCTCAATTCTCTGAGAAGGCAGGTTTATGCTAATATTGTTTGAAGAAATTTTTATTCTCATGTATTTTACTCTGAGTAACTACTCCAAAGATGACTGTATGAAATGACAGACATAGCCTGCAGTCCAACTGCCAATGTAGTCCTTGTTCCCAACTGAAACCTCCTGAACCTGGCCTTTGGCAGGTGCATTATTGTCAGAATTCTGACTTAATGATTTCTGACCAGACTCTTCCATCTAGGTAATCTTATGGCATTCTGGGATTTTTCTAACAACTATTTCTTCTCATTAGAAACAAGAAAGACAGAAATCAATGAAATTCAGTAAATAAAAGTTGTAAAATTTAATAAAAAGATTCAAATTAAAGTTTAACAACTTTCCAAAATATTCTTTAAGAAGAAGGTGTTCATTCACAGCCAGACATTAGTTTAAAACGTTACTCCCTTTGAAAGGATTTAGAACTCTTCAGAGATGATTCCAAGAATGACATATACGACGAAAATGAGCAGTGCCTCACTGAAAAAGAGGGAAGGTGTATAATTCTACCAATTCGGCCTGGCCATAGGTCTGCAGAGGAGGAGCTGGGCAGATCTGGGGTGCCCTCACTGGCCTCTCTGCGTGTCTGGAGGACTCTGGATTTCTGCGCCCAGACTGCTGGAGTTCCCTCAGGCTTCCAGGTGCAGTGAAGGAGAGAGGTGGGTTTGAGGCTTCCACATCAGCCTCCCCATTCCCGGCTTCATTTGGAGACCTGCTGAGCTCCCGATAGGTGGGCTGGCCCACACTACCAGCCTAGCCCAGCCTGTTTAGCTGCCACGCCTGGCCATAGGTCTGCAGAGGAGGAGCTGGGCAGATCTGGGGTGCCCTCACTGGCCTCTCTGCGTGTCTGGAGGACTCTGGATATCTGCGCCCAGTCTGCTGGAGTTCCCTCAGGCTTCCAGGTGCAGTGAAGGGGAGAGGTGGGTTTGAGGCTTCCACATCAGCCTCCCCATTCCTGGCTTCATTTGGAGACCTGCTGAGCTCCCGATAGGTGGGCTGGCCCACACTACCAGCCTAGCCCAGCCAGTTTAGCTGCCACACCTGGCCATAGGTCTGCAGAGGAGGAGCTGGGCAGATCTGGGGTGCCCTCACTGGCCTCTCTGCGTGTCTGGAGGACTCTGGATATCTGCGCCCAGTCTGCTGGAGTTCCCTCAGGCTTCCAGGTGCAGTGAAGGGGAGAGGTGGGTTTGAGGCTTCCACATCAGCCTCCCCATTCCTGGCTTCATTTGGAGACCTGCTGAGCTCCCGATAGGTGGGCTGGCCCACACTACCAGCCTAGCCCAGCCTGTTTAGCTGCCACGCCTGGCCATAGGTCTGCAGAGGAGGAGCTGGGCAGATCTGGGGTGCCCTCACTGGCCTCTCTGCGTGTCTGGAGGACTCTGGATATCTGCGCCCAGTCTGCTGGAGTTCCCTCAGGCTTCCAGGTGCAGTGAAGGGGAGAGGTGGGTTTGAGGCTTCCACATCAGCCTCCCCATTCCTGGCTTCATTTGGAGACCTGCTGAGCTCCCGATAGGTGGGCTGGCCCACACTACCAGCCTAGCCCAGCCTGTTTAGCTGCCGCGCCTGGCCATAGGTCTGCAGAGGAGGAGCTGGGCAGATCTGGGGTGCCCTCACTGGCCTCTCTGCGTGTCTGGAGGACTCTGGATATCTGCGCCCAGTCTGCTGGAGTTCCCTCAGGCTTCCAGGTGCAGTGAAGGGGAGAGGTGGGTTTGAGGCTTCCACATCAGCCTCCCCATTCCTGGCTTCATTTGGAGACCTGCTGAGCTCCCGATAGGTGGGCTGGCCCACACTACCAGCCTAGCCCAGCCTGTTTAGCTGCCGCGCCAGGCCGTAGGTCTGCAGAGGAGGAGCTGGGCAGATCTGGGGTGCCCTCACCGGCCTCTCTGTGTGTCTGGAGGACTGTGGATATCTCTGCAACCAGGGAGGGTCCACAGGTTCCTGAAGCACTGCGGCCTGTGGTGAGTACCCTAACCCGGCTGCGACTGAAGAACTGTGGAGCTTCCAAGGGGCAGGTGGGCGCACAGTGTCCCTGAGGCCCAGCTTGTCTGGAACTGCGGAGTACTGAGCTGGCAGAGGAGGGCCACTGGTTCTGTAGGCCTAATGGCTTGGAGTAGCGCGGCGCCAGAGTCCCAGTAGCTCCAAACATAGAAGGGGATTTTCAACAGATCCTGAGGAAGCTTTCAAATAACACTTGAAACACAGAAATATAGGAAAATGACAAAACCAAAGACCAAATTACAACCTCAAACCTCCAGCCCATCTCAAGAAACCCTAGGAGCGATGTATATAGAAGAAAATATATCCCATCCACCTCATATATCGGACACAATAGCCACTGAAATTGACAAGCAACTCCAGGAAGCTTTAAAGAAATTCAAACTCGAAATAATCTCCCAGATAAAAGAAGAAATGATAAAAGAAATGAAAGAGATTCTAAATATATCTAAAGAAAACACAGATAAAAAATTGGAGGAACTAACCAAAAGATAGAATCCCTAGACGAGCAATATAAGAAACAAACAGAATACATAATGCAGATGCACAGAGATATACAGGAAATAAAAAACTCCACTGAAAGTTGTAAAAACCGCCTTAATGAAAGTGAAGATAGAATTTCAGACCTTGAAGACAGGATTGCAGCTAGTGAACAGGAAAGGAAAGATCTTTTGAAAATAACAAGGAACCAGGAAACAACAATTCAACAACTGCAAGACGATGCAAAGAAGAATAACATAAGAATGATAGGGATTAATGAAAGAGAGGGAGACAACATGAAGGACGTCAGGAGGATATTTAGAGAAGTAATAGCTGAAAATTTCCCAAGCATGAGATCAGAAACTGACATGAGGATCAGTGAAGCATATAGAACTCCAAACAGTCATAACCAAAATAAAACTACACCCAGACATACAATAGTCACCATCCCAGAAATCCAACACAAGAATAGATTATTAAAAGCTGTCAGAGAGAAAGGACAAATCACTTATAAAGGAAAACCTATCAGAATCACAGCAGACTTCTCAGCACAAACGATAAAGTCAAGAAGAGCATGGAGTGAAGTATTCCAGATCCTAAAGCAAAATGATTTCCAACCAAGACTGATATATCCTGCAAAACTATCATTCAAAATAGATGGTGTAATACGATACTTCCATGACAAAGAACAGCTGAAGAACTTCATGAACACCAAACCAACCCTGCAAAAAATATTGAAAGACAGTTTAGATACACAAAGGAAAAAACCACTAAGCAAAGCAAATAATTAAACAGAACCGAAAGATAAAGATGCAACAGCAGAGAGATAACATTCCTACAATTAACCAGCATTTAACAGTAATAACCATTAATGTAAATGGTCTCAATGCACCAATCAAAAGAAACAGACTAGCAGAATGGATCAAGAAACAAAATCCAACCATATGCTGTTTACAGGAAACCCATCTAACCCAGAATGATACTCACAGACTGAAAGTCAAAGGATGGAAAACAATTCTTCATGCAGCAGGAATCCAAAAAAAGGCAGGAGTAGCCATTCTGTTTGCAGACAACGTGAACTTTAAACCAACAATGACCATAAAGGACAAAGAAGGTCACTACATACTCGTAAGGGGAAAACTCCAAGAGGAAGAGATAACTATCTTAAATATATACGCACCAAACTCCAGAGCACCCAGTTATATAAAACAATTATTAACAGAAATGAAAACTCAAATTATCAGTAACACAATTGTAACAGGAGACCCTAATACACCACTGACACCAAGGGACAGATCAACCAGACAGAAAATGAGCAAAGAAATAACAGAACTGAATCACACCTGTGAACAAATGGGTTTGATAGACATATACAGAATGTTCCACCCAACAACATCAGAATACACATTCTTCTCAGCAGTACATGGATCATTTTCTAAAATAGACCATATATTAGCTCACAGAACATATTTAAGCAAATGCAAAAGAGTTGAAATCATCCCTTGCATATTATCGGATCATAGCGCTCTGAAATTAGAAATTAATGACAAAGGATACTGCAAAAATCCCACAAACACATGGAAACTAAATAACACACTCTTGAGTAATCAGTGGGTCACAGAAGAAATTAAAGAAGAAATTAATCAATACCTAAAAGAAAATGAAAATGCAGATACAACTTACCGGAATCTGTGGGATGCAATGAAAGCCGTTCTGAGAGGAAAATTTATTGCACTGAGTTCCCACATCAGGAAAACAGAACGAATACAAATAAATAACTTGATGCTACACCTCAAACAGCTAGAAAAAGAAGAGCAAGTCAAGCCCAAAGCCAAAAGAAGAGAGGAAATTATAAAAATCAGAGCAGAAATCAATGCAATAGAGACTAAGAAAACAATCCAAAGAATCAACGAATCAAAGAGTTGGTTCTTTGAAAGAATAAATAAAATCGATAAGCCCCTAGCCAACCTTATTAAAAAAAGGAAAGAAAAAGCTCAAATTCATGCAATAAGAAATGAAAAAGGAGAAATCACTACAGACCCAATAGAAATACAGAGGATCATCAATACCTATTTCGAAAACCTCTACTCTCAAAAGTTTGATAACACAGAAGAAATAGACAGATTCTTAGAAGCATATGAAGTACCAAAGCTAGATCAAGAGCATATAAAACTGTTGAATAACCCAATCTCTGCTAATGAAATTGAGAATGTAATTGGGTCCTTGCCCACCAAGAAGAGCCCAGGCCCAGATGGATTCACTGCAGAATTCTACAAGAAATATAAAGAAGACCTAATGCCGACACTCCTCAAACTATTCAATGAAATTGAAAGGGAAGCAATCCTTCCTAAGTCATTCCTGGAAGCAAGTATTACTCTAGTACCAAAACCTGAGAAAGACCCAACTATAAAAGAGAACTATAGACCGATCTCCCTAATGAACACAGATGCAAAAATCCTCAATAAAATATTGGCAAATAGGATCCAGCAAATCATCAAGAAGATTATATGTCGATGTCCGCTCCCGGCCGGCAGGAAGGACACACGACAAAGTCTGGTAGTGGACAACCTTTTCTTTTTATTTTCCTTCTCCGTACAGCCTGCCCTGGGTTCTCCCAGCTGAAGCCTCCTCTGGTCCGCTCCCCGCGGCTCCTTTTGTGCTTCAGTCTGCCCCAAAGCCTCTACCGGTCCGCTCTCCGCGGCTCCTTTTGGGCTTTTATTTCTGGGCTTCTACCTGGCTTCTTTTTCCGCCCAGGGGTGGCACCGGTATATATACGGGTACAGTGTCCAATCATGTTAAAGTAAGCAAGGCAAGCTGATTGGCTAACATCATCAGTTGCCAGGCAGACTATATTGTTGAGCGGGTTGTTTACGCGGTAAGCAGGAAACTAACATATTCGATGGGAGGGGTAATCTACCTCAGGCTTTGCTCTTTACCACAGGCCGCACGTCCGCCGCGCAAGGCGAGCTATCACAGACGCGGCTCCCAACAATTATACACCATGACCAGGTGGGATTCATCCCCGGAATGCAAGGATGGTTCAACATACGCAAATCAATAAATGTAATCCACCATATCAATAAAGCCAAAAATAAGAATCACATGATCATCTCTATAGATGCAGAAAAAGCCTTCGATAAGGTCCAACACTTATTCATGATAAGAACTTTACAGAAAATTGGAATAAATGGTCTTTACCTCAATATAATAAAGGCCATTTATGACAAACCAACAGCCAGCATCATACTAAATGGCCAAAAATTGAAAGCCTTTACTTTAAAATCGGGTACAAGACAAGGATGTCCTTTATCACCACTCCTATTTAATATAGTACTGGAAGTACTAGCCAGAGCAATTAGGCAAGAAAGAGAAATAAAAGGGGTAAAGATAGGAAAAGAAGAAGTTAAATTATCATTGTTTGCAGATGACATGATACTCTACATAGAAGACTCCCTAAACTCCATTGAAATACTCTTAGATACAATAAATAAATTCAGTAATGTGGCTGGATACAAAATCAATACTCAGAAATCAATAGCATTCCTATACACGAACAACAAAATTACAGAGAGGGAAATAAGAGAAACTGGACTATTCACATTAGCAAGCAAAAAAATGAAATATTTAGGAATTACTCTTACGAAAGAAGCGAAAGACTTATACAGTGAAAATTATATTACACTGAAAAAGGAAATTGAAGATGATATCAGAAAATGGAAAGACATCCCTTGCTCATGGATAGGAAGAACAAACATTGTGAAAATGGCCATTCTCCCAAAACTGTTATACAGATTCAATGCAATCCCAATAGAAATACCATCAACATACCTTATAGATCTAGAGAAATCACTCCTAAATTTCATCTGGAACCAGAAGAGACCTAGAATCGCAAAGGCAATTCTAAGCAGCAAAGACAAAGCAGGAGGCATCACAATCCCTGACTTGAAGTTATACTACAAAGCAACAGTAGTAAAATCAACATGGTATTGGAATCAAAACAGAGCTGAAGATCAGTGGAATAGATTAGAAGATACAACCACAACTACGAACACACTCAACCACCTTATTTTTGATAAAGGAGCCAAGCAGGTTCACTGGAAGAACGACAGTCTCTTTAATAAATGGTGCTGGAAAAACTGGCTCTCCATTTGCCGAAAACTAAAGCTCGACCCATGTCTATCACCATGTACTAAATTAAAATCTAAATGGGTCAAGGATCTGAATATTAAAACAGAAACACTAAATCTATTGGAAGACAAATTAGGTAGAAACCTTGGAGACATAGGAGTAGGTAAAGAATTCATGAACAGGACTCAAACCGCACGGGAAATACTTCCCAGAATCAATAACTGGGACCACTTCTTATTAAAAAGTTTCTGCATATCAAAAGAAATCTCCAGCATAGTGAAAAGAAAACCCACAAACTGGGAAAAGATTTTAGTGAACTCTCTCTCAGACAAGGGCCTCTTGTCTAAAACATATAAAGAATTAAAGAAACTCAGACCTCCGAAATTCAAAGATCCAATCCAAAAATGGGCATCTGAGATGAATATGCACTTCTCAGATGAAGAAATGCAAATGGCAAATAAATACATGAAAAAATGCTCATCATCATTGGTCATTAGAGAAATGCAAATTAAAACCACACTGAGATACCATCTCACTCCTGAAAGAATGGCCAGGATCAAGAAAACCGACAACAAATGCTGGAGAGGCTGTAGGGAAAAAGGAACTCTCCTGCACTGCTGGTGGGAGTGTAGACTGGTACAGCCTTTGTGGAGATCTGTCTGGAGATTTCTCAAAAAGTTGGGACTGGAAATCCCATTTATTCCAGCTATTCCACTTCTAGGCATATTCCCAGAAGAACTGAAAGCATCATACCACAGTGATATATGTGCACCTATGTTTATAGCAGCACAATTTGTAATCGCCAGATCTTGGAAACAACCCAAGTGCCCATCAACTGAGGAATGGATAAAAAAGTTGTGGTATTTCTATACAATGGAGTATTATTCAGCTATAAAGAAGGATCACATTGAGATATTTATCAATAAATGGGCGCAGCTTGAGACCATACTCATAAGTGAAATAAATCAATCTCGCATGTGTGAATACCGAATAGTTTCCCTAATGTAAGTAATGATTCAAATATATAAAAATATGTGGTAATCATGATTCCCCATTAGGTGGCCTTGAAGCCTTATAAAGTTTTCACTCATTAATTAGAAAGGCTTTATTCTGGGCTTCTTGATATGAAAATATTTGAAGCTAGAGTATATGACGTTTTACCCAAATATTTCAAGGAAAAAGACACTATGGTAACTACTATTAAGTCAGGTTATATAGTGGTGAAGTACTAGGTTATTGAAACAGTCATGCTGTGACCTCTATTGTTATATTGTTATGTCCTGTTTTATCTCAATCTCCCCCTTATTGTTTCAAAAAAAAATTATTTAGTCATTTCTTATGTTTGTCTTAATTAAAGAAAAAATTCAAAAAAATTAGGATATATAAATAGTAACTCTTTTCGATTTCCTATTAACTTGTTTTGAAGTCCTGTAGTACTCCCACGATCTTGTTTTGACTGATTAGACTCTGTTCCATTCTATATGATAGTATCAAGTTTGAAGACATAGGCAACTACTTTGAAGACAATAAGATTCACTAAGATACCCATTCTGGTTTGACTATTGTCTTCTTTGGAAGTCCTGTAATGTTTACAATGCCTAAGTTTTATTGGTCTTGTTCTCTACTGTTTTGTCCAACTTTATAATATCTAATAAGATAGACAATTCTTTTTAAGGAAACAAGGGACAACGTTGATAACCATTGTTGATAAACTTGTACTCTGTTCTACACCATGTGCTATGTCTATCCTTGGTATTGACTGACAGCTTTGTTTTGTCATATTTGACTGTATTATTCCCCCCCCCCAAAGAAAGTAATAAGCACTAAGGAGTAATAAAATCCAAGATGTGTAAATTTTGTTGTAAAAAAGAGAGGGAAAATAAAAAAAGAAAAAGAGCTCTAACGGATATAACAGCAAGTGTGTTTGGGGGTGTTAAATAGCTGACTTTATCAATGTTTTTGGAACATTGAACACAGCTGTTTGCAGTCTCCCTGTTTGAATGTCCACCTTGTGTTCTTTGATACTGTGATTTGAGGAACTATTTTCAAGAAAATAGTGTGTAATCTACTAGCAGGTAATTTCTTACTGTTATGGTTTTTTGTTTCGTTTTGTTTTGTTTTGTTTTGTCGTTCTGTATTGCGTGTACCCTTACGCCGCTTTGGTTTGTTTTGTGTTTTTCTCTTTTTCCTCTTAAATAAAAAAAAAATAATAATTCTACCATTTCAACTTATTATTTTTATTACAGATACAAACAATAACAAATCTGAAAGTACCAAATTACACAAGCTTATTATCTCCTGGTTCTGTTGGTCAGAAGTCTGCATACATGCCTCAATTCTACAAAATCAGAAACTGAGTTGACATAGTGGTGTTTTGTTTGGTTCTGAGGGCTCCAGAAATAAATCTGCTTCCAAGTATCATGCTTCTTATAAATTTGTTTAACATACTTGCTGCTTTTTCAACTATTTCTGTCCTGATTTAAGTTACTTGAAACTCATTCAGACTCTGACATCTCTGACCCAACTGTGTAATAGCTTTTGCTCCTCATTGCATTGACCCAAAACTCAACACATTGCACAGCAGCCGACTGCACTACAGCCTGATAGCTATAAATGAATTAATGCAATGAGGTCTTTCTCATGGATTTCCTTTGAAAAAGCCCTTACGTATCACTAAGGAAAGCCAGTTGATAATTCTTACAGTGCTTGTAAACAGATAATCCCACAAGATGTAGCTTCACACATACACAAAACTACTGTTCCTCTTTTTCTCTCTTCCCTTGCTGTTTGACTTCCTGTAGGCCTTCATGGCATTCTATTTTTTCTCTATAAACAAAATGTGTCTGGACTTTTACGTCTTTTTTTTCCTTTTTGGTATTTTTTAATTTGTTTTTTGGTCTCTTCTGTGTCCCAGTTGAGTCACACACCTGAACATAACTTTCCTTTCAGACACAGCTCATCCAGAGAGTGGCTCTCTTCATAGAAATAAAGCAGATTCAGGTCATAAGACAATCACAATGATATCTTCCAATATATACAAGTTTCCTGTGACAGGGACATCTGGTTACAGATTAGACACTCTAACATTAGACTCTCTGCCAGGACAGTGAAGCATCCTGTGAGACACAGTGTTGATACCATCATCACTTCCTTGGGAGTCCAGTCTGGCCAAGTTAGCATTTAGGGGCACTTTTCAAAAAGGGAGATGTCCAGATCAAACTGGATAGAGGAAAATACAAGATTGTTGCTCAGGTGCAAGACTGAGAACTCTGCTTATTTTTTTTCATCTGATTGGGGTGAGACAATAACCCAAAAGTGTCTCTGATTCCTTCCCATGATTTTTATGTGATTCTTCCCCATCAAAACCATTTCTAGTCTCTCATACTTCAAATATCTCAGAGCCTCCTTTTGTTTCCTCTAACTTTAATGACTGTTCTGTCTTATAAATGAATTACATGGGACTAGATTGGACCTAGTTTGGTAATCCAGCACAATATTATTATATAATCTTAATTACATCTGCAAAATTCTTTTTTTGTCATGTAAAATAGCATATTTACATAGTCCAGTGATTACAGTGTGGGAACATTTGCATGCATTTGTGTGTGGAGATAACCTATAGTTTAGTCAACATTGTAAAAGGAAAAGAAAAGCTAACCAAATATTCGAGTTTAATGGAAGCTGAATATAAGTATTTATTAAAATTAGTAATTCTCCTGTACTATAGCCTTACTATGAGGAAAATACTCTTAAGAATATTATTAGATCGGGGGTGGGGATTTAGCTCAGCAGCATAAGCACCTGCCTTGTAAGCAGGCAGTCGTGAGTTCGATCTCCGGTACCGATAAAAAAAAAAAAAAAAAGAATATTATTAGATCAATTAAAATGATAATAAAAGAGTAAGCTAAATTATTCAGTCAAGGTTAAAATTACTATACTTGACATTTGTACAGTGGTTATGTTGCAATACTCCTTTATTTGAGAAATTCATATAAACATATACAGGGGAAAATGATCATACATGCATCTTCCCTTATTAGTTTTCCACACAATGATAAATAGATAATAATGGATGCTAGATAAAAATGGTGATGTAAATAAGATTAAAATGTGAATGAAAAAGAGTAAGGATAAAGATTGCACATATCTCATAATATTTATTTTATACTTTTTCTGAACAGTTTGAAGCAAATTTGCCTACTTCTAAATATGTTTTAAAAACTTTTCCCAAAAAAGGCTTTCATATAAATTGATGTGTATTGTACTGAATTTCTTCAGGTACAATCAAATGGTGGCAAATTGAATGTCAGATATAAAGAAGGTAACAAGAAATGGTAAATATATGGGTACAAGTAAGAGTTATACTTCATATAATTTTTGTAAAACATTACTATAGGGGCTGGGGATTTAGCTCAGTGGGAACTGCTTTGTAAGCAAGCAGTCGTGAGTTTGATCCCCGATACTGATTAAAAAAAATAAATAAATAAAATATTTATTTCTTAAGTGAAAGTAATGATAATATATTCTGGGGAATTTTTGAAAATATAAAAATATTGGAGGTATTCAATGAAGTTTTATTGTTTTAAGACCCTTGTGCTGCTTGTTAAATAGCATGTGACTTGAAAATTCATAGTGTTAAGTTTTCGTGTTGCATTCTGTGAGGTCATCATTAACATAAAAACATATGGGTGAAAGGCACAATGAAAGACATAATTAAAATACAAATTAAAAAAATGTTCAAGTATCACATTTGTTAATTTTTATCTGTAAAGTTTAATTTACCATTACTCAAAAGTAGAATATTTTCTTCTACTGAAATTATTGTTCTCATATCCTGTTTTTATATATTTCTTGCCTATTTAAAACATTTTCACTATTATAAACACTAAAAACAGCTATAAAATTTTATTTTAACATCTTTACATAAAATCTCTAATATCTGCTTCAGTTGTTGGTAGATTTTGATTAATTTTCCTCTTAATTTGAATCATATTCATCTGTTTCTTGAATGCCTAATATTCTTTTTCTTGGATGCCAGACATGGTAGATGTTACATAATTTATTGCATGGATATTTTTCTGTAAATATTTTTTTTCATTTTCTCCTACAATGAGGTTAAGTTACCTTTGGCTCTTGCTTTAGGATCTGCTATGTAGTACATTGCCGAATTTTGGTCTCCCAGTGTGACTAATGCCTGACGATGTTCTTGATTTTCTGTGGGTTCTGGGTGGATACTTTTCCGTATAATTATTTACAGTGCTTTCCTACTTGCCAAACATTTTTAAAAGATGTATTTCTGATTACAACTGTTCCTAAAAAAATGCTTGTATACATCTCTCAAATCCCATTTCTATGCATCCTTATTTCTTCCTGGCACTTTGCCCCGTATACTCCAGCCACTGTGATCTCTCTGGGGTCAGAACCATGTCCTTCTGATGAGCATGGAGTATCCATCTGGATCCTGCCACTTGGAAAGCAAGTTCACTTCGTCCTCTTTTTCTCAGATGTCATAGAGTCATTCAGTTCCACTAGCATGCCTGATTGCCTGAAACCAGCCATCATCTTTGGCTTAGTTAAAACCTCCCTGCCTTGTGTTATGTAGTTAGTCTTTCTTCTTGATGACTCAAAGCTCAACAGATCCCACAGAGGTATTAATGTAAACATCAGTTATGTAAATAAATTCTTACTTCAGTTGTGTATCCATAACCGCTGAAGGGAGGATTAAGAGATAATACCCAGCAAATTCCCACTGGTCCTTTATATCCTGCCCCATCTTTTGGTTGAGCTCTTCATCTCCTCTGAACTTCCCACTGGCCTCCTTTTGGCACTCAAATTCTCAAGGGTTTAAAAGTAATATATTTCATCCATTTATGTACTTTAGCTTCATTCTCTGTCTCATATTTATTCCTGAACTTTCCTTTACTCTGGTACAGCGGCTACATTGACAACATGGCCAGTTCCAACTTGAAGACCAAACTATAATACAAATCACTAACTAGATATAGCTGATATTTATTGCTTAATGCTCTATTTTAGATCTTGCTTCAGATATCTCTGATCTCAAAAAACAAAGTAAGTCAAGGTGACATTTTAGACCAGTAAATATACCTCCATCCTCATTCCCATATATCTCCCAAAAATATGGCACTCTTCAGTCACAGAAAACCAGTCTTTGTACTCATTATATAATAGAAGAGATTCTGACTCTTAAATTTCTACCAGGGATAATGTGTTCTTCAGTAAAGTGTAACATAGCGTTACAATATAAAGAAGGAAACATGTTCACTTATATTGTTTGATAAAGGTTTAATCTATAATCAATAGCATAATAGGAAATATATTGCTTTGCTTCCCTGTGTGTATTTTAAATGTTTTTAGTAGATATTGTATGAAAGTTCTTTTTGTGAATGCACTGTTATCAACTTCCTGGTTATTATAGTACAGATTTATTACTATATCAGATTTAATGATTTCTAAGACTTGCTGTGATTTGTTGTTGTTTTTGTTTTATTTTATTAAAAGGATACTTGCCTCTCAGCTGTGTGTCATATCTTGACAATTACAGACTTGCAATTTGCTATCATGAAACTTACAGTTTGAAGACTCATTTTCAACCCATTACTACCCTGTTAAAATGTCTTACTGTTTGTCATTATGATAAACACAATATAATAGTTGCAAAGGTATGCTCAGTTTTTCAAAAGATCTCTTCCTTTGTCACATACATTTCAAAAGAAGTCCATATTCATGTGGCTTTATTTTTATGGTGGTGAAAAAAGCTGATAGATGAAAAAATTTGTATTTGAGAACTAATATAATAATATATCTCACAATTTGATATAATAATATAGAATTTATGACAAAAGTTAGAGGGGCTGCAGCCCATGCCTCCAAAAAGATAGATGCTCACAAACCGGAGACAGGAGATTGGGGTCCCAGGTCTATTGTTTTTATTTACTACTCTTCAACTGGAGCAAAATGTAGCTTTATGGTGGAAGAAAAAAGTGAGGTAGGAAATTAGCCCATTGTCTGTTTCCATATCAAACTACTTAAGCCTGGCAAATTTGTGAAGACCAAGAGGTTTATTTAGCTTGTGCATTTTGGGGTTCAAGGACATGATCCTAGTAAATGCTATGGAAACTGTGATAAATGATCTCATTGTGGGAACATTAGTCAAGCGAGCACATGGGGAGACTGGAAGAGAGAAAGAACTAGGGAGAGGCCAGACTTGCCTTATCCTGACAGCCCCTTTGAGAAAACAAAATGGATGCCCAAGAAAATGACTTAATTCATTCCAAGGGCGATATCTTTAATGACCTAATTAGTCCCCCATAAGCCTCACCTCTTGAAATTTCCACATCACTTTCCAATACCATTAGACTGAGGACCACATTTTCAACAAACCACATTCAGTATTGTTTGTAAAGTTTGTAAAGTATTGTTTGTAAAATTATTCACTAGTATGAGTTGTGATATATAAAATTCACATGTGAAATTCATGGTTTAGTCTTGGTCATTAAAATTAGTTACCGCATATTTAATAAAAGGGATTCTTTGTTTGCATGAAGAATAGAGCTATAGCAAATGATCATCATACAATAATTTTGAGAATACTGAATGACACAGGAATATACAAAATGCTCAGCATGTGTGTATGAAACAAAGTAACTTCGCAGAAGTGCCTACAGAGTAGACTTACTATAGACTATAGGCTTTTTTTTTTTTTTTTTTTGTCTTTTTCCCTTTTTATTGGTACCAGGGATGGAACTCATGACTACCTGCTTGCAAGGCAGGCACTTATGCTGCTGAGGTAAAACCCCAGCCCCTAGATTACAGATTTTTGTTCCCAATGATCAATCTTAAGAGAAATGATAGGTAAGAACAAAGAATTGAAGGAAAATTGCCAACAAGGATAGAAATGGCAATAGCTTACTATAAAAATAGACCTGAGAAACTACTGGTAAGATGGGAGTCAGTTTGTTATTGTAATTTACAGGATGGCAACACTAGCCAAATCATGACAGTATGATCACTTACAGACTACTTAAGAACTACTTTCCATTTCCTGTTCCCAGCTTTGACCATCATCATCAGTCTCTCTAAAGCTAAAACCTCTGCAGTGTTCATAAAGATAAGATGAGATAAGATCAGATAAGATAAAGGAAGTGAAAAGATCTGGTAGAAAAAACAAGTAGAAAAATCTGGGTGTTGGAAGTGTTGGTTACTCTGTGAAGTTTATTCTTCTGCCTCTATCCTTCCAAACTATTGAGCATGTTAAATTCCGTTCTAGTCAACTGGCATCTGCTCCAAACTTTTAATATCACTAAAGCCACGGGTAAGATATTAAACTAGAGGGTTGCTTGATGAAGTTATTCTTTTGTGGTATTGAAGTTCATTACCAAAGATAAGCTTTGCTGTTTCTTTGAATTGTTCAAGTTAGATGTAGGACAAATTCTGATTTCCCTTCTCTAATGTGCAATAAAGGATGACTCGACTGGAAGAGTAGGAGTTAACAAACCAAAATAGTGAGAAATTGTCACAATGTCAGTTATTTCAACAAAACATGAAAAGAATTGAGTATATCATTTGAGTAATTAGTTTTGGAGCAGAAATAATAAAAATTCAAATAAATATAATAAACATATCCAAAATATAGCTGTTATACATGCAAAGCATAAGAAATTAACATAAAAACAAACAAGGATTAAACATAAAGCCAAGTAGTTTTAGTAAGAAATATGACAAGATCAATACTATAGAATGGATAGACCTAAAATAATGATAAATTTCATGATTAAACTAAGAAATTCTTCCTCCCATCCGCAGGTAATAATGAAGAACTAGAAATTTTGAAAGAAATATAGAATATTCTATATAAAATATAGAATAAGAAATTTATGCTAATGGAAACCATAGCAAGAAAAGTAATGAAAATAGATAAAAAGAAATTGTCTGAAGACAAAATAAAAGTGCATGTTCCAGAGCTGAAGACAAATGAGCGGCCTCAGCTGAAAGTCTAGCCAGGTATCAAATAAAAACTCAACCTGGATTCGTTATGATGACTTTAAAATCATCAAAGACAAAGCATTGTAAAAACTTGCAGAAATAAAGAAAAAGCCTTATAAAATAGTACATTAACACGTTTTTCAGTTCTAAAATATTATTACATATAATGGGTAAAAATTTAATATATATTTAATAGTATATAGTGGATATTGTCTTAGTTTATAATGTGTGTAAAATTTAACTTGCACTCCATATGTAGGTATCATAAAATTCCCCTTACAAACGTATTCCTACATAGATTTTAGCCATCATTGCTCATACCAACAACAGTTTTAGAATGTGTGTTGAAAAAGACCAGAAGGATTATCTAGGAGAGAGTCAAGTCAGAGTATCATTCATCAGATAACTTACAAATCTGTTGTCAACCCAAACACAATCATACACACTCATACACACACACACACACACACACACACAGAAACAAAAATGAAAATGAATAAACTGTCTCTAGTAACCTAGAATTTTAGTTGTGTGTAACATCAACATCAGAAAGATTTCCTTTGCTGTAGGCAAAAAAAAAAAAAAAAAAAAAAAAACCAAACAAGCAAACAAAAACAACAACAACAAAAAAAAAAAAACCCAAAAAAAAAACCCAAAAACCGGAATCAATTTGTTCTATTGGTTCTATTGGTCATTTTGGTAGATTTTTAACATTCATTAATTATTTAAATATTTAAATTTTATTTGCTTTTTGAGTTAGGTTGTCATACACATACGTACACAACATATATACATATACGTGTACAATGAATATATATGCAATGTGGACTAATTTTTTTTTTTTTTTTTTTGGTATTGAGAATCAAACTCAAGGTCTTGTGTTTTCCAGGCAGGCACTGTGCCATTGATCTATATCCATGTCATAAAGTATATTTATAAATATGTATATTTGTTGCTGAGTTTTGGAATGCTGGAATCTCTTTCTGGACATGGTTTCTAGATTCTTTCTGCCCTGAGCACTTAGTCCAGGCAAGTGAAAGTGGTAGCAAAGCTTTTTTTAAAGGTAGGGGAAAAAAGTCTCTGTAGAGTGGGTTTGGCCCAGGTAAAACTAGGAAAAGAATTGTACCCGACAGCATGGGAGTGGGCCACCTGCGCAAGACAGAATTCAGTGTAAATATGCGTGTCTATCTACTGCATCACCAGCTCTGTAGGCTGATGTCAGGCAGAGGCCAGTGTACAGAGGGCGTACTTTGGCTTTGGAATCTGCTTTGGCCATTGTCCTGGGACTTTGTCACTGGCAGGTTACACTGCCTATGCCATTCAATTTAACCATGCCCTAATCTCTTGATTAAGTTTCATTAAAAATGTCTCTATATGTGCATGTACATAGCAATCATTTGCTTTCAAATATATTTAAACTTTTTATTTTTTAAGAACCTGAGTCTACTTTTCCAAGAACTACTAAATTTATAAAATCTAAGAGTTCAATAATGTAATAACTTGTAGCTTAATCATGTTGTGCTTTTAAAATAAGTTATATATACTTTTATGGCTTATTTCTGCCTGCGAATGTGTTTGATTATGATTTATAAGTGATTAATGATTATCTAAATGACTTCACATCATGTAAGTGTAGTCTACCAATCTCTGTACACATTTTAAAAATTTTATTTAAAGGAGAAAAAAACGGTATAAAGGTATAAGTAATACAGAATTTTAAAAAAACAGTAAGAAATCACTAGTTAATAGATTACATATTGTCATCTTAGATATAGTTGTTCAAGTTACAGGATTAAAGCATACAAAGTAGACATTCCAACAGTGAGACTGCAAACTGTTGTGTTCAATGATCCAACAAAAACTTAGTAATACAGTCATCTATCTTAACACACCTAAACACACTTGCAATTGTATTCTTTAACGCACGTGTTTTTCCTCTCTTTTTTACAACATTTACACATTTTGGGTTTTATTAATCTCATAGTTCTTCTTACTTTTATTTTTGGAAGAGAATAAAACCAAATATGTCCAAACAAAGCAGTCAGTCAAAACAAAGAATGGACATAGTACATGATGTAAAAACAGAATAAAATGTAATCAACAATGGTTACCATAATGTGTCTTTGTACCTTAAAAACAATTGCCTATATCATTAGGTATAATAAAATTGAACAAAACAGTACAGAACAATACCTAAACATTGGAGACATTACAGGACTTCAAAAGAAGATAATACTCCAACTAGAATGGGCGTCATAGTGAATCTAACTTCCTTCAAAGTATTTGCCTATACCCTCAAACTTGATACTATCAAACAGAACAGAACAGAGCAAAATCAGTCAAAACAAGATTGTGGAAACAATACAAGACATCAAATCAAGTTAATAAGAAATCAAAAATGTTTCTATAATATATTCTACTAATTTTTTGGTATTTTCCCTTAATTAAAAAAATAAACTTTTTTTTAAAAAAGGGGGAGATTTGAGATAAAAGAGGACATAACCACATAACAATACATTTCAAAGCATTACAGTTTCAGCAACCTAGTGATTCATCACAAGATAAGTCGATTTAATAGTAGTTATCATAGTGTCTCTTCCCTTGAAATATTTGAGTATAACTTCGTATGCTATGGCATCAAACATATCAAGTAAGTGTGAAACCATTCAAGAGGATGAAAGTATTACAGGGTATTTAGAACCAGCTAACAGAAAATGAACAATGGTTTCTATATTGTCTCTTGGTCTATAACAATTTTTGTTTATACTATCACATATAATAAAATCCAGTAAGATACAACATGATAAAATCAATGGAGACAGAAGAACAACAGTTTGGTGGGTTAAAACAAGATGATATTAAATCAGCACTAATATGATGTCTTGTTTTCTTCAAAATAGCTGTTCATATCATCACAGGCAATAATATCGAACAGCCCAGAATAATGCCATTCCAATTAATGAGAGGAAACTTTATAAGGCTTCAAAGCCACATAATGGGGAATCATGATTACCACATACTTTTATATTTTTGAATCATTTCTTACAATTGGGAAACTATTCATTATTCATACATGTGAGTTTGATTTCACTTATGAGTATGGTCTCAAGTTGCGCCCATTTATTTATAAATATCTCAATGTCATCCTTTTTATAGCTGAGTAGTACTCCATTGTGTAAAAATACCACAACTTTTTTATCCATTCCTCAGTTGATGGACACTTAGGTTGTTTCCAAAATCTATTACAAATTGTGCTGCTATAAACATGAGTGCACATATATCACTGTGGTATGATGCTTTCAGTTCTTCTGGGAATATACCTAGAAGTGGAATAGCTAGAAAAAATGGAACTTCCAATCCCAGCCTTTTGAGAAATCTCCAGACTGACCTCCACAGGGGTTGCACCAGTTTACACTCCCACCAACAGTGCAGGAGAGGTCCTTTTTCCCTACAGCCTCTCCAGCATTTGTTGTTGGTAGTTTTCTTGATCCTGGCCATTTTTCAGGAGTGAGATAGAATCTTAGTGTGGTTTTAATTTGCATTTGTCTAATGAGTAATGATGATGAACATTGTTTTCATGTATCAATTTGCCTTTTGTATTTCTTCATCAGAGAACTGTGTATTCAAGGTCGTAAATTATTTCACCATTTTTAGAATGGATCTTTGAATTTTGGGGTCTGATTTATTTAATTCTTTATATGTTTTAGACAGGAGTCCTTTGTCTGAGGGAGAGTACACTAAGATATTTTCCCAGTTTGTGGGTTGTGTTTTCACTATGCTGGACATTTCTTTTGACAAGCAGAAACTTTGTAATAAGAGTTGATCCCAGTTATTAATTCTGGGAAGTATTTCCGTGCGGTTGGAGTCTTGTTCATGAATTTTCTACCTATCCTTATATGTTCAAGGTCTCTACCCAATTTGTCTTCTAATAGATTTAGATGTTTTAATATTCAGATCTTTGATCCATTTAGATTTTAATTTAGTACATGGTGAAAGACATGGGTCTAGTTTTAGTTTTCAGCATATGGAGAGCCAGTTTTTCACACGCCATTTATTAAAGAGACTGTCGTTCTTCCAGTGAACTTGTTTGGCTTTATCAAAGATAAGGTGGTTGAGTGTGTTTGTAGTTGTGGTTGTATCTTCTAATCTATTCCAATGACCTTTGGCTCTTTTTTGATTCCAGTACCATGCTGATTTTACTATGGTTGCTTAGTAGTATAACTTCAAGTCAGGGATTGTGATGCCTCCTGCCTTGCCTTTGTTGCTTAGAACTGTCTTTGCTATTCTAGGTCTCTTCTCAATCCAGATGAATTTTAGGAGTGATTTCTCTAGATCTATGAGGTATTAGGTATTTTTATTGGGATTGCATTAAATCTGTATAAGAGTTTTGGGAGAATGGCCATTTTCACAATGTTTATTCTTCCTATCCATGAGCAAGGAATGTCTTTCCATTTTCTGAGATCATCTTCAATTTCTTCTTTCAGTGTATTAACATTTTCCTTGTATAGGTCTTTCACTTCTTTCATGAGAGTAAATCCTAAATATTTCTTTTTTTTTTTTTTTTTTTTGGTTGCTAGTGTGAAGGGTGTGGCTTCTCTTATTTCCCTCTCTGTGATTTTGTTGTTAGTGTATAGGAATGTATTGATTTTTGATTTTGTATCCAGCTACATTACTGAATTTATTTATTATATCTAAGAGTCTTTCAATGGAGTTTAGGGGATCTTCTATGTAGAGTTTCATGTCATCTGCAAACAATGATAATTTAACTTCTTCTTTTCCTATCTTTACTCCTTTTATTTCTCTCTCTTGTCTAATTGCTCTGGCTAGTATTCCCAGTACTATATTAATAGGAGTGGTGATAAAGGACATCCTTGTCTTGTGCCTGATTTTAAAGTAAAGGCCTTCAATTTTTGGCCATTTAGTATGATTCTGTCTGTTGGTTTGTTGTAGATGGCCTTTATTATATTGAGGTAAAAACCATTTATTCCAATTTTCTGTAAAGTTCTTATCATGAATGAATGTTGGACCTTATCAAAGGCTTTTCCTGCATCTATAGAAATAATCATGTGATTTGTACTTCTGGCTTTATTGATATGGTGGATTACATTTGTTGATTTCATAAGTTAAACCATCCTTGCAACCTGGGATGAATCCCACTTGGTCATGGTGTATAAACTTCTTGCTGATTTGCTGCATCCTATTTGCCAATATTTTATTGAGGTTTTTACATCTGTGTTCTTTAGGGAGTTTGGTCTATAGTTCTCTTCTTTAGTTGAGTCTTTCTCAGGTTTTGGTACTAGAGTAATATTTGCTTCCAGGAATGTCTTAGGAAGGATTACTTCCCTTTCAATTTCTTTGAAGAGTTTGAGGAGGGTTGGCATTAGGTCTTCTTTGTATTTCTTGCAGAATCTGCAGTGATTCCGTCTGGGCCTGGGCTCTTTTTGTAGGTAAGGACTTAATTACATTTTCAATTTCATTAATAGAGATTGGGTTATTCAGCAGTTTTACATCCTCTTGACCTAGCTTTGGTACTTCATATGTTTCTAAGAATCTGTCTATTTCTTCTGTGTTGTCAAACCTTTGAGAGTAGAGGTTTTTGAAATAGGTGTTGATGATCTTCTGTATTTCTATAGAGTCTGTAGTGATTTCACCTTTTTCATTTCTTATTGCTTGAATTTGAGCTTTTTCTTCCCTTTTTTTAATGAGGTTGGCTAGGGCTTATCAATTTTATTTATTCTTTCAAAGAACCAACTCCTTGATTCATCGATCTTTTGGATTATTTTCTTATTCTCTATTTCATTAATTTCTGCTCTGATTTTTATAATTTCTTCTCTTCTTTTGGCTTTGTGCTTGACTTGCTCTTCTTTTTCTAGATGTTCAAGGTGTAGCATCAGGTTATTTATTTGTTTTCATTATTTTCCTGATGTGGGAACTCAGCGCAATAAATATTCCTCTGAGGACGGCTTTCATTGCATCCCACAGATTCTGGTAATTTGCATTTGTGTTTTCATTTGCTTTTAGGTATCATTTAATTTCTCATTTAACATCCCCTATGACCCACTGATTGCTCAAGAGTGTGTTATTCAGTTTCCATATTTTTGTGAGATTTTTGCAGTATCTTTTATCATTAATTTCTAATTTCAAAGCAATATGATCTGATAACATGCAAGGGATAATTTCAACTCTTTTGCATTTATTTAAATATGTTCTGTGAGCTAATATATGGTCTGTTTTAGAGAATGACTCATGTACTGCAGAAAGAATGTGTATTCTTATGTCTTTGGATGGAACAATCTGTATATTTCTATCAAGTTCATTTGTTCACATGTGTGATTCAGTTCTGTTTTTCCTTTCCTGATTTTCTGTCTAGTTGATCTTTCCGTTGGTGTCAGTGGTGTGTTAAGGTCTCCTGTTACAATTTTGTTACTGATAATTTGATTTTTCTTTTCTGTTAATACTTGTTTTGTATAACTGGATGATCTGGAATTTGGTGCATATATATTTAATATAGTTGTCTCTTCCTTTTGAAATTCTCCTCTAACAAGTATGTAGTGACATCCTTTATCTCTTCTGATCATTATTGGTTTAAAGTTCACATTGTCTGCAAACAGAATGGCTACTCCTGCTTTTATTTGGGGGTGGGGGTTTCTGTTGCATGTATTGTTTTTCATCCTTTGACTTTCAGTCTGTGAGTATCCTTTTGTGTTAGATGGGTTTCTTGTAGACAGCATATGGTTAGATTTTGTTTCTTGATCCATTCTGCCCATCTGTTTCTTTTAATTGGTGCCTTGAGACCATTTACATTAATTGTTATAACTGTTATATGTTGGTTTATTGTTGACATGTTATCTTTCTGCTGTTGCATCTTTATCTTTCTATTCTGTTTAATTGTCTGCTTTGCTTAGTGTTTTTTTCCTAAGTGTATCTCAACTGTCTTTCAATGTTTTTTGCAGCATTGGCTTGGGGATCACGAAGTTCTTCAGCTGTTCTTTGTCATGGAAGTATCTTATTTTACCATCGATTTTGAAGGACAGTTTTTCAGGTTACATCAGTCAAGGTTGGAAATCATTTTCCTTTAGGATCTGGAATACTTCACTCCATGCTCTCTTGACTTTATTATTTGAGCTGCGAAGTCTGCTGTGATTCTGATTGGTTTTCCTTTATAAGTGAACTGTCTTTTCTCTCTGACAGCTTTTATTTTTTCAGTTATACGTTTCAAATGACTGTGCAATGCTGGCGAGTTACATCATTAATCTGTATTTAAAAATCACTCTAATTTTAAAATTACTTTATATCTATCTATCTATCTATCTATCTATCTATCTATCTATGTATATGATATTCATCACAGAAAATTTGTTCCTGTACGTCTTGATTGTTATTTTTTCCCTATTTCTCTCCTCTGCACTCAACCCTTTTCTCCCTCCTTATTTACGAAAAATGTTTCCATTTTTCCCTCTATTTCCTTTTATTTCTTTTCTTTTCTTCTTTTTGCCTACCCTCCCTTCTTCCCCTGCCACTTTGGTCATTTTCTCCTCCTTTCTTAATATGTACTACGTATTTTTTCCTTATTTACACTTTCAGTTTCTCATACCAGAGAAATAATATGATATGTAGCTCTTGGAGCATAAGAATAATTCTGTTGTCAAGGTGCACAAACACATGTCTGTCAGAATCACATTTATTCTTTAGAATATTTTTATTGATGAATTATTGATTTATGAGTTTTATTGTATTAAACAATGAGTACTTAACAATGGTACTTAACACAAAAGTGAAGTAGCGAGTTTTTAATATTTATTGAATGTTTATTCTAAATTTTCAACATCAACTGGTTTTTGGAGTATGAAGTCTTAAAAAGAACATCAAAGATAAATTCTCATGTGAACTACAATGAAAATATGAGTATTACCCTACAGAAATAAAAATTCCATTATCACACGGCAGGCAGTCTGCACACATGACAGTAACACATTCCACACACGGCTGTCCCTTACTCTAACAGAACATGTCTTGCTAACCTGGCCTTTTGGTAGGACATACTTGGCATCTTGGGGGCACTGATGCGTGGTTAGGAGGTTCTTAAAGCAAGAACATAAAATATCAAAAAATAAATTATTGAATTCTTGATATGTATTGTGTGTTCAGAACGCACATCAACATTTTAACATCAGCTGTGTACTTTCTTACAAAGCCTAAGAGATAACATCATAAATAAGTTTCTGTGTTTACTGCAATGAAAACATCAATAGAACTCTATCATGAAAATAAGCTTCACCTCAGCTGCCACCCCTAAGGTAGTCTTCATACATAATAACTGCGTGCTCCACACACACATCTCATCTGCACCAATAGCACGTATACTTAAGTCTCCTTTTCTATGTGGCTGTCTTGTCACCTCTCTTTTTCTCTTTTGTCAGGTACCTCCTACTGTGTTGAACAACATACACTTAGCGGAAAATAAGGTACCAATAAAATAAAATATAAATTTTTGTTGAGTGCTTAGAATTGACATCCACATTTTCATTTCGGCTGTTTACTTCTTACATAACCTAAAAGATAACATCAGAAATAAGAACCTATGTGAAATGCAATGTGAAATGCATAAAATTCTACCACAGATATAAGCTTTGCCTTAATTCTGAAGCTTTGTTAAACCCAAGGCAGTTTTCACATATGACAACTGCATGTTTTATATACAAGTATCGCTTACGCTGATAGCACATATGCTGTTTTTTTTTTTCATGTATTTTCTTGTAGGGCACAGTTGACATGTTTTTGTTGTGCTGTTCTTTTTGATGCTGCACCTGTCTGTTCACCTGTCAGCTCACCAGTGTGCTCCACAATGTTTTTGAATAGTTCCCTGGGCAGAAACATTTATTTCTCCCCTGCTGTAAATGATCTCTTATGAGCTCCAGTCCCAATCCTCTAAGAAAAGTTCTCTATGATATTTTGCACTTCTTTTTCTTTGTGATTTATCAAACTATTTCTGCCATACCTATTTAAGGTCAAGTAAAACGCAATCATTTGCCAGTGCTCTGTTTCAAGTGACATCATAGTTGCTGCATAACTCATCAACAATATCTACTTTACATTTTGTTTTGTAGTTGAAAACTTCCATCTCAGGCTTCTGTTTTGTCAAGGTTTCTGTATCAGTTTTTTCTACCATGGTAAAATATTGATGTCAGCACCAAAAGTACTAGTTTACTTTTCTTTGCCATATTTAAAGCCACTGTTGTATCTTTCTGAATTTTAAAGATTGGACTAGACAATTATCTGTTTTGAAATTGCAACATTTCATTTGGAATTTCTGCTCTTTTCCTGTGTACAGTTGATATGTTGGTCAAGCTGTGCTCCATTAGCAAATGTAACACCAACTTGAAACCACCCAGCCAATTACCAAATGTCACATTCTGATGAGTTTGGAGATGGGAGCAACAAGTCTGTTCACAACATCACTCGGTTTGTTACTATTTGAATGAGGAATTGGTAGCTGAATTCCAGGATAAATGTCTAAATTGAAAGACTAGTAAGTCTTTGCATCTACGGGGCCATACATTTTATGTCATATTTTGAACCATCTCTTTTCCATTTGTCTTTGATATTCCTAAAAGTACCATGAGATACCTGAGTTAAGTGCAGCAGACCTATGAGTACTTTCAGCTCAGATAGTGAGATGTCACAATAAATACATTTTTGAATATAGCTATTGGTGCCTGCAGAGTGCTTTACTTGCATTTCAGCCACTGTGAATTGCCCAGTGTCTTGCAAGATTTAGTCGGTTATAATTTCTAACGTCAAACAGCAGTGCTAACACTCTATCCTATGACACCCCTGACAAGACCTTTGCTATATTTCCAGATGTCGTTTTAACATTGGATTGTTCATTTGGTTGTGTGGCCACCTTACATTTCCACTAGTCAAATATGTATTTTCATTGCTGTTTTCTTCTTCAATTGAATTCAGGAATTTCATATTCTCTGTATCCATGTCAGCTGATTCTTGTTCCATTTCACAGTCACAGGAACTTTGGCTCTCATAGTCAATGTCAAAGCTGTCATAATCATCATCATCATCATCATCATCATTATCATCATCATCATTGTACACCAATACCACCCTTCTGTTATGAAAGCATATATTTTACCATAATAGATCATCTTCATCATCCATTCATGCGTAATCTGACAATTCATTTTATTTTGTTTTGAGACAGGATCTCACTATGTAGTTCAGATTGGCCTAGATTTTATATTCCTGACTGGCCTTGAACTCATAGTGATTCTCTTGACCTAGCCTCCCAAGAGCTGGGATTACAAGCATATGCTTCCAAACCTGGAGATGATTCACTATCGATCTCCTCCAAAATTTCCTAATCTATTTTTTACTGTGCCATTGAATTTAATTAGGCCACTTCTACCATAAAAGTCTACAGAAAAAATTTTTTAATACCAATCTGGAGTAATGTGGGATTATTGGACCTTCTGTGATGCTCAGGTAAATATATGAAAAATCAATTAGAGCATAAAAATGGGTCCAAATCTCATTTTGACACATTTGTGTATGTGCATACTCCTTATTGTTCATCATACCAAGTGGATAAACACACAGATTGTTTCCTGTATCCCTCAGGAAAAGGTACTGAGATGACAACAAGCTACTACAATGCCAAAGTTCTTTTTTTTCATTTAAAAGAAAAAAAGAAAAAAACAGAACAAAACAAAACAGTGTAAGTGTACAAGTAATATAGAACTACCAAAAAAAAAAAAAAACAGTAAGATATCACCAGTTAATAGATTACACACTACCATCTTAGAAACGGTGATTCAGGTCACAAGATCAGAGCATACAAAGTGAACATTCAAACAGTGAGACTGCAAATAGTTGTGTTCAATGATCCAAACAAAAATATTACTATGGTCATGTATTTAACACACCTAAATACACTTGCTGTTGTATCCTTTAGGGCAATTTTTCCCTCTCTTTATTACAACAAAATTTACACATTTTGGGTTTTATTGCTTCCATAGATCTTATTACTTTTTTTGTAAGAGAATAAAATCAAACATGATGAAACAAAGCTGACAGTCAAAACCAAGGATAGACATAGCACATGATGTAAAAAACAGAGTACAAGGTTATCAACAATGGTTACCATAATGCCTCTTGTTTCCTTAAGAAGAATTGTCCATCTCATTAGGTACTATAAAGTTGAACAAAACAGTAGAGAACAAGTCCAATAAAACCTAAACATTGTAAACATTACAGAACTTCAAAAGAGGATAATAATCAAACCAGAATGGGCATCAAGTGAAGCTTATTGCCTTCAAGGAGTTGCCTATACTCTGATATTTAATACTATCATGCAGAGTGGAACAGAGTCTAACCAGTCAAAACAAGATAGTGGGAGTATTACAGGACTTCAAATCAAGTTAATAAGAGATAAAAAACTTACTATAATATATCCTGCTCGTTATTTTGATTTTTCCCCTTAGTTTAAAAAAAGAAATAAAAAATTAAATTTTTCTAATGAATTAGGGAGAGGTTGAGATAAAAGAGGGCATAACAGCATAACAATACAGGTCAAAGCATGACAGTTTCAGCAACCTAGTGCTTCACTACCAAATAACCCAACTTAATAGTAGTTACCATGGTGTCTTTTTCCTTGAAATATTTGAATATAACTTCATATATTATAGCATCAAACATATCAAGACAGTGTAACACCATTCAAGTGGATGAAAGGATTGTAGAGTATTTAGAATCAGCTAACAGAAAAATGAACAATGGTTTCTAAATTGTCTCGTTGCCTATAACAATTTTTGTTTGTACTATGACATACAATAAAATCCAGCAAGATACAACATGATTAAACCAATGGAGACAGAAGAGCAGTAGTTTGGTGGGGCTTTAAAACAAGATGGTATTAAATCAGCACTAGCTATTATGATGTCTTGTTTTCTTCAAAATAGCTGTTCATTGCATCACAGGCCATAATATCAAACAGCCCAGGATAAAGCCATTCCAATTAATGAGTGAAAACTTCATAAGGCATCATAATGGGGAATCATGGTTACCACATACTTTTATATATTTGAGTCATTTCCTACACTAGGGAAACTATTCGGTGTTCACAGATGCGAGTTTGATTTATTTCACTTATGAGTATGGTTTCAAGCTGCGCAAATTTATTGATAAATATCTCAATGTGATCCTTCTTTATAGCTCAGTAATACTCCATTGTATAGAAATACCACAACTTTTTTTATCCATTCCTCAGTTGATGGACCCTTGGGTTGTTTCCAAGATATGGCAATTACAAATTGTGCTGCTATAAACATAGATGCACATATATCACTGTGGAATGATGCTTTCAGTTCTTCTGGTAATATTCCTAGAAGTGGAATAGCTGGAACAAATGGGACTTCCACTCCCAGCTTTTTGAGAAATCTCCAGACTGACCTCCACAAAGGTTGTACCAGTCTACACTCTCAACAACAGTGTAGGAGAGTTCCTTTTTCCCACAGCTTCTCCAGCATTTGTTGTTGTTGGTTTTCTAAATCCTGGCATTCTTTCAGGAATGAGATGGAATCTCAGTGTGGTTTTAATTTGCACTTCCCTAATGACCAATGACAATGAACATTTTTTCATGTATTTATTTGCCATTTGTATTTCTTAATCTGAGAAGTGTGTATTCATCTCAGATGCCCATTTTTGGATTCGGTCTTTCAATTTTGGGGATCTGAGTTTTTTAAATTTTTTATATGTTTTAGACAAAAGTCCCTTGTCTGAGGGGGAGTTCACTAAGATCTTTTCCCAGTTTGTGGGTTTTCTTTTCACTATGCTGGAGGTTTTTTTTTTTTTTTTTTTTGACTTGCAGAAACGTTTTAATAAGAGGTGGTCCCAGTTATTGATTCTGGGAAGTATTTCCCGTGCAGTTTGAGTCCTGTTCATGAATTCTCCACCTACCCCTATGTCTTCAAGGTTTCTACGTAATTTGTCTTCCAATAGATTTATTGTTTATTTTTTAATATTCATATCTTTGATCCATTTAGATTTTAATTTATTACATGGTGATATACATAGGTCTAGTTTCAGTTTTTGGCAAATGGAGAGCCAGTTTTTCCAACACCACTTATTAAAGAGATGGTCATTCTTCAAGTGAAACTTCTTGGCTCCTTTATCAAAGATAAGGTGGTTGAGTGTGTTTGTAGTTGTGGTTGTATCTTCTAATCTATTCAATTGATCTTTGGCTCTGTTTTGATTCCAGTACCATGTTGATTTTACTACTGTTGCTTTGTAGTATCACTTCAAGTCAGGCGTTGTGATGCCTCCTGCCTTGCCTTTGCTGCTTAGAATGGCCTTTACTATTCCAGGTCTCTTCTGGTTACAGATGAATTTGCGGAGTGATTTCTCTAGATCTATCAGGTATGTTGATGGTATTTTTATTGGGATTGCATTGAATCTGTGTAACAGTTTTGGGAGAATGGCCATTTTCACAATGTTTGTTTTTCCTATCCATGAGCATGGGATGTATTTCCATTTTCTGAGATCATCTTCAATTTCTTCTTTCAGTGTATTATAATTTTCCCAGTATAGGTCTTTCACTTCTTTCATAAGAGCAATTCCTAAATATTTCATTTTTTTGCTTGCCAGTGTGAAGACTGTGGCTTCTCTTATTTTTCTCTCTGTGTTTTTGTTGTTAGTGTATAGGAATACTATTGATTTCTGAGTATTGATTTTGTATCCAGCTATATTACCGAATTTATTTATTATATCTAAGAGTCTTTCCATGGAGTTTAGGGGGTCTTCTATGTAGAGTATCATGTCCTCTGCAAACAATGACAATATAACTTCTTTTCCTTTCTACCCCTTTTATTTCTCTCTCTTGTCTAATTGCTCTGGCTAGCACTTCCAGTACTATATTAAATAGGAGTGGTGATAAAGGACATCCTTGTCTTGTGCCTTATTTTAAAGTAAAGGCCTTCAATTTTTGGCTACTTAGTATGACACTGGCTGTTGGTTTGTCGTAGATGGCCTTTATTATATTGAGGTAAAGACCATTTATTCCAATTTTCTGTAAAGTTCCTCTCATAAATGAATGTTGGACCATATCGAAGGCTTTTTGTGCATCTATAGAAATGATCATGTGATTCTTACTTTTGGCTTTATTGATATGGTGGATTAAATTTATTGATTTACATATGTTTACCCATCTGGCATGCCTGGGATGAATCCCACTTGGTCATGGTGTATAATCTTCTTGATGATTTGCTGCATCTTATTTGCCAATATTTTATTGAGGATCTTTGCTTCTGTTTTCATTAAGGAGATTGGTCTGTAGTTCTCTTTTTCAGTTGGGTCTTTCTCAGGTTTTGGTATTAGAGTAATATTTACCTCCAGGAATGACTTGGGAAGGATTGCTTCCCTTTCAATTTCATTGAAGAGTTTGAAGAATGTTGGCATTAGGTCTTCTTTTATTTCTTGTAGAATTCTGCAGTGAATCCGTCTGAGCCTGCCCTCTTCTTTGTAGGTAAGGAATTAATTACATGTTCAATTTCATTGATAGAGATTGGGTTATTCAGCAGTTTTACATCCTCTTGATCTAGCTTTGGTACTTCATATGCTTCTAAGAATCTGTCTATTTCTTCTGTGTTATTAAATCTTTCAGAGTAGAGGTTTTTGAAATAGGTGTTGATGATCTTCTGTATTTCTATAGAGTCTGTATTGATTTCACCTTTTTCATTTCTTATTGCATAAATTTGAGCTTTTTCTTCCCTTTTTTTATAAGGTTGTCTAGGGGCTTATTGATTTTATTTATTCTTTCAAAGAACCAACTTTTTCATTCATTGATTCTTTGGGTTCTTTTCTTAGTCTCTATTGCATTGATTTCTGCTCTGATTTTTATAATTTCCTCTCTTCTTTTGGCTTTGGGCTTGACTTGCTCTTCTTTTTCTAGCTGTTTGATGTGTAGCATCAGGTTGTTTATTTGTATTCGTTCTGTTTTCCTGATGTGGGAACTCAGTGCAATAAATTTTCCTCTCAGGACGGCTTTCACTGCATCCCACAGATTCCAGTAAGTTGTATCTGCATTTTCATTTTCTTGTACGTATTGCTTAATTTCTTCTTTAATTTCCTCTGTGACCCACTGATTACTCACACATGTGTTATTCAGTTTTCATGTGTTTGTGGGATTTTTGCAGTATCTTTTATCATTAATTACTAATTTCATAGCACTATGGTCCAATAGCATGCATGGAATAATTTCAACTCTTTTGCATTTATTTGAATGTGTTCTGTGAGTTCTAATTGACAGTAGAAGAGTAACAGCTTATACCTTGAGGGTAAATATGTTTCTCATTTACTTTACTTAAAAGTATGGTTTAGGGCCAATGATTTAGCTCAGTGGCATAAGCACCTGCCTTGCAAGCACAAGGTTGTGAGTTTGATCCCCTGTACCAAAACAAACAGACAAACAAACAAACGTTAAAAAAAGTATAATTTAAAGTGCACCCATTTACCTATTAAATGCCTCAAGCTTATTCTTATATTGAGTATAGTACTCCTCTGTATATGAAAATCACACTTTCTTTATCTATTAATTTGTTGATGGGCATATGGGTTATTCTCTAGCTTTAGTTTTTTGAGGAATCCTCATACTGACTTCCATATTGGCTGTACTAATTCACACTTCTACTAATAGTGGAGAAGGATTCATTTTGCCTCATAGTCTTGCTAATATTTTTTGTCTTTTGATTTTTGGTAATAGCCATTCTTTCTGGAGTGAGATGGGATCTCAGTGTTTTAATTTGCATCTCTTATATGACCCGTGCTATTGAACACTTTTCTACTTTATTTATTTATTTATTTATTTATTTATTTATTTATTTTCTGTTTGCAAGTCTTCATCTGAAAGCCATTGTTAAGTTGGATGCTGTGTTAGTTACTTTTTACTGGTCGTTGAGACAAAATACCTGAAGCCCAAGTTGGGAAAGGAAAGGTTTATTTCTTACAGTTTTTGGAGGTTTCAGTCCACAGTCTGTTGGCATCTAGGTAGGCAGGCATGGCTGGGCCGCAGTTTATGGTGGCTGCAAACAGCAAGCAGGAACCAGCAAAGAGCAAGACATACCTTCTTCCTGCCATTACATCACATCCTGGCTCCACCCCTATGTGGGTGTAGCACTGACACTGTCAATCCAAGCACTAGACAATGAACCAATCACAAAAGCACAATGCAAACTCATGAGGCCTGGGGGCCACAGACATAAACCATGACAGATGCCCTTTTTATTGAATTTTTAAGTTTGTGGTTGCAAGTTTTTGAGTTCTTTATATGCTACATATTAACTCTTTGTCTAAGGAATAGCTGGTAAAAAATGTTTTCCCATTCTGTGGGAAAGTACTTTGTTATGTTTTTTTTTTTTTTTTTTTGTCTTTTTCATTTTTATCGGTACCGGGGATCGAACTCACGACCGCCTGCTAGCAAGGCAGGTACTTATGCCGCTGGGCTAAATCCCCAGCCCCCTTTGTTATGTTTTGTTCATTAGGTCTGCTTACATCTCTTTTTTAAAATTTTGATTAAATACAATATTTTGACTATTATGTTTCATTGTCTACGTTCTAACTTTTATTTTATTATGTTCTAATCATTTAGATATGTTTACTTTCTGTAACAGACCTGCTTATTAATGAGTATTTCTGATTTTTAATTGCATTTAATGCATTCATGATTATTATGATACTTTTGTATTTAGGTGAGCTTTTGCCATATTACCTTTTAGTTTTTCTATTTTTCTTTATTTTCTCATTTTCTGTTTTTTAAAATTTTGAAATTGATACCCTTATCATTTGCTATATAAAATGGTTTTAACATTCTTTTCTTCATATATACCATCTTTAAATTTTACATCAAAAATAAATAGTCAAGTGAATAACAAAATAGACATAGAAGAATAATAGAATAAATAAATTTGATATAAAAAGATACACTATCTATAATAGTATGAAGCAAAAATAGGCTGGAAAATGAAAGAAGATCAGTGATTTGTGGGACATCTAAATATGCTTAATATAAGAGAAATTAGGGAAATGTGACATAGGAAATTTTTTGAAAAGTCACATTTCCTGAACTATGAAAAACCATAAGCTCATATACACAAAAAACTCAGTGACAAGCACAGAAACACAAAGAAACTATGCCAAATTTGATTTGTGTTGTTTAAAAACATTTAAACTTTAAAAATAAGATAGATAAAGAACAAAATAAGAATACAGAAAGTATTTTTTATTAGAAGCAATTAAAATCTGACTGTGTGACTCATGCCTGTAATTCAAGCATGTGTTAGGCTGACACAAAAGGATCACTGAGTTGGAGGCCAACCTGGGCTACATTGTGAGACCTGGTTTTAAAACAAAAAAAGGAAGCAACATAAAAATATTATGTGTAAAATACTAACAACTTCTTCAAAAACTTGAGGAAGAAATAATAGTAATGAAGTATGGTATACAGGTTTATGCAAAATGTATCTGTACAAAAATGTTGTCTGCTCATCATAAAATGACAGCTGTATCTTATCTGTTGTGACATAAAACATATTTAACTATTTTTTTATGAAGAAAACTGTCCAGGTCCAACTTAGAGAAAAATATGTTATTAAAAAGAGATTGTACTCTTCCCAACACTTTTGTTTGATTAAGTATATCTAATGCTTTACTGCAGTGCCACTCTTTTGATTTACTTTCTCTTTTATTTCCAGTGTACCATGGTCCGCCCATCTATAGACCTGATAACTTTCTGATAAACCACCAGGTCCATAGGGTTCTTGTTTTGTGATTCAGAAGCTAAGCTTCAGCATGATTAACTGAATCTGGACAATGCTAAGCTCAAGCTTTGAATCCTCTTCTTCAAAGGAAAACCTCTACCTCTTCAGCTGTTGTTCTATCAATGAATGACACCATGGTTCCAGTTACTAATGTCTACTAGAATTTTTGTTTTTGTTTCATTATGTATCTAGAATGCATTTATTCTACTTCTCCTCAACTTGAGCACTTTTACTTAATTTCCAAGTACCTGAAGATTCTTGTTAGCTTCCCTCGTTTCCTTTAGAGAGGGGCCCTTCACCTTCCAAGTCAGCCTGATGGTGTGCAAAACACTGCCTACTGAAACATGGTTCCTCTCAGGAGCTCACTGTGGCACCACACTGAGAGTGACTCTGTTCTTTGTGGACTTCTTTAGGTCTGTGACCTAAGGGATCCCTCCCTCCTGTGGCCCATCTATATGTGAATTTTGGTTTCATCCTCTTTTCTCTGAAGTCCAAAAACAAAAACATGAATTCAGGAATTACTCTCATTAATTTCCAGTTGTAGTTCTTCCAACAACTGTTTTTATCTCCTTAAAGTTCAGTTTCCTCATTGTTAAATAGAGCTCATTTAAGTATTATATTTGATGAAACTTTAGAAATTAAATTCCTATCAGAACTACAGTAATAGAGTAGATGTCTAAAAAGTTGATGCTATTATTATTGTCAAAATGAATTTTATTCATTTATAGTGGCAACTTGAACAAGGAAAAATAATTATATCTTCCTGACTACTCTTCCTTGAGCTACAAGGAATGAAGCATATTAAGAATGTAGCTAAATGAGTTATTTTTTGATAGATGTATTTGTTTTGGAATCCTTCTTTGAGCTAACATCGGAGGGATGCAAGCACATTAAATGTTTTAAAATAGTCTTTGGTAAATTTATTTTAAAAAGCTATGAATATTCACATAAGAATATGAGCTTCAAAAAATCTTATCCTCAGACAAATTATGTATTGTCTTCCATTAGCTCTTCTGAATAGGAAATTATGCTTCAAGCACCAATATTTTGTTAATTTATAGCAGCAATAGAAGTATCCACCAAAATAAGTGCTGTAGGTCATAGTAATAAACATGTGTGTTAAAAGTCAAGAATATTAACTAATGATGAAATGCCTAAAGCAAACATGTATTGTTAAAAATCATTTCAATTTTAGAACATAAAAAGTTTCTCAAATTTCAAGCTAGGTATTGCTGGAAGTGTAAAGTCATTTGCATTAACATTTATCTTTCCACTGGAAAATTTACTGATGCTGATAATACTTAGCCAATTAATAAAGATATGCATTTTGTTTATTTTCAAATTCAAAAATCAAACTAGAAAACTTTTCTTTTTATTATCACTGTAACCAAGACAGTCATAGAAATTTCTCTAAGTACCAATTAGTCATGCTTCTCATTTGCTTGAAAACACCCAATAGATGGTTCAGCTTAGTGTACAAATGCCATTCTATAATTTTTCTTTACTACCATTTAGCTATAAGTAGTACTCACCCTTTTGTTTTACTCACTGGGATTATTCATTTCCAGTGACAATATGTCTATTATTATCATAATTGTGTATCTTTCAGTAGGATGTTTGTGGTGTGTGATGTATCCCATTCCCCTTTATTGCTCAGCTATATTATTTTCTTTCGAGTTTCAGTTCTATTAAATAATTTACAGATGTGGCATAATGCAGTATAATGTCTGATATGTAGGCAGAAGGTACCCAAAAGCTCTCTGTTTATTCTGAGAGTGTGATTTAGTTTTAAATTTCTTGCCCCCTCTTATCTGTGTGACAATGAACAAGTGGATTAAAACTTTTTTCTTTTTTCTTTTTTTAATGAGAACTGATGTGATAGCTAAATGAGATTAATACAAGTCTTGGTATACTCAATTTTTCAAAAAAAATGATTACTTTAAAATGAAATAATAGTGATACTTAGAGCAGAAGTAGTAGCAGAATTTTCTGTGAAGACAAGGATTAAAGTTATTTAAATGAAAGAGGTCAACAAGATCTCTAAGAATAACACTATGTACAGGGCCTGCTAGGAACTGTTTCAAAAGAAAGAAACAAGGTTACTAAACAAAGTTACAAATCATCACAATAAGTATACAATGTTTTTGTAAATTAAAAATAAATCTGTATGAGCTAATTGGGGAATATTCAACAGAGCTCTTTTATGAATATTTTGTGTGTGGTGTGTGTACTAGATTTCTGAATGTAATATTCCATCTAAATCTTGTGATCAAGTTAGATAATTATTTATATTAACTTTACAACTTAAAAATAAAAATGACTGTCTTACCAGGCATGGTGGTGCATGTCTGTAATCTCAGCACTCAAGTGGTTGATAGATCTGTTCAGAGCATAACAACACGCAATGTAGCATCTGTGGGGAATCACTTTCTGAAGGTGATAGCCACTGATGATTCCTTCTATTTTGTTTTGAAATACTGTATCATCTTCATTGCTTTGTCGGGTTGGGTTTTATTCTGTTTTGCTTTTTTTGATTTTATTATATCTGATGGCATGTTTAGTTATCTCAAAGATAAAAAAATATATTATGGCAATGTTTTGGATTTACTAATATCTAGTTCTGAAGTCGTTATTGCTTTCATTGTTCTATTTTTTTCTGTTTGATTTTTACTATGTCTGAAGGTGTCTGCAGCTATTTGAAGACAACAAGAAACATTGTGGTAATCATTGTTGAATTCGCATTGTTTTGAAGTCCTGTGTCACTAAAACTGGTTTGTTTTGATTGGCTTTGTTCTGGTTTATTTTGCTTTTATTTTCTTTAAAATAATAATAATAAGAAAAAAGAAAATTGATGTAGCTGGATCACTGTGAGATCAAGGCCAGCCTAGGCTAGCTACACTATCCCAAACAAACAGCAACAAAAACAAATAAACTTGTCTTTCAATTGCTGAAGTGTACTTTATTGTTCCACTATAACAAAAGATTTACTCTTTCAATTTATTTTTTGGACAGCATTAATTTATATACATTTTATTAGTTCATTCAAGTATATCTTTGGGAAGCAAATTCAACAGGCCGGTTATTTTAAAATTTTCCTGTTATATTTTTCTATTATATGATTAGATTGTTTATGTATTACAATTTATCCTTCTTGGAAGTCCTTGTTTTGCTAAGTTCAGTAACATTTTTCTTATTAAATATGGGCAATTTAATGACTAACTTTGTAGATATTTCATGAAACATATTAACATTTTTTAAACTTCAGTGAACTATAGTTTCTCATAGCATTTTTCTTCATATCCTTTAAGCCCTATTAAACCCGTTAAGATATGTTTATTTTTTAAAGCTTATTACTTTTTAAAATTTTAATTTCTCCTTAGTTTATTTTACTTTTAAGCATGTTTGCTTCAGATTATTTATATAGTATTTAATAGCAGAAACAGTGACTTTTTAAAAATTTATTTTGCAATTAAGTTCTGTGGCTTTTGTTTGGTTTTGACTTACGTTTGTAATGGCAAACTCTATAAAAGTGTATTTAGAAGCAGTTTGAATCCTGAAATTAATGTATATTCTTCTAGATCAGACTCATAATTGTTTTTTTTTTTTCTAGGTACATGCACTCTAGGATATTTTAAAAATAAATTTTTCATTTGCTTTCTTTTAGGACATACAAGTATTGTTACTTTCAACCAAAACTCCTTTTTGAGGAGGAGTTAATGGTTAACACTCCTGGAGAAACGCCTTTGTTTTTCTTCTTCACGTATTTCCTTCTGGTCCCCTCCATAGTGGAAATATTTTTCTTTCCCTCAGTGAATTTGTCATTCTTCATAGGGCCTTTCTTATTTATTTTAAGCAGAAGAATTTCTTCTGTTTTAGAAAAATGGAATATACTCATGATCACTAATTATTAATTGGTTACTTAGCATAATTAAATTAGCTAGGTATAGAGTGTCTGCTGCAGACATAGAATTTATTTTAATCATACAGATAATATTATCATAATATTCAGCAGCATCTCATTGTTTTTCAAGTAGCATGTGATAGTGAGAACAATATATTGTGAATTTAATGTAGATGAAAAAATTATTTGACTATAATGCTACATGGACAAAGTATGACAGGAAAACTACCTAGAAATGACATAGGTAAATAAAAAGTATATGAACTCAAAAATAGTGAACAAGACATTACCATGATCATCACTGGCATAGTGGCACAGTTAATAAATTTTCCTTGCATCTAATATAGTGTGCTCTGCTTTTATTACAGAGAAGAATATGTTTAATATTCTTATGTTCTAAATTTATTTCTGTGAAATAGCAAGGGTCTGCCACATCTGTAAGTAATAACATGCTAAAGGGAAACAAAGTCGCTTTAATGTCTTGGCTCAATACACTATTCATTTGTCTCTGTGCAGTTTAATAGCTGTTAACAATCACATCATTTACCACCAAGAGTGAGAGTGAATATACTTTTAAGAAAGTACTCATTCCATATAATTTTATTTATCAGCACTTTAGAAAAACTGCAGAGCTCAACCCCTATTCAAGTTCCTAAGCTTGTTTTACTACATGACAGTATTTTTAATCATGTTTTACTCCTCTATCCTTTATAGGTTGGATTTTTTTTTTAAATGTTTTTGTCAAAATTGCTCTTTGGATATTGTCTTTGGGCTTTTATCGCTGCAGATATCTAACATAGGTAATGCAAGTATTTTCAAAAACTCCAACCTGGTTTTGGAGGACTTTTTCTCGCTTGTTCAGGAGACGAATTGGAGAGATCCTAACAAGGGTACTTTGAGGGAACGTATATTAGTGAAAAATCAATCTAACAGGTATGTTCTTTTTCAATTAATGATGCTAATCTAAGCTCTATCATAGTTTAAATGAAGCCATGTCGCTTAACATTAGTATTGTATCATTCACTGATACAGTATTCCTTAAAATGCCATCATCTTGTTACCATAAAAAATTTTCAAAGGTTAGCATTTACTGCAAAATTGTCACTGAAATCTTCCGTTATACACACTGCAAAATTTCCTTAGGGCACATAGGCCTAATATTCAAAACAAACTCAATATTATTTCCGCCAAATTAGTTTCTTTTCTTCTTTTTATAAACAACAATCAAATTGCTATTTTAGTTTATCTTTGTCACTCATACATTTGTTTAAAATCAATACTGCATTAACATTGGATTCTGTAGTCACTATGTTTGCTTTCTTGCATTAACCTTGGTTTTGAACTTCCTTTGTTAATTGATTAAAAATATTTACAACTATTTTCCTAATATCTATATCGAATATTATGTTTGAAATATTGTTTTAATAAAAATTGGTGAAAAAATAATTTGACCGGATAACCGTGAATACATTGATAAGCATTTTTGCTTAAATCTAAAAAAACTGAGATTTGGTGATTAAAAGAAGTGCACTATAAGTTAGACATTTTGCACATTTTTAGAGACAAATTTAAATAATTGATTTAATAAGATTAGAGTTATGATTAGAGTTATGCTTTATTTATATTCTATAACCTTCCAAAATAAATTTCATTAAAATAAGGTTGTATTGAGAGACATGTGACTCAACTAACAAAAATTGCAAAGAAACAGTCACAAAAGAGACTTACTCTCCCTAATGAAGCCTGAAAGGGTGCCGCTCTCATAAAGAAAGCGATGGTGCAGACTGTGAACATCCCTGTCTCTATTAGTATAAAATGAAACAGATTCTCTATATGAAAACAATAGTGCTTACAGTATCAGATAAATTGTGGCAATATTACTTTTTGCAAAAGTTGGAAGAAATTGACTGTCAAATATCATTTGAATGATAAAACTGGAGAATCTATGACAATGGAGATTGTTAAGCTTTCTTCTCATAAATCTTCTTTTCTGTCTTTGAAATATAGATTTATCAAAAGCAAAAGAGCCAACAGAACCATATTGAATCCTTTTCATGATACATACAAATATTTGATCAGTATAACTAGATGTGTGTTGGAATTGAAATGCTAGGGTAATTAGCCATTAATGACCTATTATCTGTGACTTTGAATTTTGTTGTGTCATGATTTTAAACTCCTTTCATTTCCGTTGTCTTAACATTCTCATATCATTTTCCATACTTTTTTTTTTTTTTTTTTTGGTACCAGGAATTGTACCAGGTACCAGGGAACTCACCACCTCATGCTTGCCAGGCAGGCGCTTATGCAGGTGAGCTAAATCCCCAGTCCTTCTATACTATTTTGTTAACCTTCATAATAATAGATGGTTTTTATTCTCTCAGTTCAAGGGAGTCCCCTCATACTCACTCAGATATCACAAGTGATAGGGACCATAAAGAATGCCAGTCAATCTGCCTGCAGGAATTCCTTTGGCCCTCAGAGGAGGTAACATCACAGGACCATCGCTGGATTATAGCATCTGTATAGCTCACACTACATTGTCCAACAGGAGTCCAGTGTAATCTTGTGCCCCAGCTGCCGAGTAATACCTGTATTTGTTCTCTTTTATTGCCTCATTTTCCCCACACCCATACCTGTCGTGCCTAGATCATCACCTAAATTAAAAATTTGAATATCATTTTTCAGTCTTAGTTAAGCTTTTGAAGTAAACCCATGAAATATTGAGATAATTGTACGTTGAATATTTATATCATCTAATAAATGATGACCTCTAGAATTCTAGGCCCAGATTTTATCTCCAGGGTGATAGAGTTAATGTCTCAAACACCAATTTTGAACAAGTTAACAACCTTTTTGTTTGTTTGCTTGCTTGCTTTTCTCACAGAACTTTTGACCTTATAATTTTTAGTGTTATTTTGGAAATCATGTATTATTTATATTGTTTCTCTCTCTTTCCATTTTGTTGTACTACTACACAAATTAATGTACTAGAAAAACAAACAAATAAAAATATAGTGCTCGAATGTTAAATGTTTCTTGAAAGAAGAATCTTACTTCCATATGTATACTAGGCAAATCGTTTATGCCTGTTTTGTTGCAAATGTTACATTTTTCAGCCTGTTGTACACCTGTTTTCCTTAGGTGATGAGCATATTAGACAACTGTTATGGTCTTTCTCATAATCATAAAAAATAGACAAAAATTCAGGTAATTAAGAGGAAAAAAAATGGGGCTTCTTGCTTGGATTTTGTAGCAAGACATAGCCTGTCTGTATCACAAAACTGGGACCAGCAAAACAATCACAGTGACCTTTGGGGAGCCAGCAACAAACTCATTTCTGAGCCAGCCTTCTGTGGAAAAAAACTAAAAAAAAAAAAAAAAAGTATGATACTCCAGAATTTAGGGAAAAAGCTCCAAGTGCATACCACCAAGGCAAGCAGAGTTTTGGTGTAGTCTCTATGCTTCCTGTGAAGCTGACCAGTTGCATCTTCCTAGGCTGCAATCCTTTACTACCCTTACCGAGGGGTCAGGCACGGTGCACAGGAGGAGAAGATGGACAAGCCCCAGCAATATGTGGTGCAGAAGCTGGAGGCTGTGGGAACTCAAGCAGAAGACAGTGAAGGAGAACTTTTAATTCAACTGAATTTTGAATTAAATGGTGCTGGTTCAGAAACAATCCCTAGCAGTCTCCATTTTGAAAAAAGATGATCCTGGGATATTTTCTAATTTTACCATCGTCTTACAATCATCAGGTTATTTCTGCAGACATCCAGAGACAAACTGGGAGAGTGAAAGAAGCCGGAGAGAGAGACTGACTAAGGCCTTAGGGCACACGTGCTTGCCAAAGCGGCAGAAAGGATTCCAGTGGTAAAGTCTAAAAGGCAGATGAAAACAAGAGCAGAAACTGCTGGAGAATCTGAGATGTGAGCCACTTTTCTAATTTCATGGTGTATCTTTTAATGCTAATTTTGTTTTCACCAGTGATCTTGTAATAATTAAATCATTCTATTAAAGGTTTTAAAAAGATACAAAAAATCTATGCTATATATCAACTTACCTAAAAAAGCACAGTTCACAATACAAAAAATGGTTAATGTTTGAAAAGAGGAAAGTGTTCATTACTGTAATTTGATCATTGAACAGCATATAAAAGAATTGAAATATCATACCATACCACATAAAGATCTATAAATACTATATTTCAAGAAAAATCCCAAGTAGCAACGTAAAACAATCAATGTCAACTTAATGAAGTAATATATATATATATATATATATATATATATATATATTTTTTTTTTTTTTTGTCTTTTTCATTTTTATTGGTACCAGGGATCGAACTCACGACTGCCTGCTTGCAAGACAGGTGCTTATGCCACTGAGCTAAATCCCCAGCCCCTAATAAAGTAATATTTAAGACTTTGCCTTTAATTAAATACACTAAAGAGAAATAAATAAATGTTTTCTTACGATGTACTGCTTCTTCAGAAAGATAGTAATTTAAGTGAAATTTTTGTAGTGTATTTGTGCTTTTTTTTTTTTTTTTTTTTTGTACCAAGGATCAAACTGGTGACCTCGCGCTTGCCAAACAGGTTTTTACACAGTTGAGCTAAATCCCTGGCTATGTATTTATTCATTACATAAGAATAGACCCTATAGAAAGGGTTTGTTTATTAAGTACTTATTATTTTCTTACTATATGCCTTTGTTAGCCCAAAATAATATTTGAAATATCTAAACTAGACCTAGAATTCTCCAGGTCTAGAGAGGGTCTAGAACATGTTTTTAGTGGAGGAGGGTGTGGAAAAATTTTGGTATGTAATGTTGTATAATTTTGCTAAACATACAAACAGAAAATGTGCAAGTTATAAGTGTGTACATCAATGAGTTTTCATAAAAGAAAATCATTGTACCAAACACAGATTAAACAGTAGAAAATTATGACATTCCAAAGTTTTTTTTTTCCTATCAAATTTATCATTCAGCTATTTGTCCTTGCTTTTTTGTCTCATGTATCTTTTGGCATCTCTTTGTACAGTTCATAATATGCTATGGAGAAAAGTCAGCTTTGTCAGCTTTTTGATTTTTGGAAACTTTTTCCTTCTCTGTGCCTTACCTGCAATCTACATTATCTTTAGTTGTCAGTTTCTAGAATCAGACAAAAAGGCCTGCACATTGATGAGACATTATTTGACCTTCTGAACCATGAAGGCAAAATAGAGAGAAACAGGTGGATTCAGCAGGAAAAAAAAAAAAAAAAAAAGATGCCAGCCTATAGATTAGTGGGTGAGGATGGTTGGGGTCGGGAGGATTTTGTCATAGTTAGCTGGCGGAAGGCAATGAACAGGAAATATATGATTCTGAGAGAACAGAGGTGCAGGTGCTTTTAGGGACAATATGTCATATCTGAACTTAACTCAAGTGCTGGCCTGTCTATGTAGTAAAGGCTCTGGCTTTTCTTGGGTATCTGGACTTTTGATTCATCCTGTTAGTTGATGAGGCGCTCATTGCAGATTTTTTGGCCTCTACTCTAAACAAGTTGCAGTCTCTGACACTTAGTAGCTTGGAGTTCAGTCTGGGTCTCATATATGAAGAGAGACAATGATTTCAAGTTGTTGTGGAATTCATCCCATATAGATCAAAACCTAGTATGAATAGAAAGGAGTGTTTAGGCAGTCTGGGTGAAGAAAGGCTCTAGCAAACAGCTATTGCAAGACAAGTCTATGTAGTTAAGGAACACTTGCTTTAAGAATGAATTTCAGTGACTCATTGAATAAACTCATTAAACCTTGTAAATGCAATATATAAATGATACAGTAGGAAGAAAATGTTTAAATGGGAATGGAAGGGCAGAAGAAAAGGGGTGAAGGGAATAGGGGTGAAGCTAAACAGAATGGAAGGAAAACAAAAGAGACAGTTTTGTAAAGGGAAAGGGGAAGGTTTGAAGGGAAGGAGGAAAATGGGGAAAAATAATTAAAATATCATCATGTGGGTGCAAGACCCCTATGATGAATGTGATCATTGTGTGTGTCAAGATGTATCAATGGAATTAACTGGAAAAAATGACATAGAAGAGATACTCTAGAGAACAGGCTTCTGGGTAGATCTTAGTAAATATAAACATAGACACTTGTCTTGACATCACTGTCTAATCTATTGTTCTCAGTTAAAGCTTGGAATGCATTTGATTAGAATTCCAAATCCAGTCGGGCAGAGGTGTTGCAACTGGCTTCCCTGAATGCTTAGGGCATGGATACTGACAACTTTGTTTTTCCATGCTGGTCATAAATATGCATTTGTGTACTATTTCATACTATTAATATAAAAGTATATTCTAGAAGTCCCTTGGCAATTATTACAGTGTCCTTTTGTAATACACTCAATCAGAGTGTGCCCCTGCTCTACACAGATTCCCACAGCTAAGGACTGGGGTAAGGGAGGGGATGAGTTTATATGAGAAAGCTATTAAGCTAAAACCAGTACACTTCAGGGTCTAGAGATCTAATTCCTCTGATTAAAAATAATCCAATGGCTTTTCCATTGTGCTTGCATTAAACACAAAATTTCTTACTATGAAGTATAATTTTTTTAATCGTCTGGTCCCTGCCTATTGCTCCACCTTCACTCAAAACCAATTTCCTCCTCATCCATATTCTCTAACCACAGTCAGCTGTAATTAAATTTCCCACCCAAAGCTGTGCTGTCTCTTGAGTCTGTGCTTTTATATTTCCACTTTTCCATCCTCTGCCTTTGCCCTCTCTGTCTGGCTCTTCCTTGGTTTCCTGTTCAAGCCTTATACTATAATCACCTTTTCCAGAGTTTTTTCACAAATCTGCAGAACTATTTAAGGTGTCTTTCTTAAGGGTCCCAACCACTACATTAGTAATTATTTTGTAACCTCAAGTTGTTTATATAGAATTGTCAGTTCTTCTTCACATATCTCTTACTCATCTACGTGAAACCAGAAATCTTAAAACTTGACCAACTCCAATTCCAAGACAAACTCTAGCTCAGAATGGATGCCTAGTAAATGTTAAAATACGTGAAAACATAAACAAACAAGTTATGGAATAAAGCCCACCAGGCTGTTGTATGTCAAGTAGTTGTCTTACCTCTGTTTTTCAAGTTTTGTCACTCATTTCCTACAAAGGGCTTCGTTCTCTTTGATATTGATGATTAATTTTTATAGACAGCCTCTCTGCATTGTATATACTGGACATTTTTCTGACAAGGTATTTTTGGCTATTTTCGTTAAAAATTGAATTATCATTTTCCCTAAATTATGATTTTAAAAAAATCACTGATTAGTTTTTATACTTAAGTTGCTATTAATACCCCACAGCCTTTCAATTTCTGCAATATTCATAGTCAATAATAAATCTTGTATATAGGAAAGTACAGAATGAGCAAGGGCAGAAAAGTACTTGTGAATTCCAAATAATTTGTAATTACTTTTGTTAATTTACTATTTTGCCCATAATATATCTAATTTTATTAATTCAAAGCTTAACTAGATTATTTACAAGTGCAATTGTCACTTTGTAAATTGAAGTCTGAAACTCATCTCTATTAAATTAAAAGGGAAGATTTGATAAAAATAAAACTGTAGGAATAGTGAAATACTGATAATTATCTCTTTATTTTCCATTTTAAAACTTTTAAAATAATGGATAAGTAATTTCCTTTGAGAATATATAAAATAATAAAATGTTTTGTGCCCCATTAAAAAGAACTCACAATTCCCAGCATTGTGCCTTTGTGAGCCATCCCTCCCTCTGGAGATTCCTCCTTCACATCAGCAGCTGAGAAATCAATCGAACAGGACTCTGACATTCACACTGTCTCTCTCCACTGTCCTGCTCTTGGAACTTCAAAGAAAGTCATTTATTCTCCTGTGACTATTCCGCCAGTGCATGATGAAGGCTTTGCAAAGTGTCATTTAAGTGGGACATCCATCACTTGCAGTCCGGCTCCTTTGCTCCAAAGGATCTCACACTCCAGTTCCTGAGATGTAAACAACGATAATGCATTTGATTTTCATATTGATCTTTCCCATCTTAGCACCGGATCATCCTGATGTGACTTTTTCGAGATTCAGCTGCCTTTCACTGACCTTGATGGCCACAACCCATCGCCCCTGCATCCCACTCCTTGCTCCACAAATAAGAATGGTCCACTCATGCTTTCTCCCCTCCTGTGCCTCTCCTTCATATCTCAGACAGTATGCATTATAATGATGGTTGCTTCACTGACATCTCACCTAGCAGCTTACAAAAAATCTTTATTAAATATTATATGTCTATATATACTATAGTAGTGTTACATAATGACCTCTGAGTTTGGAACTAACAGTTTTAAGGATTTGATTTGAAACCTGTTTTACTGTTTACTTGTTTCATGTCTACTGAAGATCATTTGAATGTTTATTTTCTTGTTTGCAAAGTAGAGATAGCATTTACCTCAAAGCTTGATGTGAACATTTCTTTGTTGATTAGTTAATTTATTCATCTAGTATTTATTAATGTTTTCTGCCAAGCACTAGAAATATAATATTGAGTAGAACATACCTACTTTCTCTGTTGTGTAACTTTTGTTCAAATTGCAGAGTCAGATAAAATAATGATGAGTACTTTTAGTAAATGGAAACAAGAAATGGAAGCACATGCCTATAATCCTAGCACTCTTACAGGCTGAAAAGTTGTAGTTCCAAGCCCAATCTAGGCAGTTTAGTGACATAGAAAGTCTATGTCTCAAAGAAAACAAACAAACAAACAAAAAACCCATTAAAACCAACCCCCCAAAATGGATAATGTCTGAGGATACAGTTCTGTTTGAAAGAACAGAGATTCTATCCCAGTACACACGCCTACACACACACACACACACACACACACACACACACACATCAGAGATTCTATCCCAGTACACACGCCTACACACACACACACACACACACACACACACACACACATCAGAGATTCTATCCCAGTACACACGCCTACACACACACACACACACACACACACACACACACACACACACATACAGGAATGATATATATCAAGTAATGACAAAGAGTAAAATAAATAGAATTTTCTTTTTAAAAATTTTCTCTTTGTTACAGGTCATATGATTTTAATGAGTTTATTTCTTTTCTGCTTATGATAGCCATTATGAAACATTTATGATTTGTTAACTTGGCTGGTCTGAAGTGCAGTCCTCTGAAGTCTTTCTAAATGTTTCCAGTTAGGGGAGAAAGGTAAAGGGAAGCCACAGTCATTCTGCATCAATACATACTTTCTGCAGTTGTTCAATCAAATGTTAATTTAAGTATAACAGTGAAGGAATTTTCAAATATAATGAAAGACCATATTCAATACACTTATTCAAATGGAAGGCTATTCAGGGTAGACAATATTTAACCAATTAGAAGCCTTTAAACATTATTTAGGCCTACCCTCTGCAGACCCAGCAAGATATACAGTTGCTACCCCTTCCTTCTAAATTGCACTTCTGGACTGCTCCTGAGGACCACAGATTTCATGTCATACCTGTGACATGCTGCCTTGTCCTCATCTTTCCTTCCTGTGCTATGAATTTCTGGCTTGCTTGACTAGCCAATATATTTGCATAGGCCAATTATGTAAGTGCTTTAATGTATTGTTTTATTTATTCCTCAAAAGAACTCAAAAATATTATTATCAATTTTATGCATGAGTAATCAGACACCAAGTGTTGTAGTTAGGGGTTGTGCAGAGAACAATTAGAATCAGGATATGGAGTGTATAATATTTTTATAATGGTCACCGGAGTTAACACAAGAAAATGCAGGAAATCTATCCACAACACCAAAGACAGGGAATATTTAGTCAATGCCTAAATCCCACAGCAATGTTCCACATGAGTCCAGATAAAACCCAGAACTCATGGCAATGCCTCCCACGAGTCCAACTAAATGTCCAGAGCCCACAAGAAGGAATCACGCCAGTCTCTTTTATGGATTCATGCCGGGAAGGCCCAAAGGCCAGCAGTGGAAGCCAGAAAGTCCATGCCAGCAGGGTGAAGGAGCTGTACTGGTGGGATGAGGATTCTACACTGGATATGAAAAGTCACACTCACTACGAAGACCAGGGCTGTCCTGAAAAGCACCATAGCCATCCTCAGCAACATGGAGGCCCCAAGCTCCTTCGACCATAAGCAGAGTCAAGTACATGCTAGGAAGCCGGTGTGCTGAGTTCATCCTGGAGACCAAGCGGCACACATCTCCCCCTCTGGGAGCCAGGAAGCAATGCTCGATGTAAGGACCAAAGCTTCTCCAGGAGAATCTAATGGCTCAAACAGCAACTCGTGGGAGAACCCACAATGCTTCAACACAACAACGCATTAACGCCTCAACACCTCCCTTCATCTCCACCTATTTATCCTGGCAACTTTCCTCCGGTGGAACATCTTCACTCAATGCCATGCTGATGTAATTCAGCAGGCTTAAGTTGACCACCAGTTCTTAATCCATAACACCAAGGTAGCTGACTAATTTTCTTAAGCAAATAGTTACTAAGGGGCAGAGTCACGGTTTAAGCCACTGCTTTACCCACTACTGAAAACGTTCAGTTTTCTGGAACCAATTGCATTGACAGTGAACACCCTTCGATTCTATTATTTCATCTGTCTTTATGCCTGTTTTATCTCTCCCCTCATCTCTTTCTATGTTTCACCAAAGTTTTTGATCCTTTATAACTGGGGTTTGGGTTTGTCTAGTCTTCAAATGATTAAGGTGATATCGCAGCTCCTGTCTCCTCAGTTAGACACCATAGTTTACACCCACAATTTAATGGAGGAAAGTTTTATTTTGGCTCACAGTTTGAAGTGGTTTCTATCCACAGTCAGCTGGCTCCAAAGCATAAAGGCATGGAAGAGCATCATAGCAGAAAAGCTCATGGCATGGCCGCTGAGAAGCAGAAGAAAGGCAGGGGTGCAAGGAAAGAGATAAATCCTTCCAAGTCACTCTCCCAGTGACGACCCTGCTATGACCAGGCTCATCTCCCAAAATGACAGCTAGTTACAAACTCATCAGGGAATTAACCCACTGATAAGTGTCATGCCATTAATCAGATCATTTCCCAAAGCTCCAACTGTGGTGACATGAGGCCTTGGGGGACATCTAAATATAAACCATACCAGATGATAATTCTAACACATTAAATTAAAACTACAAAAAATTCCACCAGTCTTCATTTAGAGCTATTGTTTCGTTTTTTTCCTAGTGTATTGTCTTAACATGCTTACACTCCTTTTTAAGATTCAGATACATGATTACATGAAAAGAGCAGAACTTGTGCATTATTCTTCATGAGTTATCTCATCGCAGTGAAATTGTTACTGTTAGTCCAGTTGATATCAGTGTAGGCACAGAACCACTTCTCTATCAGAGAATCTTACTCATATTTGTTCTGACTTCTCATGATTGCTTTTGTCTTCCTGATTGATTACATGCGTGGATTGGTAGTTCATTATCTTCATTTCTATTTCATTGCCATCATTTTCGAGGTGAGATAGACATACTGTGAGTGCTGCTGCCCAGTGACATTATCATCATCAATTGTAACACAATTGACTAAACAAACATATTCTCATCTGTCCATTAAACTCTTTAAGCCTTCTATGATATTTCCATTACAAACTTGCACTTTTATGAGGTAAAGTCAAATATGTTTAGATTTAAAAAGTTATTACAGCCAAAATCACATTGCCGTTAACCCCCTGGAAATACTCCTCCTCACTCTGAATATACCTATCTCATTGTTTTTGCCACATTCAGCAATAGTTCTCACAAGAGTGTGTCTATGAGGTGTAAAAGAAATGTGGCAAATGCTGCAACCCAGTGACTTCCCGTGGGAAGACAGACTTGTAAAAGCATGACTATGTGCTCTCATGCAGCCAGACGTGGCACTGTGTGACTTCTGGCATTTTGACTTCCTCAAAGTCAAAATGACCCAAAAGGGCAAACCTTCCTTGAATAAATTCAGGACTTTGAGATAGTCAGGAGCGTACAACTAAAGACAGGAGTCTGAAGCAGTTCTGTGAGTCTTCTTTCCTATCTTTAGCAAGAAGGATTAGATTAGTGTGTTCAGAGTGAGGGGACATAGTTCAAGGAAGGTTAATGGCAATGTATCTTTTACTGTGACTTTTTAAAAAAAATTAAATATTTATAGTATTTTTATGTCACACCTGGCATATTAGATTTTTTTTCTTGGTGTTTAAATAAATGTGTATTATTTTCTGAAAAGTACACACCCACTACTTACCTCTTCAGGATCAAATTTATATATTGATTTGTATATCACACAATCACTTAGTTACTGTGATGCAACAGTAAAATAGTTAAAAATTATCCCTGAATATTTCAGTTTCTGGGTAGATTGGACAAAAAGTAGCTGGTTCCTGGGGGATTCCAACTCATCTAAAGGAGAAGAATGGCTCTGCACTCAGAGTCCCACAGAATCAACCTCCCTAAACATTAACAATTGACATTCCTAAGTATTCCTGTAAAAATTGACATCTAATTCAAGATGAGTTCTGAGCAAGTCTCCACGGAGGAGATGAAGTCTGAGTCAGGACTTGTAGTGTGTTATGACTTATATCTAAATGTCCCATCACAGCATCATGTGGTCATAGATGGAGATTTTTCAGAGGTGGCTGGTTCTAGAGTGTTTGATGCTGAGATTAAAGGTGTGGTTTTGGGATTTATTTACTGGGGTGATACTAGGACTATAAGTACCCCACCCTGGATGTAGGCACTACTTGTCCTCACGGTGGGTAGTTGGTATCCTGGATAGAATATAAGGCACAGAAAGAGGGGTGATGCTGTCATTTTCTGCTGTTTTCCTGCCTTGCTGCCTTCCACCCACCTGGAACTGTTTCTCCTCTGTGATGCCCCTCTGATGTGCCTGCCTTGGAGTCAGGCAACTATGAACTGAAATTTCTACAAATCGAGAGCCAAAATAAACTTTTCTCCTTTAACTTTGAACACTGGATATTTTGTCTCAGCAATGAAAAAAAAGTGACTAATACATAGCCATAAGTGAAAAAAAATGTGGTGTGGCATTTTATGCAGAGAAGTCATGTCTGTCATTGACAGAGACAATAAAGGCTATGAGAACGTAACGTGTTGAAAGTAGGTTACGGAGAGAGAATATAGTTAAGGCACTGAAATTAAAGTTAGGTATAGTAGCATTAAAATATTCTAATATAATTCTTTTTAAACCTGTTTCTCTGGAAATTACTCATCTTAGTAGCTTTACACAGATTGGATGTGCAAGCAACATAGTTAATTCTGCACATTCACCAAAATTGATCAATGTAGTTTCTTATATATTTTCATAGTTTCATTTAAGTATTTCATGACTACCTTTTTTTTAATATATTTTACAGTTTCTACAAAATAGGATGTAAATCATGGTTTATATTTTCCTTCAAGGGTCTCAAGGGTCAATGGAATAAAACAGATAGTATATAAATAAATATTTTCATATGAAATCTAAAGCAAGGGAAATGTGAAAATATTATTAATGTCTAATTATTATTAAAAATGAAAGTGGTTAAATAATCAGCTATATGCATTGCTGTCAGTGAAGGCTTTGTGGAGAAGGTGATTTTTTTAGATGAAATCCCTCCCAGTACATATTTCAGAGATATATTATTCTAGATAAAGAGAATAATGTTAGACATGTCTGGGAAGATGCTATCTGTAATAATTGCTATTAGCTACTATTAAATGTAAATTATTTGTTTTTTGTTAAACCCTGTGTTGATATGTAATCTACCATATCACCCAGAAGCATGATGTTAAAAGCAAAAGAAGTATTGAAGTGAGATATTAAAGTAGTGATCTATTAAAAATAAAGGATCTCTATTAAAAATAAAGGATCATAAAGCCATCATAGCTATAAAATGAAGATATTAATGTTATTTGTTTTGTTGTGAAAATTAAGATGGATTATATAAAATGTGAAGCACAGTGCAGAATGTATATTATCTCTTTACAGTATGTATATCCTGTATGTTTTTGTGCCAGTTCCAAAACAGCTGGCAGTTGGATATGCTTTTGTTTGATACTAATGCCTTGTTTAGCGTAGATGTTAACTTATCTTTTAATTTAAATAAAAATTGCATATATATATATATGTAGTACTATGTGAAGTTTTGAGTTTATGAAGTTATGTATTTATCATATCTTGTTCAAATTTGTAGTAGGAATATCTGTCTTTTTAAACATTTAACATGTTACAGTAAAAATATTCAAAATCCTTTGTGCTAATGTTTTGAAATATGCATTACTTTAGCATTGTCTATCACCCTACTGTGCAATAGAACACCAACATTTAGTCTTTCAAACTGATTCTTTTAAGTAGAGATAAAGTCCATGAACAGTATTCTAGGGTAACTTCCTAGAAGACTAATCAAAATTTATTTCCCTTATCCAATCATTTCTTAATTAGAATTATTATTGTAGCTCTAGTTCATGAATTTACCTGCTACCAGATAGTTTAAATAGGTCTTGCTGAATTCCAGTTCCCCTATGGTGTTAGTGGCATTGAATTTACAGATCCTACACAATATTGTTCTTTCTTTGAAGTAGAATATACTTGTCTTTGTAAGTTGCAGCATGCATCTGTAAAGAACTACATCATTTCTCTTAATATTTTGTTCTCTATTCTATCATTCTTTTCCTGTTGACAGTCCCGAAATGTTGTTGCCTACAAATAAATTTTTAATAAAATATACAGAAGCTTCAGTATTTTTGTATCCATTAAAGAGAAAAACTAATAACATTTCTATTCTCTGCCAGCATTTACTAAGCCAAACCATATTTTATTATTACTGTTATGTTTTCTAATATCTTCTAAATCAAACCATTATTTTTACTGATGGAAAAGTCTGATTGTGATATTTTAGAGAGGTATTGTTTTCTCTACGTATAAAAGTAAATATTTACATCTATGAGTCATAACAGGACATAAGTAATAAAAAAACAAACATTATCCTAAGAAAAGATTGATATGTACTACAAGTGAAAATCTGTTGCTTATTTCATCTAGTTTTTTTCTGATCACATACAACTTAAAGAAGAAGATAGATGATACATAGATAGGCAGATAGATTGATTGATAGTTAGATAAACTGACGGTGCTAATTCATCTTTCCTCCACAAAAATCATCAGGATTACATTAGCATTTCATACAATAGAACTTGACACTTGAGACACAGAGAAAGAAGTATAGATGAATTATTCACATCTGAAAGGAAAGTCAATTGGGGAAATAAACATTAAAATGATTTGTAATCTGCAGTTATTCAAGAGAAGCAGAATCATCAAGTGTAAGAAGAAGATGAGAACACCAGGAAATAAATGGCTCAATTGATTTAAAGGATGTTTTTGCAGCACCCAAATTTTGAAAAAAGGTCTGGATCGATCAAAAATACTATTAATGTCTTTCATATCTAAGATGCTGAAATTACATATTTTATTACCATTTTGACTGTTATTATTGAATCATATTTTCCCAGGGGCTAAAATCATTCTCTGATTAAAACTTGAAAAGATTTTTTGAAGTTAGATTAACTTTGGGAAAACTAAATTACAGTTTAATAAATTATCTTTTGACATCCAAATGTCACAGAACTCAAAGTCACAAGAGTCAAAACCCTGTCATGAATTGTCCGACAAAATCATAAATTTCCAGCAAGTGATAAAAATATGATCTTAAATGTACATAACATAACCTTCTACCCACAAAGGAAGCAAGACAGCTAAGACTGGCAACCAGTGCGATGGCCTTGAAAACCAGCAGGCCTCTTCTCTAGTCTGTCTTTGCCCTTGCCCTTTGGGCAAGTTACTAAAACTTACCAGTACTGACTCAAAAGCTTCACTGTAGTATTAAGCTGTGCATGAAGTACCTTCACTTGCAGCAAAGTATTCCTTGTAGTTTTTTCTACTTCTCACTAACGCTGTAGTAGCTCAACATCTAAAATAAGTGTTATTTCCACTTAGCATCACCAGCCTACAGTGATTGCAACATAAAATGTACAGTAGAACTGGAAAAGGTGTGTTTCTTGATTTCCAAATTAGCTAGTCAACAACAAGTAAATTTACTTATAAAAGCATTATTTAAATTATGGAATAATGTATGTACAACCGTTATTTCATGATGACAGTGAGGAGAAAGTAATAATTGCAGAGTGATGACTACATATTTATAGCTCATGTGTATTAGGAATTATGGATGCACATGTGCCATGGTTTATGTCTGTGTCCCCCAGGCCTCATGAGTTTGCATTGTGCATTTGTGATGGTTCATTGTCTAGTGCTTGGATTGACGGTGTCAGTGCTATACCCACATAGGGGTGGAGCCAGGATGTGATATAATAGCAGGAAGAAGGTATGTCTTGCTCTTTGCTGGTTCCTGCTTGCTGTTTGCAGTCGCCATGAACTGCCGCCCAGCCATGCCCTCCTGCCTTGGAGCCAACGGAGTGTGGACTGAAACCTCCAAAAACTGTAAGAAATAAACCTTTCCTTTCCCAATTTGGGCTTCAGGTATTTTGTCTCAGCAACGAGTAAAAAGTAACTAAGACAACATGTGAATCTTTAATATATATATATATATATATATACATATATATATATATATATATATATATATATATATATATCAATCTTCATAGCTCTCTGACGAGGAAGATTCTATTGTTTTCCTGTCTTTGGAAATGGAAAACTAAAATTTAATAATAATAAGGCTAAGATCAGACACTTAGGATGGTGTAAAGTTGGTTCTGAAATTCAAGTATTTTCATTCAAATCTCATGTTCTTACCTTTAAAAGATAAATCAAAGTTCCACATAAAAGTTATACCATGTAAACCTACCTGTGTCAGAGGTGGTACTTTTTCCAGAGAGAATTTTATAGAACATTCTCACAGAAAGTCATTCCTTTCCTGTACTAGTAGTGTACATTATACAGAAAATTAGTGGCTTAAAACTTATAATTAGAAATTTGGAATGAAGTCAATTCTATTATAATAGTTCTGCTGAGATCTGTACAATTTGGACAGCAGCATAAGTCTAATTTAGAAGGAACAAGCTAAAGGACAGAGCAGATGGAGTGGAGAGAAGACACAAAAGCACAACCAAAAGAGAGTGAAAGTTATTCTGAGAAAAATCTACATACAGTGAAATGGACAAGATGAATGAAGGGCAAATTCTCAATGATAAGTAAGATAATAAGATGATAATGGGACTGTTGTGACTACTGATTTTTATTAGGCATGCAAAATGTAATGCACAATGCCTGAAACATAATAAATATTCAGTAAACATACATATTATCTTTGTTGCTGTTATGATTATGATTAAAAATATACAATCATCTGGAAGGCTAGATATACAGAAAGCTAAAGGAAGAAAGAAGGAAGGAAGGGAAAAAGGAAGGAAAAAAAGAAGGAAGAAAAGTAGATAAAAGAAGGAAGAACCCCAGAGAGAAGAATCATCAATTCACTAAAAGGAAAGAAAACCAAACTCTTTTAGGAAAATAAGACATTAGGACAAAGTGTAAATCATGAGGACTTGAAGCAAAGTAACTCTAAAGGAAACCACCTGAAGAGATTAGCCACAGTTTTTTTAGTTACTACAGAATATAACTACTGATTTGATTTTTATGAGTTCCTTATCAGTGTAGGGGATTGTTTCCTGGTCATAATTTTTTATTTTAAATTTATAATTAACCAAATTTAATTACTTCTTTTAGAAAAAGTGTGGTCCTTAATTAAAAGACTAGTGTCCAGGAAAATAAAAGTTTGTACATGATCTATTTAAATTTCTATTTGAGTGAATCAAAACACTGCAGATATTTGTGTGTATATGTATGCATTTTTGCATGGTATTGATTATTGAATAATCAGCAAGTTATTTTGGAAGAAATTAACTGTGCATAATAACTGGAGCAATATTGTTCATTTTGTACTCTCAGTTTTACAAGTCTCTCTCTCTGTCTCTCTTTCTCTTTCTCTCTCTCTCTCTCTCTCTCTCTCTCTCTCTCTGTCTCTACCACAGAAACATGGAAGGTTTTGGGTACTTCAAATGAAAACTCACTTAATTTCTTGGAAAACAAAGGTATTTGCTTATAACTATGTCTGGATTCAAATATAGAAGAAATATCTTGTGTCAACTTCTTATTTAATTTCCTAGAAACTTTATTTCCTCTTTCATGAAATGAAAATAATAATATGGAGAATAAATTTAAGAATTTAAGCTAATACATAAAGCTCTGAACAGTCTTATATAGTACTATCATTATCGTCATCATTATTACTTGTATGCAAATGAGAAAAAGATCATTGTGTTACATCAAACATATATATTAGCTATATTACTTCAAAAATCTTTTTCAAAAGTATTTCATATACAATTTAAATGGTATTTTTCTTGGAAACAAGTGTATAAAGTGAAATATGGATTTCAAATTTATACTGCTGTCTTATTTTCTGGAAATAAAGCTTATTATTAAAAGTATTTTTAGCAAATTATAACTAATTCAATAAATGTAGAAATTCAGTACAAATATCGTCTCTTAAATGGTAGATAGTACAGGAAATAGAAGAAATTAAGAAGCAATTTTTTAATGTTTACTGTGATTAGACATTCAATTTCCATCTTACGTAAAACAGACATTATCTTCACTTATACATTAGGACTCTGAATATCAACCACATTAGTTAAACCTTAACCCTAACATTAACTTATAGCAAATAATATCATTGTGATTGTCCTACCATCATGGCCCACTTTCTAAACAATATGATTTCCTGAAGGGGAACAAATGTTCTTTTCCACAATATCTGTTTCTGAATAGGAAGAATTAACATTATTAAATAGTCATATCACCAAAAGTAATCTATGTATATTTAAAGAAATTTCTATTAAAATATTTATAGCATTCTTCACAGAACCAGAAAAAATAATCCTAAAATTTATATAAAAACCGAAGGGGCCCAGAATAGTCAAAGAAAACTTGAGGAAATAGATCAAAGTAGGATGCATTATGATCTGCACTTTAGGTTATGCTATGGAGCTATATTTAAAAAACTGCATGGCAATGACACAATAACAACATGTACACCAATAAAATAGAACAGAAGACACAGAAATAATCCCGTTTATTTTTAGCCATCCAGTCTTCAACAAAATGACTAAAAACACCTAATGCAGAAAGGATAGCCTCTTTAACAGATGGCACTGGAAAAGTTGGCTATCCATATGCAAGAAAATGAAACTGGGTCTGTACTCTGAGTCTGTCATCAAAATGATCTAGATATAAAAGATCTGAATATAAGAAGCAGAAACACTCAAAGTGCTGGAAGACAAAGGAGGGAAAACACTTCAAAATGCAGATATTTAGGCAAGGACTTTTGAACAGAACTCGACAAGTGTAAGAAACAATACCAAGAATTAACAAATAGTATTATATTAAGAATTTTTTACCCAGCAATGTAAACAATAAAGTGAAGAGATAGATTTAAGGATGGAAAAAAGTTCAGTAACTATTTATCTAATACCTAGAATATATAAGTAACTCAAGAATAGTTTACCCCACAAAACAAATGACTCAATCAAAAACTGGAAAAATGAAATAAATTGACACTTCTAAAGAAGCACAAATGACCTATAATTATATAAATAAAAGCTTGACAACTTAACCACTAGGAAAATGCAAATTGAAATAACATTATGATTCTATTTTACTTTCAAAAATTATTACTATCAAGAACATAAAAAAACAAAAAATGCTGGTAGGAAGGTGGGGGAGGAAAGAAGACACCCTTCTACACTGGAAAAGTGATGCCTCTTGTCAGCTTTTGTAAGGCCTAAGGAAGGTGACAGGTAGACAGAAAGATAATAGATTCAGATATATCTCTTTCGTGCATATAGTTATATACCTTTTACAGAGCTAGGCATAAAGCAAGTTCTTAATAAATATCAATAAATGAGAAAGATTAGAGATGAACCATTGTAATCTCACAAACAGGAAATTTAAAAACTTGAAACTAAGTACGAAGAATATATACTGCAGTATCTGAAAGTATTCGAGTGGCAGATAAAATAACGTGCTATATTTTAAAATATTTTATGGTAAAGTAAAATAATGAATTCAGGATTCTTTTTCTAACAGCATTTTCTATTCAATTTGACCTAATAAAGACAAATTTAAAATAGATAAAGTTATTTTATTTAAGATCCAGAAAAATCAAATTTGAAGATAGTACAATTTCAAGACTCCAACTAGGTAAAAACAAATGTTACTGATAAGCTAAGTTTTCCCAATATTTCTTTTCAAATAATTTTTCCATTATTGTGGCAACATAGACTTTGTTTCCATATGTTGACTAGAACTGAGCTACCCAATCTTATTATGCTAAAGGAATGAATATGGTAACTGTGACTTTCAACACATCAGAGAAAACACTTTTTGGATTATTTTGCAGTACAGATGTCTCACTCAGAGCTACTGAGGCATTTTAAGACATTGCATAGAAGGAGAGAAAGGTATTCAAGACAACTTTGCCTGAGTTTACTGAAGGGTGAACTGTCCCAGATAAAGAGGGAAGGATCAAAAGACCAGATCATTTGAACCCTACTCTAAAGATGTCTTTTAAAGAATTAATGGGTTCAGCTTTGCTCTTTGTTTGAGATGGATTTCTGTGTGAAGAAAAAGCTGTAAGATGGTAATTAAACAGATGTTTAACTAAATGCATTTACATGATTTCATGGTACATTCAAAGATCCTCAAAAAAATGATGTGTATACAGATGGGTACCTAGAAATCAGGACCTAGGCAGGACAAATACGAAAAATGTTGATTTTTATACCAAAGGTAATGAAGAGTAATGGTAAGGTTTTATGAAAAGCACCAACATGTTTGGATAAAATGCTTTTAGTAGTATACTACAGTAAGGAACACAAAAGATATTTCTATCACAGAAAACTTTATTTAAAATAGAACACTTTCATACCATTAATGTTCTATTCATTTTCTAATGCATCTTATTTTTAATAGAAGTCTCATTCTTTCTCTGTGATAACCATGAAGTTGAAACTGATGAGAAGATAGCAATGATAAAATATGTAATTGACACAAGTTCCTATTGTCTGTAAACTGTATAACATATGAAGAGAGATATATAAATGGCAACCAACTACAGAGCAGAGGAAATCCTTGTTAACTTCTGTAAGAACTTTAATGTGGGCTCTTTTCAGAGGTAAAGTGAGTGGTCTTTATGTATTGTGGCTAGTCTTAGTTATTTATAGGAAATAACAGCATGACATCTGTTGCGTTGGAATAGACAGCTGTAAATGGTAAGTCAAAGACATTAAGAAATGAGAAAACACAACATAGGAAACATCATATCTAATATTTATTAGGCAGTTATGTATCAAGCATTGTTCTAAGTTATTTTTATATAACTCATTGAATCTATAAGATGTTATAGCACAATACTTAGTCCTTACTTTACAGATGAGAAAACTAAGGCACAAAAAGGTAAATGAGTTGAAGAGGGTCTCACCTTGAACTCAGACAATCTGGATCTAGAGCCTGAGCTCTTAAACACTGTGTATTTCTGTCTCTGTCATGCTTATGAGCTGGAGAAATGATTTTTATTATTCTCATGACATTTCAGAATAGCAAATGCAGAATATCAGTATCTAACATCTCAGGAATAACTGAGACTTCTGGAATCTTGTAATCACAGGTTGTACATTCATATAATTTAAATTGAAAAGCACTAAACACATCCATTAGAACACAGCAGTCTTTTCAATGCAAACCATTAAATCAAGAAGAGTTTAGAGAAAAATATTTTAAGTCCTAAAAGAGAATAACCTCCAATCTAGACTGATGCACTTTGCAAAACTAGTTTTTAGAATCAATGGAGAAATAAGATACTTTCATGAGAAAGAGCAACTGTTCAAATTAATGGCCATAAAACCAGCTCTTCTAGTTGTTCTGAAAGATGAATATATTAGAAAGAGATAAAAAGACTACAATTAAAAGAATAACAATAGGAACAAGCCACAAACAAGGCAGGCAATTAAACAGAAAGAAAGATAAGAAACCAATATCAGGAAAATAATATGACAAGGATAAGTCTATAAATATCAAACTATCATCACTGTAAATGATGTCAATTCATCAATCTAAAGAAACAGGCTGGCAGAATAGATTAAGAAACAAGATCCAAAAATTTTCTGCATACAGGAAACACATTTAACTCTAAAGGAAGTTCATTGACTGAAAATCAAAGGAAGGAAAACAATATTCTATTTGACAGGAACACATAAAAAAGGAGTGGTAGCTATTCTATTTACAAGCAAAATACATTTCAAGAAAAGACTGATAAAAAGAGACAAAGAAGTTTGTTACACCCTTATTAAGGGAAAACTCCTAAAAGAGGGATAACAATTATAAATATAGCTGCACCAAATGCTGGTGTACTCAACTTCATAAAACAAATATTGACAGACATGAACAACCTGTTAAGCACTAATACAATTTTAACATGGGATCTCAATATTCCACTGTCACAAAAAAATTCCAATAGACAAAAAAATCAACAAAGAAATATTAGAACTGAACCAAACCTGTGAACAAATTGCCTTGGTAAGTGTCCACAGAGTATTCTACTAGACAGTAAGAGAATATACTTTCTTCTCAGGTGTGCAATGGATATTCTTCAAAATATACTACGTACTAGCTCATACAGCTTGCTTTAGTAAATGTAAAGTAACTGAAATTATCATATGCATATTGTCATACCATAGTTCAATGAAATTGGAAATCAAATTACATAAACACATGAAAATTAACATCATCTGTACAACTGTTTCACAGATGAAACTAAAGAAAAAAATTAATCACTATAATTAAATGATAATGCTAATAAAACACATTGCAACTTATGGAACACAATGAAAGTAGTCCTGTAAGAGAAATTTATAGCCATGAGCTCTCACTTCAGGAAAGCAGCATGCTCAAATAAACAATTTAATGCTGAACCTCAAACTTCTAGAAAAAGAAGAAAACATAAAACCCAAGGCTCATACAAGGAAGGAAATTATAAAGATCAGAGCAGAAATTAATGCAAATGAAACTAAAAAATAGAGCACAAAAATTAATAAATAGAAGAAGTGATTCTTTGAAAAATTAAATAAAATTTGTAAACAGCTAATCTTATCAAAAATAAAATATGAAGAGAAACAAAAGATACAAATGTATGCCAATTAGTAATGAACAGATGAACTCATATTGGATTCAGTAGAAATTCAGAAGATAATGAGTCTGATAACCTGTAGTCTAACAGGATGGAAAACAGAAGAAATGAACAGATTCCTAGATACATATGAATCACAAAACCAAGAAGATATACAAATTCTAAATAAAATAGTATCAGTCAATGAAACTGAAGAAATATTAAAAACATACCAAGAAAGAAAAGCCCAGGTCCTGATAAATTCTCTGCTGCATTCTACAAGAAATTTATAGTAGATCTAATGCCATTAGTGTTCAAACTTTTAAAGAAATTGAAAGGAAAGCAAAGCTCCCAAAGTCATTTATGGAAGCAAGTATTAAACCTTATACCAGAACCAGGGAAGGTCCAACCAAAAAATGAGGGCTACAGGCCAGTATTCTTAATGAAGAGATTCAAAACTCTTCTATAAGATACTGGCAAAGAGAATGAAGCAATTCATCAAGAAGACTATACACCATGAACAAGTTGGATTCATCGCAGGGATGCAAACATGGTTCAACATATGCAAATCAATAAGTGCAATACAGTACATTAAGGAAGCCAAGGATAAAATTTGCATGATCATCTAACTAGATACAGATAAAACACTTCATAAAGTCTAACACCCATTTGTGATTAAAAAAAAAAACAACCCTACAGAATATTAGCATAGATGGTGTGTATCTGAATCTGATAAAGGTCACTGTTGACAAATCAACAGCCAATATCATACTGAATGGTCAAAATCTGAAAGTTTTTCCTCTAAAATCAAGAACAAGACAATGATACCAACATTATCATTCCTAGTCAACATAGTTCTGGAAACATTAGCAGGAATAGTTAGACAAGAAAAAGGAAAGGGAAAATATAGGAAAGGAATAAGTTAAACTATAATTATTTGCAAATAATGTGATACTCTACATAGAAGACCTCCAAAACCCCACCAAAAGACTTCTAGATCTAATAACCAAATTTGTCTGCGTAGCTGTCTACCAAGTCATCGTCCCAAAATCAATAGCATTTCTATATTAAGTAACAAACTCCCTGAGAGAGAAATTAGGGAAACCATCCCTTTCAGAACAGCATCAAAATAATGAAACATGTTGGAATCAATCTAACAAAGGAAGTAAAATATCTTTACAGTGAAAATTATAGTACTCTGAAAAAAGGAGATAGATGGGAATATCAGAGAATGGAAAGATATCCACTGTTCTTGGGTAGGAAGAACAGGCATATTAAAAATGGGTCACTTTCCAAAAATTGTTTATACAGAGTTAATGCAATCTCAATCAAAATGCCAATAGCATGCCTCAGAGAACTAGATAAAACATTACTAAAATTCTTTTGGGCTGATAAGAGACCTAGAATAGCAAAAGCAATTCTGGTAACAAAGGCGAGAAATGGCACATCACCATACTTGACTTGAAATTATACTATAGAGATACTGTGATTAAAAACATAGCATGGTACTGTTGAAGAAACAAACAATCACAAAAATACACAACAAGCTACCCAAGTATCAATGGGCTAGATCACAGATGGACAAACTCCAAACACACTAAGTCAACTCATCATCTAAACGAGGGTAAAACATCCTCACTGAAAGAAAGACAACCTCTTTAATACATGGTTCTGGAAAAACTGGCTTTCTACATGCTGAAGATTAAAACTGGACACTTATCCCTCACAGGGCACTCAACTAAAATGGAATTGAATTGAATTAGAGATCTCTATCTTAAGACCGCAAAACTGAATGTACTGAAAGGCAGAACAGGTAGAACTCTTAGGAACAGCAGTAGGCAGAGAGTTTATGAAAAAATTCCAGTTGCACAGAAAATATTGCAAAGAATCAACAATGGGAATCTCATCTTATTAAAAAGATTCTGCACTTTAAAAGAAATCACTAAGTACCAGAAGTTCCTCAACAAAAGCCTAACATCTAGGACATGTAAAGAACTGAGAAGAAATAAATTTCCCACACTTAAAGACCCAATCCCTAAATGGGCATCTGAGATAAGTAAATACTTCTCAGATGAAGATGAAGAAATTTATACAGCAAATAAAAATATGAAAAAAATTTAAAATCACTAGTCATTTGAGAGATACAAATTAAAACAGTACTGAGATTCCATATCTCTCCAAGAAAATCAGCTGTTATTAAGAAATCAATGAATAACAACTGGTGGCACCGTGGGGAAAAATGAACACTTTCCCACTGTTGATGGGGGTGTAAACTGGTGCCAACTATGTGGAAATTAGTGTTGAGATTTCTAAAAAATCTAGGACCAAGAGGTTCCATTTGACCCAGCTATCCCCCTCCTTGTTATCTTCCCCAAAGAATTAAAATCATCACACCACAGGGACATAGTCACATCCATGTTTATAGAAGAAGAGTTTATAATAGCTAGGTGTATGAAACAGGCCAAATTTCCATCAACAAATGAATGGATAAAGAAAATATGGTTTTTTATACAAAGGAATACTACTCAGCCATATAAAGGAGAAACTTGAGATGTTTCTAGGTAAATGGAAGCACCAAGAGAAAATACTCTTTTTTAATTTTAAAAACAAGAATAAAAATGACACAGAATTTTAAAAAAGAAATAGGAAATTAATACTAACTACTATATTGCATATTGTTAACTTGAAAGTAGTTGTTCAGATTATAAAATAGTAAAATAAATCACACAAATATGTAAGATAGCATTGCTTCTCTGGTGTGAGAAACTGTAAATGTAAATGAGGATCAAAATGTATAATAGATATTGAAAATTGAACAAAATGTTCAAATTAGAAGGGACACTTGGGAGTGGTGGGGTAAGGAAAGGGCAGAAAAAGGAAAAAAAATAAGAACAGAAAAGTAAAAATGAAATAAAGCTTTTGTAATAACAAGATGAAGAGGCACAGAAGGGAAGGGAAAGGAATCCTGAAAAAAATAAGAATTAGTGTATATCATGCATCGATAGCAGCTCTATATTATGAATGTGATCATTATATATGTGCGAACTATATCCAAAACATAATTAATGATAAAAAATACAATGCATCATCACCAACAATGTTACAGTCATTAAATGAGAGACTCTGGATTCCTTTATCTGTTCTAATGCAAACATGTGAAGCAATAAGTATCACTGTGATCCCTTCATAAATGGATCAAAAATTTAAATTTCTCTATCATCTCATGGAATATGGAATGTATTATTCCCTGGTAGTGAATATAGTAAAAGTTTTATTTTTCTTCCACAAATTAATTGGAATTCAGTATTTGTATAGAAGTTTCCTTGATTTAAATTTTACTTCAAAGATGGTTTAAAAAACACAAAGATGATTTCTTTATATGTACAATATGGCGACCTCATGACACTTCAATATATTAGTTGGTGGTTTATTAAGAGACTGAAAATGAGAGATAGGAAAAGAGAAAGAAAGGAAGAGAGAGGAGAAACAGAGAAGAATGAGAGAGAGAGAGAGAGAGAGAGAGAGAGAGAGAGAGAGAGAGAGAAAGAAACAGAGACAGAGAGACAGAGACATAGATCTAAATACCAGAACTGTCAATTTTGGAGATTTTGATCTGATTGATCTCAGATGAATAAATAGTTAAATTCAAAGCTGAGAAGAAGATATCTAAGATTCAACGTAAGTTTTAATGCAAAGGGTGAATTTCAATTTTCCCAAATCCAGGACAATCCATCTTACACTAGAATATGTAGCCTCAAGAGTCTTTGGGAAATAAAAAAAGAAACTTGTACTTACATGATAAACTGATACCTTATTAACAAGTAGCCCATGTGGAGCAATCACAATATTCCTAAGTGAGATGTCATGGAATACAAGTTACAGAGGTAGGACTCAGAGTACAAATGAAAATTTTCACAAAATTGGAAAAAGCTTAACTGTCTTTACACTGGATCCTCTTAACATTTATCATCCAAGTGATGTTGCAAAGAAGATAAGTTTGTCAGTACAGTGATTATTTTTCTGACTTTATTTTTGCCCCTGGGGATCAAAACTTGTCACATGACTTTCAGAGAGACTTCTACTTACCAGTGGCCAAGGTCTTCTATCATACCATGTAGAAATAATTCAAATATAAGCAATTTGCTATCTGCAATTTTTTCCTGACACCATAAATTCACAACATGCAATATTACCTATGTTTATCTACTTCTTATATGTATCTGGACACATCTCTATCTCATTCTCTAGGGAAAAAATGACAGAAAATAGATAAAGAGGGGGTGAGAGGAGGAGGGAAGGAAGGCACATGCAAAGAAACTTAATAGAAAGATGACTAAGAGTGTGAATTATCAAGTTATATTCAAATTAATGTGTTAAATGTATAGTTGAGATTATATGCTTAAAATTTAGCCTTATTTGATCCATAGAAGATAATATAACTAGAGACAAAGTTAAAGAGAATGGTTAAAAGTTTTTTAAAATGTAAATAAAAGGATATATCAAAGTGCTACCACTCTAAAGAAGACATTTGGTATCTGTTTTTGGAATATTAATGTCAATCTGATAACATTTAAGCAAAATCACTAATATTCAATAAATTATACTAAAATGAATAATCAATGAAGCAAAACAAAACAAAAATTATAAATTTACAAATATGAAGAGGTTTATTTAGAGAACAGATAAAGTAATCAATCACAGAAAAAGTAAAATATTCACCATTATACAAGGAATCGTGAAAGAAAATAATCAAAAATAATAAATTAATTTTATAGACATGATGATTATATGATGTGATATCTTAATTAATGACAATAATCTTACAACTTCTGTATGGTAATCATCACCTTGTATAGTTTTATATATGCTATTATTTTCACCTCAATAGTGTTTATTTTTTTAAAATTTTATTTAAAAGGAAAAAGAGAAAAAACAAAATAAAACAAAGCAGTGTAAGGGTACAAGTAATACAGAACTACAGAAAAAAAAACAGTAAGAAATCACCAGTTAATAGATTACATATTATCATCTTAGAGATAGTTGCTCAAGTCACAGTATCAAAACATACAAAGTGGACATTCAAAGAGTGAGACTGCCAACAGTTGTGTTCAATGATCCAACCAAAAACATTAATATGGTCAGCTATTTAGCACCCCTAAGCACACTTGCTGTTGTATCCTTTAGAGCACTTTTTTTTCCTTCTCTTTTTTACAACAAAATTTACACATTTTGGGTTTTATTACTCCTTAGTTCTTCTTACTTTTTTGGGGGAGAGAATACAGTCAAATATGGCAAAACAAAGCTGTCAGTCAAAACCAAGGATAGACATAGCACATGATGTAAAAACAGAGTACAAGGTTATCAACAATGGTTACCATAATGTCTCGTTTCCTTAAAAAGAATTGTCTATCTCATTATGTATTATAAAGTTGAACAAAACAGTAGAGAACAAGACCGATAAAACTTAAGCATTGTAAACATTACAGGACTTCCAAAGGGGACAATAGTCAAACCAGAATGGGCATCTTAGTGAATCTTATTGCCTTCAAAGTAGTTGCCTATACCCTCAAACTTGATACTATCATACAGAATGGAAAAGAGTCTAATCAGTCAAAAGAAGATAGTGGGAGTATTACAGGACTTCAAAACAAGTTAATAGGAAATCAAAAAAAGTTACTATTATATATCCTGCTAATTTAAAAAATATTTCCCTTAATTAAGTAAACCATAAAAAATAACTAAATAATTTTTTTAATGAATAAGGGAAACATTGAGATAAAGGAGGACATAACAATATAACAATACAGGTCAAAGCATGACTGTTTCAGCAACCTAGTGCTTCACCACCAAATAACCCGACTTAAGAGTAGTTACTATAGTGTCTGTCTTTTTCCTTGAAATATTTGAATAAAACTTCATATAATATAGCTTCAAATATTTTCATATCAAGAAGCCCAGAATAAAGCCTTTCCAATTAATAAGTGAAAACTTTATAAGGCTCCAAGGTCACATAATGGGGAATCATGATTACCACATATTTTTATTTATTTGAATCATTACTTACATTAGGGAAACTATTCGGTATTCACACATGCGAGATTGATTTATTTCACTTATGTGTATGGTCTCAAGCTGCGCCCATTTATTGATAAGTATCTCAATGTGATCCTTCTTTATAGCTGAGTAATACTCCATTGTATAGATATAACACACTTTTTTATTCCTTCCTCAGTTGACGGACACTTGGGTTAATTCTAAGATCTGGTGATTACAAACTGTGCTGCTATAAACATAGGTGCACATATATCACTGTGGTATGATGCTTTCAGTTCTTCTGGGAATATGTCTAGAAGTGGAATAGCTAGAATAAATTGGACTTCCAATCCCAGCTTTTTGAGAAATCTCCACACTGCCTCCACAAAGGTTGTACCAGTCTATACTCCCACCAACAGTGTAGGAGAGTTCCTTTTTTCCCACAGCCTCTCCAGCATTTGTTGTTGTTGGTTTTCTTGATCCTGGCCATGCTTTCAGGAGTGAGATGGTATCTCAGTGTGGTTTTAATTTGCATTTCTCTAATGACCAATGATGATGAACACTTTTTCATGTATTTATTTGCCATTTGTATTTCTTCATCTGAGAAGTGCATATTCATCTCAGATGCCCATTTTTGGATTGGATCTTTGAATTTTTGGGGTCTGAGTTTTTTTTTTAATTCTTTATATGTTTTAGACAAAAGTCCCTTGTCTGAGAGAAAGTTCACTAAAATCTTTTCCAGTTTGTGGGGTTTTTTTTACTATGCTGGAGATTTCTTTTGACATGCAGAAACTTTGTAATAAGAAGTGGTCCCAGTTATTGACTCTGGGAAGTATTTCCCGTGAGGTTTGAGTCCTGCTCATGAATTCTCTACCTACTCCTATGTCTTCAAGGTTTCTACCTAATTTGTCTTCCAATAGATTTAGTGTTTCTGTTTTAATATTCATATCTTTGACCCATTTAGATTTTAACTTAGTACATGGTGATAGACATGGGTCTAGCTTTAGTTTTCGGGAAATGGAGAGCCAGTTTTTTCAGCACCATTTATTAAAGAGTCTGTCGTTCTTCCAGTGAACCTGCTTGGCTCCTTTATCAAAGATAAGGTGTTTAGCGTGTTTGTAGTTGTGGTTGTATCTTCTAATCTATTCCATTGATCTTCGGCTCTGTTTTGATTCCAGTACCATGTTGATTTTACTACTGTTGCTTTGTAGTATAACTTCAAGTCAGGGATTGTGATGCCTCCTGCCTTGCCTTTGCTGCTTAGAATTGCCTTTGCTATTTTAGGTCTCTTCTGGTTCCAGATGAATTTTAGGAATGATTTCTCTAGATCTTTAAGGTATGTTGGTGGTATTTTTATTGGGATTGCATTGAATCTGTATAACAGTTTTGGGAGAATGGCCATTTTCACAATGTTTGTTCTTCCTATCCATGAGCAAGGGATGTCTTTCCATTTTCTGAGATCATCTTTAATTTCTTTTTTCAATGTATTATAAATTTCCCTGTATAGGTCTTTCACTTCTTTCATAAGAGTAATTCCCAAATATTTCATTTTTTTTGCTTGATAATGTGAAGAGTGTGGTTTCTCTTATTTCCCTCTCTGTGATTTTGTTGTTCATGTATAGGAATGCTATTGATTTCTGAGTATTGATTTTGTATCCAGCTACATTACTGAATTTATTCATTGTATCTAAGTGTCTTTCAATGGAGTTTAGAGGGTCTTCTATGTAGAGTATCATATCATCTGCAAACAATGATAATTTAACTTCTTCTTTTCCTATTTTTACCGCTTTTATTTCTCTCTCTTGCCTAATTCCTCTGGCTAGTACTTCCAGTACTATATTAAGTAGGAGTGGTGATAAAAGGACATCCTTGTCTTGTGCCTGATTTTAAAGTAAAGGCTTTCAATTTTTGGCCATTTACTATGATGCTGTCTTTTGGTTTGTCATAAATGACCTTTATTATATTGAGGTAAAGACCATCTATTCCAATTTTCTGTAAAGTTCTTATCATGAATGAATGTTGGACCTTATTGAAGGCTTTTTCTGCATCTATAGAAATGATCATGTGATTCTTATTTTTGGCTTTATTGATACGGTGGATTACATTTACTGATTTACGTATGTTGAACCATCCTTGCATGCCTGGGATGAATCCCACTTGGTCATGGTGTATAATCTTCTTGATGATTTGCTGCATCCTATTTGCCAATATTTTATTGAGGATTTTTGCATCTGTGTTCATTAGGGAGATTTGTCTGTAGTTCTCTTTTTCAGTTCAGTCTTTCTCAGGTTTTGGTACTAGAGTAATATTTGCTTCCAGGAATGACTTAGGAAGGACTGCTTCCCTTTCAATTTCATTGAATAGTTTGAGGAGTGTCGGCATTAGGTCTTCTTTGTATTTCTTGCAGAATTCTGCAGTCAATCCATCTGGGCCTGGGCTCTTCTTTGTAGGTAAGGACTTAATTACATTCTCAATTTCATTAACAGACATTGGGTTATTCAACAGTTTTACATCCTCTTAATCTAGCTTTGGTACTTCATATGTTTCTAAGAATCTGTCTATTTCTTCTGTGTTATCAAACCTTTGAGAGTAAAGGTTTTCAAAATAGGTGTTGATGATCTTCTGTGTTTCTATTGGGTCTGTAGTGATTTCACCTTTTTCATTTCTTATTGCATGAATTTGAGCATTTTCTTCCCTTTTTAAATAAGGTTGACTAGGGGCTTATCAATTTTATTTATTCTTTCAAAGAACCAACTGTTAGACTCGTTGATTCTTTGGATTGTTTTCTTAGTCTCTATTGCATTGATTTCTACTTTGATTTTTATAATTTCCTCTCTTCTTTTGGCTTTGGGCTTGACTTGCTCTTCTGTTTTCTAGCTGTTTGAGGTGTAGCATCAAGTTATTTATTTGTATTCATTCTGTTTTCCTGATGTGGGAACTCAGTGCAATAAATTTTCCTCTGAGGATGGCTTTCATTGCATCCCACAAATTCCGGTGAGTTCTATCTGCATTTTCATTTTCTTTTATGTATTGTTTAATTTCTTCTTTAATTTCTTCTGTGACCCACTGATTACTCAAGAGTGTGTTATTGTTTCCATGTGTTTGCGGGATTTTTGCAGTATCTGTTATCATTAATTTCTAATTTTAGAGCGCTATGATCCAATAACATGGAAGGGATGATTTCAACTCTTTTGCATTTGTTTAAATATGTTCTATGAGCTAATATATGGCCTGTTTTAGAGAATGATCCATGTACTGCTGAGAAGAATGTGTATTCTGATGTTGTTGGGTGGAACATTCTGTATATGTCTGTCAAATCCATTTGTTCATAGGTGTGATTCATTTCTGTTATTTCTTTGCTCATTTTCTGTCTGGTTGATCTGTCCCTTGGTGTCAATGGCCTATTAATGTCTCCTGTTACAATTGTGTTACTGATAATTTGAATTTTCATTTCTGTTAAAAGTTGTTTTATATAACTGTGTGCTCTGGAGTTTGGTGCATATATATTTAAGATAGTTATCTCTTCATCTTGGAGGTTTCCCCTAAGAGTATGTAGTGACCTTCTTTGTCCTTTATGTTCATTGTTGGTTTAAAGTTCATTTTGTCTGCAAACAGAATGGCTACTCCTGCTTTTTTTTGGATTCCTGCTGCATGAAGTATTGTTTTCCATCCTTTGACTTTCAGTCTGTGAATATCCTTCTGGGTTAGATGGGTTTCCTGTAAACAGCATATGGTTGGATTTTGTTTCTTGATCCATTCTGCTAGTCTGTTTCTTTTGATTGGTGTATTGAGACCATTTACATTAATGGTTATTACTGTTAAATGCTGGTTAATTGTAGAAATGTTATCTTTCTGCTGTTGCATCTTTATCTTTCTGCTCTGTTTAATTATTTGCTTTGCTTAGTGGTTTTTTCCTTTGTGTATCTAAACTGTCTTTCAATATTTTTTGCAGGGTTGGTTTGGTGTTCATGAAGTTCTTCAGCTGTTCTTTGTAATGGAAGTATCGAATTTCACCATCAATTTGAATGATAGTTTTGCAGGATACATCAGTCTAGGTTGGAAATCATTTTGCTTTAGGATCTGGAATACTTCACTCCATGCCTTTCTTGACTTTATTGTTTGTGCTGAGAAGTCTGCTGTGATTCTGATAGGTTTTCCTTTATAAGTGACCTGTCTTTTCTCTCTGACATCTTTTAATAATCTATTCTTGTGTTGGATTTCTGGGATGGTGATTATGATATGTCTGGGTGTAGTTTTATTTTGGTTATGACTATTTGGAGTTCTATATGCTTCACTGATCCTGATGTCGGTTTCTGATCTCATGCTTGGGACATTTTCAGCTATTACTTCTCTAAATATCCTCTTGACATCCTTTAAGTTGTCTCCTTCTTTTTCATTAATCCCTATAATTCTTATGTTATTTTTATTTGCATCATCTTACATTTGTTGAATTGTTATTTTGTGATTCCTTGTTATTTTTTAAATTTTTTTTCCTGTCCTGTTCACTAGCTGCAATCCTGTCTTTAAGGTCTGAAATTCTATCTTCACTTTCATTGAGGCGGTTTTTACAACTTTCAGTGGAGTTTTTTATTTCCTGTATATCTCTGTGCATCTGCATTATGTATTTTGTTTGTTTCTTATATTGCTCATCTAGGGATACTATCTTTTTGTTTAGTTCCTACAATTTTTTAACTGTTTTTCTTTAGATATATTCAGAATCTCTTTCATTTCTTTTACAATTTCTTCTTTTACCTGGGAGATTATTTCGAGTTTGAATTTCTTTAAAGCTTCCTGGACTTGTTTTTTAATTTCAGTATCTATTGTGTCTGATATTTGAGGTGAATGGCATATATTTTCTTCCATATACATTGTTCCTAGGGTTTCTTGAGATGGGCTGGAGGTTTGAGGTTGTAATTTGGTCTTTTGCTTTGTCATTTTCCTATATTTCTGTGTTTCAAGTGTTATTTGAAAGCTTCCTCAGGGTCTGTTGGAAATCCCCTTCTATGTTTGCAGCTCCTGAGACTCTGGCACTCCATTACCCCTAGCCACTGCACCTGTAGGACCAATGGCCCTCTTTTGCATGTTTAGAACTCCATAGTTCCAGATAAGCTGGGCTTCAGGGACTCTGTGCGCCCACCTGCTTGTTGAAAGCTCCACAGTTCTCCAAGCGCAGGCGGATGGGGAGGCAGATGTAGATGCCTCAAAGCTACTTATCCACTTCACTGCATCCAGAAGCCTGGAGGGTCCCGAACAGTCTGGGCTTTGGGCAGTGTGCACTGAGCACTTACCACAGGCCACGAGGCCTCTGGAACCTGTGATGCTCGCCTGCTTGCTGAGATATCATATCCACATTCCTCCAGACACATGGGGAGGCGGATGCAGGCACCCCAGATCAGCCCAGCCCCTCCTCTGCACACCGATGGTGAGGTGCAGGAGTCCCAAATAGGCTGGGCTCCGGGGATAGCATGTGCCTGCCTACTTGTTGGAAGCTCCACAGTTCTCCAAGCACAGTTGGGATGGGGAGGCAGATGTAGATGCCTCAAACCCACTTATCCACTTCATTGCACCCGGAAGCCTGGAGGTCCTGAACAATCTGGGCTTTGGGTAGAGTGCACTGAGCACTTACCACAAGCTGTGGGGCCTCTGGAACCTGCGATGCTCCCCTGCTTGGTGAGATATCCACAGACCTCCAGACACACAGGGAGGCGGATGAAGGCGCCCCAGATCTGCCCAGCCCCTCCTCTACACACCGATGGTGAGGTGCATGAGTTCTCAATGGAGTTTTAATTAAAAGAAAATTACAGCAGGTATAATACTTATTAGCCCTTAAAATTTTTTGAGAATATTTAGGATGTCTAATATAACATTATATGCACTAAGTCATGCAAAACAGCATATTTCAAAAATTAATATAATACAAGATGTCTGTGACCTTTTTACATAGGATAAAATAAATAAAACATATTTTACAAAAAAAAATAATTTTCTCAACACATGACGAAAAATATTTGAGAGCATTGAATACTAATCATTAGACCAGCAGGGTATGTCAAAAATATTTAATTAAAAAATGATTCTCTTGCAAATTAGTTGATAAAAATACTATATATCTAGATGATTATGTAATACTAAGATACGATTGAAATTGACTTACGTAATCATAGTGAATAAGGAATAATAATTACCTAAATCACAAAGAAAAATTAAACTCTCTGCAGAGGACATATTCTTGTACATAAAGATTCTAACAAATCTTGTGAAAATTCAGAATAAAATGATCCACTAAAAATGCAGCATAACCAAAATCTATATTTGAAATCCATTTGCATTTCTACACACTAACAATGTACTATCCACAAAGGAAATTAAGAAATCAATTCAATTATACTAACATCAAAAATAATGAAATGCTTGAGAAAATATTAATAATAGCTGAAAGACTTGAATACTGAATCCTTGTATACTATATTTAAAAATAAAGAAATGAACTGTGTCTATCAATTGGTAGATTATTAATAAGGTATTGATAATATTAAGTACTCTACAGATTCCATGAACGGTATCAGAATCACAATGGGATAATTTTAGAAATAAAATAAAATTCTTAGAATTCATCTCTGAACTGGAAAGAATACCTAAGAGGTAAAAAACTGTCTTGAGAAAGAATGTAGCTGTAAACGTTACTCTTCCTAATTTCAAGAATTGTTTAAGGATCTCAGAAAGATATAAGGACTATCACATTCGTTATACCCTTATTAACAATAGCTAAAAGGGGACATTATCTAAATGTTTATCAGTTGATGAATAGATAAAGAAGTCATAGGAGTTACATGCAATGGAGTATGACTGAGTCTTTAAAAAGAAGGAAATTGTACATTATGCAAAACTATGTTAAGCATGACAAAATCTTAAGGATATTATGGTAAGGCACTTTAAATAATGGTGCTTTATGCTCAGATGAGATTATCTAAAATAGTCAAGCACACAGAAGAACAATAATATGGTAGCTGCTATTCAATGAACATGAAATTTCAATTTTGCAAGACAAGTAAATTCTAAAGATTTGCTTCATAGATGTTTGTCTATAGATAAACAGTGTTGCATGCTTAATTTAAAATTCCTTTAAAGGGTTAAATGATAGATTTCATATTAAGTAATCTTACTTCAATCAATTACCAAAAGAGAAAACAAAACAAACAAAAAACCAAACCAAACAACAAAACCAGAAGAGGCAGGGATAACTTTGGCCCCAAGTCTCAGGTATCCAAATTAATGCTAGTACTATATGACCATGCACAAATAGCTTGCAGTATTAGATGCTTAGAGAACAGTTGCAAGTACTCAGATAAAAGAACAGAGATCATTAGGTGGCACTGTCTGGCCATAGAATCATTTTTCTCATATGGCCCAGCAGTTGAAGAATTTCCTATTCTTTTTGGTTTCAAAGTTTGCACTAACAAATGGCTTCCAGTTTAAAAGAATTTTCTCTCTTTTGAGTTTCTTTCTGTAGATTGAAGGGCAATTATACCTATGATCAGGCCCAAAGTGAACCATTCATAGTTTATCATTAGGAGATACTGTTAAAGAATCAAAAACCCTATTATTGTCCATTTTTTTTTTTCTCAAGATAACCAGTAGTGGTGGTGGAAGATGTGAGTGATGTGTTGAATTGAAGTAAAGTATCAGGAAAATTAGATCTGGTCAGATCATTGGGAATGATGCCCCTAAACACCTAGCTCAGTGGCTACATGACAGGAAAATTGGGAGGCAGGTCAAAAGTTAGGTTTTTACCTAGGTTTTGATGTAGGTTTCTCTGTCCCCAGATAAAGCAAGAATCTAGACAGAAAAGCTGGTTATCGCCAGGCCTCTACAACATTATGGGGACCAGAGCCTCCTATCTGGTACCTTATTGGAGAAGGTGACTGACAAATGATTAGGGTAAGAGTTTTTAAATAGTCACCAGACTTTCCAGGTAATCCTGGAAGCTGATCACTTTCCAAATGATCCTAGAGGAGGGACCCTCATCAAGGTCTGTTCTGGAAAACAGTGTTCAATCAGATTAATAGGAAGTCAAACCATCAGCCCAAGGATCCCCCATAAGGCTCTAAAAAGAGGCCATGATGGAATCAATTTGCTTAAAACTTAAGATTCTTCTATTTTTTGGTAAAGTGTCTTAGGTTGAGCTCCTTTCTAGTGACCAGTTCTCACAATGTGTAAGATCTTGCTTCCCTCCTCTTCTGCAGAAGGACTAGACATCTTTAAGGTCTCAGGATTCACCCTGGAGAAGGCAATTCATTGTGGAGTATGGTGACATAGTCAGTTTCCTAGAAAGCAATTTTGGTTCTGAAAGGAGAAGGCATTTGCCCAATAGGGAAACTAGTGGCTTGTGAACAAAAGAGCTGGTTGGTGTAGGAGTGGGGACTATAATTTGGAGCAGCAGTGGAGACGTCAGAGTTCTAAAGACATGGTGCTGTATACAGTTACTGTAGCAAGCACACTATTAGTTCCCATGCAAGGGAGTAGCTCGTTTCCAGGAAAAGAATATTTTAGTAACAGGACTTACTCATTTCAGAGTAGCAAATCTGTGATCTATGAGCTGCTATTTCTCTGTTGAATATGCCAACATCATTAGCAAATTTTTCAAAAGAAAACTGTTGTATACTGGAAATCTCTGCAAATATATAGATAAAAAAGTGACAAATTTTTAAAATAACATCAAAACCAAAAGTATGAAAGAAAACAATACTGTATAAAATGAAGAATGAATGTCAATGAAAGATAATGTATTTTATTTCTAGAAAAGGTAGATTACACTAAAAGTAAAAAAAAAATCAGAACTAAACAAAAATATATTATTTATAAATATGTTGTACCTTAAAAAGTTTTAAATGAGAAAACATTATATTTAAGACTTAATTACATTTTATAATTTCTATAGAAATATAATTCATGTAATTGCTACATAATGAATACAAAGTTGGACTAATTTTTCTTTAATAATTGTACAGTGACTCTTTCCCCAAATGATAATGTATGATTTTTTTTTAATTTAGGAAAGAGAAAATAGAAGTTCAACACACCAGATTTTATAAAGCTCGTAAAAGTTGATAACTAAAATAAACAATATATTTTCACCAGAGACATTATTTACCTCATAGAAAGAAAAGAAGATAGATAGAAAATAATTATTAAGTATTTTCAAGGTCTTTGTACATATAATGACAAAATATTATTCAGTATGCCAGGTGATTGTAATTATAATAAAGATGACAGTTCTCTCCTAAATTTGTCAACCAATTCAATATAGCTCTAAATAATTCCCATGAATAGCTCATAGAATTTGATGAGTTGATTTTAAATCAATACTTCAGAGTAGGGGGCTGGGGATTTAGCTCAGCGGCATAAGCGCCTGCTTTGCAAGCAGGCAGTCGTGAGTTTGATCCCCGGTACCGACAAAAATGAAAAAGACAAAAAACAAACAAACAAAAAAAAAAAAAACAAAAAACAACTTAAGAGTAAAGGGGTAGAAATAGTCAAGACAGTAAATAACAGCAAATTAGTACTAGCTAATATATTAAATATTGTTATCTTGAAAGTAATTGTCCAGATTACAATATTTAGTCATAAAAATGATCAATCAATGAAAACAAACTGTTGTTTTTGATGAACTAACAGAGATTAGTAGTATAGTTGTCTGTCTTGTACATATGTACACATATATATGTGTATATACATATATACATATAATCTTTTGAGAGATATACTAAAATAATGCTACTATAAATTTATAATAATTAAAAAAGGATCAAATTGAAGCAAAGAAAAAAATACTGTAACACATTTGAAATTTAGTGAGACTTAAGTAATCAGAAAAACTCAGACCTTATTTAGGAGAACACAAATTGTTACAAATACTTTACTGAGCAAGCTAAGTTTCTATAGAGGTTGATGCATATATTGAGTGAACCAGAAATTTTAGTTACTGTAAAGTCTGGAACTTTCCACAAGAGGGGGAAAAGAACAATTGTCCTTTATAATAAGCTAAACAATTTTTTTCCTCTGATACTTCCATTAGTAATAGAATGAAAACTGTAGGTTTTATTCATAAATTTAATAGTATTTAAATAGTTTTCATTTAACTAAATACATTTTGAAAGCATTATGTAGTTAAATATTCAAATTGCAAAATACCACAGGTAGTCTTATATTTTGTTTAATAAAATAAAAGTAACACCATGTATTGTTTATAGCTACAATTTTAAATCAAAATATAGACTCATAGAGAAGAAAAATAAGTACAAATTTCATAAATATTCCTTCTGGGGAGAAAGAATGAGTAAATGATGTTAGAAATAGATATGCTACTTAGAAGTTTTCATCCATAGTACGTTATTTATATTTCAAAAAGTATCAAAAAGTGATGTGGAAAATATTTACAGCTTTCTATGATGAGAGCATAGGGATATATTTTTACTTTGAATCTATTTGAAATACATCATTATAAATGTATGCACAGAAATTTTATTCATCCAATTGCATATATAATAATTTATTCTTTTTGCAATTTATGCTTTTTGTCAATCCTGGTAAAAACCTCTAAAAAATGAATGAATGTTTTACCTTTAAGGGATTATGTTTTAATCCCTTAAAATAATTCAGAGGATCAAATGTTGCAAAAGAAATTTTTTTTTTAAATTTCCAAAAGAAACATTGGATTCCAAAAGAAACGTTTTAAACATCTTAATAACTTTAACTTGTAAACAAACCCATACAGACTGAACATATTTTAGAGTACCATGCAATGTTTTGATGCATGTAAAAGCTATATTGTTTAAATTAGAGTGTATATCAATCGCCTAGTTTTATCATTGTTTCATGCTGAAATCATTCACCATACTTTATTCTAGCTTTTGAAAATACATGGAACAATATTTTTGTCTCTGTTTGTGGCACAGAGTGTGTTAAATCTAGTAGACAGATTCCAGATTCTTGTGTATATCAAAGAATTGCAAGTACAAACATGATGGGTAAAAGAAAAGGCAGCCACATTTCTTGAAATTAATAGGTAAGATGTGCTCAGGTAGTAGGTGTTTTTGCCAGCAGAAAAAACATGGTGGCAGGAGTGGGGAAAATGGTTCTAAGTGGAGAAATAAGAAGAAAGACAAATTAAGTTTTTGAATTTTAAAAGGTATGCACACTACCTTGGGTGTCTCTTGTTAGATCTCTCTGGATAATATTGACAGAAATGATGCTGGGATCCTGGGTCATCTCAGGAGCTTCTAGGATGCATCGCTCTCCCACCATTCACTCTGTTTGATGAATACTGGTGTCATGGAATTAAGAAAACAGACAGTGAGAGAGACATCAAGGCAGAAGCCAGGAGGAAGATAAACATTCCAGGCCAGCCCCCCAGTGACTCAGCACTTCTGACCAGCCCTCATCTCCAAAAAGCAATTCAGCTATGAGCCACCATAATCCAGTTACCTTCCAAAGCCTGCCTATGAGGGTATGAGGGTCTTGGTGTTCTTTGTGGATGTTTGATTTAAGCCATCACAGAAGATGATCCTGGAGATGAATTCTGATGAATCTTAACAAGTGGATATAAGGGAAAAACATTTGAAGCCATAAGATGATAGATCTTGAATCATCTAAAAAGAAGGAACTTTTTGATGAACAGTGATACTCTATGACTGTGTACAGATATTCTATCTTATCTATTATTGTATATCATGTATATGGCATAGACTGTGTGAGGAAATGAGTAGGATGTGGCAGGCTGCTTGGGAAAGTGAGTACAACCAGATAATTACAAAATTCAGGATACACTCAGAACAACTCTCAAAGCCCTGCACATGGCCTTCTTGCAAGAACCTGGGCGAGTTTTTGGCAAGGTGGCCTCAACCTAACATCAGCCTGCGAAACAGAAGATACACAAAGGCCACTGCCATGAGCTCTCTGCTACTGTGTTCTTTCACACTAGTCTCCTCTCACACTGTGGAGTGCACTTCTTTTCCTACTTTTACCCAGCCCTAATTCATTCTGCAGAGAATGTTTCTTTTCCTACCTTTGCTAGCATAAAACCTTGCTGCATTTTGCACTTATCTTGACCAATTCTTTGTTCAGTACAGAAAGAACCTAGAAACCACTTCTAGAAGGAGACTCCAGCTCCCCTAAAGCTGGTAAGATTTGGTTCATGGAAAGCATTCTGAAAATATTCAATTAGTTGAGCATTGTGCTCACTCTGGAAGAGTTTCAGTACTAAGCTGCTAGTTATAATATTTACATAGAGATTTCAAGAAACAGTCTATACTTTTCTGTTTTATAATTGAGACTATGTTAATTATCAGGCCATTTGTTACCTCTACATTCATTTCAAAAGATTATTAATTCCTGTTTACTTATGCTATCTTCCAAAACCATGAAGTAAATTTACTTCTTTTTCTCATCAAAACTCTGACAATTTGAACATATAAATTTTCTAACTCCTTTCTCTGCTTCCAATATCTGCAGACATAAATTCTGATGCATTGAGAAATTATGAAGGGACATTCTTTGAACTCCATTCCACTAATGAAGTTATAGTTCCAATGGTGTACTACATCTGCCAGAAATTTTTAAATGTTTACAAAATATGAAATTAAGTTCTACATAGGCAGTAAAAGAACAAAGCATGTTTGCTAAAAAATACTAAAATTAAGCAAAGTATAATGATTTATCTATTAGACAAAATATCAGTTTAGTAAGTAGATTATTCATTTCAGTATCATCTCAATATATTTTTAATGAACATATACCATGTACTATTGCATGCTTAAATAGAAATATGATGACAAAATAGGTCCAAATAGGCAAGAACCTAACAAGAATATACCAAATATAGAAAAAGTCAGGTTGAAATCACAAGTGGAAAATACTGATTCTGCCTAGACAACACTTGATTATATTTTGAGTAGGGCAACAACACTTAAGGCCTTGACTCATTGAAATGATTCAAAATTTATTACAAAGACAACTAAATTTATAATACAGATCTTTTTGTTATATACAGATGCAACAACATAATGTAATGATCCATCCATACTCATGTTTATAGCAGCACAGTTCACAATGGCTAAACTGTGAAAACAGAGTAGATGCCTATCAATAGATGAATAGCTGAGACAATAATACACAATGAAACTTTACTCAGCCATAAAGAGTAATAAATTTGAGACATTTGTAGAAAAATGAGTGGATATTCAGACCATAATATTAAGTGAAATAAATCAAGCACAGAAAGATACAGATTGCATGATTTCTCTCATATAAAAGCTCAAGTACAAATAAATGAAACAATAAACCAGTGGCAGAGTGCTTGGAGTAGGGCAAAGGAGGTAGAGAAGGGGGGGGGAGTGATTAAGATGTGTTAAGATAAGGCACATGACATATTTTCTTCATTGTTTTCACCACAATCAGTGATTTAAAGAGCACTCCTTTCATTTCAACTCTGTCAGAAGAAAATACATTTTTTTTGTTTCCATAGAGATGCACATGTATATGTGGTTCTCTTGGTTCACTGTGTGTAATGAGCAATATTTTAGAATAACATTATGTGTTTTGTAGTTGCAATCTACATCCACAGAGAAAAACAAATTCAAAATGCTGCCCTCTGCTGAAATATGCCTAGCACACAAATCAATTCTAGAAAAGTAGATTGAAATATGATAACTACACTACAGTAGGATGATTTGGAAAGGTAAAAAGTGCTGAAATTTATGAAGAAATGGTAAGTTTTTTAAATGTGAATTAAAATATTAAAAATATAGCAAATTTAAATAGTTTAAAAAGATATTATATACATGGAAAAATCATAAGCTGAAATAGAGTAACAACATATTTAAAATATATTCTCAAACATCACACAGTCAATGTCTATAATTTTAGCCAGCTTATATTAAGCATCAAAAATCTAAAGATAACTAGAAAATTCTATCAGAAATACTGTGCTTTTCATGGGGTCACAGGAATTGTAACATATGTATGATAAAATTCTCACAATATGTAGCAAATTTAGACTTGAAATGAACATCTGTAAGATGTTCATATTGAGTTCTGGTAATTCAGTAATGGAAGAGGCCAATTTTTGGAGTAGATTTTATAATTTGTCGCATACTTATTACAATTCAAAATAGCAATATCCTGTAAGAGCCTAGGTTTCATGATAAAGTGATCTCAATCTCTTAATCATTCATTAAAGGCAATATTTCATGAATCCTTGTTAAGAATATTGTACTTACACATACAAAATAAAAGGATCAAACCTTTATACAACCACAAAAAGGTTTTAAATATAATGACATATTGAAATATGTCATCATATTAAAGTGATGAATTTGGGAAAATACATTTGTGGCGACTAGTGTTCCTGCAGAGATGTCCACTCATACTCCATGGATAAGATAAGGTAGATAGCAAAAGGTGCTTTGCATATTTAAAGAAGACCCTAAGACATGGATACTATCCTGTAGTATCTAAGAGGAACCAACCTAGTCACTCACTTGAGGTAAGAAAGATGCTGCAGAGGACAAAACTGAAGATGAGTGACCAAAACAGAAAGTCAGTTACCCATTTGTGATGAGGCTTTGAGGTGGTGTTGCTGGTTCTAAGCTATAGGGGGAGCTCCACGGATGAACTAGCAAGACATCTCTAGGACAAAGGATGAGCTCCACTCCGGCAGTCATCAAGGCTTTAGAGGATCCAGTCTTACAAACACAGTAAAAAGTAGTGAAGTTATCTGTCAATCTCAATGACTTTGAAAGTGCTTTTTCTGTAGAGATTCCTATACAACCCTTTATCCCCATGAGCTCTTGAAATTGTGAGTTGAAGACCCAACCTACTGTTGGAATTCTGACCCACAGAGCTATTGTGGGATGATAAATTTGTGTGACTGAAAGTCCTAAACTTTTGATAACTTTTCATGGAAATAACAGAAAATTATCATATATACGAGGATTATGTAAAAAATCAAAAGTATTCTTTGCAATATGTTTAGTGGAAGAAAAACATTTTATCATATATGTACACATAATACATACCTACATAAACAAAATAAAATAAAATGATACACAAATAAAACTAAACACTACACATAGCCATACACTGGCCATTGCAGAGTTAAAGGAAATAAAGAAAAGCAACCATGGAAGGAAATAAAATGTGTTTAAACTGTAGTTCATGGACTATTTGCAATTATATGCAACAATTAATTTGCGCGTTTCTGTTAAATTGTCACTTCAATGTAAGTTTAAATAATAATACTGGACATAGAAAGCAAAAATATAAAAAGGAAGGTTACCCTAGATCAGTGCCTTTAGTAAGCATCTGTGTCATCTTCTGTGACTGCTTGCCCTCCTGTGGCGGAATGCGATGCAGCGCCACTCAGGCTGTGGCGGAATGCGATGCAGCGCCACTCAGGCTCTGGCAAAATGACATGTTTGTGCCCAGGTTTCTCCACAACTCTCGCCACATAAGTCACAGTGTAAGCTTAGTCACAGTTCCAGCTTTAAGGCTGGATACACATTCTGTCCATGCAATAGATAATTCAAAACTAGTGTAGCCTGGAGAATCACTCTTTCCTGATCTTGTTACTCAATTAATTAGACTCCTGATATGCTTCCTTGAGAAGCGTCCTTCCTCAGCTAGTCCAAGGGAGAAAAAAATATCTTTTCTTCTTGTGTAAGCATACCCGAATATCTGAATTCATGCCTTCTTTCTGAATAGGTAATTCAAAGAACAAATAAATTTACCAGGAAGTCATAGATAAGAGTTTGATCTGCAAGGGCCTCCTGTGACAGGTTTATGAATAGACTCTCTGAGGCAAGTGAAGTCAATGGTAAACTAAATTTGGAGAATTTAAAGGGGGTTTTGCAGTGAACGATGTACATGAACTAGCAGAGAGAATAGAGAAATCCAATACAGAAGCACACTTGAAGTAAATGACATAGATTGAGGAGGATATCCACAAACACGGAGTTTTGAAATCACGTGTTAAAGGGATTTGCAAGCATACTTTTTGGGGTCAAGCCACAGGTCAGGCCACGCACTGCCTCAATGTCCTGCAAAGTGCTCCAGTTCCTCCATTTCTGTGATCACGCTTTGTTTTCATCTGTCATTTGGGATCATGGGGTTCTGTTCTCATTTGTTGCTCTCATGTTTAAACTTTGGTACCTGCTGAAATCTCATATTCCTCTGGCCCTCACTAACTAAAAACAAAGGCCAAGAAAGTATATTTCAATCAAAGCAAACAAAAAGCAGCAGGAATGCTCAATAGGAAGGCAGTAGTATCCCCCATCTGGCAGGTCCTCCTCGGGTCTATGATCGACTCTGTTTTATCACATTACTTGCTCTTTTTTTTTTTTTTTTTTTTTTTTTTTTTTTTTTTTTGTCTTTTTCCTTTTTATCGGTACCGGGGATCGAACTCACGACTGCCTGCTTTCAAGGCAGGTGCTTATGCCGCTGAGCTAAATCCCCAGCATTTTTACCATCACAATTCATGGCTCTCACCCTTCTTTTCCCCTCCGAATCCGTCAGAGTTTAAAAGTAAATGCCTCAGAAATCAGAATAGGAGAAGATTTAAAACTGCCAAGGAATTTCCCTGGGGGAGAGGGTGAGTACCCTGTCTTCCCTACCAATGGGTGGAGCTAAAGTTCCGGTCTGAAGGGAAGGGGCTGAACAAAGGGAACAGGGGCACGCGTGCTTTCCTTAATGCTGAGTTAATGAATTGAAAGTTGGTGACAGTTCTCTACGGAATTACTTTGTAAGAGCCATAGCTTCTTTCTTCTTATACATTTTAGGAGAAAAAACAACACAAAAAATTTTGGAATTAAAGGAATTACAGATGACACCATTACCTTAGCCCAAACCACTATCTTTTATTTTTTACTTTTTTGCCTGAAGAATATAGTGGGTTGTTAGATGATTACCTAATTTCACTTTCCCTTCTTACAATTTATTTTAATTTACTAACCAAAGTAAAACATGAAAATATAAATCATATAACACCATTCTCCAAAAACACCTAGTTTCATTAAAAAAAAAAAATCTTTACCTCAGAAAATGTGTACAACACTCAGATCTCTTTTCCTGTCATTCACTATTTGCTCACTAAGAAATTGTGCATTTTTCTTACACATCTTTCATAACTCTTAATAACATTTAAATCAATATTTTAAAATAACACTTTTAAATGTAGTTAAATATATTTATTTGTTAATTATATCCATGCATTATTTGCAGTTGTCATTATATACTATTTTTTCCTGTTGGTCGATTTCAAGTTAAACTCATTGAGAAGCAGAAATTTTATTCCAAAGACTTAGCACAATGCTTAGATCCTGGCTACTGCTCTATAAATAGAGGAAAAAATAAAGAAAACTGAGATCATTCAAACACATAAAGTAACTGAACAGCGGAATGCAAAGACTGGGGTCACAATCCCACCTCCACTTCAGTAAGATGAGGTGTCTCCTTTCCACATTTGTAATATTAAAATGATATTCTTATACTCAAAGTAAGTAGATGAGTAACAAAGATGAATAAATCCATAACAGTGTAATATTCGTTGGAAATTTGAGGCAGTTTTCTACACTCATAGATGTCCTTGAAGTCATGTAAAATATTGTCACAACATCAGTTTCATTATTTGTGTGGAATTATCTATTTTTAAACCTGTATCTATCTTTTTATAGTATAAAAATAAATTCAGATATAAAAGTGCTCATTTATAATTTCTATTTAAGTCTAGATTATGATCCATATAAGTGAATATAATGACTTAGATCTGGAGTTTATAAAGGTTATAAAAATTATTCTTTAAGTCAACAGAGGCCAACTGGTATCAGAAAAATAGATTCTATGATTTAGAATCTTACAAATGTGAAGTAGGTACATTAGAATGTACCAGCAGTAGTTCAGCAGCTTCCTTTTACAATTATCACAGAACAGGAAATCACATTAGTAATTTGCAAACAGTTTAATGAGTACCTGTTTTTCTAAACATACATATTACTATTTTGGATTTATCAAAGATCCATCCTAAGCCCACGTAAAACTGGGATTCCCTAATTAATGACTTGAAACCTGTATGCAGATATAGCACTGATGGAAAGATATTTTCCTTCATATATTATGATGTCCATTGTACAACCTTTGACTCGGGAGAGGGCAAATGCTTTCTCTATAAGAGACATCAGTGAAGTAATACCCTGTGAATGCTAGAAGCAAGCAATACCACCTTAAAGACTGGACTGTTCAAAAATTCCTATGAAAAATTCCATGAGAAATCTTAGAAATGTTGGTGTTATAGTCAGGGTTTGCAAGGGAACATATTTAATAGCAGACATACAATTTATAGGATTATTTTATAACATTCACCCAAAAAGCCAATACAGAACACTGCAAGAGATCTGTTCACACACTGGAGACCCAAAGAATCCAGCTAAGTTCCTGGATCCCACAGCAGTGTCCTGCACGAGTTCATCTGAAGACCTAGAGCGCATGGCAATGTCCTCATGCAAGTCTGTATCAAGAATATATACTGGAAGGCCCAAAGATCAGTGGGCAAAGCCCAAAAGTCTACATCAGCTATGCAAGGGATCTGTGTCACCAGCTTGAGGATTTGCACTGAAGCCAGGAAGTGGTGCTGAAGATAAGCATCAAAGTTCTTGAGTGAACTGCAGTCACCCTCAGCGCAGGGAGGACCCAAGCTCCTCTAAATGGGAATGGTTGTTCTTATCAGGAAAACCAGTTTGACAAGCTTCTCCAAGAGAATCAACAGCATACCCATTTTCCCCTCTAGTTCACCTTTTATGATGTTGGTAACAGTCCTCAGGTGGGCCTTCCACACCCAGTACCACGCTGATTCAGTTCAGTGGGTTTTACAATTTGACCATTAGTTAATCCAACACAGTTGGTTGACTGCAAAGACTTGCATTCTGCATAGATATGTAAGAAAAGAGCCAGTGAGACTTTGACCACTTGTATTAATTACATTCTTTTTGTATTTTTCATTGTTTCATTTTTTATTATTCTCTCCAATGACCTTTCTCCTATAGCTGCAATTAGTTGACTTAGCTGCAAAATTTGAGAACCAATATTGTGGTTAGGTCCTTTTCTTCTTTTCTTCCTTTCCTATTTCTACTTTCAATCAATGATAGAAAAAAATGACACTTTAATGAGGGAATGTACACTTAACTTCTAAAAGGACAAATTTCTAGAAATTAATTTTTTTGGAAAATGGACAGTGACAGAGTTTGGAGGTGCATAAATCATTCTAGTGAGTGACACCTTAAAATAACCTCTACTCATATCATCTCTCTCTCTCTCTCTCTCTCTCTCTCTCTCTCTCTCTCTCTCTCTTTCTTTTGTTTTGTTTTCTTACTCAGAACTGAACTCAGGACCTCACACTTTTCATGCAGGTACTGTGCCACTGAGGTATTTCCACAAACCCATTGCAACTACCTCTAAAGAACTAAAATATATTGAACAATGTGACTATTGGAGATACGATGCCTGGAAGGAAGACCAAAGTTGAGAAGGAGAAAGAGACATGTGCCAATGTCCAGCAATAGGCTGGTTTTTAATGTCTCATTATGATTCCTCAGGGATCCTCCGCAGAGATAGCAGACAGGTAGAGATGACAGTGTGGCCAGAAGGAGGAAGTGGAGACCTGCTAGACCAACTCATAGTATGAGTATGAACTCCAGGGCCTTTCCTTAAAGAGAAGTCCAACCTCCAGTGGTCACCTTTGCAGCTATGGCACAGCTCAGGAAGCTTACCAGGGCACTCCCTCTTGAAGTTGTCTGGCTTGTGGCAGCGATACCAGGTGGTTGTAGTTATCAAACTACTCTTGGAGCCCGAGAATCAGACTTAAGGTCTGTTTTGTTTGTTTGTTTGTTTTTTGTTTTGTTTTGTTTGTTTGTTTCTTAAGACACAACAAAGACAGCCACTTTTTGGTCTGTCTGTTTTCTCTGTTTGGCTTTGTGGTCATTCAGGCAAAAAAACTATCAAAAGAGAAACTATCAAGTGAGATGTTAACACCTTAATTTAGCATTTTATAAAAATTATTGACATCCTGAACCTCACTTACTCAAATTTTTCATAAAATACTTTAAACTGCCATTTCTCAAAAAAAGTTTCCCCAAAACTTTTCTAAAACTTGCAACCTAGTTGAAGATATTTTAGTAATTTTTATGGGCAGTTTATAGTATTCTGTCATTTTGACAGAATCAAGAAAATCAAGAATCAGAATCAGAAAATCAAGTTATGTGAACAAAGAAAAGATATAAGATCATTTATACGGAACTAAGAAATAGAACAATCAAGAAAAAATTAAAATTTTGCTTTTGATTTACTTGTTCCAGTTATCAGTTATGTAATAGCCTAGCCTGTTCAGACAGGATCTCTTTTTAATGTCCCATAAAACTAGTGTTCTGATAAACATATTGTAAAACTTCATTACTGGTCAAGTTTCACATTCACTCACCATTTACAATTTATCTTTCACTTCCTCTTTTTAATGTTTAGCTAATCATCCTTCAAACTTCAGAGTCTCATTTTCTTTATGAAATTTGGATGACAATTTTGGGAGTGTGTGGCATTTTCTCTACATTACTACCATATACAGTGTCGTATTTTGCTGTATCTCCTTCAACAGTTTGTGACACTGTTTCACTTCTATATTTATTAAAAATTATGTTATTCTTTACCATTTTTTGTTAAAACCAATTAAATGTTATTCTGGGTTAGGAGAAGTGATTAAACTTTTTCAGTGCGTCTGTGATAGGTTGTGTGTGTTATGGTTGTGATTGTTGGTCTGTTCACCTTCTTATAGCTTAGTTTCCATAACTATAAGATAGGGATAATAATATCCAGTATCTGCTGGACAGATTTTATGTGCTATTCTAAGTACTCACTGCATATTGACCTTTTTAATCACTATAATTCTGTGAAGTTGAAGCAACTGGCATCTTTCTTGTCTTAGTTTTGTAAGGGTGACATGTTAACAACTTTGAAAAATACTTAAGTACAATGTCTGACAAATAGTACGCATGTAACAGATGTTAACTTTATTTGTTGCATTCTGTATGTCAAACTATATACCTGTAAACAAGGCTAAAAATAATAACTAAGCCTCATCTTCAAAGTACTCAGGAAGAACTATAATCAATTGATGAAAAAATTAAAATCTTTGATATACAAAACAAATTCAGCACGGCAAAAATGTAAACCTGAATACTGGCCTAGCTTTAAAAAAATTCTATTATTAAAACTTAATAACTATAAGAAAATTGGTAAAATCTTGATAAAAAGTAGATTTAAAACCTAAACTACATCTCAACCGTCACAGGAATTTCTACTTATGTCTTCTTTCTTAAAGGTGAAACATATCTCCCTCCCACAAATGACTCTCTCAGTTTCAAAGAGCAAAATGCCTAGCTGTGTCTGAAAAAAATATGCTAGGAGCTTTATGTGTCACCAAGTAGGAGCGAGAGCATACAATGAAATGGACCATAATTTCTGTTCTCTGAGCTACATGGGCTCTGAAAACATAGATTCCTCAGTAATCCTATAAATTAAAATAGAATGAAATAAACTTTATAATTCTTCGATGATTGTGATTATTTTTATTAAGAGATTGCAATAAAATATGATTGAGAACAAAACTTAAAGAAGGGTATATATATCCTTGCTGGACAAGTAATATATATTATCACATTTCATCCTTTCCACAACCAGACAAGGCTGGTTTTGTATACTTACCCTGTAACAGACAGGAATCTCCAAAACATGGTACAAGTCATGTTATATGGTCAAACAGAAGTCCAAAAGTAAGCTAGAAATGTAGGTCTACTGATTCTAAATCCACTTTCATCCCATTACATCATACCTTTTACCTACAACTTACTGAGTAGAGAGGATGCATATACAAGAAGGAATTGGAGAAATATAAGAATTCATGTGGGTCGGGGACTTTCTTACTCTATGTGTTTAAGATCTGTTTTTAAATTGAACAATAAACATTGGTCCTTCCCCCCCTCCTGGGCAGCAGGGATTACACCATCTTTGTGAATGATGATTTTGTGCAGATAGAGTGAGACTCATTCTAGCCTCAAGTGAAGGCTTGTTCACTCTTCCAGTGGTCTGATTCAGGCTGATAATTTGCCTTTCTTGAGGCTAAATTTTACTATCTAAACTGAAATAATACATAGAGTTCTAATACTAAATTGCTTACACATTAAATTCTTTTTTACTAGTTTTACTATCACCATTATTCTGTATTACAAAGTAATAAGTGTACTTAGTATTGTACTTAGTGTACTTGATATTATAAAGTAAAATGACATTAATGTATCTTTTGAGTCTTTTGGCCCACAGGAATCAAGGAAATTGGGCTGATTTTCTGAATGTCTCACTAGTTCTACTGGACACCAATGGTAGTTTTTCCTGGTCCTTGGATTGACTGTTTCTCTCCAAAAGAACTGTTCTACTTTCATCCATTGCAATTCTGTTGCACTTAGAGTTTAAGCTTGAGAAAATAGTGAGTCCCTTTGCCCAAACACACACACACACACACACACACACACACACAATTTAGAGCTTTTACAATACTTACAGGAAAAGAGGACATAATCACTCATCTTCTCAATGATAGTGGCCTAGTGTTGCCCAAGGAAGATGTGTTTAAGGCTTCATTTGTTTTTATTCTCTTCCCCAATTCCAGGTGGGAACACCTTGAAGGCAGGGAGTTTTTATTGCTACCTCCATGGTAGTCCCCATAGGAGTAAGCTGGGCTTGAGGCAACTCTCTCGATATACTATTATTATTCGTTCATTTTCATGTTGTGTAAAACACTGATAAAACTGAGATTCTTATAGAACTTTGAACTTATCACATAGTTAATGTTTCTGGATTCTAGGACCCATAAAAATTTGAAGTATTCCTATGTGTAATTGTGTATCTGTTTCATCTATAACCACAGTAGAAAACATTTTGACAGCTTCTCAGCATGAAGAAAAAGGATTTTTGTGTAATTACTGAATCTTTTCTCAGGTTCAGATTTTAGTCTTTTAATGCATTTTCAGCTGTTAGAAAGGCAACTATTAAAATGTCTTAGCTATTGACTAATGCTTAATTGTTGTCTTTCTGGAGCAAATTGTATTTTTAATGCAGATCAATCCTTGGATTTCTTAGCAGCAAGTCTTTTTATTTACTCATATATCAATGATTTGTGTTTGTTTTTCATTTTTCTATGACTTATTTTATTTAATGCATTTTACTTTTTGGGGGGGGTTTATTATCAGGAATTGAACTCAGGACCTCATGCTTACCAGGCAGGCACTGTAAACATTGAGTTAAATACCTAGCTCTCCTTGTCTTAGTTTAAATGAGAAATTTGCAGTAGATTCCACTTACAGAAATACATTACAGATGTATAATTTCAATTTTTAGTTAATCTGAGAAAACTACAAATTAAATTCTACTAAACTTGGGTCCACCAAGTAGAATAATCTAGTTTCCTTTAGTAGTTTTTTATTTGTATACTGCTTTTTCTATGTTCCATATAAAAGGCTTTTTTGCTTTGACTTAGAATAAGTTCTTTGATGGCAAATTGTTTGGTTAAGTAACATATAATATGCATTTGAATTGTGATGTCTTGTGAATTTGCCAATCCCTAGAGTGAAATCAAATAGCACTTGATGTAAAGGTTAGTAGATGCTAGAGGCTTTACAGCCTCTGCTACAGTCTCCTCTAACCAGGTCTAAATTGTATAGTAAACTGCTGTGGAAAGAGTATGGTTTCTGCTCAGGCTAAGGCAGTGGTGGCAAACCTATGGCATGTGTGCCCTAATGGGCTGTTCATTATCATTGAAAGCGCTAAAACATTTGCCATTACTGGACGAAGACATTTACTGGTATGTCCTACAGATTGTAAGCCTAGAGATTCAAAGCCACAAAACCAAACCTCACTTAACACCCATTTCAGGTTCATGGATCTTGTGTGATTTTTGTTAAGACTTTCTTATATAGTTGTGCCCAGATGTTTAAGGTATTGGCTATTTTGTAGATGCAGTGATTGTTCCCAGCTAGCTCTGTTATCAGCCTGTTGGTGTGTTTTCACAGTGTTCATTTGATAAAACAGGGCGAAAGATACTGATGCAGCATTTTGCTTTTAATACCTGTAGATTATAGACTATCCAATAGCATATGGAATTGAAGTTCCCCAGGACTGCCGATCTTTTCCCACCATTATAAGATAATCTAGCAGTTTTTCCTTAGTCTGATATCTTTAGTTCAGTAGAAATATTTCATGGTGGTAGTGATCACTTACCGCAGGTTCTGGGTTTCTCTATTTAATAAATCCCTTTGCCAAATGCACAAGTTGCAGATTTCCTGCTGGCAAGCAAGTGGGTAAGTAAACCTTTCCTGATATTGGGGCATTTTCCTATAAGGAGTTCAGTCTTGATGAACATGTCTGTGCAGGAATCAGACTCTAGGAGGGCTGTACATAATGTCTCCTGACAAGTCCAATGGTCACTTGTGAGTAGTAATGTTGGCATCATCTGATGTGGCAGGTATGGTGCTTGCCTTCTGGTGTATTTGCATGAGTAGCTGAGCCAGGCAGGGGAGTCTGGATGATTAAAGGAAAAGTAAGAGATACTTGATTAAGCTGGAGATTCCACTGGGAGCTAAAGTAATCTCTTGAATCTTGAGCCACATGTTTTCCTTAAAAAGTATGCATTTTCCTATAAAATTTTGTAGGGGTTTATGTTATTCAGTAATGAAGTGAGATGAATATGAGGTTTTATTTAGCAGCACACTGTACTGGAAATCTGAAGACTCACAGCAAATTTAAATTCCAGGCAGCTGTTACAATTTTTTAAGACTGTTAAATTACAGCAGTGTACATAAATCAAGTTTTACTACACTGCATGATGGGTGGATGAGGCAGTCCATTGTACCATTTCTCTCTTTGGATTGTCTGGCATGGTTTGGCAGTGCAAGAACCCTGTAACATTAACAAATCCAGTAAAACATAAATATTTTTAAAAACACATTATGTAAGCTTGAGCTGAGCTAATGTTGAGGAGAAATAAACTATATGTTCGAATAAAAGTAATCAGATCATGCTTCTGCTCGTGTCAGTTATTTTGAAGTTGAATTATATAAAGTAAATAGTATTTATTTGTATATGATGCATTTTACTTATACATTTTATATAGGTATATATAAAATTGAAACCGACTATGCTGTTTCTTAATAAAATTAAATTTCATTCAGATGCATTTTACAAGTAATAATTTGAGTTTTTTGGATACTTAGATTCATCAAAAGCACAGATGTTTTATAACAAAAGTTTGAAATGGCTTGGAGGAAAATAAAAATAAAATATTCGTCAACATGATTCATCACCAAATAGTTCATGTGTCTGGGATTTTTATTTGTTTCTTTATTTTTGGTGGATAGTGGGAATTGAATTTATGACCTTGCACTGGCCTGGCAGGCGATGTGCTACTGAACTATATTCCCAGCACCCCCTGCCCCCGCAATTTTCTTTCTTTTTTTTTTTTGTACTGGGGATTGAACTCATGAACTGTACTTACTAGGCAAGTGCTTAAGCCACCGAGCTAAATCCCCTGTCTATATCAGGGATTTTTAAAAAAATAAAATTAAACTACAAAGAAGAGGATAATGTTGAATACAGTGTAATACATTTGTAGCTGTGTAATGTAGGTGACAGCAATCTTGTTTTCAGCATATGCTACTGTCAATTTTGTGTACCTTTTCCCTAATTCATATTCACTTATATTTAGTTGGTAAATTGAAATTCACCATAATAAAAGAATTAACTCCATGTTGGAGATGAGTACTTTATTGCCCACAAACATCTAGGTGCCAAAATACAATGGCGTATCAGATTAGAAGACCTCTCATTCATGGAGCTTATCTAACTAGTGGAGAAAATAAGCCAAGACTTAAGTCAGCCATATCAAATAATCCCTACATTGTGACAGCAAAGAGTACTGCATATGAAGATAAAACATGTAATGCAACTGGTAATTATTATAAGACTGATTTCACTATTTTTACTGCAGATCTAGTTTGGGGTGGCTGAATAAGTGTAAGTAAGTTATTAGGAGGCAGCAGCATTGATGCTAAGGCTAGAATGCTTGACAGGTGGTAGCTTGAAGAAGCCTGGACTGAGGGGCATTTTAAGGTGGAAAGAAGTGCAAGTACAAAGGTGTGATGGTGGGAGAAACCCCTGAGCCTCAGCGAGACAAACAAAAAACCAATATACAAAGCAAAGTGTGACAGTGAGGTACTTTTAGAAGCAGAAGGGAAAAACAGATCAGGCAGGGTGGTTTGGAACATGATGTCCCTTCCTTAAATGATATTCAATACAAACTATGGGAAAAAATTTTAAGCAGGATATTGAGAACAAAACATATTTGCATTTAAAAAGATTTCACTAGTTTCTGAGAAAAGAAAAATGGCAGGAAATCAAGTTCAGAAGCTATTACACTTATCGCAATAATTCAAGAAAGAGTTGAAAATATAAAGTTGTTGGTGATGGGCAGAAATATGGGATGTGTGTATTTAAGATGCATATCAGAACCCAAGCTGAGGAAAAAACAAGCTGCGCTCTATTAGATTGTACAGATAAAGGATCAAAGATCAAAGTTTTTCATCATTTGAAAAATTGTTTAAATAATATGAGGTAGTGTTTACTGACTTATGAAAGAGTATCAGTATTAGATTAACAGACATACAAGGATGCATGGAAGGGTGCAAATAAACCCACTATTTTATAATCATGTGGCATCTAAAATACCTATGAAATATGTTTGAGCAGGCAGATGGGCAGATGGCATAGACATCTGTGTTCAAGAAGCAGTTTTGGAGAGGTATATCTTTGGGACTCAATGGTATACAGACTATCTACAGCTATATTGCTGCACGTTAACTTAGGGAAAGTGTTAGAAGTGATCTTCTAGAAGTATGGTCTCAGTAAATCACACACAAAGGACAGACAATGTAAAGATGAAATGTTTTGAGTTGGAAGGATGTTCACTAGTCAAAAGATACTGCAATATCAAGTGAGATGAGAATTAAATGAGTTGATCAAAATGAAAATTATGACAAGAATAGATTTAGTATCTATGTTCAATATTTTCTAGATGTCTTACCACAGCAGGGATATAAGAAAGAACTTCTGTTATGTTTAACTTGTTCCAATAAACATAAAAATTAAATATAAACTATAAATTCCAAAGGAACAATGGCACATAAAATATTGTGTATTCTATAAGCAAATACAGATAGTTCTACAGTGGAGACTGTGCTTATATGCAATGAACTTTTTATGACCTCAGCCTTATGTAAGTAATTATAGTCAAATTTCATGATATCATTCTGATAAAAGCGTTACCTCAGATTTATAACTGATGACAATTGCATTCATGGAAGTAAGATATATTGGCCAACTTCATGTAACTAATGAGTGACATGGTAATTTTTGTGCTACAAGACTTAAGAAAGAAAGGACTTTGCAGAAGCATGAAAAGCACACTGAAAAAAGTGCAAATATATAATATGCAATATTATATATAATGCATATAAAGATATGTAAATAATTGGCCTAATCTGGGAAAAACAAGTAGTTTTGTGTAACTTTGGAGTAGCAGCAAAAGACAAGGTGAAAAAAATAATGTTCCTGAAAGATAGATTGAAAATGATCTAACTGAAATCATAATATTTGTATGAAAGAAGTTCCAGAGGTTCAAAAAGTTATGATCATTATTAAATTTAATCTATGAAGTACTTATCTACATGCTCACATTGAGTATACTAGTTTTTTTCCCTATGGGCTAATGTTGTTCGCATAAAAGTGTTGCTCAAAAAATCATACACACAGAAATTTCCATCACATATCAGACTCAATAAGTTTGTTGAATGAATTAAATGAAAAATACAATGTCATGCTTTGATTTTATGCTGTAGATAGTGGAGTTGTGAATACTTTTCTAGTCATAGAACTTTGAATAATTTAAATAAATTGTTTCTCATTAAGAATAAACAAAAATGACATATGGTATACATACATTTATAACTGTCTTCTGTTCTATCTTAATTATGTTATTTTATTTCCTTTTGTACCTTGTTAAGATTTAATGAATGTTTAGATTGAATTTGGAAATGGGCTTGTAGAAATAATTTGAGGCCTAATAAAATCTTATTTTCCTCCAAAAACAACATTTTTAAAAAACTTTATATATCACGTACTGAAGAAAACTATTAAAATATTACTGATACCAAATACATATATAGAAGAAGTATACTATGAAGCAATGTCTTTAGAGATTTGAAACAAAGTAATTTTCTCCCCAGAAATCTGATCAGCAGCCTCTACAAACTTATAAAAATAGAAATTAAACAATTTTTTAATTTTTTTTTATTTTAAAGAGATTAAGACAAAAGAGGACATAACAAAGCAGATCGGATTAGAATAATGCAAGTAACAGGGTTCTGAAAGCCCTGTAATGCTTTCATTCCCTTAATGGTTTTATACTGTTTTGTTAAACAATTTTTTAAACAAAAAGAGAATTTGGCACCAGCAGATTCATATAAAAGGAAAAAAAAAATGGAATTTTCTTGGGCAAAGAAAATGAAATAAAGCATAGAGTTTGAAAATGCACAAAAGGACATAGAGAAAAGAAAACAAAAGTCTTTTGTAAGTCTAAACAGGCATAGAACTTCTAGAATAAGTCTAAGTACTTTTTAGCTTAATATAGGATTAAAATATATTGCTGTGATATTAACACATGAAAGGACTAAACAATATTAAAGAATTTAAATTTTTGCACTATCTTAGCAATAAAATATATGTTGAAATTGTCATTTTAATCACTAGAATCTGAAAAGCAATTATAACAAAGAAAAAAAATGGCATAATATACAATCTAAAGAAATGCAAGCTACACTGAGTACTGGGAAGAAAAGATAGAAAACTATGATCTAAGCATATCAATACTCTCACTAAATATGAATGCCTACATATTTGTTCCAAGTAATAAACAGAATTTGCAAGATTGATTCTGAAAACTACTCTTTAAAAATATACTTATGAAAGCTAAATACACACACACATAGTTGTGATGTAAAATGTTGGAGGGACACATATCAAGATCCACAAGTAATTAAAAGCAATTGTGACCCTCTCATTAACAGATGACAGATTTAAGGGTAAAAGCACTTACTGGACAACTATAGTCATGGGATATTTTAAATATAAATAACAAATCAAATATAAAAATAAGCTGACAATAATCAAGCTCCACAGAAAATTTCATTATTTTCCCTAAATATGCGTCACTATTCTACTTTTCCCCTCAAATTTAATCCCAACTTAATATTTTTATGAGTCAACTCATGATATTGACACAGGGGAATGAAACTCCGCCTTGTTATATGTCCGGTATGAGTTTGTGTTTTCTAAAATTGAAACATGGATTTTAGGAACAACAGAGGTAAAGAGCAGAATATAGTTTTTGAAAGAAACAAAGCATCTGTCTGAGAAACAGAAGGGTCCCAAGTGGGTTGCCAAAGACTCTGTCTTTTTTAGGGACTTTTATAGAGCAAAATCATGAGGCAAGGTGGGTCCAAAGTGGGGAAAAATCAAATTCACAAGGTGGACATGAGATGAGCCAGAACTATGGTCAACCAATAAGATTAATTGTAAAATAATAAAGGTAAAATTGATTAAGTCAGGGACAAATGAGGAAGGAGTTGCTTAGCAAGTAGGCATTCACAAAGAGCAGTGACTCTTCCTGGAAGTGGTTAGGATGGTGACTCCTGGCCTCCTCAGGGTGATAGGGACCTATTTAGAACATCAGTTTTTAGGATATGGGTGTATTTGTTTGATCTTTTGTCTTGAGATCTGTTCCACAATGGGTGTCTCCTCCAAGGTTGCAAAGTATCTGGCCTTCAACTACTCTTTTGAGGACCCATCCTTATCTGACTATAATACTTTTATCAAACTCAGCTGCCTGTTATAATGTTTTTTTAAAAAAATGTAAAATTGAGTAGAATTTTTCTTTTGCAAGTTTTTATAATTTAATGGCTATTATAGAATTCTAGTTAGCAGCAGTACTATTGAGCCAAGAAACATACATTCTGCAGTTAGCATAAAATACAAATTTTAAACCTGTTATATATTGCAACTGTGGAAGAATTTACTATATATATATATATATATATATATATATATATATATATATATAACGTTAAATAGATTTTGATAAAAGAAACTTTTCTAACGACAGTATTTTTGGTTTGCTGTTTTTGTTATCTTACAGTTTGGAAGCTTTTCTTATCCTTTTTATAATTTCTTAGTAACACATGGTGATAACTTCTGAATGTTGCAGAATTATATGTGTTTCTTTTATGTTATGAGTGGGAGAAAACTATATGAAGCAAGGTTAAGAAAAGAAGATTCACAGGTGAAATTTCAGTATAATTTGCTGATGGCCTGGATATCAGGTTTCCTAGAGTGTATCAACATATTTTCAAAATGCCTAAGTCTCATATGAAGCCACCAAACTAGATCAATGTGACCGATATTTAAATCCTCTTTTATACATCCCTAGCAAATAAATCAGGAGTGGCATTTATGCACAGTGTCCTTCTCCCTGGACTGTCAGAGTCTCCATAAGAACTGAGATCTTATTCACAGTCTAGAGTTCAGGAATAATATTAAATTGATATATTGAATGAATTCAATACACTTTGATAGAAGTGAATAGGATTATATGGGATTTGCAATAATCTCTGATGAAAAAATATAGATTTTATCAAAAAGATGTAGGGTAATAAAATACTAATGCCAAACATAGTGTAGAAACTTGTTATATTTTTTTAATTTCAAATTGACACTTGGTGTTGACGAGGAATGAGTCAGTCTCCCAATCATGCAAAGCCAAAAAGAGGAAGGAGAAAACCAAACAAACAGCAGATGGCATTTTAGGACAGCCACCCACTCTCCCAAAGGGTCCTAGTGAAATCAGCAGATCCAGCTTAGATTCCATGTTCTGGGAGTGATTCAGCACCTTTAGAAATATCTGCTGACTCATGAGCCCTTCCAAATTCATATTAGAGGAAAAGAACAGAGATAGAGAAGAATACCTTGCAAAATTACTTTCTAAAATAATTTAACCTGACTCTGTCTCCCTTTTGTTTTTCTACACCTAAACTTGTTGTTTATCTGGTTTGTTAACTATTCTGGAATCTACATTTCCTTAGGTTGTCAATGCTTCTGATTACCTCAGTGCCTATGAGTTTTTGTCATAGCATCTTGTATCAGACAACAGCCCTTGTGGGATCCTTCTCTCTGGATAGTGTTGAAAGTTCCTACTTTCATTTTGCATATCTAAAAAAAAATTGAGGCAAAATTCTGCTGCTTAACTGATAAATGTGTCTTTTTATCACTACAATACTATTTTTTCTCTTGTCTTTATAACATGAAATTTTAAATGAGACAATTTGTATTAAGTCCAATGGATGATTTATGTTTGAACTTAATGCAAAAACATCATTAATTGTGTTTTAATTTTTTCTCTTATGTGCAAGAGATTAATGCTATTTGTAATATTATCAGACTGTTGTAATCTACATATCATTTTTCTTACATTACAGATATTGCAGCTGGAGCTTAAAAAGTTTAAATATCTTTGCAAAACTGGTCCATTGGCTATTAAGTGACATTAATATCTACAAAACATCTCAATCCTATCCTACTATAGTACAATAATTTTATGTCTTATCTAAAGCTTTATTCACTCACTTTTTATCTAATACCTCCTTTAATTAGTGGTAAAAATCCACAATCATGAAAAAACCTGACAAATGTTTAAATCACCAATATTAAAGTAAAGGTCACATTAGATTCTAAAGAGAAAGACAATACAGATAATAATACAGAATTTCAAAACAAGCTACTAGGGGATTAACAATAGTCAATATATTGCACATTTTTATCTTCAAATTAGTGCTCAGGTTACAAGATACAGGCATGAAAAATAGCTTAAACTATATAAGCACAAACCATTCTTTTCAGTGAATTAATAGAAATCAGTAATGTCATTATCTTAGCTATCTTGCATACACATATATATTTTTTCTTTTCTCTTCATTCTTTTCTCCTTTCTTCCATTCTAGTTGTTTTGTCTCTTCAGTGTAAGAAAATGAAAGATTAAATAAGATCCAAAATGTACAATAGATATTGTGAAAGGGAAAGAAGCTACTCAAAAAGAAACATTTTTGTTACTAATATAACTAATTATATTTTCCAAAACCAAATACATATAATAAGAATGACTACATTATTTTACATTGCTTTCAAAGCATATTAACATCATCCTTAGTAAAAGACAGTTGGGGAATATTCAGAGCTGGTCTTCAGTCAAATTACAGCTTAGTTGCTGTGTTTGAGAGAGCAAATGGCTTCATAGTGATATGAAGTTAGAAAAGAGAGGATAAGGTTAATAACTACTTGTAGTGTAAAAGTCTACTTCCATAACAAACATTTTATATGGCTTTCATCATTTATTTTTAATATAGATTTGTCATTTAAAAAAAACAATTGTTCATTGAGTTATGCTTGTCTTTTTCGGTGGGCATATTTCACTATAATATATCAAAAATGCATCCATTGATTTCACCACTAATGGAAACACAAAAGTCTTGAGTATTAGGTAACTATCATCTTCTGACACAAATTTTCCAAAATTCTCATTTTTTCCAAAGCTCGATTTTATCATTGGTAATAACTAGTGTTATTTTTTATGCTAGAAATAATAGGCTCACTTTATATATTTGTGAGGAAGTTTCTCCAAATTAGCCAGTGTGAATACTCATAGTTTGTCAGTTGTTGCTCCAAGTGAAGAGAATGTCTATGAATAAAATTAGGTATTTGGGCTCACAACAGAAGCAGTTACCTAGTCAGTTTCCTCAAGGTAACTATAGTATTCCTGTATGGAACAGAAATGTTTTATATACATTTTTATTTCATCACAGAAAATATTAAAGTTATGAACCAAAAGGTTGATTTTTAAAATTCAGTGTTTTATTGCTTCATCCAAGACATTGTTAAGTGAAAGTTTTACTGCAAATTAGCAGCACAGAAAAACACAAAGACTGACTGATGATGTTACTGTGACTACCTTAAAATGAGCTAGAGAACTAACAGTTTATTTACCTTTGCTCATATACTGTTACTAGAGATATCTACATTAAAAAAGAAATTTATGTTATTATTGTGAGTGTTCATCTTTACTCGGTTCCTTAAAAGGAGCTGATATCTCCAAGATTCAGTAGAACACACTTCAGATATTACTATCTTGAAACAATGATTTTAAACCTTCTAAACTGTAACAACCTGTGATTTCACTAATGATTAATTTTATGCCTGTTTTGCTTGGGTAAATCTGGTAAGATCTTTTAATACTTCCAGTGATCTGCTAAAATTGAGTCTTTCTGCCCTATGAAAAGCTTTCTTGTTTAAATATTCTCAAGTCTGAGTTCAGGTCACTGATGTCATCATGGTGACTTAAAGCGAGTGGACATAAAAGAACTTATCCTAAAAAAAAATGAGAAATACTAAATGGCACAATCTAAAGTTCATCTGGTTTTTCCTTTCATGAATGTCTTATCATTACTCACAGCTCTCCTCATATTCCATCCACTTTGTACCCCTTGACTTTGCCACAATTAGAAGGTGCCTACGTCATTCCTCAACGTGTGCTGTGTATTTGCTACATTATTCACACCTAATTCACTATGAGACACTTGAGAACAAGACTGTGCCTTTCATCTCTGGATCTTCACACCTGGACACATTGTTGATGAGTAGCAGGTGTTCAGTAAACATCTGATGGATATAGGTGTGAATGAGAATTTGATTAAAAATCCATGTGGTCTAGTCCACTGTTTACTGCCTGCAATTTCAAGGTAATAGAAAAACTAGCAAATTATTCATGTTTATGTTATCATCAAAATGGATAACTTTTCCATTTTAAGTGAATAGGACCACTGTTTTACAGATCTCTGTACAATAAATATAGATGGACTCTGAGTAAGAAACTAAAATGGAGGAATGAGAAATATACCCATGCATCATACGCAGGTCCTGCTTGAATATTTCAGAATGCTTTTAGTAGTCCTGTATTAAGAGAACTTTTTTCTTGTTAGTGCATTTAAGATTAATGGTTGCTTTTCCGTGTTCATTCTCTGTTTGTAGAAATAGAATTTTAAGCATTAGAGCTATAATAAAATTTGTTACTTGCTTTGACAAAATATTCATTATATGCTGTCGGAGGAACACAGAATTTGGAAAGAAGACTTTTAAACTGTTTTCAAGCATAAATGCTTGATTTACTTATTGGGATAAAAAGTAATGGTATGAGATATTGCAACTGTAAATTATATTCCTATTTGTCTGATAGAGCCTTTTGTTAGTAATAGAACTGTGGCTGTGCAGGGAGGCACATTAGTTCAGCCATGAGAAGGATTCTTCTTTATTAAATGCCTGCTTTCAAAGAAGAAAGATTATTTACTTTTCACTGGAAACTACCACAGCATCCACTCAAAAACAAATTGGGTTTTCAGGGTAAATATACTAGATTTCTATTAATGGGCGTTCAACTGATTCCGCTGGTTCAATGCTGTTATACCTTTGAGAGATTGCAGAATCAATAACCTAAAAAGTTTCTCAGTGTCCAAGATTGCTGGTTTGGATTTTTAGTACATTTTAAAATGTGTAATTTTTCCTCTTAGAGTGTACATGTGTACTTGTTTCATAGTTTGGAAAAAAATTCTAAACTGATAATAAAAAAAAGAGAAAATTGTAGATTCAAGCAATAAATTTCACCAGAAAGTTTAAAGTGCCGAGACAGATAAGGCTTTAGTGAAGAAATACTAACTTTTTCAAATCAACTTTTAAAAAATCACTGCTATATGATTTACTATCTATTTTAAATTCTCTTTTGTTTAGTATTCTGAGTGGTGAAGTTAAATGAGGAAATATCCAACGAGGGAACACACAAGTAGTACTACTTTGCAAACACTTAAGCTTTACAAAAGTTTTTGTGCTTAATTATTGATGATCTGAAAGACACAGATAAGTCAGAGATGTGAGCGTAAATTCCAAGTCTGGAGAGTAGCACCTTGTAAGCATAATAAAATAAGAATAATGAAAGAGACAGGCAAAGAATATTGTGAAGAAAATATAGGAGAGGTTAAAGAGGACGTCTTTAGAAAATGTGCACAATGTTACAGTTAGGAGTATGGTCATGTGTTCTGTGCTCAGGTAGATGAATAAAGTTAACACATTGTACATCTCAAAATCTATAGAACAGAGGAGTTTTAATGTAGTCACTAGAAAATAATAAAAGTTTAAGGTGCTAAAAGTTCTAATTTGCTTGTACTATATAAATATATATATATATAAACATCACATTGTAACTCACAAATATACACAAATATTGTCTATCAAAACATTAATGAAAATTTCAAATTTTCACCCAACAAAATAGCATTATAATACTATTAATGATACTATACATAACTACTTACACTTGGCTGATTGAAAGCAGTGGAAGAAATTTCTACAAAGGTTTGGAATTCAGTATTTGTGCTGCAGATTACATCTTTAAATGCTGGGAGAGTTTTAATAGGTTTGCCTTTGCCCTTGAACTTCCCCTGTCACCTGGCTTGTTGAAGTCTTTCAAATTCTAAAGGTTTATAAATGCTCCAATTTAAAATCTCTAAAGAACATTAGATTTGCAGTTGTCAGGCAAAGGATTTGTTTCCCTCATTATGTGTGTTGTTGATCAAGAAATTTAAATACTATTAAGTTTGTACTTCATTGTGTTTTCATCAGAAAAAGAATAATAATACAATACTCCCAATTGATGAACAAGCTCCATTCCAGTAGAAAGTTTGTAAATTGGATTCCTTCCTAAGTTGGATTTGTTCATAAGTCCAACCAAGTGAGTTTTTTGCAACTTTTACACAAACACATAATGCAAAGCTTAAAAAACACACAAAAACACTGAAAATAAACTATTTTTAAATTTACATTTACCTTAAAATGTACCGTAAGCTTACAGTAGCACAACTGTGGCCATGTCCTGCAGACACAAGAGCTACCTCCCACATGTTTACTATCTTTTCTAATGCCTAGTATACCCTGAATCTCAATAAATGTTAAAGGACTTATTTTCCAGAAAAGATAAGAAGCAAGCCCATTATACTTGTATGCAAGGACAAATTGAAGTTAGCACTTGTGAAAACTGAAAAGGCTCATGGAAGCTAAGGTTCTGGAAACTGTAAGTGGAAACAACTGGGAGCAATGGAAAGTATTGGGAGAAAACCAAAAGTCTAGCTGTGGTCGGCTAACATGGCCCTGTGCCAAGGTTGAGCTCCTGGATTATGTGCTCGGTGTTATCACCAAGGCAGATCAAGGAGGCTACAGAGAGACTGGGACCTAATATCAGAACTGTCCCTAACCAAAACCCACAGGACAGATTTGTGGAGAAGTAAAATCATATCTGCAAAGCAATTCATTAAATATAATATATATATATATATATATATATATATATATATATATATATAAAATGAATCTATATAATAAATATATATTATATATAATGAATATATGTATATATATTTCAACTTTTAGGCTTAGCTTCAATGACTATAGAAACGTGTCAGGATAATAATTTCATTTAAACTCAGGATGGCATTTCTAAAATTAAATCCTCAGCAAGACAAAACTAAACATTAAATTTCATCAATTAGTAAACATTTCACATAATTAAAAGGATATATGGCTTTATTATTTAATAACAGATTCATATTTTGTGAATAAAAATGTCTCTGTGAAGAACTGTGTTTTGCATCCTACGATTTGAATTACCTCAGGGAAGACCCATTGGGGGTATTTATTTTAGAATTTAAATATTTTTGTTTTAATATTAATATATTTTCTTTCAGTTTTGTGTCTTTGCATGCTATGATATCATATTCATCTTTTTATAAATGCATTTGAAGTATGTTCATACGTAATTCTGACCCAGAAAATTACAGTGCGAACTTCCAATTCAAGGTGCAAGAGAGATTCAAGGATATTTTAAGTTGCCTACCATAAGCCAAGCATCACATCTTAAGAAATTTAGTTTTCATACTTTATATGAAACTATCTGTTTCTCATAACATACCATTCTTCGGGATATTTGTGAAAAAAGATAAAATGAAGGAGACATGTGTTACAGAATATTCAATAGCTGTTTCCTGAATGAATGTGAGGATGAATGAACGAATAAGTTATTGACTGAAGGAATAATATACAGCATGCTGAGACTTGGTAACAAAGAACATGAAAAGAAACCCCTTGTACTTTCTCTGCTGTTTTAAATACACCTTCAGCCAGTGCTACTCAGTTTTAAATTTATCAAGACAGGACTTTGAAACAAGCCCAGGGAGCAAAAGTTCATCCCAGTGGATGTACTTGAGTTCTAAGAAATGTGAAGAAAATAATTTATGAAAGGGGTTTTTCAAAATGGGTAATTCCTGACAACATAAGAGTAAACAGAAAGAGAAAATGTGCATCACTAATAATCTGAAAGATTTTAATTTTACGTCATTTTTGTATGAATGAAAATAAAATTAACCAATAGCATTCTTCACCACAACATTGACTGCATATGTATCTGTATTTTAGGAATTTAATTTATCAGCCATTCCTTAAAAGATTTTAAAGGAAACAGATAATTAGGATAGATTTAGTATAATGTTATTACTCAAAGGATTGTGGAAAAGGGTTCATCATCTCTTAAGAAACTTGAGGATGCCACGCATGACAGAATATTGTTCATTTTAATATATGTAAAATCTAAACTATTTCAAAAATAAATACTGTTAGAAAATATTTTCAAAGTATTTATGCATTTCAGGAAGTAATTATCAATAAATGTGATAAATTAAATTAAATGTAAATACAAAGTTTTTTTATAAAGTTTAACATCCCAACTTAGATTTATTTTTAACCCTTTTGAATTAAAGTCAAAAAAAATGAGAAAGAATTTTTAATGCAGGATATTTTGGGGAATACATATTAGAAGCATAGGATTTCTTCTGACTTTAATATTATAGCTTATAATTCTAAATATTTGTTTGTCTGTTCAATAATATTTTAGTGCTCTTATGATCATGAAAAACCAGGTATACAGCAACAGAAAACTGATTGGATATCTATTGTATATCTCATACTACATATTATGTTTTGTTCCTTTTCTGAGTCCTCAAAGAGAGAGTAAACTTTACAAGGACAGAAGTACACTGCAGCCTTAACCAAATGCCAAACATTGCTCCATTAAATATTTTAAAATGAATCAACATAGTGTATATATAGACACAAGTGTTCTTGACCGACAATAGACTTAAATTTCACAGTCAAAGTGGATGCTAAGGCTGTTGTCACATTTAATGATCAGTAGGTACTGTAAAATTTTCTTTATGAAAACAAGGGGAGATGAACTTGTGTCTATGCATTGTTGAGACATGTTATCTTTAACATAGGTTCGTGAGCATTTTTCTCTATGGATCACTGTGACCACAAGGACCATATCTCTTATGAATTGTTAATATCTATCCAAATAATAATTAAGACACTTAGTGTTTTATTTTCTATTCTGTGGTCATATTTTAGTTAGAAGTATTCTGTGGTCTTAGCCTGTCACGTTTCAAACAGTAAACGGAAGATGCTTATTATGTCATTTTATCTCTTAATTCCTAGAAAAAAGTCTGGAGCATTTAAGAAATGTAATCTTGGCTGAATGCTAGCAGAATGAATAAAACTTATTTCAAACTATTGACAGATTAAATAGAGTGATGCCTGATAGCATGCGATTTGATTTTAAGTCACTGCTCCATTATTTTGTTAATTCTGGTACCAAAGCATTACTTAATTCTTCTATTCTTCAGTTACCTTACTTATCCATGAACACCTATCACACACAGTGGCCAGTCAAAATAGAAATATATGTACATTTATGTGTGCAGCTATGCTTCAGTTTACAAATGCAAACAAAAGTGTTTTTCACAAGGAAACTTTTGCTTCTGCAAACTCTGCTCTGCATCTAGAGACAAACAGAACCACAGTTTTTCCCACACGAACACAAACTTAGCCATCTTCTCCCAAACTGTAAAACAAATTAAGTTCTTAATCTGAGATACTACTAAAAAAAGAAAAAAAATTATATATGTATACATCTGTGTATACATATTCATATACCTATTTTGTATGTATATATATATATATATGCATGTGTATATATGTCTATATGTAAATATGGCATATTGTTATATAACATGCGTGCATTTATGGTATATTATTATATAAGATATATATATATATATATATATATATATATATATAACATTATTATATAATACATCAGTTAAAAATATCTAGAATGTAACAAGCTTTGCTCAGGTGTTAGTTACTGGTGTTTCTATTATATTTACTATTATTATAATTCTCTCATTATACCTACTCTTAAGTCAAAGTGACAAAAGGGACATATGATATGGAAATATATCTTTATCCCTAATCTTTCAAAAACACAGACCCATTTGAGTGTGATGTTTTGTGATATATAATGGTCACATAATGTTATAAAACTGCTTCTTGTTACAAAAGTCACAAATAGGACTTTGAAATACAGACTTAGAGTGGTCAACACATCCACTTACCTCTGCTGGATATGTCAGATCACACATTTACTAACTAGAAGTCAAAAAACAGACTAACAGAAAGAAGTTCAAGTTTTGGCAATCTTTGCCTTGGACAGTCCCAGGAACTTTGACTTCATTATCCCAAGAACCTGGCTGATAGATCCAGGGAACTTGACAGTTATATATGTAAGTTCAGTGGTGTAGCATTCACCTAAACTTAGAAGCATCCATTTACCACTGTGAACTTGCAACCACCTAATCACCACTGGGAGTATGCATCCCTATGTGTCTTTGCAGGTGACCTCTCTTATAGCAAACCTGTTTTCACTTCAGTGAAGCACTCTATGATCTAGAGTGACATTTCATTCAGTGCCTAAGGTGCATATTCAATATGCAAAAAAAGAGAGCCTGTGCATTCTGATTTTTTAACAATTAATTGACAGAAATAAAAAAAATTATGGGAAAAATTGCACACTAAAGCTAATTTTCTGCACAGATAAAGAAACAGTGTACTAAATTAAAAGTCTAGGAAAATAAAGCTTAGTAAATAAAGATTCAGAATTTAGTAATCATTATTGATTAGGTTTTAAGAATAACTCACTTATTTCACAGACAAGGGCATGGAAAATCAAAGAAGATGAATGACTTTGCCAGTTTCATTGAAAGAATGGCAAAGTCAGGATGCGGTATCCTGACAGGTGCAGTGGTGACCTCCTCCATGAATATGCTAAAGCCATCAAGTATCTGATCTTTTCTGAACTGTAAATTTTAGATACTAGGATTTATTTGAGAGGTACAATGGAAACATCAGTTTAGGTCTGAGCTTTGTATATGAAAGATTTTCCACAAAAGGGCATGACTGTAATACTTTGCTTCTTAATCCAGTACAGTATTATCTTTATTTTAATGTAACATAATACTCAAAATGTAAAAACAGAAACACAATGATAATATGACATTTCCCTAATGAATTTACTAAGCTAAGATTCAATATGATTATTCTTTATAATAAGTTATAAAATATTTATGGATTGAAGTTCACATAGCATGAAATTTTAATGTATACATGCATATCTTAGGTTATTAAAAGCCTTATAGGATATTAGTTTAGTAATACTGAAATTCTGCTAAATGAAAGATTTCAGTTTAACCCTTAATATGGGTGCTGCTTCTACTGAATTTACTGAGTGTTAAGTCTGCTTTTGATTTGTTCTGGAAACTCAGCTTAAAAACTATGAAAAAGTATATCTAATCTGAATGTAATTTTGAAAATAAAATTTTCATTTAAATGCATTGTGTGAAGAAACCAAAAAAACAAAACAGCAAATTTCTTGCATGTATGCATGCCTACTGATCTTTTTTACTACTAGTCATGTGCTTCCTTACTTCTAAACACCCTTAGTGCTTATTGCAAATGCTGAATATCTGTCAAGTGAATATATGTTCTAAGTGTTACTAAGTCTATTTCTATTATTTCAAAATTCTGCTCATATATACTTCTATCATTAAGTGTATCAAAAATTATTATTCTTTTTTGCCTGAGATCCAAAGGCAACATGTTTTCTATTGTCTATTTGTAATTCTAGTAATTTGTTTACTGATATTATTTTTTAATTAAGGTTGTAGCCTTAAGCTTACAGTGTAGTGTAAGAGAAAGGCACGTGAATCCGAAACTATGACATGATTTAGTCAGCACTGTCATAGCCGTAGCTAAAGTGCTGTGCAAAGAAAATGTTCAGACAAGTAATTTGCTTTTATGTTTATGCAAGTTTCATAATGAAGAAGCCAGGTAAGCTGCACCTTGATGTTTGAAAAGAAGACTTTAGACAGATGAAAATGTAGAAAATTGTTTCATATTGGGACGTATTTCAAGATGCCATTAAGAGAAGGCAGATATGGGTTATCATGAACCTTTTATATTACCTGCTAATTGTGTTGATTTCTTATGTACTATGTGAACACATGATTTTCTCTCCACTCTCCCCTTTTCTCTTTGTCTTCTCTTCATCCTTCCATTTAAATTAAATTAGTTTATTAAATTTTTACCATCATTTTATTTCCTTATCATTTTAAAGCAATGTGTTAAGCTGTTTTTTTTAAATACAACTATTTCCCTTATGAAATATTGAGTATGGTAGACTATTGGTTGCTATTTAAGGTTATATGATTTCACTTCTCCTGAGTTACCTACAGTCTTACTGTGTAGTTGCTGAGACACAATACCAAACCACACACATTCTGTAGGAGCAAAGGATTATTTTGGTTCACAGTTTGTAAAACTTTCAGTTCTTGGTCAGCAGGCTCCAAGGCAGACTAGCATGGTAGGATGGCCTGGGTCAGGAAGAGCTGCTCATCTCATGGCATCCATTAGGCAGAGAGAGAAGGGAGGACCTGGAAAGGGAGATAGAAGAACTGTTACATTGTGCCAAATGTGCCAATAAGAAGTGCTGAAATCTATTATAATACTTTAAAATATTTTATAAATAATAAACTACTTGTCTCTATATTAGTTTACTAGGCGTGTATAAAGTATCTCATAACAGTAACTTAAGCAATATAAATTTGGTTTTTCACAGATATGGAGGGGATCAAGGAGTCACAGGGTTAATTTCTCATGAGACAATTCTTTTAAGGATATTTTTCTTTTTCATATGAGCTTTTCCTCCCATTTTGTCTTTACTTGCTCTTTCTTCTATGTCCATCTCTACAAATATTCTTTCTTACAAGGACAACATGATATTTGATTAGGTTTCGCTTGTCATTGTCTCTAAGTTTACTTATTTTTTTAAAAAACTAAATTAGTTTACTGAAATATATATATATATATATATATATATATATATATATATCATATTCATCATGGAAAATTTGTTTCTGTACAAAATATAACCTAATTCTTTTTTCCAATTCCCCTACCCACACTCTAACCCTTCCTCCCTACTTATTTATAAAAGTTTTATTTCCATATTGTCTTTCTTTTCGAGTTTTTCTTGTTTTCCCTTCATTCTTTTCCCTTTCTCCTTTCCCTAGTTCCCTGTCACATTTGAACATTTTATTCCTATCTCACAGTATCTATCATACACTTTGGTCCTTATATACACTTTTTTACTTCCTCACACTACAGAAATAATGTGGCATTTACACATATGTGGCCAATATATTTCACTTAAGAATATGGTCTCAAGGTACATCCTTTTGCTAGAAATGTCTTAAATTTATCCTTCCATTGTATAGAAAAAACAATATCATTTTTATCCATTCATCACCTGATGGGCATTTAGGCTGTTTCTAAGATTTAGCTATTACAAACTGCAGTGCTATATACATGGGTGTACATATATCACTGTGGTATGATGTTTTTAAATCCTTCAGGAAGACACCAACAAGAGGACCAGTTGGATCAAATGGAACCTTTAGTTTTACCTTTTTTTGAGGAATTTCCAGACTGATTTTCACATGGATTTCATTGATCTACACTTATAACATTAGAAAAGTGCTCCTTTTTCCCAAGAGCCCTCAATATACAAAAGAAATAGAACTCAACAAAAATATTCAAACAGATATCCATGAGATTAAAAATTTGTTTGAAAGTGTATGAAGCTGAATGAAACAAGGTGAGGACAGAATATCATATCTAGAAAACAAGATCATGGTTAGTTATGAAAAGGAAGATTTCTTGAAAATTGCAAGAGACCATGAAAAAATCAATCCAATAGCTGCAAGGCAATACAAAGAAAATAAATGATCAGAGTCAATGAAAGAGTAAGAGACAGTGAAAAAAACCTGTTCACAAAAGTTAACAGGCATAAAACTTCTTAAACATGAAAAAGAACTTTCCATACAAATTAGTGAAGCATATAGAATTCCAACTAGCCATGACCCAAATAAATCTACATCAAGTCATAGAATAATCAAGATTCCAGAAAAAAACACACAAGAACAGAACATTGAAAGCTGTTAGAGTTATTAAACAATTTACCTACAAAGAAAGTCCACCAGAATCGCAGCAGACTTCTGAACACAAACCCTTATATCCCAGAGATCGCAGAGTAAAATACTTCAGGTCCTAAAGAAAATCAACCTCCATATCAAATGGGTGTACCCTGCAAAACTATTTTTCAAAATCAGTAGAGAAATAAGACTTCTATGATAAAGAATAACTGAATAAATTCCTGACCACCAAACCAGCTTCTAAAACAATCTAAAGGATATTTTCTTTAGAGGTAAGGAAGACTACAATTCCAAGAACCTCAGTAGAAATAAATCCACTTGGTGAGGCAAATGATTAAAGAGGGGAAAGGACAGGGAAACAAAAGGAGAATAATATGACAAGGTTAAGCCAATACATATCGGCTATAACCATCAATGTAAACCATCAACTTACTTATGTAAAGATCCTATCTCTAAAATAGTCACAGTCTCCAGTACTGGGGTTAAGACTTCACCATAGAAAATATGTTGGGACGGGGGTTAAAATTTAGTCCACAGTGCTCCCATTGAGAAGGAAGATTCCTTTTGATCCTAGTGAAGAGCATTTTGGGATACAGGAAACAAATTGGAGTTTCCTTGAATTTTTCTGTAGGAAGATGCAATGATGGCAGCACTGTCCCCCAAAATATGACTGAGGAGGAAATGGCATTATTATATGGTGAGAGATCCAGGACAGAATTAAAATCTTTTCTTATTTGGCAGCAACATTATCATACTATTCCTGCTGCTTCTCTACCTTTAATTATATTCCTAATATTGGAAGTGATTTTCATACTTTTTTACTTGTTATAAGTGATATGGGTCCCAGGTTAGGATTGCCAGAGGGCTAAATTCTGTTTGTGCATTCCTGGGGCAGTTGTACAAAGAGAGTTTTTCTGATCATCCCCAGTTTCAATTGGAGACAGAAGACAGCAATTCGGAAAGGCATCAGCTGAAAATTTGAAGAAAAAAGTATGTTTAGTCATCACAGCTTGAACAAAGAAGCTGCTGGGAATTATGGATAACAGGTCATTCACTTTATCTTCGGTAATATTGGGGACTTTAGAAAAGTTCAAAGATTTGGATAAAAAGAAATCTTGAAACTTGTCAGGATTATATGTTTTATTCTTTGTAATTGTCCATGAGGTTTATTATTATTTTATGTACTTGCTTAAATGGGTAGTAATGCAGACAGTACCCATAATAACCACAAATTTATTAGAAATCAACTTGGGCAAGTAGACAATTGAAAATTAAAATTAAAATAACTATGAAATCTCCAAGGTTTCCAACAATTTTTGTGTGTTTTTGGTTGCAAGTTTAATATAACAAATCCGCAGAATTTATTTTATGCTTTATTCTCCCTCAGAATGTGAAAGAAAAGTGTTAATTTTTTTTGATATGACTTGAAAATGAACATCATAGAGCAGAGAAGGTCACTGCAAAGGGGCTTGAGTAAAATACAGCTGAGGTGAGAAGAGGGATATTTATATCATTTTAGTTGTTAATTTTGGTAACTATGTTGTTTTGTCTCACAATTTTGAATAGTTAGACTCTTAGCAAATAGAAGTGGTTTATCTATATGTGCCAAGTTCAGGAAAATGCTAAGACAAACGCAAGACCTAAAAATTTAAAAAACCATAGAGTTTAAAAGTTCCACATGAAACAAATAAGAAAGCAATAGACCCTTGCTTTAAAAAAAGATGTTGGAAAGTATACACAATAGTAAAATATATACCGTTTATCATGTATGAATAATTCACAGATGGGTTGGACACAGTAATCTGAGTAAAAATAAATGGGGCAGCAAAAACTCACTAAACTCTTTATGTTTACTTGATAAGATGCTGATTGGGCTTGGTGGCACAAGCCTGTAATCCTTCCCAACACTCAGTAGGCTGAAACAGGAGGATAACCATGAGCTGAAAGCCATCATGTCCTATATAGTGAGAATATGTCTCAAAAGAAAAAAATGTTCAAAATATTTCATATGATGCTAAGGGGATTAGATTTTATGTGTAGCGATGAGGGAGAAAATGATGATTGTTTTTTATAGTAGTGTATCACACTGTGTACTCAGAGTTAACTGGGGAAGACTGGAAAACGCAACTGGAGATTTGTCATTGCCAGTGAGAAAAAAGAAGTAATATTGATTCAGAACTTTAGATTCAGATCCATACAAGATTCCCAGTGATCAATAGTACTAAGCATTTCCAAAATATTAATGAGCCAATGTTACTAAAATATTACCATTATTTTAGCAGTGGTTTATTGTAGTAGTGATCTACTTAATATTTTAGTGACCTATTACCATTATTTTGAGTGGTATTTTCCTCCTCTATTTTGCTTATATATTTAGTGACCTGAAGAGAAGTGGAAATTAAATGAATACAGCAGCTCAGCTTGGTGAAACTAGTTTCTACTGAGTTCTGTTTTAGGAACTAGATGAGGAAGTTTGTTAGGAAAGTGATCTGTCTCTAAGAAGCTGCTGTTTACCTAACTGGAGAACATAATTAGTTTACTTTTAGAATCCAACTGCCAGATAGATATTTATTAAGATAATTTTAAACTTTATTCAGGATGCAAAAGGAATAGGTGATATTAGATGATATCTCAGTAGTCTGATAGCGCAAAGACAACAAAGATCATGTAACATTCTAGTTCTGCTCTGGTTTATTCCTTGTGCAAGCAGTAACTGATATTTTTATTTGTAATTCAATTTGAGGTAGTTATTTGAAATCAGAGTCAAAATAAGAATATATGTAACCTTCCTCCATTATTTATGCTTTTCCTACTTCCCTTAGGATATATACGTCCATCTGTACACCAATAAACAATTAAAGCTTTCATTAGCTCCCTAAGTTTTCTTTAGGTTAAATGAACCCACAGGTGCCAACTGCTACTCAAATAGCAAAATGGCGCTATTGAAGAGCTCTCATCATCTCTGGTTATGCATCTTTAGACTTTCTTTACCTCATTTGCCTATAATGAACATTGTTTTGAAACTTTTTTTTGCAGATGTACAAAAAATGTATTGGTACATGTTTGCAATACATGAAATTGTCATTGATCTTGGGGAACAAGTACAAGTCAACAATACAACTTATTTCTTTTATTTTATCCCTCTCTACTCACCTCTTCCTTCCATGTCTAAACCCTCTTTCCCTATTTTCATTCTTCTTGTTATTCTTAGCTCATGTTTATGGCATATGAGGAGATAAGGAGAATTAGGATTTGCCAAGTTCAGAACCTAATTTCCTCCATGAAAATTTGACTTTTAATGAATTAAATATCCAGGCATTTTATCCAGATGACATAGAGCTACAACTTTATCCCTATCATAATACATCACTTCATGGATGAGCATCAACATTTTGCAATTTCTAAAACTTACGATCGTCTTTAATAATATAGGTAAAGTTCATGGCACGAGTTCTTGTCCTCAGAGATACCTATATCTGCTTTATGTGAACATTTACATAACTATAACCAATTGTCCCATTGAAACACAAATTGACAGTAGATCAAAAAGGAAAGGCAATTCTAGTATGTGCTATAGAACTTTAAAAGCACTACATTTTTTTATCCCTTTAGATTTGCTAAACAAAAATCAATGCAGCAGCTCAACTTGTTACATTAGATACAATGAATCAATAAATGTTTGTTAAGCAATATTTCTCATTTAGTAATTACAAATCAGTTTAGATAAAATTGCTGGAACAGCTATTCAGGATATACTATGGGAAATGTGTCATTTTTATGTTCCTCTTCTTCTTTCTTCCTTGTGTTTTCTCAGTCTTGCTCTTTCTCCTTTCTCTCCTTGTTTCCTTATTTCTATCCGTTCATCCTTCTTTCCTTTCTTCTTTTTTGTGTTGGTGGTAGACGTGTGAATGTATGGATACAAATTACTCAGTATTATACGTAGCAATATCTCAGAGACCTAAGATTTTAACATGGTAAAGCGGCAATGATGGCCCAAGTAAAATATATGTTTGAAAAAACATAAAATATTCTTATTATAACTGGAAATGCTGAATTAGGGTATTTATGCTTTCATAAATTTCAGAGAAATCTGTCTTAAATAAGGTGACTCAGGTTAAATTATACTTGAGATGTTGCACTGAATATGAGTGAGAACTGGAGGCTGTAACTCCGGAAGATGGGTGTATTAAATTCTTCAGTCAGTCTGAATTGAATGTTTATTCGTGAATTTGAGCCTGATCATTCTAAACACCTCAGTAATGCTTCTGTAAATATTTTTTTCAGTGCTTTGTTGGAAAATCACTGCTTACTTCCATTATAAAGTTGTCATTAACAGATATTTATGATAAGCAAGTGCAATAATTATTATTAAGCCCAATGATTTTGGGAAAAAAGATTCCATATTGCCTTATCTAAGAATACAATTTTTTTTTATTTTTCAATATGAAAAATTTGAATATAATTCTAGTCAGTGCTAAAGCCTGTTCTAGTGCTGTTTGGAGATTAAAAACATAATGAGCATAATACTTCCCCTAAAGTGTAAAATGATGCTAATAAACACAAATATAGACAGACACATACGTGTAAATGAATAAGAATTTATTGTAATGTAATGTTAAAATTTTAGAAAGTTTATGTTTTATAGAAAGGTATGAATGTTTAAAAAAAAAGAGTAGAAAATAATGCCTTGCAAATTTTCTACCTGTTTAAACTTGAACAGAAGCAGAACAAATATTTCAAATAAGACAAAGTTAAAGTTATGTTCACATTTATTATGTGGCTACTGAGTGCAAATCCCTGATGTCACTGGAAGTGTGGATACATTCTGAAAGAAACAATGCAAAAATATACAAAATGGCTTCTACATTGGAGAAGCCAGAATAAAGCACTCTATGTAAATGACAAGTTCTTTATTGTGTGGTGATAGTTGAATCTTAAAGAAGTGAGTTTAGATACTATACAGTTGATACACAGCATAGAATGGGAAAGTGGGACAGCATGAGAAAATTTTGATAAAGACAAATTTCTATTTGATGATTGAGAGCACTGATATTACTCTTTGTAGAATGAAGAATGTGTGTAGCTTATGGAGAACACTGCTGTAGAAGTTTGTAGCAGTGTAATTTTTCATTGTTCCTTCTTTATCAAATGCTAGATTTCTGAAAATTATAAGATATCAGAGCTAGAAAAGAATAAATAAGCTAATCTAATTTTCTCACTTTTTACATGAGATCGGATTGTTTGAAAGACCAGAGGATGGAAGGGAAAGGAATAGCATAGTTCTGCTGATGGAAGATAGGAAATAGTTTAGCTGGAGTACACAATGACATGTTCCAAGTGTTCATCCACAGCCTCGTCTAAACAGCAAAGGCTCTAAATGCCTTGTGGTGTAATTTATTTTTATCTTTGAAGCAATAAGGATCAGGCTAGGCAGGATTTGGTGACTGTCACAAGCTTCCTCTACACAGGAGTGGTACAGCGACACATGACATCAGGCAAAGATCAAAGAAATACAAGTTGGCACTCTGCCTCAAGATATTAAAACTAAGATTTCTTATCCCTAGATTTTCACTACGTAATAAATTATCTCACACTCTCCAGGCTAATGCATGAAAAACAACTTGAAATACTACAATATGTATTTCCCCATCCCACAAAATAATTCAGTGAAATCTTTATTATTGTAAAAACCTATTTGTTTTTTCTGCTTTTATTAAAAATAAAGAATGCTATCATACAACTGTAAGTATTCCAACCAGTCCATGGCTCACACTCTCCTTTCAAGGCTGTTTTGTGGAAGAAAGCTCATCATGTTAATTGAAGGTCAAAGTAAGACTCCATGGTCCAGAGCTTGACAATGAAACACATGTTTGCACAAATGCTGCTGATTTTCCAAGATGTACATCTATGAAAAAAATTTGGAAGGTGTTAAGTTGCCTTCTTCACACACTGACTGTTTCAGTTTTGAATTTTGATGCTAGTATACCAACACTAAAACTATCAGGGAAATTGTTGCAGTTTTTAAATACGAAGCATAAAGCTGAAGATAGCAGCATGTGTTTGGTGCTGAAAACTAAGTACAATCAGAGAAAGAAGATCAAAATTAAATGAAGGGCATTTAAAAAAAATCTTCAGATTCTTCTGTGATGAAGTTATTCATTGCTATCTTTCGAGATATAATTTGAACATGCCTGGAAATTTTAAGAGTTCTGTTTGTGTGTGACTCAGTTTTATAAAAACGAAACTCAGCTCAACTGTAAAACAATCACCAAAAATGAACAAAGTCTAATTAACAGGAAGGAGTTAGGCATACACCCTAAATACTGTCATCGCTCTCATAATGTGATCTAGCCGAGATCACATTCCACATGACCTTGGAGCTAAAAATAAAATAAAAGAGAATAAAACCAATCTGAGTAGTGACCAAAAATGACAGATTATTCATTCATTGCTTTCCTTACCTACTCCCTATCAGCACAGCCACGGTTAGCTAGTTCTTTGATAAGAAAGCCTGCACTGAAGAGATTAGATATGTTTGAAACTGGACATACACTCATTTGTTATTTACCAAAGTATTTCCTCTTTGCCTTCTCTTCTTTCTTTCATTCTCTTACAAGAATATGTGCTAAAAGTATTAAGAAGTCTTTAAAATATACAAATTATTTAATAAAAGTCCATAATTTTGTATTCCTGATGAAATACATGAAGGGTCAGTAATGCTTTGCATATTGGGCCAGAGAAAAGAAAAAATATTTTAATTATTGTGAGTCACAAGATTTCTGTCAAAGCTAAATAATTCTACATAGCCAAAAGCAATGACAGCTAAATGTAAACAAATAGATGTGGCTGTATTCCTCTGAAATGGCATTCACAGGAACAGGCAGTTTGGCCAGCTGACTTTGATATTCCAATGTGTGCAAAATGCATAAGATTGTGAGGTCTGCAGAAGGCAGTGAAGTTTAATGTCCTTTGGATCCATACTATTTCTTTTAAAATACTCATCTCTTCAGAATCACATTAGTTACAATAAACCCATAATCTTTTGGTTTTTTTTTTCTTTTGGGTATATTTCTTTTGGGTATATTTTTCTTTTGACATAAACCCAGAGAAGAAGCATGATCTAAGTAAAGAACAGTCAATACCTTCCTTTGTCTGATAATACTCAGAACATAAGGTTTTGCAATCATCAATATTCTATTTAATTCATTTCCCAATTTTCAAATCACTTGAAACGAGACACAGAATCTACTGAAATGACTAGTTCAAAAAGCAGGGATATATAGTTCCAAAGTAAAAGTAAGAATAAGGCTTTTTTGGTTGATTAAGTAATTATTAGAATAGTATATTACTTAAAATATAAAATTAAATTATAGTATTCATACAGGAAAGTCTATTAGTTGAGAAGAAAAATAATCTTACAATAGATTGAACTCTCTCCAATTTTCGAACTCAAAAATCCCATTCACCAAGAAAGACTGTTCATACAGCTAAGAAAATAAAATACAGGAAAGATGTCTTTTTGGTAAAGGTAATTTGCTACTTTACAGTTTGTTCTAAATCACAAAATGTCTGGTACTTTATGCAAAAAAAAAAAAAAATGCCCCAATTCCCCTGTATCTAAAGTTCCCATTTTCATTATATATATGACATTATGGCTCAGTGTTTTTGCTGTTAATGGAATCTGTAGTGTGGATTAATAGTTTCTTGGCGTGCCAGTTGCCTTTAAAACCTCATTAATCTTGAGGCCATGTACATTTATCATGGCTCCTCTTGTGTAGCTTCTGGGCTGTAAGTTAACCATCCTTCTAACAGAACCGAGGCTCACAGATATTTCTAAAAAAGTGTATTACTTGGAGATTTAACAAAATTGAGAATATCAACTATACACTCTGGAAAACAGTACCTACTCCTACTCCCTGTTCTGTTGATGTTTCTTTGGCATATTCCACTACCCATGATGTTTCAAGAACCTTATATATGCAAATGTAGATTTATAGAGAGTATGATACTGAAAAATAAATTAGGAATTAGAGCTCTGCATGACTATGGTGTACTATTAGAAGGTCTAGAAACATAAAATGGGCAAAAATCTCACATTGAGCTATTTTTCCCAAATTTATGTCATCAGGAAGAATTTGCGAGTTTTAAGTGTTGGGTAGATATGATTAAGTTTGGTCTCCTTTTGTGCACCTGTGTGTCAATAAGCAACTACAGTGATGCTCCAACTCATTATCAGGTATGAAGTGTGTATAAAATGATAATGCAAGATGAATTCTACAAGTGCCATGTATACTTTAACAGTCACAATAAATGTTTTCATTCTACTGTCCTATAAAATCATATCTTGGGATTTCTGGACAATCATAGGCCACCTATGTTGCCTCTGAAGCTTGGGTCACTTATAATTTTTAAAAATGGATTTTATGTTATGATTAAAAATTTATAATGATATCCTGATATATGAATGACATGCTGGTTTCCTCATTATGCCTATACATTTTAGATTTCAGAGCTTTCAAGCTTATCTCAGATGCTGTGAGGATAACAAAGATCATTTAGATCATGTGGCCTATGTTATAATTGTTCAAATATAATTTAAACTTTCATTAGAAAATTATAGTTTGATCAATAAGTAGTGAATCTTTAAAGCAAAATTTGCTAAAATTAGTCCCAGATGAAACTTGACTTCTTCAGACTCAGAGCTGAAGAAGTTTGATTTGATTTTCACTGATGATTATTGGCATTTACAGCAATAGTATAATTTCACAAATGTAGTTTAAGTGTTGTCCATAAAGAGAGACCACCACAGGAGGAAGTACATGCAAATGAAGAATGTATATTTTGTTTATTCTTAGTACAGTAGAATACATAGTAATGAATTGCTATACACATATTTCTGACTATATAATAGCTGTATAAAGTCTTAAATCTTGCAAAAGACAAGATTTTGCAAATATCCAATTTATTGCCCCGTAGGCTTTCTTCATGTTCTACTGAAAATTCTTGAGTGGTTGGGTTCTCTCTTCATACACTGCAAGTTGATGTAAGTTGGCCATGCTTATGACTTTATCCTGGTCAACACTAATTGATTGCTGACTACTTGGTTACCTAAGTGGCTCCTTTCTTTCTTTCTTTCTTTCTTTCTTTCTTTCTTTCTTTCTTTCTTTCTTTCTTTCTTCTTTCTCTCTTCCTTTTTTTTTCTTTTGTTGTTATTTTAGATAGGGTCTCTCTATTTAGTTCAGCATGGACTTGAACTATATAGCCCAGGCTGATCTTGAACTCATGACAGTGACTTCACTCCTGCCTCAGCCTCCCAAGTACTGGGATTACAGACATGCACCACCACATCTTCCCCAAGGACTTTTGAAAAGAAAAGAGGAATATCTCTCAGAGAAGGTATTTTTACATACATACGTGATTTGTAAAATCCAAAATATGAATGGTCAACAAATATAAATAATTGTATATCTGTACCCAGAGAAATAAAATGCAGAACTACATTGTCTTCACCCTTTGCCCTCCAACCTCAAATTTCACTGTTTAAAAAGAAAGTTTCCATTAGAGGCAAGATTGTGGAACTAACTATGCTCTCTAAAAACACAGTTTTGGATCTCTGCTTCTTTAAGGAGATCATACACTATACTTAGAATTCAGATAGTCTAAGGAAAATATCCTAGGCCAATCTACTGAGAGACACTTAACATTTTAAACAGTCTTATACCTCAGGGATTTTGAACAAATGCCCACATTACATAATTAGATTCCCACTAACCACTTTAAATCTTAAAGACTTTATGTAAAGTGGGTACAAGGATCCTAACTTTGAACACATTAAGAAAAAAACATGTGAATAGAATGGCACAGGTACATGTAGAAAAATCCACTATAATAAACCCTTTCAGTTATTAATGACTCTTTTTACCATGCTTAAGATGGATTCTATCAAATATTTTATTTTTATATACTTTTCCCCCTAATTTAAGAATCAGATGCATACCAAATCTCCTTAATATTTTCCTGCTGATTATTTACACCACCCTTTATAGTTTTATGTCTAAAATTGATTATCGTTCCTAAACACAAGTTAGAAAATGTGGCAGATTATTTCTAACAAGCAACAATGTAAGATTCAATAGAATAAAAGAAGCTATATTTTTATTGGATCAAATTCATATGATCTGTTTCCTAGAAATGGACTAATCAGTCATTTTCTGTACACTAGTAGGCTAAAGAATAGATGCTAGGCCATTTACCTTGTGAGATTTATACAAAGTAATCTCTAGACTGGATTGATTAAGGCTAGATGGTATCTACAGATGGGAAAGTGGCAGAGAATACATTGGTCTCAAAGAGGCATTTATATTAAGTCTCTAACTCAAAATCCAGCCAAATTTTCTTTGCTTAAATCACAGTTTTATACTTTAGAAATGTCCTTGGCTATAAATTCTTGAAGTCTAATCAGCATGTAATTTATAGAACTTTTAAACTAATTAACTAAAATGAAGAATACAGATTTGGCCACTAGGGAGTAGCATACTTGGTCCTCCACTTTTTCTTAGGTAGTGCTGGCTGGTGGCTGCTGTTACATTAACGAACCCATCCTGGAGTTCCTTTGGCATATTCTGATAAAATGTGAAATGTCTATAATGTCATATGCTTTCCATCTTTGTTTTGTCCAGAGTTTTACAGTATCTTCCTACCTGCCAGTTTGATCACAGATTGTCTTACACAGGAGTTATAAATCTTGCTGTGTCTTTTGTGTCTTCTTTGGATTTGATTTAAAGAGAGAATCCACAATTTGTTTTGTTACTTTGTTTGCTCTTGTAGAGATCCCTTCACAGGTGTCAGCCTTTCAGCTCAGTTTCCAATTTTCAATCATAAAAAATTATTAGACAAAAGCCAAGAATGTGTGACCTATACAGCTAAAAGCAGTCAGCAGTGGACAACGGAAGCTGCTTAACACTTCTGTCAAATCTCATATTTAAAGAGTTTAAAGTACTGATTATTAATATTTCCAAAAGCAAATATTAAACATGGTTAAAGAAATAAAATATAATGAAAATAATACATCAAAAAGATACTAATGAAAAACAATTTTAAAATATGAAAATTCTGGACATAAAAGATAAAACAATACAAAGATTATTATGAGATTAATAGATTTAATCTAGTAGAAGTTGTGAATTTGAAAGCAAATCATAATGAATTTGTTATTCAAGATAGAGAAGAAATAAAAAAGGAAGAAACTTGTAAAAGCCTCAAACAAATATGAGACACTATTAAATGTACCAATTTAAATGTATACTGAGAGTAAGAACAGAAAAAAGAAAGGAAGTTACAGTTAAAAAATAGCTCAGTGTGTCCCAAATTTTATAAAAAAACAATGTACAGAAAAAAATATTATAGTGAAGACAGATGCAAAAAGATACATACACAAGTACATAAAAGGACAAAGCTCAAATGCAAAGACAACGTGATGAACTTGAAAGTAAGGAAAAATTATATATATATATATATATATATATATATATATATATATATATGGTAAGAGTATAAAAATGCATATTTTTAACTTATAATATGTATAATACCAGTACTACAAAAAGGCAGAAAGTGCACCTGAGCTCCAATGCATACTGAAGATAAGTTAGTGCAAATATGAAACAGTTCCTAATAAACCATATATAGTAATATTGAGTGATTAAACAACCATTACAAACTATATTGAAGATCATTGTAAAAAGAGAAAACCTTTCTGATCGCCAAGAACAAAACAGCTCCATCCTGTCCACCACAGTGTTTCTCACTTGAAGCCAGTGATCCATGGAAGTAAACATCCGGAGTTTGAGACAAACAAACCATTTCCTCCTTTAGCTTGCAGGTGTCAGGTATTTCACCCTAGTAAAAGAAAACTATGGATAAGTAGAAAAAAGAGAAAGAGAAAGAAATAGAGAAAAGGAAGGAAGGAAGGAAAGAAAGATAGAAAGAAAGAAAGAAAGAAAGAAAGAAAGAAAGAAAGAAAGAAAGAAAGAAAGGAGTTTTAGTTGATATTCTCTTGTTACTGAGACAAAATGTCTGACATTCAAAGTTAAAGCAGGGGCAAAGTTTATTCACCTCACAGTTTGCTGAGGTTTATAGTTGGCTGGTTAATGGAAGGGTGGCAGGGAAGAAACAGTTCATGATGAGCAAAAGGTAGCAAAGTAAACGAGGGAAAGACAAGCCTCTTTCTGTCCCTTTTTTTGTACCCAGCCTATCAGAATAACAGTAGTGCCGAACCAATCAGTGTACTGATATAGGAATCAACATCCTTAATCTTAGTGCCGTTAATCCTAGTACCCTTAGCTTTGCACCATGGATCAATCACAAAATCTAGATCCAGCCACTTCTGAAAAAATCCCACCTATGACTGCGTAAGACTTTAGGGAACATCTAAACACAAACCTTAACAGAGAAGGGAAAAGAAGGAAGGGAAGGAGAAAGGAGGGAAGGAAGGAAGGAAGGAAGGAAAGAAGGAAGGAAGGAAGGAAGGGAGGAAGGAGAAATAAAGAAAGAAGCAAAGAAACAAAAAAGAAAGAAAAAGAAAGACAGAAAGAAATAAGAAAGAGAGAAAGAAAAAAGGAAAAGAGAAGACAGAGAAAGAAATAAAATAGACAGACAAAGAAAAAAGGATAGGTTAATTTTATTGGAAAGTAAGAAATATATAAAAAATCTCCCCTCTCCAGCTGCTGCTTACCACATTCTTATGATCCCTTGCCTATAGAAGTATTGAAAAAATTATTCTGAGAAGTATATGTCAAAGAAACTTGGATTCTTGAAAGAGCAAAGTAACCAGAAATCATAGAAATGTTTCACCTTTTTCTTTTTTTCTCTATGTTTGTATTTAAATTCATGAATTTTGGGATAAGCATCATTCTTTAGTGCAAAAGTTTCTCTTCCTCCTCTGAAAAGAGACTCCTGAATCTGTTCTTAAGCATTTTTTGTGAAAAATTCATCATTCTGCGTATCTTGTGGTTCTGCTGTTAAATTGTTTTCTGTTTCTCCACCACCAACGGATCCAAAGAACTTTGCCTTCCTTACTATGGTGGCACTTACGGCTCTCTTGCAGTGTGAGGAACTTTTAAGAATAAGGACACATTTTCAAGATATATTACAGTGATACCTCGGTTCACAAACTCAGTTCTTTCCATGCCTCTGATCATTACCTGAATGAAATTCAGTGACCACGTTCAATGTCGTCCTTATGGAGAAATTTAATTTGGTACTCATCTAATTCAGTTTGCAACCAGAACTGGGAAAGAATTAAGTTCATGAACTGAGGTACATCTGTATTCTCATATTTTCCCTCAGTTCAATCTTTCATACTTGATGCCACAGATTCTTCCTGATCCTACTGGACAATGACAATATATGTTCTTTAGATTAACTTTCCAAACCTAGAGAAAGTAGAAAGAGAGAAAGAAAGAAAATGAAAAGACCTAAAGACTGTAAGAAGTAGAAATAGCACTAGGTTTGTGTTTCTGAATTTCTTCCATATTTTTTCAGGAAAGTTTTTTTTATCAAAATTGGATTCTAACTGGTTAGTACTATAAGGGAATTCTTTTACTGTTCTGCTGCATTCTGACCACATGTGTCATTATCAGGTTTATAAACTATGTCTATTTTCCTTTTCTTTTGGACTGAGGGACTTCTTTTTGTAAAGTATCCATGAAATCATGTCTGACAAAGTAATGCATTATATAGAGTTGAAATTCTTTAAATTTTTAAGATGTGATTCACAAAAGAATCGTGTCAATTGTCATTTATTCGTATCATTTCTTATTGAAATATTCCAGCAAGAAGAAATTCCACCACTTAGCTTAAATTTTTAATTTAATGGGGTCTTTTTTCCAGAAGACATAACATCTTTCCTGTATCTTCCACTAGAGTTGCTTTCCCTCATCAGGGTTTAGGGTGTGTTCTTTGGAACCTGTGACACAGCAGTCTCCTCACGTAATAATGGTTTAACCATGAATCTCAATAGTAATGACTAATACATGCTAATTCTCTAACTGTCTTGGTTTTTCTCATAATTCCTCAGATTTATTTAATGATACACTATTTTCCTAGTAAGTAATACTTACATATGTTTTATAAATGACTGCTTTTATAGTTATCATTAAGCAAATTTCCTAAACTGGAGCTCTCTTTCTTCCATACCAAGTTTGGAAGCAGTTAGCTTTTCTTGATTATTTAAAACAAATCATTGAATGATCAAGTCTCTGACAAACTTTGATTCCTACACAATCTGTTTCAAATGGAGGCTGTTATTCTTTTTAACTAGGCCATTTGTTACATTTGTTAAATTCTGATTACACTGAATTTTCAGAAAGATATATTTCAATTAACCTCACCTAGTCATTTTCATATTTTTTCTGAGCTTTTGAATTAGAAAGTTCAGAAATAACCTGATGAGACTCTGTCCAGAAACAGACATTCCCTCTCCTTTCTGAAAGGGTACTCTATCAAAGGAAAGCTCAGCCTTCTTATGCTACATTATAACTTTGCTATAGATTGTTGTGCCCAAAATACTAGGCTAATGAAACTGAATGTGTATGAAGCAGACACATCATTGGCATGTTTCATAATGCTCACATTAAGTCAAGAGCCATGTGTATTACTCATATTTTTAAATTTTCCTACATATAAACAAGATGCTTTTAAAGGTCAAAAGGCCTGTAGATATTCATATGTGTAAAATGCTAGCCAAAAGAAGCCTTCAGCATTTATAATCACCGTTAGTACAGAAACTCAGCTACTGCATAAACTGGAGAGTGGGATAAGAGTGGAGCATCTACAAAAGAGTATGGCATTGGAATGCCCACTATATTGATCTGAATAAACAGAAACCATAGAAGTTACATTTAGAAAGTGATAAACAGAAGTTAGTAAGAAACAAATTGATACAATGTTAGCAATGAGCAACTCGATTATTTATTAAAGCGTGAATCCATTCACCTCACTGTGAACACATGCTGTGTAATGGCATGATGATCTTGAAACAGGCAAAAGTCTCTCGTGATGATCTGGAAACTGAAGGGAGTTGTGAATGTGCAGTAGGCTACCTGTAGAAATTTTAAAAAAGATGTAACACTGAGGTATTTAAAGATTTGTAGCAATAAAGCATTACTCATCAGCAGCACAGAAATTCACTGATGAGTTTGCCAAGGTCACAGCTGATGAAAACAACAAAAAGAAACCAGAACAAGTCTGCAATGCTGATGAAATATTACTGTTTTGACTTTATTGCCCTAAAACACATTGAGTACAGCTGGTGAGGCAGCCCTACAGGAATGAAGGATGCCAAAAAGAGAGCCACTTTTTTGAATGCACTAAAGTAGCAGCACCCAGAAGTGTAAATTTGACGCAGGTAAGAGTTTACATCTCCCCACCTTATTATAATGAATTTCTTATCAATAGTCATCATATCAATAAGAAAGCAAATGACACCAGGGGTTTCTTTCCTTACATATTTACATATTTCTTTCCTAGTAACTCATGCTCACCATAGTTAGACAACTCTATTTTGCTATTACTCACAATCAATTTTTCTCATCCTGCAGTGAAATTCTCTTCAAAATTAATATACTTTCCCCAAATATGACTTTATTAATTCACACGTGTGATGAAAATATCTTTAAACCTTGGTTGTTTTGAGAAAGAGTCCCACTATTCAGGTCAGGCTGGCCTTACTTGACTTTGTGACACAGGCTGTTCTCAAATTTGCAATAATCTTCCTACCCTCAGCCTCCAGAGTGCTAGGATTACAGGTGTACGCCACAAGTCCCCATTTTAAGAGCAACTTTACAAATGTTTTCTTTGAACAACATATTAGCAGCTTTGAAAAGAATCACTGATGTAGAAAAATTTTTAAAGGCGTTTAGAATAACAAGTTCCTTATATGTGGTTACCAATATTTGGAAGATAGGGACTAAATGCACTGCGAATATCTTTAATACTATGCAGTCTTACAAGAATTCCATGGCAGGTGAGAAAAAGAATGATGTATGACATTTTTATGTATATAAAACTATACCTTTTGTGCCCCCCACCAAGCTAGAAGAAGTAGATATCAAACAATTTTAGTAAGGCTCCACTCTTTCATTTACCAATAGTGAAGCACTTTGGAAAAGATAATTTTACTCTGGTAATGATAAAGATGATTTTGACATGGCAAAAAATTCTGTTAGATGACAACATGAAAATGTATGATGGGATAATGGAAAATTAGAGCAATACGCACTCTTAATGGAACAAAAATCGTGTTTGTTTAATAAATGGAAGAGAAATTTATAAGGCAAAAATGTGTATAAAGCAGATGACTCTGGAAGACATTTTTTAAAAAGCCATTCAACCAGATGCTTACCATCCATCCACAGAAGACTCAAGATAGATAGATAAATGACAGATAGGTAGATAGATACATAGATAATACATAATAGATTGATTTCAAATATAAAATTTAATGCAGTGTTAAGTAACCTTTTATCATAACACAGCATTGTAAGTGAAACCTGAAACCCTGCTGCTACCTGTTGATTTCTTCTTTTGTTAAATGAATCAAGATCTCACATTCTCCAGGCAGTTCTGGAACTACTACACTAAAGTAGTCCTTCTACTTTACATGGTCTTCTATTTCTACATGGACTTTCATGTAACTGGGACTGTAGGTACACGGTGTGTATAGCATTGTCATTGTTTGTGTCTAGCACGGTTGTTAACAGTTGACACAAGCATTCTGATAGTATCACTGTGCTGTTTAGGTACCCTGAGTACAACATTGCTTTTACTATACTTATAACATGTGCTATTGTTTCTATGTCTCATTTATGTGTGAATAAGCCTAAAAAGTTTATTATTTATGAGATGCAACTAAATTCAGACAGGAAAGATGATGATCCGAAACCACCGTGGCTTATGTACACAGGCAGACGCACCAGTGACATATTTGGGGGTGCCACATATGACGTTAAGATTATATACATTTTTTATTGTTTTAGTTTTGCTTTCTCATGATTCCATGTGTGCCTATTTTGTCTTGTGCACAAAATTATTAAAATATATTATATAAAATTACCTACTAGCTAGGTGAATGTGTTGTATGAAACATGCATTTATTAATTTTATGTTTAGATGTAAAGCTTATATCCTCTTATCTCAATAACATGAATGCAAATATTTCAAAATTAAAAAAAAATCTGAATCCAAAAGTTTTTCTCTTCCTAACCATTGCAAATAAGAAAAATTCAGTCTCTCTAAATCTTTATTTTCATGTCTAACATCAGTTTGTAAAAATATCCTGCATAATTAAATATTTCACCAACTTTTGCACAATTTTATCTGTTATTTCAAAATGTGATATGCTACATATTATTTTGGTTTTTTTGTTCATATTCTTCTTTTTCTGCTTCAGTATGAAAAGTTACTTCTGACATCATTAAAGTCATTAAGTATTTCCAATTATTGGTTATTTCCTTTGTCATATTCATTTGCTGAGGGGTCCATCACAGGCATTTTTAAACTGTCTTACATCATTTTGAACTTGTAGTGTTTTCCTTTGATTATGTTAGATTTTCAATATTTTATATTTCTGATTTGTTTTTACTTTTTTCTGCTTTCTTATTATAAAGACCTAGGATTTTAGAAAACATTATAAGGTTAAGTCCTTGATGAATCATAGTCATTAAGATATTGGCTAGAGCTATCATCCACAGTAATATACATATCCCAACATATGTGCTTGTTTAGTCTGGTATTTTATTTTATGTTTGCTTTACCTCTTCAGACTTTCTTTTTGCCTCTTAGTATATTTTTCAAACTCTTTGTTCAATGTCAGAAATTTAGTGAATAATTTCAACCAAGGTATATGGACCACTAAGAAGCAGCTTTTCTGTTAAATTGGCTAGTGATAGGACTTGTGCACACACAAAACAATAATTTGTGCAGCTAAAACTAATGTAGACTCCATATTTCTCTTATAGTTTTGTCTCCTCTTCTGTTGTTCTGGTAAGATATTGAATAAATCTCAATTTCTAGTAAGACGTTTCCATTTGTTAATTTGATAACTACGACAATAGTGTAGAGGAATTTTCTTTCTTCAGGACCCTAGGGCAAAGCTCTGGTAATAAAATTCTCTGAAAGTAAATATTTCTTTATTTTGAAGAAATTTCTGAATCTTTCTCCCAATACTTATTTTATTCTCTCTGTCCCAATCCCCAACAGTTTCTAAATATAAGAGTTCTTCACTAGGAGGCCAGATAGAGTTACTGCAGGTAAAGCCGATAAAGTCATGAGGTCCTCCCTAAGGATGTAGAATCTACGAGTTTCTCAATCTCAAGCTAGTTCACACTGAACCTCTAGTAATTTACTAAAATTAACATTTAAATATTCATACTATTTTATGATAATAAAGGCTCTGGAATGGGAAGCCTGGGTACATTGGAAATAAGATATTTCGGATTCCGGTAAGGAATAGTCAAGGTGGCTTCTAAGTTTTAAACAATGAGAATTTTGTAAGTTTTTGATCCTACGTCTTTTTAGCTGCTTACAAAGATTGTTCTATTTTCAACCTCTTCTTAAGGAGTAATGTGATTTGTCTCCAAGTGACTATTACTGCATAAAGGAATTATAATTTCATTTGGTTAACAGTGTACCATATGAATATTGTAAACCTATTTGAGTCAATTATATCCTAGCAGAAGAATTCTATTCCATTCTAAAGCTATCCTATTATATTTTTGGTTAAAACTAAATCAGAAATAATTTTCTAGGGTTTTTTTTATCTACTTCACAACATAAAATTTACTTCACAAAATAAAATTCTGAAATTAACCATGCTAGATTAAACTCACACTGGGCATCTCACTGATTGATTATTATTTCCAAATCATTATCAAACTTTAAAATTTTTTTGTGTGTGGTACTGGGAATTGAAACCATGGCGTTCAACTGAGGTGCATTCCTAACTTTTTATTTTTCATAAATTATGAGGCTTCATAAGTCACTAAATTGTCCCAGGCTAGTTTTGAAATTTAGATCCTTTTTCCTCAGCCTCTCAAAGTGCTGAAATTACCAAGTGAGGACTTTCAAGTTTTAAAGAGATTGTTTTTTTCTTAATATTAAGATACTTCTATAATTTAAAAAAATAGTATTATAAAAATTTCTTTGATGACATGATCTCAAAAGAGTCATTGTATTCTGATCCAACATACAATATCTTTTTTTTAAACTTGTTTTTAGTCTCAAATTATGTTCCCTGAACTAGGGATAACTGTACCTTTTCTCTAATTCCTTTTTAAAGCTTTTAGGTGCATGTATATGATACATTCATGTTTGTCTTCACATAGTAACCAGCCTTCTATGTGCATAAATATTGTCAAAGAATTTTTTAGTAGGCAAAAATGACTGTACCTAAGGATGTTAAGAGAATAAGGCTGTCCCAGTTCCAGAGAAGAGATTCAACCTTTCTCTGATCTTTGTTCATTTCACGTCCTCAGTGTATTGAATGGAGAATTAGATGACATTTCCCCATGCTGATCAGAGCAAATGATCCCTTCTTAAGTTTTTAAGTTTTAATACCTTCCAGAATACCTTCAGAGACACATCCCAAAATGATATTTTATCAGTTTCTGGGCATCTCTGATCAAGTTGATATCAGCAAATAACTTATCATTTAATTTTCAAAATTTTGCCCAAATATCTATTAAGAATTGAACTCCGTCCCTCAAAATTTATATTGAAATCCTGATTCCCTATCATCGTTTATGTGGGTGGCCCACAGGCCTCATGCATTTGCACTGTGCATTTGTGATTGGTTCATTGTCTAGTGCTTGAATTGATGGTGTCAGTGCTATACCTGCCTAGCAGTGGAGCCAACATACAATGTATGGCTGGAAGACCATGAACTGCGCCCCCACCATGCCACGCTGCCTTGGAGCCAACTGAGTGTGGACTGAAACCTCCAAAAACTGTAATAAATAAATATTTCCTTTTCCAACTTTGAGCATCAGGTATTTTGTCTCAGTGATGAGTAACTTGTAAATAAGACAAAATTTGGTTCCAGGAAAGAGCTTGTTGCTGTAGCTATACCTGACCATGTTTTTCAAGAGGTTTTAAATAAGGCTTGTGGGCAGAGTTTGGAAAGGTTTGGACATGTCGCCTGGATGCATAGAGCTAGAGCAGGTTAGGCTGTCCTGCAGAGATTCTTGTCAGAGATCACGAGACCAGAAGGTGGATAGGAAGCCTGGCTGTAAAGACCAGGTTTGGTAGATTTCTTCTGGGACATAGGACTGCACTGGTAGTTGGACTCCCCAGGATGTGTGTTATGGCTTGGCAGAAAGTTTTTCTGCATTTTGCTCATGCCCAGAGACTTTACCTGATACTGATATTAAGGGCAATGAACTGGTTAGTCTGGCAAAGGAAATTTCAAGGCAGTCGAATGTTGAGGTATGGCTATTCTTAGGGTCTTTTAGCTAGATATATTTTGCAAATCAAGAACAAAGAGCCCAGAAGGATAATTTAAAATGCTGTGGATATGGCCCGAAGGAAAATTCTGGTAAAGCTGTGAATTGCAAAGATATAGCTGAGATTTTGATTGCTGAGAAGGGACAGAAAAATAAGAAAGATGGCCAGAGGGCATCCCAGGAAGCCGTGAGTCTCCATGTTTCACAGCCTCAAAACTGCAAAAGTGAAAAGATTTGCTCAGAAGAGAAATCTTCAGAGAATGCTCCAAAATGGCAACAGAGGCCACATGAGGTTCCGAATGGTGGGAACATAGAGAAGCTTTTCTTCACAATCAGATTCACAGAACCCAGTGATCCAGACACTGGACCCCTATAGCCAAGAAAGAGAAAAGCCTGGCTACTACTCCAGCTGGCAGCAAACGTTGGTGGCATCCACATAGTGCTGATTTTAGGTGCAAGGAAAATGCACAAATTCTGAGAGTAAGATGGTTCCACCTCAATTGCAAAGGGCCTGGGAGACCAAGCAGTGTGCCCTGAGAGGACAACTTTTAAAGATGTAAGGGTGAAGCCAAAGGTGCAGTGGAAACCCTCAAAGTTTGGAAAAACCAGGAATGTGCATCATCCAAGGAAAGCTGCAAAAAAAGAGACGCTGTAGGAGTTGAAATCCCTGGAAGTGCCTTGGGGGTGGAATCTCCCAAACCTTGGAGCTTGCAACCAGATTGCTTCAAATGCTGAAGATGGAACTCTAGGACTTAATGTTTGCCCTGCTGGATTTTGGACTTGCTTTGTTGGCAATGCTTGATATTCCCCTGTTTGTAACTTTTGGAATGGTAATGTTTATCTTGTTCCTTTGCATTTCAGAAATGTTTAACTTTGTTTCATTTGTATGGGAGATACTATTAAGAGTTTGCCATAGATATCAGAGGAGACTTGCAACTTGGACTTCTCACCAATGCTGAAAATGTTAGGACTTTAGCAACTCTTGGAGATGGACTAAATGTCTTTTGTATAAAGGATGTGCATGAGTCTTTTTGGCCAGTGGTGGAATGTCATGGTTTATGTTGGTGGCCTCCAGGCCTCATGCATTTGCATTGTGCATTTGTGATTGGTTCATTGTCTAGTGCTTGGATTGATGGTGTCAGTGCTACAGCTGCTTATGGATGGAGCCAACATACAAGGTAATGGCTTGAAGAAGATGTGTCTCTCTCTTGCCAGTTTCTGCTTTGCCGGTTTCCGCTTGACATTTACAGCCGCCATGAATGGCAGCCCTGCCATGCCACCCTGCCTTGGAGCCAACTGAATATGGATGGAAACCTTCAGAAACTGTAAGAAATAAACCTTTCCTTTCTCTACTTTAGGCATCAGGTATTTTGTCTCAGCAACAAGTAAAAATTAACTAAGATACTCCCAATGCCTTAGAATGTTACTGCTCAGTTTAAAATGGGGTCATTGCTGATATAATTAGTTATGCTAAAATCCAATCATACAGGAGAACAGTGGGCCCTTTACACAGCATCACTAATGTATTATAGAAAGAGCAAATTTGGACAAATGTTTATGCAGAAAAAATATATGTAACTGAAAGCAGGTAAAAGGTTGACATTTCTATAAGTCTAGAATGCTAAGGATTTTAAGCAATCTGTGAGAAATCAGCTGAGAGGCAAGAAGCTGACTCTCTTCAGAGTTCTAATCTCAATAACATGCTATCTGTGGACTTCTAGTCTCTGGAAGTCTAAAATAAGAAATTTATTTTGTTGAAACCTACGAGTTTGTTATTACCTCCCTAGAAAGCTATTCAAGTCATTTTCTTTAGGATTATCATTTAAAAAGCTGCACGGATACCAATAGTAAGCACAATGATAACTGCAATGATACATAAAATTCAAAGGTCTTCATTGTTCAAGATTCCTAATGTTAGAGTGCATCCAGAAATTTTAATGTCCATTAGTTGTTTATTGAACACCAATTGTCCATGCCCCTTTTATAAGGATTTTTCTTTATGGCCACAATTTAGACATTGTGAAAGTGATCTTTATTAAAATTTCTCTATTTTTCTACCTGAAATTTAGATAGCACATGATCTGCTTCTTGGTGGTCTGCCTTTACTGTATTCATTTTAAGAGAGAGAAAGAAATATACAAAGAATGTTGATCAGAATGACACCTCCGTCTCTTTCCTACCAATCAGGTGAGCCAGCCCTTTTCCCTTGCGGTGACTCCTGGTAATAAAGTAGTGCAGAATGGTTCTCCTCAATTCTTCATTGTATCTGATACAGGGAAAGAAAAATCCATAGTTAATAAAGAGAATATTGACTGAATAAAAACATATGTACAGCCTTGTATACAAGTTAGTAAAACCAGATTGTATTTAACTTAAAAAAAAAGATTGATCTCTGTACTAAATCCTAGTTTTTTCATTTGATATTAACTGTAACATTATGTAATAATAGGTTGCATATCATATCTGTCTCGAGGTTTTATCAATTGCCCCAGAAATATTATTTATAGGATAGAATCATACATTGCATTTCAAATCATACATAGAATTTAATGATCATGTTTATTTTATCTCATTCAATATGAATATTTTCTCATTCCTTATCTTGGGATTGATTACAGATCACTCATTATATTGAAATTCACTCAATTCAGATTTGTCTTTTTTCCTCAGGAAATTATTTAGTTTGCACATTTTTAAGAAGACATCCAAAATGATATTCTGTACTGATTGCCTTCTACCACATTATACCTGATTTTGTTTTCCCATAACTGTTGATACTCACTTTGAATATCTGATGAAGACATTTTCTAGGTCTCTCTGAGATTTGTCTTTTCATCTCTATATTTCGTTGAGTATTTTTGTACAGTTAATTTTTTGAGGACCTAAATATATAACTTATTGCACTTTAAATTTGTACTTTAACTGTAAATGCCTGTGTTTTTTTTTCCCCTTTCACAGAAGCATTACTCATTGTTATGGCTTATATTATGGAGTCCACTCAAAGCCTCATAAACTGATAGTTGAAGCTTTTGAAAGGTGAATGGATCATGGACATATGACACTGAATTTGTCCATTGAATGGTTTACAGCTGGGTGTGATGTTGTGAAGTGAAGCAAGTCTGGTGGGAAGAAGTGGGTCACCATAATGTGATCTGAGATGGCATATATCCCTCCGCCTCCCTCAATCTCTCATCTGCTTTCTGCCTGCCATGCCTTTAATTCCTCTGCCATGTTGCTGTGCCTCACAGCCAGATGACTGTGGGCTGAAACCTTTACAAACCGTGAGCCAAAACAAGCTTTTCCTCCTTTAACTTGCAAGTGTCGGTGGTGGTGTCTCAGTGACTAAAAAATATCCAAGCGCCAGTATTTGACCCCATGCTACCACTTCCCCATGTGGATTGTGTTCTCACTCAGTTGGCCACCAGTCATCTGCTTTCACAGCTGTGATTTTGCATTCACACAGTAACATGAGAACCTACTGTGCTCTGCAATAACTTTGGAGCTGAAATATCAAGAAGTAAAAATGGAAGAACAGGACCAATCTTTCTAATATAGAGATAATAACAATTTTAATATAGTGAAAAAATGTATGGATCCTTTATTTTAGTGTTTTCATTCATTTATTCAACATACAGATTTACCTCTAGGCTACAATAGTGAAAAGATAATAAATGTAACACTTGATTTGTTATGTACACAATATTCCATCTGAGACTTTTTTTTTATTTATTTATTTATTTTTTTTTTTTTGTCTTTTTCCTTTTTATCAGTACCGGGGATCAAATTCACAACTGCCTGCTTGCAAGGCAGGCACTTATACCACTGAGCTAAATCCCCAGCCCCTCCCTCTGAGACTTTTTACTTCTTTCAGTGTCAGTTATTTTTGTTGCAAATGAAGGCTTCCCTTAATATTATTCATAGCTCTTTGTTGATATGAAAGTGTTAGTTTTACCTAAGGTCATTAAAAATAAATCTTGTAGAAGCTGTGTTCTCCTAATCAGCATTTATAGTTTTTGTTACAATTTTATAAGAATGATCTAATTTCACATCCATAGTCTGATTCACTTTAGATGGCCTAAATATTTTGCCTTTTACTAATTTCACATCCAGATTAAGTTACTGATGATATTGAAAATCAAATCAATGCTCTTTTATCATTTTTTTTCCAATTGGATGCCCCTCTGATTTTACGACTTTATTACAAGAACTAGACATAACACTTATTACTAGATTTTTGTTTTGCAGCAGGTGAAGCTTAGGGTATATAACAATACAATTAAAAATTCAGCAACTGGGGAAATAACCATAGGTTTGGCCCGCAGATTTTCTAGATCCACTGTGACATATGCTTAGGCATAGCAGTCTTTTTGTTAACTAGTCACCAGAAGAGTCTGCTGTAATCAGTAGGATCTATCAGGTTGGCACCAGCCTAAATTCTCCCTTCTCTTAGTGCAATTACAATTGAGTAATTGCAGTTAAGTGTGGAAAGAGTTGGAGGAATATTTAAATAGTACAACTTTGAGGTCATCATGTAGTCTCCTGTCAGTGGATATTTTGTTTCTAATAAGGTGCTCTATTCTACAAACTGAGTTAAAATTCAGAAGTTTCTATTCTGTCCAGGCTGATAGTTTCTCACTCTAAATATGAAGGCAGGCCTAAACTGTCATAAGTACATTGTTAACAAAAATAAAATCATTCAAAAGGAAATGAGAAATGCTACTTTAATTTAACAGACAGAAGATTCTAATTACATAGTGGCAGAAAGTTTAGCAAAACTATTTCCTTCATTTAGGTAGACTATATCTGTATTTAGTTAAGTCAATTTCAGTGAAAAATGTTGAAGTTGTTGTTCTTCATTGTTCTTCTTGCTTACAGTAAAATATTAGAGGACGACATAGATGGAGTTTAAGAATGTATCAAAATTGCAAAAGATACTAAAATTAAGGAATTTAATATTAGAAAAATGATTTGTATGGAAGAAAGGCAAGTGTGTGATTGAAGAAGACTTTGCTTGTGCCTCAAAGGAATTAATAAGTGAAATGGTTCAACTATGGAGGGAATTTTAAAAGCAATTAGTCAGGTGACTTGTATATCCCCATGGGATTCTCAGTAGAAACTTGGAATATAGATGACAGTACCCAGGAAAGATTTAGCCTCATGATTAATGCCATAAATATTAAGACATATTTGAGAGATTCACAGAATTCTTAAGAATATTGGGAAATTTTACCAGCTTGGACTTAAAGCAGTAAAATCTCTCTCTCTCTCTCTCTCTCTCTCTCTCTCTCTCTCTCTCTCTCTCTCTCACACACACACACACACACACACACACACACACAGCCTAAATAAGGAGTAAAGTATTATAAATTACCAATTCTATAAAAAATAAATAAATTATAAACATCATCTTCCAAAATGTATTCTCCTTCATTAAATGTGAAGGATGACTTGTAACATTGGACTCACAAATTTGCATGATCCCTCGTCCCTAAAATAGTGCTAGAGGAAGCCAGAGTGACCAGAGGAGAGATACTTGCTACTTTTCTCTTGCTTCCTGTTACTAAAGCAGTCATCTTTCAATCTGTCAATGACAATTCACAGGTTTTTCAACATTCTGCTTGCCAAAACACTAGCTCTGATACACTCTTAAGGAGCACCAGTAACAGCTGGCATATTCCCAGCTCTGCAGATAGCTTTGTCCATAACTGTTTGGTCTTAGTATAGTGGTGTAGCACCTTTCTCAACTAGGGTTTCAAGTCTGGAATAACTCTCTTCCAAATTTTGAAATTACAATAATACTAATCTCCTTTCTCTCTTTTCTGATCTTGACCACAATGACTTTTTTAGGGTACTGCATCTGTGTCCACTCAGTGTTCTTTATTTACTTTTCCAGTTTTTCAATCCCAATAAATAATTATCTTATTAAATCCCCATTTTATTAAATTTACACTTCTACTGAAGATTGTGACTCATATTAAAGTTAGATCCTCTAAACCTCCACTTGGTATAATGTTGAAGAGGTGACTCAATTACCAGACTCCTCATATGTTTAGCTGAAGACCAATCATTTTGCTTCTTCCAAACTTCCATAAACAAAGTGTTGCTGGTTGATCTTACCAAATATCTATGCCAAAATAGATGAAACGATAAGGAATTGACTGAGAATACAACTTGGAATAAGACAACTCAGTGGTTATGGAACACATTGAGAGTGTTGATCTCTGAATTGTCACCCTCCTTTCATAGTAGAAGTACACAATCTTCTTCCACTGGAGTAGTCTTCTGTTGTGCAGACACCTTGTAACAATCAACATTGGTAGGTATCTCAATATGGAAGCCCAACATCCTTAAAATATACCACAATTAATTCTTACCCATGGACAGATTCAATTGTAAATCAGATTTAAACATATATAATGATGAAAAATAAAAAGCTTGATCTTGAAAATGTTATTTGTGTTTTTGTTTTCTTTTATTTTTGAGCTGCGTTTTGCCATTTCCATTGCCATTTTCAAACTCCTGAGCTCAAATTATCCTTCATCACATACAGTCGCTAAGATTGTAGGGATGCTGCTGCATGATAAGTTTAAAGAAATCTTTATTTAGTTTTTTAAAAAATTGTAATATTTTAAATGTATGCTGTCATAAAACATAAGATACAAAACATTTTGACTACGTTGGAGAATACATTCTAAGGCTGTCATCCAATGAAATAAAATAGAATGTTTGCATTGAATTGAGCCAAATTTAGTCATTTGCATACTTATTAGGGATTTTGGATTTAGTGTATTGCATAACATAACCAGAAGTTAAAAAGTTATGTAATGGATTGACTGAAATTTCCGTTCAATATTGGCTTACATTTGGTGAACCTGTGATACCAGAGCTCCCTCCCATAATGCAGAGGGTACAATCCAAACATTTTGCAAGACAAGAATATTTGTGTAGTTTATCATACCTTCCAAGAGGCCCATACAATATTTTGTTATAAAATACAGTTAATGGGAGAAGCACTATTATACTGACTCTTGAAAGATGCCTCTGTTACCTGAATATGCATATCTGAATTGCTAGCATTCACATGTTCTCCTGGTGATGCTAGGATTATGGAATTGCAGAGACTAAGTGACAATCAATGCTTTACTGTTTTTGGCAAGATTGCAACACTTACCATAACAGAAAACGGAGATAAGGTAGTAATCACAGTGTCTTCCTGAGAGGGTTTTTAAGTGGTTATCTCAATTCATGGTTCCTAGAAACAGAAAAACGGCATTATGTACAATGGATGTATATAATGGTTTCTTATCTATGATTTATAACACATTCTGATACACTCAGTGATTTTAAATGACACATATTTATTGTATTATAGTTTATTTTATTGTATTATAGTTCTGAAAATCAAAAGTATTAAATCATCCTTCATCTGGGTTACATCATTTCTGGAGGCTCTAGGGAAGATCGACCACTCGCTCTTCTTAATTTCTACCAGTCATCAGCGTAGCTTGACTCCTAGGCCACTTCTCCATTTTCATGCTTCAAGAAAAATAGTATAGTATCTTCAAATATATCTTTTTCTCTATCCCTGCCCCTCCCAGATCCTTCATTATGATTCCATCAGAGACCTGGAAGACAGAAAAAAAAACAAATATACTCAGAACCTTGCTGTAATAAAGGCTACTTTCAAATGGAAAGAGTTGAAACGGAACAAATCTGAAAAAGAAACTGGCATAGGGAAAAGAGTATTTTTCCAATTTCCTTTGTGACCTGGTGAGAGAAGGGGAGATGATAAATAAAAATATTTAAAAAAACATAATCAGATCCATAGTGCAGTGTTTGGAAACACCACTTCTATCCTTACAGCCAGAAAAAAAAAGTGTGAACAAATTGAAAATGATCATTTTCTCAGGTGTCTCAGAGAACTGAGGTCACAGAGAAAATGCTCTTTCTCAAAATATTTGGAAAAAAAGGCAAATATAGAGAATTACAACTGAGAATAGTTTATCTGGATTGGAGCCTCTGGCACTGTGAACTGATAGAAACATTTTAATAGTGATTTCTTTATGAATGGCTGGAGGCTTAGTGTGGACTAGTGTAAGAAACTCTTGGGCCTGAGTTTCAGGAAAGTAACCCACATTTCCTGGCTCTTGCCTCCAGAAACACCATCAAAGTCTCTGGGAAAAAAATACTTTTGGAGCTTGGCAGGAGTAAAAGAAAAGTCACCACTGTGAAATAGTCTCAATGCATTTTCCACAATAAAGGTTAGATTTCTAGATAAAATAATATTTTACTACATCCCTTCTGAGCAAAGGCAGTTCCCTGTTTCCATCCCCCAACCTATTTCTTTGGGGAATAAAACGAAGGCAGTGATGCGAATGTTGCTGTCATAGGATAAGGATACCTGACTGCCAGAAGAGATCTGATCATAGTTTTGAACAATTTATCCGTCCCCAATCATCACCAGTGCAGATGCAGTGTAATACCGGCGGATTGAAATTGACAGTGCTGCAGATGCTTATGTAAAGAATTCTTGAAACAGCTCAGAGCTCGCAGGAGTGAAACAAAAGCAAGGCAGGGAAACAGTCCGGATCCTCTTTCACTGCAGTTATAACGCATATTAAATGCAGCACATCCCTATCCTACATAAGGTGAGATTTCACAGTAAATGCCAATGTGTCTCAGTTTCTTTAACATAAAACTTCATAGTCAGCTTTCAATAGATCGAGTTAGGCTGTGACAAAAAGACAAAGCCTGAAAGGACAAAGAAAGCATCAGATCTGAAATATGACAAAGATTTTGGAATAATTTGGCTAAGTATTTATAATAACTATGGGCAATATGTTGAGTAATTTAATTTTTAAAAGTGTAAATAAAGCCAGTTATAATGGAATATATCTGTAATCTTAGCAGTTGGGAAGCTGAGGTGGGAGGAACACTCCAAGTTTAAGGCCAGCCAGGGATGCATAGCAAGTTCAAGGGAAGCTTGAACTACACAGTGAGACTCTTTCTCAACCACTGCCCCCTCAACACACACACACACAAACACACACACACACACACACACACACACACACACACACACACACACAAAACAGTTTTCAAAGGGGGAACTAAAACTAACCTCTCCTGGTATATGGATAAGATTATAGCAGACATTTCAGTAGAAAATCTGTAAGAAGAAAATAAATGCAATATGTAAAATGTTGAAGAAACAGAAATATTTAAATTTACCATAGGAAAGATATTTCAAAAGTGTACAAACTCAAGATTTCAGAACATGAGTTACTGTATAGTTGTCTTGCAAGAAATACTAGAAAAAGTTATTTAAAGAAATGAATAAATAATGCCAGACATCATTAACTTGCATCCACACAAAGTTGGAGTAGAATTAGAGATGGAATAATTGAAACAAAGTCTTCTTACTACTTCTTAAAATATGCCAAGTATTTATTTTGAGAATAATAGTAACAATATATAGGCTTACTTTAGGGTATGTATAAATAAAATGTATTATAGGCATATCTTCATGATGTGTGACAGAAGATTTGATGATAAGATAAATATTTTACTAGGAAACAATTAGAGAACAGAAAAATAATAAAGATAAATCATCGAAACCAAAAGAGTTTCTTTGATAAGGACAGTAAAATGGATAGAACTCTAGTTGTCTTACACAAATAAAAATGTAGAGAGTGAAAGACAGGAAGAATACAAAAATGAACAATATCAGAAATGAAAAATGTTACATTATTACTGATCCCAAAGATACTAAGATCATAACAAAGGGTTGTTTTCAATAAGTTTATGCCCCCAAAATTGAGAACTCACATAGAAAAAATGAATTAAAAAAATTACCAAAACTCATAAATTTAAATACATCATCTAGATAGGATTATGTGTACTAAGAAAGTAAAATCTCTTATTTATAACCATCCACATAAAAAGCAATAAAAATCCATGGTAATATATATTCTATGAAATTTTTAGAAGAAATTGTAATTCTTTTAATTTTTTATAGAAAGTAGAAACAGGAAATTTCTTCCTTCATTTCATAAGATTAACATTACCTTAACACCAAAACCAGAAAAATATAGAAAGGATGAGAAATGCTGCACAAGAACTCACTGGATCACAGATATGGAACTTTTCCAAAAATATTAAATCAATTCACTTAAGCAAGATATGTCAAATCATGTGTAAATAAATCTAAACAAGATGACAAAGTGTGATTTATTTATGTATACAAGGTCAGTTCAGCATTCCAATCCAATCAATCATATCTACCCCATCAGTAGGCTAAAGAAGAAAAATTATATGATCATATGAATTGCTGCGAAAAAGCACAAGATAAGATGTTGCACTCATTCATGTTAAAAAGCTTAGCAAAAGTAATATATAAAAAATTTCTTGGCATAAAAAATGCTTGCACAAAAATCATGCAGTTAGCATTATGTATAATGGTGAGAAATTGCTGCATTTTTATCCAAAATAATTAGTAACAAGAGTATGTCCTCTTTCAGTCCTCCTAATCGCTATCAGTGAGACAGAGAATGAATATACAGGTAAGAGAAAGAAAAAAATTAAATGGTCATTATTCAGAGATTTAGTGATTGTCTAATATAAATCACACCAATTATTTCATTGGGGAAAATACTAGTAATAAAGGAATAAGCATAGCCCTATCAGACGATGTAAATTTCAAAAATAATAGTAACATTTTTATTTAAGCAGAAATGCCACGTAAATGCAAAAATAATGTTGAAATTAAATAGATGTAGGTGATATTCCCTGACTCACTGACCCGTTTTGATGTGTTTATCATAAAAGTTTGTTCTTAAACACATGAAGCAGGCATACAAATGTTAATAAAATACTAGTCATGTAAAATGTATAGAAGAAAGTAATTTCAGGAATTCGGAGAACATTGTTCATGGAATCTGCATGAGAATGGTGTTGGTATGTTTGGGAAAGAATAATAAGGGTAATATGATGGGAGTGTGTAGCAGAGGGGAAAGTGATTTATTAAATTCGCTATAGCAATTACAATCTTAATTTTTTCCCAATGCCTTAGAATTTAATTTGAATCTGCTAGTGTTACCATATTGAACATCATTATTTACTTTTCCAGAATAATACTTTCTTTCAATACTTTCTTCTATAATATGTTATGAAATCCTCAAAAAATCATGACCAAAATACTTGACCCAGACAGCATAGAAACAAGACTGGGCCATATTTTGCAAGTATGCACACTCTCATATAGGAAAACATTTATTAAAAGTAAAGGGTTTTCCACTGAAGAGGATCGGCAATTGGTCAAGAGAATGACTAAGCAACTACTCACAGAACGAAGATAGCATTGATTATTTTTTATCTTCTGAAATGAGATAAATTCTTATAATTTCTGTTGCTCGAGGGCACAGGTTCCAATGTTTCTTCTTTGTGAAGGACTTGGATCACTCTGTGGTCATAGTCAATTTATCCTGAAGACTAGAATTTATGTTTAGGAGATGCCATCAGCCTGTGTGTAATAGCCTGAACTTGCGCATTTTGGTAGGACAGCAAGACTTCACAAGCTTCAGCGTTTGTGGCTTCTCAAGAAGTCTATATAGGCAAAGTTGAGTAAACTTTGACCAAAGTGTTGAAACGGAAAAGGAAACAGGAGAGATGCAACATGGAGAGATGCCATGCCTTATCTCCATTATAGTCAATCATTACACTTGTGCAAGTTCAAGTGAACGGTCAGTGTTTGCAGCAATAGTGGCTTTCAAGTCCTCAGGAGGCAACTTAAGCAAGTGTTATCATAACTTACACATCAGAGTGGTATGAAATTTGCTCTGAAACAGAGACATTTTCCACTGCTATGTAATGTCCAAAATCAATGTTTTTGAGTATGAGCAAATAAGAAGAAAAAGGTATATAGGTTTCTTTTTCTTCTTGGTAGCAATTTCTTGTATTCTGATTTTGACATGTTTAGTATGAAGGTCTCCTTCTGGGTGTGTGGAAATTTGCCATTTTACATATGATGTGGTGATGATTTACTGCATTAGAGGCTTCACGGTCTTCTGACCTACTATCCCAGCCTTCTGGTCTACAACTGTCATGGCTTATGTTGGTGGCTCCCAGGCTTCATTCGTTTGCATTATGCATTTGTGATTGGTGTATTGTCTAGAGCTTGGATTGATGGTGTCAGCACTACACTCACATAGGGGTGGAGCCAGCATACAATGTAATGGCAGGAAGAAGGTATGTCTCTCTCTCTTGACAGTTTCTGCCTTGCTGTTTGCAGCTGCCATGAACTGTGGCCCCGCCATGCCACTCTGCCTTGGCGCCAACTGAGTATGGACTGAAACCTCCAAAAGTTGTAAGAAATAAACCTTTCTTTTCCCAACTTTGGGCATTGGGTATTTTGTCTCCACAAAGAGTAAAAAGTAACTAACTCACACTCTGTAACTATTGAGTCTCTGTTCACTTATCTAATAATGCAATAAAGCATTTGGGGTGGTATATAAATTTAATTATTATACATATTATTATACATATATTAAATAGAATGTCAAGACACGGAATATAACTTTTACACATAAAATTATCCATAATGTTCTTTCTAGTGTAATCCCATTTCTCTTACTTCATCACTTATAACTAAGGACTTTTCTGCTTGTTTTTCCTTTTGTTGAGTCTAAATCTGATGGCTCAGAATCAGCTCAGCGTGTTTAGAGTTGATTTTTTGGAACAGTTTCTGTTAAGCTATTTCATAAAACAATTTAGAGAGTATATAATCATTTTTCATCAGATTTAATCTCTTCGCATGTTAAAGCTGAGTGTCAGAAATCTTTAATGAGTCACACAGAAAGGTTGCATTCTGGTGCAGTAACTGCCTCTCTACTTCAGCAATTTAAATTATAGTTAAACATTGAGCAAAAGAATTCAAGAGTCAGCACTGATCAGAATTCCCTCACAAAAAAGTAATCTTCAGTCAGTTACTCAGAATTATAAGTACAAAATATGCACTATGTCATTTTCTGACCTTCAGAAAATATATATTAATAAATTTTAAAGTGATTTGGGATATTTATTTAAGGAATATAAGATTTTTAAGTATCATGCTTCATATGGTCCAAAATATATTATCTGAAGCCAGATATGATTATAGTAAATTCAAACTTTAGTAATGGCTAAAGAAAGTATTTACAGCGATTAGCACATATTAAACTTAAAATATGTGCTAGACAGCACATTGGCTGAGGTAGTATAGGCATACACACATAGATACACTTATCTGTATATATTTTATTTTTCCTTATTCTCAAACCAGTTTTATATAGGAAAGTTGGAATAAAACATACTATGCTATTTGTTCAATGTGAAACAATAAAAGAATGAACTTAATGAAAGATTTGGCAATTTCTTTCGCCATTAATTTCCAATTTAAGTGCACTATGGTCTGATAATATGTATGGGATGATTTGAATCGTTTTACATTTACGCATGAATATTTTATGGGCTAATGTATGGTCTATTTTGGAGAATGTCCCATGTGCAGCTGAGAAGAATGTGTATTCTGATGTGGTTAGGTGGAACACTCTGGAAACACCTACTAAGTCCATGATATTGTGACTTGAGCAACTACTTCTAAAATAACAATATGTAATTTATCAACTAGTGATTTCTTACTTTTGTTTTGAAAATCTGTATTATCTCTACCTTTTTTTTTTGCTTTTTTTTCTATAAATGAAAAAAAATATTTGGCATCTTGAGATCTCAAGAGGTTTATAAATACTGTAAGTTTTTTTCACAAAATTTTCATGTGACTATCAAGAAATATTTCAGTTTTAATGAAAAAAACATGAAAATGGCCTGATTGGTTTTGTTTTATAGAATTAGTCCCTAAATAAAGTCAAAAAAATTGAAAAGAAAACATTCTTATCTGGTTATAATCCAGAAAATGCCAAATTGTGGTGGCTTTCCACGTTTTCCCTAGGTAATTATATTGGCATAGGTGCATTTTGCAGTGACCTTCCTGTCACTAGGAGCCTCTTTTGATGAAGGGAGGAACTATACAGGGTGAAATCTTGTGTTTCTTTAAGTAGCTAAGCTTTTGGGTAATATAACTCTAAATCTCATATAATACAAAAATTATATAGAAGATAGACATTCCCAACCACAATAAGGCCCTCAATTAAAAAAGCAGAAACAAAAACACAAAGATTGAAGCCTAAAAGAGTAGTTTTGACTCATGCAAACAAATAAAGGGGCTGGGGATTTAGCTCAGCGGCATAAGTGCCTGCCTTGCAAACAGGCAGTCGTGAGTTCGATCCCTGGTACCGGTAAAAAGGAAAAAGACCAAAAAAAAAAAAAAAAAAGTCGAAATTTCTAAAAGTTCCCTTAAAATTAGGATTTTGAAAGTGAGTAATTCATAAAGAATTGTTGTTAATTAGTTAACATTTAGTTTTTCTCATGTTTTGGTGCTTAAAGGTTCTCTAACTTTGTACCTGAATTCTTCGATTGAATTTTTCCCAAGTGTAGTCAATTATTTTAGGTAAATGTTATCTTCTAAAACACAATGGCCAAAATTCTTAAATGACCACTGTAAGATGTAAGAATATTTTATGGAGATTTTCTCTAAAAAATAAGGATGGTGGCAGTAAGAAATAGCTTTACTTTTTTCCTACATGTTACCTTTATGCTTTTATGACATTCCTCTGATCACCGCTGAAATATTTCTCAGAAAAATTCCATACTAATCTGTTTAATTAAGCATATTATCATGTTCTTAATGATTCATTAAGAATTGTATTCACATCAGTATTTTAAAATCTAGTTAAGACTAACAAAATTAAATTTCATATCCAATCCATAACTTTGTTCTTCCTCCATCTCAGACTTGGGAGATCTACAATGGAGAAAGAAAAACAGAAATGTTTCTTTGTTACACTTTTTTGTTATTCTAGTTTTAAGTCTTTCAAATTTTGGAGATTGGGATTGAACACATCAATTTGAGGAAAAGGACTAGCCTTGTTTCTGATTGTAACAAGTTTTCATGTGCAGTGTGATATTTATCCTAATGTTGTGCCTCTCCGTACACATTCAATTTCCCTGTAAGGCCTGAATGAGCTGTCCACAGCACTAGGCCTTGTTGTAAAGAGATGCTGTCATTTGTCACCTAAATTCTTTCAGCATGGTCCCCACATGTAGTATACCAAAGCTTGAACTGCTATGGGACAGAGATAGATGATTTGAAATAAGATGAGACAAGATGAGATGAGACGAGACAAGCTGACCTTATATTTCTAGATAGAGAGAAACAAATACTTATCTTTAATGTATCTCCCAGGAAAAACATCTGCTAGGCTCTTCTGAAACATTTGTCACAAATTCCTGCTTGGTTGATGTTTGAATTCTGTCAACAAAGTTATCCTAGCTGCAGTTGGTAGCTCAGGCGGGCCTCAGCTACAGAGTGATGCACCAAATATCACTTTACTCCAAGTTCTGCTGGAGCACTCACATTTGTGTGCTGTGTAGCATCTATTATTGCCTTCCAGAACACTACCCATGAGACTGATGCCTGCTAACTATGCTAATTATGCTACCCTTTCATACTGTGTTCTATATACTGGAAGAGGCATATTTAAAGATTATCTTGACCAGGTTTGGAGTATGTAGGTGTGATTATTGAGTTAATTCTAGTAAGTTCCAGCAACCTAGTGCTTTTTACCTTTAACTGTTAGCTTTAGCTATAATTTTGAGACAATGAGAAGGGTCTATTTTACATATTATTAGACTGAAAATTCGTAATTATAATAAAAATGAGGAAACTAAACAGACTAACTTGAATCCCAAGTTTCAAATACTTATACTATTTTAGATCTATTCTGTTCTAAACAAACCAAAAGATATTTCCAGTTAAATGTTTGTTGAGCAATAGTTACTGTGAACATCCTATAGTTTCTTTTCAAAATCCTGACAAAACAGTAAAATTTAAGATAGAGTTCCTCAGTTTATGATTCTTTTATTTTGGAGGAGAAGCACATAGCACAATTAACAAGAATAGATTTATTTTAAATTGCATGAAGAGGTAGAAAGGAAATACAAGAATAATTTGACGGACTAGCTATGATTTCCGTATATAGTACCCTGAGAGGGCCTCTGTGAACAGATGTACTCAACTGTGAAGTAATAGCCGTGTTTTCTGAGGAAAAGCAACCAGGCAGAGCACAAGTGTAAGCGTGCGGCCCGTAAAGCAGCAGCGGGCTTAGTATCTCTTGGAAACAGACAGAAAGATGGAGCATAAGCCTGGAGCTCCAGGGACAAGCGAAAAGAGGATCTGAAGTGGTGTCAGTGAGCTGGCTGAGAAGTGAATGCTGTAGATCACATAGATCTTTACAGGCTGCTATTCAAATGTTTCCAATGAGTTGAAACAGGAAAAATGATAGTTTTAAGTAGAAAACAGCTTTTCTTCACGAATAATAGTGATTTTCAACTTACCAAATACAAAAGCCACTATTCAGTTTACATCATAATTGACTCAGCATCATTTGAATGCGCTGATCATCTTTTCCTTCTTAATAAGTATCTTTTGCATATTTGTCAGAAAACAGTTAACTTTATCCAATAGTTTATATACTACACCTCTTTCCTTTTCTGTCTGCACTCAGACCCTGGTTGACATTCAGTCATAGAATTCCTAAATTTTTAATTTTTGATTTCAGTTTGCACATGTTAGAAAAACAAAGGTACCATTAACTAGGTGACTTAAACAATACTAATTTATTTCTACAGTTCAAGAGATTGAGAATTCCAAGATTAAGGTCCAACTCCTGGTGAAAAACTGTGTCTTGGCTTATGGAGATCAGTTTTCTTGCTATGTGATCACCTGGTCTTTCCTCAAGGCAAACATATATGGAGATCCTCTCAGTCTGTCTTTGTCTCTGTCTCTCTGTCTCTGTCTCAGTTTCCTGGTCTGTCTCTGTCTCCCTGTGTCTCTGTTTTATCATAACCTCTCAATCCCTTGTATTGTTTCCTCCAGAATACTTCCATAATTTGATCATTTCTTGTTGTCCTGATCATTAACACCCTGGGCCCTAGAGGCACTACAGACCCAACTATAGTTGTTGCTATGGCCCCGTAAATGGTCTTCTGTCTCTGCCTCTGTTTTAGCCTGGGCTAAGAATGTCCCTACACTTCTTTTCCCTAATATAGTCCTTATTTTCTTAAATCCTTACTCTGAAATCATCTATATGTAGCTCTTCCTGGACCACTTAACTAAAATTTAAGTTCCCCGAATTTTACATTTTCTTTGCATTATCTATCTTTCATGTATTCTTTTTCTATATCTGCATACAAAATAATTGTTGAAATTATGTATAAGCATATTATACATAACATATATAAAGTTAAGAAATAGCACATATACATTTGCCTATCACATATGGTGAATATAATATATTTAAATTAGTGATTGTATTTCTCATCCCCTAAAATTAATTTACATGATTTTGCAATTATTGCATCCTTAGTACATGCACTAATACTACTCAGAGGAAGTATCAATAAATATTTTCTGATTAAAATAGCTGATTAAATTTACTTATTTTTATTCTTGTAAGAAAATGGATTTTAAGGTACATGGTTGTTATCATTTGGATATTTTTTACAGTATCCCAAGAAAAAGAAAATGGTAGCTTAGTCTGTGACATTATTCATGGAAAGATAAGTGGAATTTCTGAATTGATTAAAGAGCCTAGAGGTAGATAGAGTATAAAACCTGAGTCTGGGGGCTGAGGATTTAGCTCAGCGACATAAACGCCTGCCTTGAAAGCAGGTGGTCGTGAGTTCCATCCCCAGTACCCATAAAAAGTAAAATGACAAAAAAAAAAAATAAAATAAAATAAAATCTGAGTCTTTTGGCTAGAAAGAAACCAAACTGTGTGGACGTTTATAGGCAATTGATTAAAGGAAGTAAAGAAGTACTTCTCAGTTTTTACTCTAACAACTTAGTTGTTAGAGAAGACAATTTAAAAATTCTTTTTCAAAAGTCAGGAAAGGAGAAATGCTAGGAACTACACTAGAATTACCTGTCAATATAGAGCAATTGAAGTTCCAGAGAATTGTTGTTTCCTCCAAGTGATAAAGTACCCATTTATAGGTGCAAACCAAACATATGCATCATAACCTGGAATGATTTTTTTCACTACTATTGCTTTCTTTTTTCTTTCTTTTCTTTGCTTACTTGAGAAAATGATTTATTTGTGACAAATTTAGATATTTGTTTTATATATATATATATATATATATATATATATATGCTCTATTTCATGACTAATCAAAAACCTCACTTGGAAAATAGAATTAATAGACTGCAAAGGCTGAAAACCCTTTGCCAACGTGTAGGATTGTAAAGATGACACTTTGGAAATTAGCAGATGTGCTTATCCAGCAACATTTCTTTCTTTCTTTTTTTTTTTCAATTTTTTTGTGTCTTTTTCCTTTTCATCAGTACCAGGGATCGAACTCAAGACCACACACTTGCAAGGTAGGCGCTTATGCTGATGAGCTAAATCCCCAGACCCTATCCAGCAACATTTCTGCAGGAAAAAAATAATCATTAATCCTGTTGTATTTAAGTATATCAAAGAATGATGCTCAGAGCCCTGTCAACTTCTCTTCATTATTGCGATTAAATTTTGTTGCTATATTCTTTATATGGAGTTTCATTTAACTGCACATACTTATTGAAAGCTCTCTTTTTCTGCATTTAATGATTTTGTCTTCATCAAGAAGAAATTACTGTCACTTTTTGGAGAGACGTGAAACTTGAAAATGGAAGACTGGATGATGAAACACAATCGATCATTAATTCAGCGGGTATTGATATCTAGGACATTTGGAATCAGAGAAGGGAGAGAAAGAAGGCATGGAACTTAGTTTTCATGAGTCATCATAAGAACAAATAGGAAAGAGGCTCTCGTTCCAGTAATGTTGTGGAAGGTGGTGCATGAAAATATTTCAAGTGACCTGATCTACCTATCGGGCTATTCACCGCTCACATTCTTCATTCAGTTAGTTAAATTATTTTATCATATTTTTTCTCATATGTCTTAGTCTGAATAACAAGTCTATCTCATAAGTTTGTTCAATGGCTTGTCTTAGGTAGCATGTTAGACAGTGTTTATGCATTATTTATGTAGTATCTTTCCTCCTAGTAGATGAGTTCAGAAAAATAAAAACGTCTATTTTATTAAAAATTAGCTGTACTTAAGGGGCTGGGGATTTAGCTCAGCAGCATAAGCACCTGCCTTGCAAGCAGGCAGTCAAGAATTGGATCCCTGGTACCCATAGAAAGGAAAAAGACAAAAAAAATTAGCTGTACTTAAATATCAAGGAAAAATGAGTTTCATCCACATGTTTCTGAACTTACTCGTTTTTTCTTGTATCAGCAATATTTATTCTGGTCTGACTTTTTCCTCTAGAGATTACTGTGTTCTAGGACACATTTCATGTTCTCAAGAAAACACAAGAACCTATTTGACCATGTTCAAGTCATTAAGTGACAGAGCAAAGAAGTGGTTGGTAGAATATTCCAGATGAATTGCTAGTCAGGTGATCAGCAAGTTTCTATAGCTGTATTTTAAAAAATTCTCTGTGTAGCACAGAGAAAACTGACAATCAAAAATCAATATAAAAGTATCATGTTTTATGAAGAGACTATATTGAAATGCCAGAACTTCTAAATGAAGAGACAAACTGTCAAATGACCTGTTTCTAGTCCTTTTGCTTTTCTCATGGAAGATTTTGTTTAATTTTTAGCAAATTTATTTATTTAGATAGCAAAGCAGAGCAGAAGGATACATGGAAATATGTCTGTCCTGCATTTTCCCCTGAATATCACCCTATCAAAACCAGAAAATTATAAAGCTATTTTAATTTTTATTCTTTCCTATCCAGTTGTAGTAAATTTATGTTATTTTACTGTGGAGAATCAACAAGTAATTTAAAGCTTGCTAATGTCTGGATTTTTTTTTCAACAAATGTTTTCTTGAGCCCTCTCATCAGTCTGCCATGGAGTACTAAACTTTGTGAGTATGATCACAAAAAGAAATCTGTAACATTTGGCCATTTGACTATTGAAGCAGAAATATACAGATAATATAAATTATTATTAAGGTTTATTATCCTGATAGCATATTTTATATACATTTCTCAATTATATAACCCCAATATTAAATAATATACATACTATTCATAATAAAATTCCAAAATTATATATGATAACTGACTTTGGTAATTTAGATACATTATTCAATTCCACACGAGGAATAACTAGAAATTTTGAAATTTGTACTTTTCTTGAATATTTGTGTTCAATTTCATATTCTTTCCACTAGGCTAAGCTCTATCTCGTTAGTACCATATCATTGTTATCTTAAATTCATTGCAAATGTATTGTCTACATTAAAGTATGCTGAAGAAAATAAAGTTGTCCAGTTTTACTCACAAAGCTTGGATATTCAAAACATCCACAAGCACACATGTCATAAAACAGTATGCAGCATATATAAATAACAAAGAAAATTGTAGGTAATGAAATAGACACTTTCAGATTAGAACAGTTTTACATAAGCCAAGTTTTACCTAAAAATATGAAATATGGGCAAGATGTCAATAAAATAGAAGATAGAAATATGTTTATATGCACAAGTTCAGATTTGGGAAAACTCTTAACATCTTTAGGTGATAATTAAATGGGTGAATATCTATTTTTAATGTGAAAGAGTTGTGGAAGATGAGTCCTGAAAAATAAATGTTGAAAATAATTTCAGGCAAAAACTTTAAATAGAGAGTTTTCAAATTTAAAATAAGAAATCAATGAATAAACTATGAAATCATGGTAAATAGTTATTAAGCTGAAATATAAATTCATACACAATATCTCAAAATATTGAGTGTGCAAGGATCTTTGGAATAACACTAAACAATTTAAATTAGAACACATGAAAGTAACCTGTTATAATCTGTAGTATAACAAATTACAAAGTAGTTAGGCTAATAATAATAAACTGAGACTTACCAATAAAAATACTTAGTGAAACCAAAATTAAATATAAAGAAGAGAAAGGAAACAGGTAAATCTAAACATGCAACAAATGGTAATGTCCATTAAATCCAAATGTATCAGATACTGTTTTATATTCAAATAAACTAAATATAATTAAAGAAGAGAAACTGTAAAACTAAGTTTGAAAATACAAACTATATCCATCATGCTTTGGGGGAGTATATTTTCATTATTAAAATTGATGAATGGGGGGTGGGGATTTAGCTCAGCGGCATTAGCACCTGCCTTGCAAGCAGGTGGTCGGGAGTTCGACCCCTGGTACCGTTAAAACTGAAAAGACAAAAAATAAATAAATAAATGAATAAATAAATAAATAAATAAAAATAAAATTGATGAATGTCTGTTATGTGATGGAGAACAGCTTCTAGTAATTTATTCAAGAATATGTTTTCAAACATGTTAAAATTACACACACCAGAAAATCCTACAAAAATTACTTCTTAAACTTGCAATGTAATATTGTGTACTTGTAACTTTATGCAACACAGTTTAAGTACAATAAAGTATATTAATTTTAACTATACAGAACACATCAGTTAAATGCATGTAAGTGTCTTTTCATTACTATAATCAATACAGAGAATCCACACATCTCTGCTACCGTTGTATGTGTTCATTTGTTAAAGTACTATCTATACTCTTTTATTACAGATTCGATTTCTCTTTTATATTATTTAATATGAAAATAATTATATTATGCACTTTTTTCTGTTAATCATCTTTTGCTTACTGTAATATTTGTTTTTTTCATTGCTGAGTAGTCTTCCACTGCTTATGTATATCACAATTTTGTGTTCATCTACATTTTAATGTATATTAAAATTGTCCTAGTATAGAATTATTATGAATAAAATTGTCATACTCATATATTGGTTTCAATGTGGCCATGTGCTTTCATTTGTCCTGTATTACACCTGTAAGTACAAATTTGAATTCGAACAGTCAATGTAGAATGTGTAAAGTGTTTCTCAAAGTGTTTATAACATTTTACATGCCAATTAAGAATATGAGTATTTCATGTGTTCCTTATATTTCATAAAATTTGGCATTACACATTTTAAATATAGCTTTTTCAGTGATGTGTTGTTTTATCAAATTTTGTTTAAATTTGAATTTTTGATGACTAACAGTATGAAAAATATTTATATATTTTCTTGGCCATTCATATATCTTTTATGACATATTGGTTTAGATATATGCTTATTTTTTAATAACCGTTAACCTATTAAGTTACAAAAATTCCTTATATAATTTGGATTTCTTTGTCAGGCATATATATTGTCAATATTTTTCCCCAGTAATGGTTTTGTTTATATCTATCAGTGTATTACATGTTTTTTTAGTGTTTTATTGTGTTTGTTTGTTTTTGGTATTGGTGTTTGAACTCGCAACATTGCATTTCATTTTTGAAGGTATAATTTTGATTTTCCTGGTTTTATTTATAATACTTGTGGCTATTTTTTCATGAATTTCTATTCATTTTCACATTTCACAATTCAGCTTTAGAACTGACACTTTTTAGTTTTCTAATTTATTACGAGAGAAATTTAGATCATTTGTATAAAAATAGTTCTTTCTTCACTTACTTCTTTAAAACTAGACATCTTCCCAAAGCAATACTTGCTTGCATTCCAAAGTGCTTGACCCATTATCCGCATTGCGGTAAAAGGCTGGCCTGAGCAGGGTCTCAGTGACAGAGTGTGTTCTTAGCCTGTGCAAAAGCTATGAATCAATCTCTAGCTACAAAACAAAACCAAAAAATCTTCCTAATTTGCTTTGCAATTTTTTTCTTGTCAGATTCTTTAACAGAAAAAAATGACTAAAATTGAAATATTGAAGGAATATTCTAGTTCATATTTATTGTGTGCATAATTGAGAAATGTTTATAGTATGATGTCATCAAATATAGTATTCTATAAACAAATCCAATTCTTCTTAATATTTAGATAGTCTGTATTTTCAGCCTCATTACATTTTTTTCAATATTTTTTAAAAGAATATAGTAAAAGCACCATCATTCTGAAAAAGAAAATACAGCCTTGTGGAGGAATTCCAAATAATTTATATAAAGACTGCCACCCAAGAGATAGAGAGTAACTCCTTGTTTCTGGCATAATCTATAAATAATGATGTGCTACCAAAGAGTATATTATGAAGAAAAAGCAAAAAGATAAATCATACAGTGGGAAAATCTGAAAAAATACTGCCTTATCCTGGTGTACAGAGGCTCCTTCAAAATTATAAAGATCACTTTGCTAGAACATGCTCATAAAAGGATTCACTGACATGGCAAGTACTGTTGTGTTCTTTTCCTTAAAACCTTTAACACTAGTCTAATAAAAAATAATATACTTTAACAATTGACGCTTTACAGAATGTTCTTAAAGTGTGCCCTTTAAAACTGCCAAAGTTATGGGAAATCAGGAACTCTGACAATCATTTCCAACTCTCACAAGGCATGATAAGTATTTATTGTATGTTAAATTAGATAAGATCTTAGATAGTAAAAAAAGACTTTAGTAAGCATAAGTAAAAAAACAAACATTAGTTAACAATACATTAATGATAATCTGTAGGGAGTGGCTCAGAATGACTGCTACTGCCCTGCCCCTCCCACCTGAGGACATTTTGTGTGTCAGCCTACATTTCCTATGATCCTCCCCTTGCCTACTGTGCGCATGATGTGAGCAACTTCCCGCTTCAGCCTACATCTCCCATAATCCTCTCCTGCTTACGTCATATATCCGGATGTGATGATGACCTATCAGATAACACTCCATGCCCTTTTCCTGCCCCATTGGCCTGCCTCCACCCTATATAAATTGTAGCCATTTTAAGAATAAACGAGACTTGAATGGAATCCCACCTTGTCTCCGTCTGTCTTTTCTCTTGCTCAGCCCTCCATCTCCATCCCCTCTCCAGTTGAGGCCCACAGACCAATCCGTGGGATGGATCAATAATCCATTAATTGTAGTAAAATATATGATTTTTAATAGAAGATGTTTATAATGGAGTCAGATGTGCTGTTGCACACTGGAGATTCCAGCTATTTGAAAGGTTGAGGGGGAAGTAACTCAATTTGGAGCCACTCTAGCCAATTTTGTGAGACCCTGTCTCAAAAAAATATTTTTTACAAAGCATTAGGCATTTATCTAAGTGTGAAACTCTTAAGTTCAGTACACAGTAACACACAGTACACAGACACACACACACACACACACACAAAGAATTTTATAAGAAAAACAGCTTTTATAATCACTTTAGATTTAGAAAACCATATCAAACCAAAACAACAGATCAATAACAGAAAAACCAAAGCCTATTCAATAGTATGGCTCTTACCTAGCATGAAAAAATTCAAGATTTGATCTTAAGAACTAAAATGATAACAAACAAGATGGAGATTGAGACAGACACTGCAGAGGCAGAGAAAAAATAAAGACAAAGAGAAAGAAAGAGAGAAGGAGAGACACAGAGAGAGAGAGACTTTACTTTATTCAAAATTGAACATTTGTTATAACAGTTGTTAAAAAACAATAGAAGCAGCCAATAAACCTGCGAATTTGGTCAGATGTTGCACGGACGCCAGAGACAGAACTGGGTATAACAGTCCTTCTTAAACTTTAGACAGAAAAAGAAGGCATAATATGAATCATGTACTTTGTGACTAAATTAAATATGTGAATCATATCTCCTTAATATTATCCATTACTTTCCTTCATGTTATATTTTTGTCTTTATTAAACTTAGTTTCTTTTCTTTTCCTTGAGCTTGCACAAGGCTATCTTGACAATATATATGTCTCATTTATTTTAGAATCTTCAGAGGCTAGTAAAATAAAAGTAAGCATGAATTGTTAATTGAAAAATAATTAATATTAGAAATCATGGAGTGAATGTTTATACAAAATACAGGAATATTTCAAAAGTTGAGGCTATTCACAAATATAAGAGCTTCTTTGCAAAATATAGAATCCTCTTCTTCATATTTTTAAGTTATTTTTAAGTTGTATTTCAGTCCATTTTATAGGACTTCTTCTAATTTAAAGTTTTTTTAGTTCTTTGGAAAAAATACATTAATGGAAGTCTAACAAAATTTTTAAAAATATGCAATGAAAAGAAAATTATATGGCTAAGCTAAAATCAACTTGAGAATCTCATTGGGTAAGCATCTGTGAAACAAGAAATTTCTCCACAGTGACAACTGTTGCAAAGAAAAGATAAAAGTGATAAGAAAAGATAAAAGTGAGTAATCATGGAAAAGTTCTAGAGAATAGCCAATTCAATCACATAACCCACTGGTTATTTTTAACACATGGTGTGAAGGTGAACCCAACTTTGCTGAAAGAGAAGTAGAAATCTAAATATATTTCAGCACAATTTCTGGGGAGAATTATCTTTAGTATATAAGTACAACAACTGAAGCCAATAGATATTAAATTTCACATTGCAAAATTGCCATTTTTCTGTCAGAGCAAAATATAATGAAACAGATAATGTCTACAGTAAAGACCTGGAGGCCATGAATCCTGCAACTACACACAGTGCTTTGTTCAATGTAATACTAATTTTATGTACATTGTATACAATTCTCTTTCACTAAATTCACTAAATTCTAAGACATGAAATAATTACATCTAATCATTCATATCTCCCATTTGTGGTAAGCAGTCACCTTTTAAAGAGTGTTACTTTTTTTAAACTTTCATGTTGTACACACAGTCTTTAACCTTCATATGGGTTCTCATAGCAGTTCTAAAAGTTAGATTTGATTAATATTTTATCAGAAAAGAAACAGGTTCTAAAAGACAGCTTCCCTAAGAAAATCATCTACAAGGCTTCAGCAAGAATAATGAATAAATTAAAAAGGTCATGTGAGAAAGTGTGTGGAAGCTGGAAAAAAAAATAAAAGTTCTTAATACCAGAGGAAGTTTTTACAAAACTTCTATGGGAAATTGCTACCTTTGAGGCCAATTGTGTTTTTCATTTTTCCTAAACGTGCCCACATTCCTTCTATTCAGTTTCCTGAAGTGGCAAAGATGCCTGTAAATAAGGTGTCAGATTTAGTAAGGCATTCACTAGCTTTCCTTATCTGTTAGTATCCCTGTCTGCTGGTAAAAATCAATAATTTATAAATCAATAAAATATATGGCTAATGTGACTTTTAAATGACTTTTGAGGGAAAGTTTAAGGGAAGAGGTTTGAATATATATTATGAATGGTGATAGCAATGGTAAACTACATTCTTTATAGATTCCTATTGGAAAACATTCATTTGGGTGTGTAAATCATTATTTATTTGTTAAAAGTTACATTTTTCCATATCCACAATTTACATTTTTCCATGCTGTGAATTTATGTAAAATGTGGAACAAAGTTTTAAAAATGTCACTCTGATATTACTGTGATTGACTCTGCTACATCTGTGAAACTGTATTAACTTTCTGCCTTTAATCTCATGCCCTTCTAATTCATCCTCCACACTGTCTGTGAGCAATCTTGTAAAATGTAAATTGGGTGATTTCACTCTTTCTCTGCAAGTTATTCTGTGTTTCTCCACTGCCTTGAAGATAAATCTAAATTACTTCACATGTCATACCCGGTGCTCTAGAGCTGCTGCCTGCCAGCTGATGACCTTCTCTCCATCTTCAGTGCATAAACTTTACTGCAGGAATTTTATACTATTAATTGTTGATAGAATGTGCCGTGCCCTCTCTAGCTCTTCCTTCCTCCTTCTCTGTCTGGATTGTTCTGTCTCTGCATCCCTGTAACTATTTCCGCAGTGCTTCCTTTTCCCACATCCTTCCCCCTGGAAGATTAGGAGTATTTGCTGTTGTGATCGTTCACCATATGGACCTTAGAGTTCATGATTGCCTTTGTGTGCTTTTACTCAGACAACTTAGCCACATTGCTTGTTATATCTTTACATAATTATTGTTTAATCTTTTTGTTGTTGTTGTTTCTATATTTTTTATTTTCTGAAGAATGACAAGGCTAAATCCCATTATACCTCAGTTGCGTTAAAATGTTTTCAAACTTTTCTGTTAGTGTGTTGATCTCCTGACCAACACTTCCACCTTGATGTGATGTCCTGTTGATTCAGACCCAGCCTTTCAAAGGGCCTCACTGAACAAAAACATTGGATTAACTAATTTGTGGCACCATAGCTACATATCCTTAAACAACAGAAATCCAATTACTCACAGTTTTGTAGGATAAAGTTCCTGACAAAGCTGTGAGCATGTTTAGTTTCTCCCAGGGTCTCTCTTGTAGCAGGCGGCCTTTCTCTGTGTGTTCACAGCCATGATGCTTCTTTCTTTCGGTAAAATAAAAGTTATTTTTCTATGTGTGTTTAGATATATCTACAGATGCATATATGAAAATAGATGATATCGACATAAATCTGAAAGCACCTGAAACCAACAAATCTCCAGTAGCAAAAACAGAGCTAAAACTAAAATCTTGTCATCTAAAAATTGTTCTTGATTAAAAAGAGCTGCAGATTCTTACATTTCTAAGTGACTAGCAAAAATTAAATAGAAAAAAAGAATAACATCAAATATACTTATTGAAAGGGTTTTGGCTCAGGCCAGATACTGTAGCCAGTAGAGCCAAGGAGCTCCTATCTCCCCCTGCCTTAGGAATCTACCTCTGGTGCCAAATAAAGACCAGTGGGCTACCTGTGCTCCCTAATGCCACCCTTAGGTTCCACCCCAAGCCGAGGCTACTTATGTGCCTCACTACATGTGTTCCACAGAGAGACCACCGACCCCGGGGTGGAGATGCCACAACCCAGGGAAATCTGGGTGTCTCTCCTGCATTCTCAAAATAAAGGTCATTTATATTTCATACTTCTTATCTTTTCAGCCACTGCCGGTCCTCCCCCCACAGTTCTATCACTTATTTCCAGATTTTTAACATTTATTGCAAAGAAATGTAAACAAAAATATAAAGTTAGACATTTAGACCAATTGTAGTAATGAGTTCCAAAATAAAGACAGATATTGTTGACTAATTTATTTTTTTTGCAAAAATGCCAAAAGCATTCAATAGGTAAAAAATTATTCTAATCCAAATGATGTTAGAAAGTGCATGCAAAGTAATAAAATTGTACTTTTAAACCATGATAAAAATTTACTCAAAATATACTCCTATTTCACACAACGCAAAATGTGACAGCAAAAATGAGAGCAACAAAAGAAAAACTTCAGATTTACCAAATTTAGCTACTTTGTGCAAAAAATTATGTGACCAAGAATATAAACAGATAACCTATAAAATGGAGGAAAACGTGATTTTCGAAGTCTGTGGACAATATGTACAATTTAACGAGAACTTTTAAAAGTTGTGTACGAGACAAGAGTTACATAGATCTTTCTCCAGCAAAGGTATAGAAAGGGCTAATATGTACATGGAAAGATTTTCAGTGTTAGTCACTGGAGAACTGCAAAGCAAAATATATGAGATGACCCTGCAAACTTACTAGGATGCCTAAAAGTGAGTAACAACAAAAAAGAATATGGAGAATTTGAAAACAGTGCATTGATGGAGTCTGTAGCAGTTGTGGTAAACAGTTCGACAATTTGTTTTGCTTTATATGTAGAATGTCTGCCAGGGCTAGGGATTTAGCTCAGCGGCATAAGCGCCCACCTTGCAAGTGTGTGGTGGTGAGTTCAATCCCCAGTACCAATAAAAACGAAAAAGACAAAAAAAAAAAAAAAAAAAAAAAAAAAAAGTGCATAGAATGTCTGCCAATGGCTCATGCATAGAAACGGGTCTTTTAGAGGAGACTGGGTGTATGCTATGCCTATCAGAGATGAATGCATTGTTAGGAGGTGAAGTTATATAGGAAGAGGTGGGCACTGAGGACCCCACCTGGAAGAGTGTATCTCTGTCCCGAGTTTCTCACGTCTTTTTCTGATTCCAGGATGCTACGAAAAGAATAATCTTATGCCTGGCTCCTTAATTGTGTTAATTTTGATTTGCAGTCAGCTAACCGTGGACTGAACACATGATCCCAAATAAGCCTGTTTTCCTTTAAATTACAGTAGATGAGTATTTTTCCCAGCATTAAAAAAATGACTAACACATAGTTCCTAAAACTAAATCTAAAAAGAAACAGAATTATCATATTATTCAGAAGTTTAACTCTTAGGTATAGAAAGTGAGATTGAAAACAAAGACACTTTCCCATTAATCTCCACAGAAACAATGCTTTCACTTCAGATTTATTTCACCATTTTGCTAATTTCTGAAGCAGTTGTGGAACTTCTCCCTCCTAAGTACCTTTAGCTGCCCTTGTGTGCATGTGGATGTCTTGTCGACTCAAAACATTTATGTTTATAATCATTTTGATTTGGGGAAAGAGCCAGAAGTGATGCAGTGACAGATCCAGTAAGGTGGAGAAGGACACATGATTACGTTTTAATGAGCCTGCTTTTCCCATTGCATGCAAAAGCCTAAGCCTCCACCGTACATTTTTATCATACCTCAAAAAGACACTCATGAAGGAAGATATTCAGAATTGCTTCAGAAAACAGCATAAGCAATGGAGTAAGTGTATTCAAAGCAAGGGAGAATGTTTTGAGGGGAATTAATGGCAATGTGTCTTTCACTGTAATACATTTGTAAAATGTAAACATTGAGTGTATTTGTTCAGCATACTTCATACACCCAAAACATAGAAATCACAATAGGTACTTTTACATTAACATTTCTAGCAATATTATTCACGAGAGTGAAAAGGGAGGAACACCATAAATGCCCTTGCGAGGTGGAAGATCGAATTATTAAAATATATTCAATGGAATATTATTCAGATCTCTCCTAGGCATTTTCATGATGCAATTTGCACACTGATGAAAACATTGTGAAACAATTTCACTTTTGTGCTATTCAGCAGAATGTAGCAAAGGACTTAACCATCATTTCTGTGACATGCAAGCCACAGATGCATAGCCAGTGTGAAGTCAAAAACAAACCAATAAGTGACAGAGACTGGAATGTGTGACACTAGATTGGTCCTTCAGCTCTAAAGCAATTGTGTGTGAGCTGGAAGGAGGGCAGTCTCAAACAATAGGAAGGGCATAAAATATGCCTATTTTATTTTTGAGTCTTTCCTATGTTTCAAATTGTTACAAAATAAAAATTAAAAGAAAAACAAAGAAGCTACAATGTCAGTTAACACATGAAAATGACTTTGTGGTTCAAAAAGAAAGTGTTACTTCTGCAGTTTAGTAATCATATCTGAAAACATGCTTTGTCAATGAAAAAATCATTTTAGCCATACTTATACATCTACTTCAATAGGTGTTATTTTAAAATAATGCATATTCAGTACTCTGTGATTCCCAGGCTTATATTAATTTCTCAATAAATGTCAACTGCAATTACATGAAAATGAAGGGAAATCAGGACAGTGTCTCAATTTCTTTCACAGCTTATTTTTAAAATTGAAATTTAGGTCACACAGGTAAGAAAATTAGATTATTTTTAATTATTTTATTAAAGATAGCATATTTATAGTGTTGTCAGCCAAACTGAGTACTTTATTATATTCTATTTCTTTTTTGCCTTTAAAGTGTCACATATTTTACTGAAGAAATAGTTCAGCATATTTGAATTTTTTAAAGAATAAGAAAAGATTAAAAACCTGCATTCTTTCAATATTAATACACAGTTCAAATGCTTCAGAAAAAGTTACTGCAAGCTCCATGTTATATTTATTTAAATTTTCTTTACAAAGACACATCAACCTGTACAAGTATATATGCAGAAATAGAGGCGTACACGTTTCTGTCATCTTTTATCACCCCAAACAAATTTCTATATCTCCTTTAAGCACTTATAAAGCATCTTCTCTCATGATGTTCAATAACATTTCATTTATAGTTTTGCAGAGTTTAAAAATATATAAGCACTGTCTAATCAATATCCCTGCCAAAGCAAATACTGTTGTAACAGAGCTACTTAAAAAAAAAAAAAAATAGTGCTCTGTAATTTCAAGCATTTAGTTTTTATTCCTGGGTTTGAGGAGCCACTATTTTTTTCCACTTAGTACCAGTGTTTGAACTCAGACCTTGCACTTGCTAGGCAGGCACTTATGCTGCTGAGCCAAATTCCCAGCCCCCAAGCCACTATTTTTAAATTTTATTTTATTTGACAACTAATGGCAGCCATATGTACATGGTATGCAATGTGATGTATCCACTGATGAAATAAACTTATCTATCATGTCAAATACCTTACTTTGTGGTGAGAACAATTAGAATCTATTTTTCAGCTATTTTGAAATGCATATAATCATTAACTGTAGTCACCAAAACCTATTCTGCCTGTCTAAATAAAATTTTGCTTCCATTGCTTAATGTTTTCTCTTTCCCTATCTTGTTGCCCTCAAGTTTTTAGTAACCAACCACTCTGCATATTATTTCGATAAGATCAGCATTTTAGATGCCACTTCAGTGACATCATAGAGTCATTGTCTCTCTGTGTCTGAACTTTTTTCTAGTTCAAAGAGCTCCACAGTTTTTTATACTGGATCTAAACTGAAAGAAAGAATAATCTTTGTGTTACATTCTTATTGTGGATGTGTGTCCAAACATATAGTTCTATTTAGACTTGTGTGTCTGCTTTCATATCATTGGCTAGAGCAAACCATTGATCCAGGTATGTTAAGTCAAGAGCAGGATATAAAGAAACATTTGCAAACAAATGCTGATATGTATTAAACTGAATGTCAGCTTTCTGAATTTAATTTTTGATGCATACTTATCCATTTCAATTATCTGATAATGAGTAGCATTTTTACTTTTTGCGTTTTCTTATATAAATTTCAAAAAGTAGAATTTCTGAGTCAGAACGCAAATATCATATTTTGATAGAAGTTACATTCCAAAGAGATTGCATTAATTTACACTTCCATCAGCAATGCATGTCAATGCTTGGTTCTTCACACTGTTCTCTTCACTGTGAAGTGGTAAATTACTATTTTAATTTGCATTTCTATAACTTTCAGTGAGCTTGAACAACTTTACACATGTACAAACTGCAAAGACTTTCTGTTAGTACAACCTCTTTTTATTGTATTCCAATTTTCACTGAATTCTTAAATTTATTAGAAATTCATTTTTATAGGAGAACATGATATGAAATTCACTCTTTCTTTGTATGTGATTTCATTGATCGTCTTTCCCTTACTTTAAGTCTAGCAAAAGAATTCATTACCAGTACCAGATGCAATTCTTGAAATGTTTTCTGGAATTTAGGATTATGAAATCATACTTGAAAAGGCAAACTATGCCTTATAACTCCTCCAGATAAAAAGGTGTTCTGTACTTTATTTCTCAAGTTTGTAATGGCTATGAATGAATAACTTTAAGTAAGAAAAACAAAACAGCTTTGAAAAGATCATAAGTGATCAGACAAATCATCGATGCATGTCAAGGAAACTGCATCCTACACATGCTAAGCCAGCTTTCCCAAAACTCAACTAGAAAAAAGGTCATTGTTCAATACCCACTAACTCACAGAATGCTAATGCCTTCTCGGTAACCAAATACTGATTGCAGCCTTGTGTACTGCATACCATACCACACTTCCATGGCCTCCCATTTTCACTATTCAGCCTCTGAAGCAGAAAGGAATAGAATGAACTATGGATAGGCACTACTGCAAAACAGGGAAAAAAGAAACATTGCTGCCAAATGGCTCATCTCACAATATACAACTGATAACATGCATTTCTCTGATTGGGTGGCTACTTTCAATTATGCAGAGGAAAACTCTCTGAGAAAACATACAAAAGGATCTTTGAATTTCACTTAGGGAGCGAGTATGAATATATACGCATATTATAGAAATTGTAGTTTTTTTTTTTCTTTTGTGAGAAAAAAAGACTACAAACTTGGAAGACAGGACCCCAGATTCTGTAAAATTCACAGATTAAGAACAAGCCCTTCCTTCAACTGGTATAAAATACAGAAAGATAATTCTTCATTTAATTCTTTCATCCAGTATTTAATATGTAAACATAATGTTGAAAGTAGCTTTTATAAACAATATTAATAACAATAATAAAAACAAAAACAAAGCAAAGCAAAACAATTTCAGAGACTTAAGTACAAAAATACTCATAGTCATGAAAAGTACAGATTGTTTCTAACTTATAATGTGTCACTTTGACAATTTTTGGACTTTAAAATAATAAGAAAGGCTTATGCATTCAACAGAAACAATATTTTGAAAACCAAATTTTGATCTTTTTCCTGGCTCGTATTATGTGGAACTTTATCTCTCTATGCAAGTTGGAGACAACGTACCACACTTTAGTTGACCCTGCGGTCAGGACAGTCAGCAGCTGACACTGAACCATGAACTGTGATGCTAGTATGCTTTAGAAACTTTATTTTATGTGTCATAGCCGATCACATCTGCAACATCCCCTTCTGTGTCTTTTGTACATGTATATATATTTTGTATTTCATTTTCAGGATTCAATAAATGATATTTCAACATTTGTGTTAAAATATTTTGCTCAACTGTAGGTTATATCTAAGTATTTGTAAAGTAGTTAAGAATGAACTATAATATTTGGTGAGTAAGATGTATTAAACACTTTTTCAACTTAGGATATTTTTGACTTATGATTGGTTTATGAGATTGTAAATTCAGTAACCTCATCAAACTTCAGGAGCATCAACATAATAAAATAGTACAACAAAAGAATAAAATAGCAAAAATTAGTACAACTTTGTTCAGTAGCTAAGAGTTTACATTTTAAAACATTATTACACATGCAGTAATACCATATGCTTACCTTCTGAATAGCAAAACAATTAAAATAAGAATATGTAGTAGATGGTTGTAAACTTTATATATGTATATATATATATATATATATATATATATGTATATAGATATAGATATATTTGTGTGTGCATTCAAAGTGATCAAAGTATGTTCAGTTCAGATTAGAAGTTGTGTTTCACCCTTCTACCTCAACCTCCCAGCATGCTGAGGGCACAGTAGCGTGCCACCAGGCCCTGCTGATCCATAGGTAATACAACAAAATAAGAGGACATGCTGAAAACAGTGGGAAATGAATTTCCTGTGTCATTCCTATGCTCATCTGGGAACAGCTCAGTGTGGATAACAATTGAGGGAAAAGACAGAATTAACTCCCCGTATCACATCTGCCATGGTGAAACCCAGAGCTTAGAAAAGCCCCGGGATGCAGGGCAGTACCTGCTGACTGAGCATTTGAATTGCCTCAGCTGAGATAGCTGACTACCCTCCTCACTAGTGACAGAGTTGGGAGCCAGGCTCCACGTGCTGGTAAAAAGTGCATTACAGTGGAGCAGGAGGACCTTGTCTGGGAGCCCAGTATCAATCTGTCTTGGTGCTCCAGCAAATAAAAGTAGTTAGTAAACAGACCTGAGCATACCACCAGAACCTACAGAACAGTCAGCGTCAGCCAGAGATCTGTGCACCAACATGAGAATTGCAGCTACAGCATTTATAGACTAGGAGAGTACCTGTTCTTTGCTGGAGTTATGCAGATTTCTGTGTCTGTGAAACTCAGGTACAATACAGCTAGTGTCCTATCTCTATCACCTATGCTTCAACGTTAGACAGTTCTCATACACAGGGCTCCAGAAATGGGCTGACACCTGTGTCCCAGTGGGATAGACTCCTGATTCCACCTTATCACTACCCACTGGAGCATTGTGTTCAGTATATTCCTGAGACTACACAGACTTTTGTGGTTGTGAGATTCAGGGGTGAACCAGCTCAGTGTCAGTTGAGGTGGCCAAGAGACTGCTTTTACCAACACTATGCTAAATAAGATTCCAATTCAGCAACAGGCAAGCTGTAGAAATATTGGGTTTGTCTTACCCGAGTCTCGTTTTGGTCTTGGGGGGTCATTGGATCCAAGTATGACACAACTTGGAGGCACTGGTAGCCATGGGAGACTGGAGAGGGTTCATCTTTGTGGACTCTGCTCAACAGCAGGAAGAATCTTTAGTGCCTATCCTTCTTTGTCCTATTCAGATAGCTTTTTTTTGTTTTGTTTTGTTTTTTGATTTTTTTTTGTTTATCTGTCATTCATTTTATTATGCCGGTAAGTTTTGTTTAAGTCACACTTTGGTCATATGATATGAAGTGAGATAAACATGTCTTTATGTGGATATGTTAATTTGGTGAGAACTTGCTCTACGTTTAATGCTTGTTGTAATTATAAATACCAGAGAATTCAGTCCCTCTACTGTTATTAATTTTGTGTTGTCTCTTGACTTTAACTACAAATTCCTCCTTAAGTAGCTCTCATATTGAGCAATAATCTTTGTTATACTGGAGCTCTGAGGATGTGGTAGAAAAGTTTGAAGAAGGGAAGAACTTAATGATTTAATGTTTAACTCTCCTTTTATTATGAGCTTATGCCTATTTTAAGTGTTTTTCTAGGGCTAAGTATTATTCTGCCTTTTTTTGAGAAATAGGAGTGAAAACTGCTCTTTTGACGATTGAGATAAGGCTCTGGAATAATATTTCTCCTTAGAAGGGAGATTCTTAGGTATGAATATGTTCTGGGCATATTTCTCTGTGATTACTATTTACCAGACCAGCTCTGAACAGTATAGACCTTGTTCTTAGATGGTCACTGAGATTTTGATAGTGTTTCTTATGTAAAAAGGAAAAAGAGGCCCTCCCCAAACTGAAGCCCCCAAGAGCATCTCTTTCTCACACTTTTACATATATGGTTTATGGGAATTTTTGAAAATTATGATTCCAGAATTCTTACTGGTGTCAGCATCTTTACCCGTCTCTACTATGGGTTGCCATCTGTGATGATCCAAATTCATTTGTGTTCCCATTGTTTGAGGTAACTACTCAACTAGTAATGTTACATTGCTAGTATGTCCAAAAAACTGGTCAATTTTCAATTTCTCCATTTTATTTTACTCTAATGACAAGATGGATAACTTCCAATTATCCTACGTGTTTGAACTAAAACTAGAAGTTCTGCTATGTAGTTTTTATTTTAATGTCTTGATAGTATATGTTTTTACCACATAATGAATGCGTACCTCATGGGAGTGGGTATATGTACATAATACAACTTTTATCATTCCCTTCCCTTTCCCCACCATCTCTTGGTCCCCTTCCCTTTTGCAAAAGGGCTAGCTCCCTATATTCTATTGTCTAACTTAATTTGTTCTTTATTTACATATTTGTATTATATAAGCTTTGCATCTGATTTACTTTAACATTATCACCTCCAGGTGAATCTATTTTCCTGTATACGACTCAAGTGTATCTTTCTTTATAATAGATTAGTACTCCTTTGTGTATAAATATGGCACTTTTTTCCTTTATCCATTTTTCTATTGAATAAAGGACAGGCTAGTTCCAAGATATAGCTGTTATGAATTGTGCTGCTACTAATGTGGGTATGCATTGTGTACTTTTAAAACACAAAATTGAATATCCTACATAAAATATCAGGAATTACCAATACTATTTAGAAGTACCTCTCCGTTATATTTCAAAAAGACTATGGCTAGACTTTATAGCATCTCATGTAAGCATCGATAATTATAAATTGTTTAAACAAAATTCACGTAAGATAAGTATGCATTCCTTGTCCTTGCCAAGCTCTATGTTTGTTCATTGACATCAAGCAATCTATTTTTGTCTTCTAACTTTGGTGAGGTCTTTGGCTCAGTTATCAGGGAACAGCACAAAGAGTAGTCACTGTTTTCTCAGATAAGATTGTGTAATGAATGATATACCAAGTTTGACCAAGAGGTTACCTTCCTCAAAGTGACTTTATCGGGCTTCAGTGTGTTTACTGACACTGAACCTTGGTGGCACTTGCTCACCGTGAGTAGAATGAGCCTGTGATGGCCAGCATTGGTGTATCATCCTGGGATGCTCAAGGCAGGAATTGTGGCAGCTCTTAAATGACATATTAAGGTGTTAGAAGTTTATTATAAAATTCTTCACTGATTTGAAGAATTTTAAATAAGCTACTATGAATATTTGAAAAGTTCTTCTGACTTCAATGTGGAAAATTTATTAAACTGGGCATCTCTGCTTTCAAGATGATCAAATAGAAAAATCACACAAAATTCAAAGAGATCAAAGTAGCTGGATTTGTCTCTACTTATTTTACAGTCGATGTCAGTTTCTGTAGAGTCATATAGTTAATATATGGTCTATGTTACTTTGATTTATGTGTATATTGGGTAAAACTGTAGTAGAGTCTTCGTATGGTAATTTGTCACTAATTATGCTGGTTTTAGATTATTCCTTAAAACATAGACAGTAGCTTTTCACACAACCATTGAATGTGTCTCTGTGCTCAGCTAAAAACTTATTAAATTTCTCAGTTTCTGTCACATTTTACTTTTCAATTATAGGTCCAAGACCTGGGCTTACAACTATGTAAGACAGAATAAAATTTTAGGAGTGGAGAAAGCTATGCTGTAGGTATAGATAATTCTTGAAAAAGGACTTAGACAATTACTTTGAAAATATCTACTTACACTCACATACTTTTGAAAGTATTTGTCTATTGTTAGTTGAATATTTGGGTCAGAAATAAAATTAATGAAGATCGTATGTAGATCCATCTTCTCTGTATCCACAGGAACTAAAAGCTCAAAGAATTTAAGTGAATTATTCATGGTTTTACATCATCCCCACAATAGATCAAAAGTAATGTACTGCTGTTCCAAATGAAACAATATCTTGGTTCAAGGGGGAACCAAATTTTAGAGAATTCTTGTATGTTTGGTATAACTTTGGTGTTGCTGTTCATACCTTATTAATTTAATTTTAGTTTCATCATTTATATAATGGTAAAATAATTGCACTTAGGTTTCAGGTTTATACACAAAAAATATGTATAAGACGTTTAGTTTCTTTTCTGTTACAGAGTTTGTCTATGTGTTAATGATTATTATTACCAGAATGAGAATGGTTAGGTCTTGATTGGAGATGTATTATTTGACCCAAGAGAGCAGAAAGCAGAACACTGAGACTAAGTTAAAAAGAAAGTATTGAGTCACTCAGTGCAAACTGAAAGCATTTGACAAGGAAAACCACGTATAAATACAAGGGAAAAAAACTGGACATGGGACACCTGAAAAAGAATGAGATTTGTAGTCAAAGAGGAAAATAAGGTAAACTTGAGTGACAGACACACTGAATTGTACAGCTCTGATAATGTCTTGCTAGTTTGACAACATTCAGTGATTTGCTTCAGTGATGAGCCTTGATTTTCTTGATTTTCAAATTCCTAATAATAAACATTTAAAATTTATCAGTAATGATTTTTGAAAATCACTCATTTTGTGTACTCAAATTCAGACAAACTAAATATGACTTTGGCAAATTTAAGTATTAACATAAAATAAGTATGCTTCCCTTAGTAAAATAATGTCTCGCTTTATAATTTGCTTTACATAATAAAATGTAAACTTCGGGTACTGGAATATAATAAAGCAAACAAGAAAACTTTAATAACATTTGGCAAACTTTAAATAAAAATCATACTGTAAAAAATTAGAAAAATACCCTCATTTGTTTATTTTGATGATATGAGATAACCTTGTGAACTCTCACAACATAACTCACAGATAGTTGTTATTTTAATTCAGAGGCCTAGCATAGGGCTTACTTCCATAGTCCCAGCACTCTGGGAGGCTGAAGCAGGAGGCTTACACGTTCTAGCACAGCATGGGAAACAGCAACACAGCTAGATCCTGTCTCAAAGAAAACAAAATCTTGGGGATATACTAGTGCAAAAGCCACAGGTCCAATCTATACTACTGAAAGAAGATGTTTTTAAAAAGAGAGAAAAAAACTTATAATGTTGAAAATGGAGACTCGTCTAAGATTCCTGAGAAGAAAAGAAGTTGTCAAGTCTAGAATACTTACATTTATAAACTGTTAATTTAAAACTTAATTGTCTACAAACTTATACTATTGTTGGAAAAGTAGGATAAATTAGCTTTAGAGATGCTTGTATTTGACTAATAAACATTACATCTATTTGCTATGACGCTTTCATAGTTATTCAGATTCTGAGCATCATCTGGAACAGCGAGGTTGCGACCCTTACCTAAGTCTTTGATAGTGTGCACCGTTCTGGTTAAAATTCTTTTGCCCATTTTATTGGATTATCACTTGTTCATGTATCAGAATCATTCCAAAATCTGTACTGTTAGTGATATCTTTTTAGGAAATGGTATCAAGTAATAAACAGAGTTTGAAATCATATACCAGCAAAGCTTGGGTTAAGATCTCATCTCTACCTCTTTTCTCACTGAGTAGAGAAGAAAAATAGGAGTTTGAATATCTGCTTATCTTTAAAATGAAAGAAACTACTTTTTCTTAATTCTGAAGAATTTAATTAAAAGGGCATACTTAAAATATCTTGGAGAATTTGAAGCAGCAAATAAGACACAAATTACTTTAATTCCACTTTAGTATGGGTTAGTTACCTCCATAGGGACATCAGTACCTTATTTGGATAATAGGGATACTAGTACCATATCTAGATGAGAAAAAAAAATAACTGTATGTCTAAATTTTAATAAAAATCTGTTTAGTATCTACTTAATTTCTCTAAAAAGTATTTGAATAACATATTTGTTACCTTAGTTCAAAAAGCACATTCCCTAAAGTTCATGGATTTAGATCACAAAAAGTTATCGCTCAGTATGCTTCATGGGCCAACCAGTGGTCATTCTGTTCCAGGTTCCAGTTTACTTAAGAAGTTGTGCCTCTGATCCATGAGTTTTCACATTCAGAGTCCTGAGCACATAAAATGGTTGCCATAATTGTTTTTATGCCATTGTGAGTGCTAATTAGGCAAAATATTTATAGGACAACAAGTTTAGTAATTTTTCGACAATTTCTGACTTTTCATTGTTATGTTTTATCAAAGTCTTTTAAATTGAAACTAAGGTAGTTTTTCTTCACTATTTCATTTTAAAGTTATGTCCTTGAATTTTATTGAAAGTCACTACTAGAATGAGCAACATAAATGTGCTATGTTAGGAACAATAACAACATAACTGCAGATTTCTGTCAGTTAAATTCTCACTATAAAGCAACATAGCAGAAATCTACTGGAATTCATTTATACAAAGGTGTCATTTCTTTGACTAATGGAGATATTTAACCTCTGACTCGTCTATTATTTACTGTGGCTGTAAAGAAACTCAAAACAAGTTTGAAGGTTAATCGCAAAACTATGTTAAACATTATAGCTAGCACATGTTGATATTTATTTCTATTCAGTCCTAATTTTTAAATTATGTGTACATTTTATGTACATGTACCTTTATACAGATTTGTTATTACTAATACTTGGAAATCTCTGTGTGTACCAACATATATGTGTGCATTGTACATTTCTATGTGTGTTTTTGAAGTTTACTAGCATAAATTTACTATGTCCTCTGATAATTGGGTGACTTAAAAAATATTGGTGACATATGCATTTTTTCCCCCTGTGGAGATGACCAAATGTCATAACAACAACAAAATGCTTTGCCTTAAATCAGGCAATTATTCTCATTTGGATATTTCTGGATAGAAGGCTATGCAAGAAATCTCTTCAGGAAAACAACTTTTAATAGTTATTAATATAGATGCTATTAAGACCTATCATTTGTACTCATGAGTTCAGTGATAATGTGTTTCATTTGAGGCTTCAATTAATTGATTTATTTTAAGTTATGAAGGGAGTAAAGGGTAAGTATAAGGTCAGTGGTCTTAAAAATTTGTATGAAAGGAAGAACTTTAGAAAAGGCATGAATTGTGAAGGCAGCCAAACACGGTTTTGATGTCAAATTCTGCCAACCACAGTCAAGGTGAATTCAGATAGATTTTCTATCCTCTACAAATTTCAAATTCACTTTTAAAATAAATTGTATACAGATGTATACCATTTTTAGTGCATAAGTGTTAAGTATAAAGACATTATAGTTACATATATTTATCCCCAGTCAACCACTAATATGGTCAAAAGTTAATTTTTATGAATTATAATTTTCAGTCTACTCTTCAGTCAATACAATTCAGTCTACTCTACTGGTCTACTTTTCAGTCAATATAACTTTTCCACATACTCAGAAGTAACTACCATTCTGATTACTTGGACAATGTGTGTGTTCTGTGTATGTGTGTTTATACAGTACATATGCCTGTGTCTGGTTTCTTTATTCAGCACCTTACCTGAGAGGTTACTCTATTTTATTTTATTTTTTATATTTTAAGTTTTTATTTATTTACTTATTTATTTATTGATACTGGGAATTGAACTCAGGACCTTGCATTTGCCAAGCAGTTACTTATGCTACTGAATTAAATGCCTAATCCAGTTAATCCATTTTATTAAGCATACCAAAATTTTATTTTTGTTGGCATACAATATTCCCTTACGTCACTGTAGTACATGTTGTTTTGGTCTAGTGTTGAAGGATATTTAAGTTTGTTCCATTTTGGAAAACTTGCTCTGTATATCTTCTGTATATCAGTTTTTTGCAGACATCTCATTTTCCTTGAACATATAACTTTGGTTGGAAACCTTCTATCAGATGAGTGAAAATGTGCTAAGCCTGAATAGGTTCTGCGAAACATTATTCCAAAGCACTTGTTTGAATGTGCAGTTATCTGTGATGGAAGACAGTTCCATGAGTTTTGTGTTTGTCCACATTTGATAATGAGTCCTTATACTTAAAGCCATTAGGAAAGTACTGTATTCATTTCACTTTAGTTTCAATTTTCATATAATAAAAGTTAATTATTATATACTTTTTCAGATTGTACCTTCTATATTACCTATAAGTTAAAACTTCTCTGCACAATAATTGGGGTTTTTCTGTCTTCTTTTAATTGATATTTACTTGTTCTTTGTATAACATCTGGCTTAATCTATTGACACATATATGCTCTGATGTTGTTTTCCCTGAGTCCTTTACTTGAATTTTCAAGTGGAATTTCAACTACAAGTATAATTCTGTCTTGTGTATTTTTGAATTATTCAATTTGTTCATCTATGCTTCAGCATTCTGTGTTAATTATTTTAGCTTTACAATTTGAATTTTGTTATCTTAGAAGTAGTTGCTCGTTACAAAATCAATGCATGAAAAATGAATAGACAATTATACAATAACAGCACGGACTATTCTGTTTGATGAACTAACTGAGAATTAATAGTATGTTTTTTTAGTGTTAGAATCATGTCATTTGTTCTACATTTTCATGTAAAATTTAAATACAGTTTTTGTTTTATGGAATACAAATCGGGAATGATTTGATTGGACTTGCACTGTTTACAGGTAAATTTGGGGTCAATTGATATCTTCAGAATAGAATAGCTTACTGATCTTCTTTGTTTTACATAAGTAATATTTCCAAAATCATTCAATATAAAATTATTTTTTAAAATCCAACACAAGATAAATAATGTTTTGTGGTATTAATATACATGTATTTTAAAGTTAGGGATTTTGCTTGTGGCTAGTCTATAAAGCAGCTTATACTTTGCACATTGATCAATATCTAATGTAATTCTAAAATAATTTTTATTCTAATAATTTAATTGAGCAACTTTTGTGTGTTTAAAAGTCTGCTTATTTATAAATCATGATTTACTTATTTTCCAATATTTATAAATGTATACATTTTTCTGAATATGTTGAAGTAATTATAACCTTTAACTTAATACTCAGTAACAGAGGTCTTAAACTCCACGATGGAAGTGTTTCAAATTACCAACTACACTTTTATACTTTTTCTGGGTTACAAACATTTCTTTCATTAACAGCTAAATTGATAGATTTCATCATGACACATTTTATTTCATGAAACTCACTCTTTTGTATATTTAGATGATCCTATGGTTTTCTCTTTTGTGTGGTTTGAATTTACATCATTTGATATGCATTAACATTTTGTGTGTTATGCATATATATATATATATATATATATATGCACATATATTTAACATAATGCTTTTTCTATGTCTGATTATGCTTATGTCAATTCAGTTCTTATTTCCCTAAAATATTACGTGACATTCTACAGCCAAATAGTTTTCTCTGGGTATTTTAGTGACGTGCATTTTTCTAAAATTTTGTACATGCATTTATTGTATATCATTGAAAAGATCATATATCTGTTGTTGGTGTGTATGAGTCTGTATTGTGTCCGTGACTGTCTTTTTACTTTGCTGATTACTCATTTGCATTGAATGTTATTGACACTTGTTTAACTTTACGATCTTGTTTCCTTGTGTGTCATTTGTTTCTTGTTATCATATGTATAGTTTCTTTTGGGAAAATATACATTTTAAGTCAATTTTATTTATTATATTAGCTTTTTACACTTTTTCTTTTCTTTTTTCTTTTTATGGTACTGGGGATCAAACTCCCGACCGCCTGCTGTAAGGTAGGTGCTTATGCCGCTGAACTAAATTCCCAGCCTATATTAGCTTTTTAAAGCTTAATCTGTACCATCATTTCAAGGTTTATATATCAGTCCATTATATGCCAGAGAATTATTACCACCTTCTCTTAATTATTTTTTGCAGTATTTTCCAAATACTACTGTAAATGCGACTGTAATTAAATACACTTAACAATACAAATCTTCATGCTAGTGATTTTATATATTTTATTGCTTAATATTATAAATCCCTAGAAAAGTAGAGCTATCTTTCGTATTTTTATGTATTTTTCTTTATAATGCCTTTCATTTAGTGTTAATCTCTAGTCTCTCATTTTTAGTGTTAATTCTTCAGTCAATAATTCTTTAATCTCAGCATTTATTTACATGTTGTTGTATTGCTGTATCTTCGTTCTGAAATAATTTCACAGTACAGTGTTCTGGGTTGATGGGGTTTTCCTTCATCCTTTCAAATACACCATTGTCTTGTAAGAATGTTCCCAGACTTCCAGTTGTTCTTTTAAATTGTCTCTATCTCTGTCTCTCTCTTTGTTTCTCTTTCTTTTTACTCTCTTGATTTCTCTCTTTCTCTTTCTCATTGTTTGGTTCTACGTGTTTGACCCTGAAGAAGACTTTTTCTTGGACTGCATCTAAGATTTTCTTTTTGTTTTCTCAGCGGGTGTACTGTGTTGTGGTTTACTTGTATTTTTCATACTTGGAGGTTTTTGAATTTCTGAATCGAGTAGTTGTCGATTTTTGTTTCAGAAATTTTCACCTATTCATAAATTCAAGCATTGTATATTGTAATTTTCTTCTTCTGGACATGACATTCTACATATATTAGACTGCTTCCTTGTGCTTGTCATGTTTGTCATATTCTTTTCTGATCCATTATTATTCTTTCAACTTACACTGCATCTTAGAAAATTTCTAGTAGTGGTTTTAAATTTCTTAATATTATCTTGGATGTTTTTTTCCAGTGCTTTATTGTGATTTTTCTAGTTTTAGACCTTTCATTGTTTTATATCTGGAAGTTTTCTTTGAATGTTCTTCATTTTATATATTTTGTGTCATATTATTTAACTACATTTTTTGTGGTTTATATTTTTAAAACTTTACTAATGTTTACATTACTTTTGGAATATGGCATGTTTCATTTTTTGTTGTTCATTCTCTTCTTTGGAATTGATTACGTTTTCTTATGTTTTAAAATTAATATATACATGATATTTTAATAACAAGATCAAGATTACTGTATGCATTATATCTTTTAAGACAGGACTGAGAAAATTGTTGATAATTGTATTTTGTTTCAGAAAAATATCTCACTTTACTTTTTAGTCAATCAGAACAGCAATTACCAAAACAGACTTTGTTATGCCTGGAGGGGGGATAATAATTTTTTCATTCTTTTTTATTGTGTGTGTGACTCTGGGAATAGAATAGAACCCCAGGTCTTCATACTGATCTACTGATTAAGTCCTTATGTTTTATTTACTTATTTTGTTATTTGGAGACAGAATCTCACAGTTTTGCTCAGGATGGGCTAGAAACTGGAATCCTTCTGCCTCAGTCTCCCCCGTGCTCTGGAACATCAGGCATTCTCATTCTTTGTGGCTTTGGAAGTCCAACATTTTATTTGACAACACAGTAGTGTTTATCTTTCTTAGGAATGAGACATTTGCAGATGCTCAAACCTGTCTGTTCAGTATCTTGATGGTTCAGTGTTTAGTCTCGTGATTTAGAGTCACATCAAATGTATCAAATGTCTTGAAAGGAAAACCGATCAGGCATTGAAACAAGTAATTATACTCTAATTTTTCCAACTTTTAAACATTGTAAAATGTAGGCATTTTACCATTTCCTGAGTTTATCCCCCGGTCACAGTATATTTCCTGAGAGGAAATTTGACTCTATTTGGGGACGAGTCCAGTTTTCAGTATTTCATGTGATCCATTTGTTTCTTTTTCAAAAATTTTCTGCTTTAAGACAAAGCTAGATTTCCCAGTCCTCCTTCAGAACTGGCACCTGCTTCCAGGAAAGATACTGTCGCAGTGTCTTCCATGAGTAGATACAGGGGAAACTGTGCAAAGTAAACATTATCTAAATTTAAGGGTATTAAAAATATCTATTAAACATGCCAAATATAAGTTGGTAAATGAAAGTAAATAAATTATACAAATATTAAGTATTTTGTGCATCTTTGTACAATAGTATATTTGAACCAAAATATAGAAACATTATTTATACATTTTATTAACTCACTGATACCAAGTTATTGTCCACGAGAGCATGGTGCCATTCAAGGCTAAGAAATGCATAAAACCCTGAGTCATTAGCCTCAATATCATAGCATTCTTGACACATTAAGAAAATGAATCATGCCATATTTACAAATACAGTCACAAGACCATGCAAAAGAATTAGAATTAGTATACTAAAGATTTGGGTAACTATTCATACTATACGTATATACAAAGTAGGTGCCATGAATTTTAGATTTGAGCTGAAAGCACCCCATTGCCAACAATTAGGGGAGACATAAACAAGAGAACTCATGGACAGAGGGAAGAACAGATCCAAATCCATACAGTATGAAATGCCCTTGTTTTTTAAGAGTTCTAAATCACTTATCACAGTTTAGTGGGATGCGAGACTAGTTCAGGAAGCTCGAAAGATTAGCAGTTACTGAATCCAAGTACTTTATATCATGGCCTACAGTGATTCACATATTCATAAAAGAGAATGCATTCACAATTTCAAGTCTCAAATTATAATAAGTGATAAATGTAAATAATGATACAAGAATTTAATATTAAAAAGTGAAAATTCTGTATTTCCAGTCCTAAGCAAAAATATCCAGTGCATTGCTCCTTTTCCTAAGAAACATATTCTATTTGTGGAGTGAGAGAAATACATAATGGTGAATTAAGAAACAAAAAATGTTAAAGTAGTTACTTAGAATACAAGATGCGGGCATGAAATGTTCTCCAATCAATATCAACATAAACCAATGAACTAAGAGACATTAATAGTATAAAAACTGCTTTCAAGATAACAGCATGCAATGTATTAACTATTATTATTGTCTTATTGTTTTGTAATGAAATTTTATTTTACTTTTTTCGTAAAGTAAAATAGCAACAAGAAATACTGACATACGTACATTTATCCCTAAAAGTAAAGTTCAAATGCTGAAGGAAATAACAATTATTTTAGAGAATAAGGGATATATCAGCTATCCAGATGTTAAGATAGAAGCACAAAAAGAATAAAATAATTAACAATAAATTTAACATTAAAAGTGCAAAAATGTTTTTTCTGTAATCTGCAAAACATTGTTGAAAGAAATTAAGGATCCAAATGGAAGCAATCCTCATATCTAAGGATTAGAAGACATAATGTCAAATATTTCAGTGCTTCTTACATATTCCATAAATTAATTGATATGGCCTACATAATCACTATCAAGTAGGAGAACTTTTTTTATGTCTTTTTTTTTTTTTTTTTTTTGTAAGAAATCTTGGAAAAGAAAAACATGGAGGACCCAGGCTTCACAATTTCAAAACTTACACTACTACAGTAATCAAGACAGTATAATATTGATGAAATAAGAACATAAGTCAATGGGAAAGAACTGAAGATCAATAATTAAATGGTTAAACCTATTACTAGTTCATTTTCTGTAAAACTCCTTCAATCAATCTTATTGATAAAATGACAATGGAACTGGAACTAATGGGAAAGATTGAGAAAATGGATTGATGTGGGCAAAGGTGACGTAAGCAAGGATGAATTGGAAGCTTCAAGGACTTTGTAGATATTTGCAACAATAAATATGACCTTAAATCACAGTTTGAGAAGTTCCTTCAGTTTGCCTTATAAAACTATTTTTAAATAGATGTAGCACTTACTGTTAATGTGTGCAATGGCAATAATATTCTCTTAATTTTCTATTTTACTCTACAACTTAATCTACATTTGACAAACAAACATTTGAAAACATAAACTGGCCTGTATCGTTTTTTTGTCTAAATTTCTTTGCTAATTCATGCTTTCACTTTGACTTAATCTTAACTTTTCCTGAAATTCTCCTGAGATATGACCTCAGCAGGTCAGAGTTACTATTTGTTTTCCATCACAAAAATCTAATACCCACAAACCTTTAAGCTTGTTTTTTTGTTGTTGTTTCTTGAATTTCCAACCTTCATTGCTTGTTTTACTAACTTCTGTTTAGTTATAATCTCTATCCAAATGCTCACTCTTGCCATCTAACTTAAATTGGTGACTCACCCCGTCTTTCATCAATATTTCTCATACTACTCTGTTGTAAGGTCTTCATAGCTCTTGTACTACCCAGCTTTCCCACTTCTGAGATGCAATATCTGACAATTGAAACTCAATCAAGGAAAAAAGGTTTAATTTAGCTCCTGGTTTTAAAAAATTCAGTAGATGATCATCTAGTTCCAAGGTAGAAATCTCACATGAAAGACATGGAAGAACAGAGCTGTTTAATTCCTGGTGGCTGAGAAGACAAACATAGGTAATAGCTCCAGAGAGAAACAGACAGGTGACTTACTATAAAATGGAGAGCATGGCAGAAAGTAAGTAGAGTGAGCTAAGGATGCTTCATCCACACTTATACCTGCTTATGAAGGATTGAATTATTGCCTGAGCTCTGTCTCTTGTCAGATGAGTGGTGGCTTTTGATTTTCATAGGAGCATTAACCTTACTGTGAACTGTACATATAATGGACCTAAGCTGAACACTTCTTATGAGGAGCTAATGCATCCAGATCTGAGGTAGAGCTGAGGCAGTGATGTCTACATCAGGGAGTGAATGCAAATTCAGATAAACAATTAGCAGAGTTTTAACTACACAAAGATCATAATGAATCAGTTGCTTGCAGACTCAAGTCAAAACCCTATTAGTGGGCAGCGAGTGATAATTAAACTGTATCTCGTGCTAAGCTTTCTAGTGGTCAGTGAGTTGATGTGCTTCAATTGTTCAGCTGCATCTGGTGAAAAACTTTATGTTAAACCCACAAGCTCACCCTAGTCAAAATTAGAAAAAAACAAAAAGAACCCCCCCCCAAAATCCTCGAAACCCAAAACCAAAAAACAACAACAAGGAGATATTATTGGTGAGTTTCTTTGGGAAAGGGGAAAATAATGAGACAGAAGACTCTAAGACTGGCAACAAAAGGAAAGTTGCATTTAAAAGAAAACTTTTCAAAGTCCTGTTTGAATGATAGATTCTTTACAACAGGTTATTCACATTCTTCAAGCCTGCTTTATATAATGCGTGTTGACCAGCTATCGAAGGAAGCCAGCAAACTTTCAAAACTGATTTACCACATGTAGACCAATCACCCTGCGTTAGGAGCCAAGCCATTGAAAGTTTTCAAAAGAAAGCAATGGGAATGATAGAAGCAATTGTATCATCAAATGTGTCCTCTTGGAGACTATCATTTTTAATGGTTAATGACATTCCTAAAATTAAGACACCCTTTACTATTGGTGAGGAGTTGATCCTGTCTGTTGCTAGGGAGATTGGTCATGAACTTTTAAGAGTCTGTAGTTCAAAAGCTGGCATGTGTTCTTCTTTGGGCTGGCTCATGAACTAGAGTTGGTGAAAAAGTAAAAGATACTGAGGCACAATTATCAGAGGATTAATGAATTATTTTATTACACAAGCCAAGTTGTGCATGAAGATACGTTATGTGTGCTTTTGTCCAACTAGCACCATAGTTTCAGATCTATTGAATAATGAATTACTACCTATCAGAAAGCTGAACTGGTCATTATATATCAGTATATACATGGACCAGAATAGCTGTTATGATTGAATGCCTTTCCAGTTTTAATACTTGGATTTTAGAGGCTATTTTTGAATGCAAGTCTATGTATGGTGTCATCTAAAGAGAAATGTTGGTTTACTTAAAACTATCATCTGAACTTAAATTTTCTAGGATGTGGTCCAAATCATCAGCTACATTAAGAGCTTATGCCCTTAATTTATATTGGTTCATGCATCTTTGTGGTGAGATGGAACCAAAGAACGCAAAAATCTTCTCTTAGAAATGGGATGACTTTCTAAAGGTAGATCACTGACCAGAGTTCTTGAGTTACAGAAATCATTTTGGAGATTTCACTCAGAAAAAAAGTCACAACTAGAAGCACACATGTCACAGAGTGAATCCCAAATCTTTCTTACCTGTTTGCCAAATTCAACCTGCTCAACAAATTCAAAATCACTTCAGGAGAAAATGGCAACTATGCTCAGTTCAGCAGAGAAAGCAGCCACATTCAAAGATAAATGGGAATTATGGAGGTCATGGGTGAACACTGGAATTTTAAGGGTGCTTCAAACATTAGCAGAGCCTGTTGAAGAGACTAATGTATGGCCTTCTTTATCTCAGTCATTGCATGGACACCTATCTCTGCTTTCAAAGGAGTATGAGAATTTCCAACCACCTCAGAGAGTGGATCCATGATCCATTTGTAAATAAGACAGTGAATTCACTTTGACCATGTCAGAAGATTATTTTAAATTACAAATGATAGAATCTTTAAAATTACTTTTGAAACGACTTCTAATCTCTATATGCTTTGATCTAAAGTCAGGGAGGAATATCCTCAGATAGCTACAAAAGCACTGCTTCCATTTCCAGCATCCTATTTTTATGCAGTGGTTTCCTGCAGCTATAATGAGATCATGAAGCAGACTGGATGTAACCCGTACACTTTGAGTGTCACTGTCTCCCACCATTCACAGGTGGAAACATCTTACAGAAAAAGAATTTCAGGACTCTCACTGAGTCTGCATTGTAGTAGTTATATAATTATCTCATTGTGTTACAATATATAATAATCTCATTATTGTTACAATGCAACAACATAAATGAAGCGCATAATAAATATAAAACATTTGAGTAATCTAGGCACCATTCTCCTACCCAGGAGCAGAAAGTGTTGTCTTTCATGAAAATGGTCTCTGATGTAAAGAGGTTTGGAAATGCTGATGCCTAATATCAAAGGCCATTCCTTCATAACCAACCCAGCCATATCTAGAAGCATACTTGACTAATGTGGTAAGCGTTTCTTCATGCCAAGAATTGGGCATATCAGAATTAGTAGTCAAAATTAATTATGTTTTAATTAGTGGTATTAGTACATGTTTAGAGCACATTATGATTACTTCTATCATGGGAAAGTTGCTACATGAGGTAACACATCTTAAATCTTTTCACTTCCCTTCATTTCTCCTCCCTCCTTAAAATTGTGTTGTTTGTTTCAAGTTTTATTTTTACACGCCTCTCCCACACAGTAACTTCAAAAAAGCCTGGCATATGTCTGATGCTTAATGAACATTTTTGAAAGCATAAAAATATAAACTTAACACTGTAGACAAGACCTTCAAATGTTGGCTTTTAATTTAGCAAATTCATCTACCAATTTGCTAGTCTTAGGACAGAAAACTATGCACCATAATATTTTTTTTCTTAAAATGTCTTGTCCTTTTTACATGGAAAAAAAAGCTCTTTACTTAGTGATGAAAGTATTGTATCTCTATCAGCACTTACACTGATCACCAAAAAAGTGCAGAACATCATTATTGACTTGAACTAGTCATGTGGAGGAATTTTGTCAGTATATGAACTGTATTTGAATTGAAGATGGGGAAATAGCTGTGGGTATAACTAACACTGTCTGCTACAGAAGTTGTTGCTGGATGGAGAAGACACTGTATAACTGGCATGTCAACTGTAGAACTGTAATTTATAATTTTCTACATTTTTTTCTGTATTAGGTAGGTAGGCTCTGGGCTTAAATATTTTAAAAGGTCAGTAGGAGCATTTCAAAGTCATAGCGGAAATGAAAACTAAGTGTGAGGTATTTGTTAGTAGGCATGAATTTTCATTTCAGTATTACTGTGTGGTGGAAGAGAAAAATTTGTTTCAAGTTTAAAATATTATTTTTCACGCAAGAATTCTGTTACTGCTTTATTATTTCCTGTGAATCTTATGTCTCCTGCCTTTGCACAGGGAATAAAAATATTTCATGCTGAATAAAATATGCTAATATCTCTCCAGCTGTTCCCATTTTTTATTTATGTCCTGCCCTGGTACTACAGAAAGAGAAGTTTTTCCACATTCCTGATCTTTCTGCTATCTTTTTCAGGCCTCCCAGAGGCAGCTGTGGTTTACCGGGAAGAGAATAGGAAGTGGTAGCAAATGCTTCTCCTGATAACGTAAAATGTTGCAATTTCTGCGGAAAACAATTTAGCAGCAACAAATATGTACAGTATAAATATGTTGATGCCTTTTCACCTTGTAATTCTGGTTTTAGAAATAGACCATAAGGAAATAATGGGATGAAGATAGAAGTTTATAGGAAGAATTTTCACTGCAGGGTTGTTTATATTAAGGAGTGAATTGCTATTGGCTTGAATCAGTAAAATTCTAAGTGTGGCTAAACAAACTCTGGTAAGCCATTTAACAAAATACGATACTACTAATGAAACTGCTGCTTGTCTGTATTTAATGTCATGGAAAACATTCATAATAAATTATGTGCAATTGTTGGGTGCAAAGCTTGTGAACTGCAAAACTGCTATTTTGTGGGAAGAACGTGTGTATGTTTGTGTGTGATGTGGAGGGGCAGGGGAAAGAGAAAGAATGAAAGAAAGAGGTGCCAGGCAAAATATTAATAAGTATAGCAATTCTCTGGTGGGCTATTATGTTTTTATTTTTTAAAAATGTATCCATATATTTATACATTTATATGTTTATAAATATGCAGGCGTAAGTGCATATAAATAAAAATAAAATAAAAAGACTGACTTAGTATTGGGGTTTGAATCTCTTAAATTTCTTTGGCTTAGTTTTGTTTTGTTTTGTTACCAGGGATTGAACTCATGACCTCACACATGCCAGGCAGGCATTTGTGCCAATGAGCTATAACCCCAACCCACTGGCTAACTTTTCTCTTCTCTTATGCTACAAATATGCTGATTTTTTGCCACTGCATTATTTCAGACTAGTTGCTCAGTATACTTTCTTTATAGAGTTGATAATTTATAATCACTTTCACACGTACTATGGTCATGTTTCCATCTCTCTGGCCAGTGGTCAACTTCATTAGCTACACTTATTACAGTTCTCTCACTTCACACCCAGCAGGCGGTCAAGAGACAAAAAGAGAAAATTATCAATTTTATACCTCATGGGTATTAATGGGGAGAGTTTCCATAGTCTGAAATAAGTGTCATCTTTATGATTTGTATAAAGTTTGGAACTTCATCCAAATCCCATCTTGTAGGAACCAACCTTAAGAAAAATAGTATTTGCTTTGTTGATTGCCAGTTTCTGGGCAGGAGAATTTTGTCCCTCTCTGATTCATGAAGTTAATCTCTAGTATTTCCTACTAAACTTAGAATTTTAAGTTTTCAATTTAGAATGTGGCCCACCTTCAAATAATTTTGTACACATGTGAAAAAAATATGGATCTGTTTTTTTTTTCCATACTGATAACCGATTTTTCTGGCACCAATTACTAAAAATACTTTCAATTTTGAGTGTGAGAAATGATAAACACAGGTCAATTTCTGGCTTCTCTATTTAGTTTGATTTTTATCTGTTTTCCAATTGTTATGCAGATGTGAACTAATTGTAATGACTACAGTTTCATAGCATTATACTTTTAAATTTTACGACTGCTTTAATTTATTAAAAACTTACATATTGTAGCTGTAAGGGAGTGAATTCAAGTAGAATGTGTCCTCCAATTTAATCATTTTTTCCAACTGTTTTTCTCATTTAAATTATTTCAGTTTGTTGGATTTGGCTTGTCAATTATTATTTAAAAACTCAGTAGTTGATATTATTAAAATTATAGCAGGTTTATAAAATAATTAGGTGAACTTTTTCATATTAACAATATTTAACTTCCTTATCTTGAAAACTTTACCTATTTCTTTTCACTTAGCTTTAATTTAGCAGTGTAATTTTTTTCAGTTTTAAGATTTTTTGCTTATTTTTTCAGAAATTTTTTCTACTATACTTTGTACATTTTATAACTATCTTAAATGAAAAATTAAAAAATATATAGCAATATGTATAGCAGTATAAATATGTCAGCTGTTTGCTTCCAGTATATGCAAATACAATTGATCCTTTACAAAGATGTTTTCTTTTGAAACTTTGCTAATTTGCTTATTAACTTATAAATTACTTTATTAATCTCTTAGCAGTTTCTGTGCCATTAAGTCTGTAATTGTTTTAATACTCGCTTTCTCATTTTTATACTGTTTTCTTGTAGTGCAATGTTAAACACAGTGGAGACAGCTGAAGCAACCCAAATCTCAGTTACCAGGATGTCTTATTTATTTTTCTCATCACTGAGTCAAAATATCCAACATCCACAAGTTAAAAGAGAAAATGATCCTATCAGCTTTCATCCCTGAACTTCACCTTTTGCAGAGGTTTCAGCCCTTTCTCACCTGGCTACAAAGCAGGGCAGCATGGCAGAAGGCCATCACAGAGGAGAAACACTTCATGGTGTGGAAGGCAGAAGGCAGCAAGCAGCATCAGAAGCAACAGCAAAGCAAGTTTCCTTTTTTCTTTTTATCCCACCCAAACTATGAAGCCCTTTGGGTGGTGTCTCCTATATCCAGGTGGGATCACCCAGTAGCCACACCCAGAATGATGCTGATTCCAATAGGTGGACTAATTTAATACCACACACCCTTAATCCACATTCACAAGCCCTACGTCCAGACTGTCTTCATTCCTAGATTTTAAAAATTATTATAATACATTTGTAAGGAAACCAAAACAGCTTCTTTCCTTTTTTATTTCTCCCATTTGGGATCAAAATCAGAGATTCACACATGCTATGCAAGCACTTTGTCTTCATTGACATGCCCAGGTCTAAAACAAAATGGAACTGATGTTGGAGTGAGCAGACAGACAAACTGATGAAACAAACTAGGAACTCCAGAAATAAAACCAACCATACATGTAGAGATACACTATATGATAAATTTAATGTCTCAGATTACTTATCAAAGGTTATAGTTTTTGTAACTGTTGTTAGAACAACTGGAGCGTCTTTTGGAAAAATACGCAACTAGATACATTCTTTATACAATCCAAGTAAACTATAAGATCTATGCTGCTGTATCCATTAATGATTGTTCATTTTTGCCCACTAATATATCACAATTTGGATATGCCACAGTTTTCTTTTGTTTTTAAATGTTATCCTATTAAACATATCTGGAGAGTTTTCAAATTTTGACTGTTAGGAATGAATCTGCTATGAACATTCATGTATAGGTTTTTGTCATGATATTAGTGTTCTTTTTTGGAGAGGAGGATACATATTGTTATGGTCCCGATTCTAAAATCCTCAGCTTTGGGAGGCTAATTAGATCATGGGAGTAAATACTCACCAGTGGATTATTCCATAGATAAAAGCAGAGTGCCAGGTGCTCTTTGGAGATGGGGGCTGACAGGAGGAGGTAGTTTGCTGAGGCTGACACTTGGAAGTGTGTTTTCTTCTTCTTGGCCACTTGCTATTCCCTGCTTCCTTGACTGCCATAGATTGAGTAGCTGTTCTCCTCCACTGCCTTCTGCCATAATGTTTTTGGTGGAGCCAGCAACTCATGGATTTAACCATGTGCTGCAATATACTTCTTCTCCTTTAAAATGATATTTTGTCCCAGGAATGAGAAATTGACTAGGACACAATGTCCAGGAGATGTTTGCTAAGCCAAATAACAGCAGCATGTTTTATTATTTTTTTTTAAGAAAATGACAAACTACTTTCTTATGTGGTTACACCCCAACACTCACGTTGAGTGAACTAGTCTCTCTGAAAACTGTCCAGCATTCTTGTTACTTTATTATCTTGGAAGACTGGTCTTCACTCCTGGCTACCCTGGGGCAGAGTAAATGCAAGCCCTTTTATTCACTTAGCTCCACAGAGGCACTTGCGTGTTTTTCCTGTATAACTGTCACAAATTACCTTCATGTGAATATCCCTGCCATAGCATTTGCATTACTTGTGAACATTCACCTTGGTTCTCAGAACACAAATGGGCATCACTATGTTTAACTCCATTAATGTCATCTAAAATATTTGTAAATGCTGAAACAAACACTTTTGCTGGCAATGGATTCACTGACTCTAGGATTATGAAACTTCCAATGTTTGTTAATCAACCAATTTGTAACTTAATGTGGTATTAATATTTTTCCCCTCATGATTGTGACTTGGAATGATTCTCTTGATTTATTGTATATAGAGGGTCCTGAACTGCTTTTCACTTTCATTGGCCCATTATTCACATATTTCATTTTTGCAAATATTTAAGATTTGTTAACACAAAAATATGTAGTATAGAATATATAAATAGGAAAATGATAATTGACTTGCAAAAATTTACAGAAATAAATGAGGGCCAGATGGATCTCTCATGGCTTCAGATCGAAGAACCCAAAACCAATTGTGCAGTACTATATTTGAGAACACACAGCTTGAATCTAATCACCAAGAAGCATTATATACATGCAAAATTAGAAATGTTCTACAACAAAGAAGGAAAATACATTCTACAATGATCGTATAAAGTGAAAAAAAGAGTTGTGGAATTTCCAAATGAAAGAAAGTGTTAAAAGAGTAAATTGCAACACATCTAGTTTTGTGTATATTTAATTGATTTTAATTGTAACTCTAGCTTCAGGTTGCAGTCCAGAATATATAGCGTTCAAAAAATTCACACTGCCCCATGCTCAGAATATATTAATAAGCAGAGCATCGGATCTGTCAGACAGAAGATAGAAGTAAGGTTAGAGAGTTTAATTGCAACTCATGTATGTTTTATAGGAACATTGAACAGTTGACTGCTTCTGATTGGCTGTCTTAGCTACTTGTTACATGACAATGTTACAGTCTGTTTATATATCAAATTATGTTATAATTCACTGGTACACAGACATCTTTAAATCAAATTTAAAATAAATATGGAAGCAGAGTTAAAACATACTCAACAGAGACAAAAAAATACATGACAAGCAAATGTAGTACCTGCTGCAGGTTATATATTCTCCTCCAGAAAAGATATCATGACTAACATTGTTTATTCAAGTGACAAATTTGAAAATGGACAAATGAGTTTAAACTTGTATTAAGACTGAATATACTGAAATTTATTAAAGATGTGGTTATACAGAGACATAGTTGTGCTCATAGGAAATGTATACCCAAAAAATTAGTGAAAGGGCATAATGTATATATTACCCTTAAAAGGGTAATAAGTACATGTATTTTTTCTCCAGAGGAAAATGAATGATATGAGGAAATGTTGATAATAAATAAATCTAACTAAAGTTCAGACAAGTATCTTTGTGCCATTCTTTCAACTTTTTTGTGTGTATTTGAAGTTATCCTCATATAAAAAAAAAGTTTTTAAAAGTTAAATAGTTACTAGAGTTCCATGAATTGATAAAAGGGAGCCTTTGAAAGAAATGCTGACCACTGACTTTCCTGCAATCTGTCTTGCTCAACCAAACCAGGCAAAAGATACATACTTCATGATTTTGCAGAACTGAAAAATAGTAATGCATGAAAAGTGCCTACAACATGCTGGTATTACTTTAGAGAGTAGTAAATATTCAGTGGATTTTGTCATCTGATGTGGCAAACATTTTCTCATCGCCCTTATTACAAGGCTCAAGCATCAAGGAGGGACCTCAAGACCAAGCTTGCACTGAAACCAAGTTCAATACCTTCATTTACATTTCTGTCCCTCCCCAACTGCATTGTTCTCTCTGTTTTGAGTGTGTTTTAATATTGTTAGTAGCAGACCCTAAATTGAAGGAAAATATTTCAGCCTTAGTTTTCTGTTCTTTTGCAGTGACAGATAGGATTCAGTGATCCATACTCAATGTTTACCTCTGGCTTTTCAGATGGATGAACTCTAGTCCTTAGCATCACAAGAACTGACAGAGTTCATCATGAACCTTCCTAGTATCATTTAGGATATAAACTGAAAAAAAAAAAAAAATCTTACGTGGGTTCTAAAGAGTCTTAAACATTCTGTGTGGCAATATATTTTAAATTTGTAACTGGTGTCTAAACCTTTATAGTTTACAAAACACTTCCATTTATACTTTAAATGCCAGGCTTATCATAGAAATTTCTGACACTTTATAGATGAAATATATAAAGATTAACAAGTCTAACTGACTTGCTCAAGGTAATGCAGCCAAAAATGGCAATGCTGCTCAAAAAAGAGATTCTTATTAGCTCATCATTTGGCATAAGCAGTTCCTCTTGCTTTTCATTCAAATAATATTTTGAGGAAATTGAGATTATATTTAAGCACAGATTCTGCCTCTAGCGCGAAATAGTTCCCCTATATAATGACATACCTTGTTTTGAAAGTAGTTTATTACTTTAAGCCATGAAAATTTAACTGTTATAACTTCAAATATGCATCCACACATTTCTGTGGATAAATGTTTTAAATTGCCTCTTAGGTAGGAGTGTATTCTGGCTAAGAAAACAATCTGAAAAGTTCTAACTTAGAGGTTCATCAATTAGACTTCGCGCTCAGGCCATAGCAGGTTAAAGGAAAAAGTCAATATGAGATACAATTTTGGTGCTTATAGGAGAGGCACTTGTCTCTATTTAAGGCCCATCCAATCTCCTTTATTTGATTGACTGCTGAATCTATTGAGGAGTGAGCCATTCACCAAAATCCCCCGCAGCAAGGTCAGTATAGTGTGATTCTTCAGCTGGGAGGCTGGGTTCCATGGCAGAGCCTCCTCCCTGCGTGAGCATTTTGAGTATGCAGAACGCATCAGCTCAGCCTGAGGCAGGCAGTTAGTGCACACACACACACACACACACACACACACACACACCCCGCAACGCTTTCCACTCAAATCTGGTGGCGTTAGCAACCGCAGTCTCAGCTTTGGCTGAGGTACCCGCGGCCACTGCCTGATTTGTGGAAGCAGCACAGAAGTGCAGTTCCCGAAGCATCCTGTGACGCGCAGCATCACAGCTAGTGGTAGACAGCCAGCCACTTCTTTCCAGCTTCTTTCCCCAGCCCTAGCAAGAGGGCACCCTCCTTCAAGAGAGTCTGCCTGGGGAGGAGGTTGCTGCGTGCGGAAGGTAAGACCATTTCCTAGCTGCGCTTAACGTGTGAGCTACCTGACAACCACATACAAGCGATTTCTTCTTATGGGAATCAAAAATCCTTCTTAATCATAGCATGCGCTTTAACCGAAAAAGCAGTTCACTAAAAAAAAAAAAAAAAAAAAAAAAAAAAAAAAAAGCAGAACAGTCAAGACTTGATAGCTCAGCGGCGGCTTCTCTAATTAAAGTTTTAGTACAGATGATAACTCTGCGTTTCTCTCTCCACCCTTACAAATGTCCTGCAAAGAGGAGGTTCAGCCTCATTTTGTGATTCATGACTAACTTCACATTTAGCATAAGTGTGTGATTCTAACCTTTGAGTTAGTTGACAATTGTTATGCAACTCTGCCTGTGTAATTTAAAGACTTTTAAATATTCTCTCCTTCTGCTGGGAAAAAACATACATCAGTCTTCTAAAATAAAAGCCAACTGGTGGGAGCTATAGATTTAAACTCTCCAGCAATTATCCGTGATACAAGCAGGAGTTAAAGTTGCTGAATCACAGAAGTTTATATTCATGCAAATTGCTGTATTTGTTAGAGAGAACCAGGAATCAAATATCTTTTCATCTTTTTGAGTTTTTATCTAGATCTGCTGATGCAGATTTGAGGAAGTGAATTTTTGAGGGGCAGTAAAAATTTTTCCTTGATCTAAGTCAGTCTGTTGTGATGTGGGAAGGACTTAATTGGCAGGCATTTCTCTTCTTTCTTTCCTTATTTTTCTTCTTCCACAATAAGCTAGATTGTAGGATCACTATTTGAGTTTCCTTGTCGTCTTTCTCCAATAAAGCTGTTAGTGTGTTGATCTGAGACCCTTTGCAGTAATGATACTAACCTGTGTATATATGTTATTGCCCCTTATATTCCCTGTCAGTAAATGGCTCCTTACATTAAGTTCCAAGTAAAAAATATTGATAGAGAAAAAGTCTCAACAACTTTTTCATGCCCATTTCTTAATGTTATTTTAAATTTTTAATGTACAACATTTTTCAAAAAGATTTTTCCAAGAAGTCTCATTGAGATGCTAGTAATGATAATTTAAACATTTAAGTCAAAAGTCATGAAGAAAATATTTATAAAGCATGGATGCTATATGCAAGTCAGATTCGTGATGATTCTATTATCACTAAGTTCAGAAGAGAGCTTTTCATGAGCTTGTGATTAACTGACACAGGTTTCTTTGTTTTTGTTTGTTTGTTTTGGTTTTTTGTTTTTTGTACCAGGATTGAACTCACAACCTTGAGCTTGCCAGGCAGGTAGATCTCAATCTATTACTGAAATTCAAAGCATAACTATGGATCAAATACCTGCTCCAATAACTCTAGGGACACACTCTTTAACCTAGACTATGTATCCAAGGCTAGCGGGATGCTAACTCATTGGAAACGAGGGGAAACACAGAAAAAGTTTCCTTCTCTATTTTTCATCAGTGTTCCTGAAGCTGATCCCTCTGCAGCACTGCATGGAAACTTTTATTCCATAATAGTCACCATTTATTTTTTTTGTACAGCCTTTTGTTTTCCAAATATCTGTAGTTTCTAATTGGATGGTCATAAAGTCATTTGACTAAATTTTAGTGTGCTATACAATAACAGTTATACTGAGGGAGCGTGGCTTTCTCTTTGTTCCTTTTTACTTTGTTTCATACTTAAATTTGGAATAAACCTTCACACTTCCTTCTCTGTGGTACTATGGCAGCAGGTGACTGAGGTCAGGATGTTGAGATTGCTCGTAGTAACATCAGGAGATCAGAAGCAGCAAGGGAGATTAAAGGCATGTAGTTCTCCTAATGGTGGCTGGGTGGTGTGTATCTGAAACGGGATCTTGGTGAGAGGAAGAATATTCTCTTTTTGTTTCTATGCTACCAAAGTTGTCCAAATCAGGGAGCAACCTATGAGATCCAAAGATACAATTCTAACCAGGACTTCTGTAGAGGAGAAAGGTAATTTAATTCAGTTGTTGAGCTTGCTTTCCTAACGTGTCAGCTACTTCACAATCCATTTACAGGTAAGGTCGTGCAATTTTTTGCAGGGACTTGGTCACTCACTCTTCTTGCTAATGTAGATTTGTGAGGCAGGTTAAAAGTTAGCCAGTTGCTTGCACAGTATATATCATCATTCTGAGCTGTCTTAGCTTAAAGGGAATCAATTTCATTCTGTTTGGAGCCAGCCAGAGGTGAGGACTCCTCTCTCACTGTGAAGGCTCCCAGTCACTAACTTTCTTAGTCTTTAAACCCCACGTTTCGCATGTGAGAACTTTTCTTGGGAAGCTAGGTAAATTGATATTCTTTTTTCTTAAGTTTTAGAAAAGGCAAGGCAAGAAACAAATACTATGGATTACGTTTAAAAAATAAGTCATTAGCCGTGTCCAATGCTGTTAGGTCACATATATTTAGCCGCTTACTAAGCAATGTGCTAGGGTTGAGGGAGCGCCACAGAGATTCCTACATATGCAGGATGGCTCACAGACTCATGCTGCCCAAGCAAGAAAAAGGGGAGGAGAAAAGCAACCCACAAGACCCATAAGCTTTTGTAAAATGCAAAAAGGTGCAGCATTCTGGGAATGCTGTACAGTTATAGTTACCAGGTGATTTTCACCAAATTGTCTTGGATTATAAATAGCTCTCACAATGGCATATTGAAGGCACCCTTCAGCTCTACACTGAGTGATAGCTGTGAATTAAAATGAAGGACAGGAAATGCTGTACAGTTTCAATATTGAAGAGAATCAAAAGCCAGACAGCAAAGCTTTTCATAGAAATACATTAGACAGTGCTACTGGCCTTTGTGACTGGTCCCCTGTTATATTCTATCTCCTAATATGCACTTTAGTGGAGGAACTGATTGCTAAGAAACATCATGCAAGCCTAGGGAAGCTAACTTTCTCCTTATGTTAAATGTTCCATCTTTACTGGCTTATTTTTATTTTCTTAGCACTTAAATTGCCTTCCATTGTAATTCTGAGTGCAATTACAATCAAATAATGAGTAATGGCTATTGTTTTAATTTTGGGGTGTTGCTTTCGTTTGTGTGTCTCATTTCGTTTCCTCCTAGATGTCTGTTACATGTTCTGAACGCTTCTGGGAAGACTGTGAAACTGTATGGACTTGGACACAGAATGGTTATTAGACAACTTTCCATGCAGTTTTGAAAGGACTCTAAGCCACATTTCTAACTATTCTGACCCTGTAAGAACAGTTCTGACACAAATTGCTAGAAGAGTCTTAGCTCCACCTCAGCTTTGCTTTGTTCAAGACTTCAAGTTTTCTTTCAAAGAATCCTTGTTTTCTCCTTTCTGTACACGCTGGTGAAAATGTTAGTACCTCTAACTTTGGGGTCCACCATGGCTTAGCTAGCATAGCTATACAAAGTGAGCCACCTAGTGGTAATGAGAAGTAATTTTTATATTACCACTTGCACCTTACATTGATGGTCAGAAATTATGTTGCTAATTGTGTGTAAGGTTGCAAATAAGCACTCACTTTTGCGAGTGTTCCTTAATGACAGTTTCTGACTTTTGAGTCAGCTGTCCAGTGACAAGTACGTATTTCTTCATTCTGAGGTTCATTTTCTAATGTGATCCAACATATCACTTTCACCTCCAAATTTGTTTCTTGTGTGCCCATATTTTAAAATAGTACGGTCATAAAGTTTACCACATATTTAGTAATGTCTTTATTATGTACATTTATAGATATTAAAGCATCAGCATACCACACTGAAGAAAACACTTTATAAAGAAAATAGTAAAATCACACATTTTCCTCCAGAGTAATTCTGCCTTTAGAATAGCTTGGATGTGAACATAACTATATATAACTATAACTGTATATGTGTTTATATTTAAGGAAATTTTATGTAACTATGAATGCAAACTTATGACTAGAATAAAACAATATAAAATGCACACTGTGTTCATGTTATGTGAATATAACTATGTATATGTTTATATTTAAGGGAATTTTATGTAACTATGAATACAAACTTATGACTAGAATAAAACAATATAAAATGCACACTCTATGTTTATCTCATATATAAAAAATGCATGATTTTATTCTAAATTAAAATAAAAACATTAGATATTGCTTTTTTGTTTTTTAAGACTTTAACCCAGATAATCAAAATTGGACTTGATTAATCCAGCTAATCAAATCAGTGCCACGGTTGTGGTGTACTTCACCTCAGTTTCCTTATCCTGTTCAGTGTCCCAGGCTCTCAGTGCTGAAGACCTGCACTGGCATTAGTAGAGAAGTTGTATCTCTGGTTGAAAAATTCTTCTTTGGAAAATACGTTGCTGAAATCATGCTTTTAGGGTCTGGAATTTTCTAAATACATTTAACAAATCTAAAGGTACAGTACAGTGCTAATAAAGCAAACACTATTCTGGGAATTTATGTCCAATTTAGAAGAATTGGATAAAGGTGAAGGAGACCACATTAAACAAGGAGTGGTTTTATTTACATTTTTTCATGGAACAAAAGAAAAATAAATTAGGAAGTCAAATAGAAGGTAATGTGGTTAATTCTTTAGTTAAATATTTAACAGTAATGCTTCTTAGAAATCATACTAAGTAAGACCAAATGAACTGATTGCTTTTTAAGTCTTGAGTTAGTTCTGTCTTTAGTTAGCCTAGTCTGACCATGCAAATTATCAATTGTAGTCATTTATTTGGGCAATCTGCCTGTGTAAACTAACAACTCACTGTGATTATTCTTTTTAAAATGAAATGGTAAAATAGTATTGTTTTAAAAATTATTTGTTTCCTGTAAGCAAATGGTTTGAAGTATGAATACAAACAAAAACTTATAATTTCTGATTTGATCTGAGGTAATGTTCTACTTGTTTGTGACATAAATCATAAATGAGACAAAAAAGTTCAAATATCTTGTTCCATTTGATGTTTTTTTTCCTATTTGATGTCTTACGGTAGATTCAAGTATGATGAAAGCTTATTTATTAAATAACAGCTCCCATTTCATTGTAAAGATAAAGAACTTTAAAACAATAATAATTTTAATAGTCAAATATTAAAAAATTATAAATAAATGTTTTAAACATAAAGTGTCTATATAATGTCTATAACATTTCACCAGTGTGTGATTTATTAAGAATGTACTTTACTTTGTTTAGATGAATTTTCAAAAGCTAGTGTCCATTTCCAAACTTGGTAAGATGTGTTTACAAGACGCACTCAAAGTTGGAATCATTTTAATGTATTTAAATTGATGTTAAGTAGAACAACACAATTATTCACTTGTAATAATTTAAATATAAAAGTTTCATGCAGTAGAAAGTAGTTATGCATGGGTTTGTTATATGAAGCATTACAATGTGTCTCTTTCTTTTTCTTTTTCTTTCTTTCTTGCTTTTTCTCTTTTTCTTTCTCCTCACATTTTTTCACTACAAATCCCATGTACTTGTTTAACCAGCTAGATTTCCATTTAATGTGCTTAAACTCCCGAGTTAATGTTCAATCTCTGAATTCTGACGTATTCAATTATGTTCCAAAATATTATTGAAATGTTTATATAAATTAAACTTTTGTTGAACTGAAATATTTTACAGATTCTCTGCTTAAAACACATCAGGTTAAAAAAAAAAACAGTTTAAGAAGCAGGGTATTTTTAGCACTTCTTAATTTGCTTCGGGGACTGAGGACATCTCAGTGCCTCTGTCTTCAAGCACACGCCTTCAGGGGAAGCCTGCATACTTTTGGAAAACCTGTTCCTCAGCATATTCTTAGTTTTGAAGAGAACTTATTATCTACTCTCTATGTGTCAGTTGAATCTATGGTTGAACAGGTGATAGAAATAAAACTTTGTTTTCTGGGCTGGTTTTCAAAGATAATGCTCAGTTATTGATAAATGTGTGTCAATATATATTTGATTTTCTAATATTCATCATTGTTATCATTATTAGAAGCAATAATCCATTCCACTCCTGTTTCTGTACAACACAAAAGAAACCACCTTCAAATGATTTCAAGTTATTTGCTGAATATGTAAGTAATAAAATAATGTTTAATCATTCTAAATAAAATACATCATTTAGGACAACTCAGGTTTTTTTATTAAGATGAAATCTTGCATTCTTTACTAACAAAAAGTAGTCAGGCCACTCTTTCATAGTATCTTCTTGACTTTCTCAACAATGGCCATATAATATGCAAGGGATAACTTTAGTTTACGCCTGATGGTTTCCAACCAGCATTGATTTCTCATAGTGACTGATTTGCTTAAACACATATGTCTATCTATCTATCTATCTATCTATCTATCTATCTATCTATCTACCTATCTTCTATTATTTACTGTAGTAGTACTGAGGATTGAACCAAGGGTCTTTAAAATGAGCTGCATTCCATCAAACTTCTTTCTTTCTTTTTTCTTTCTTTCTTCGTTTTCTTTAGACATGTCTCACTAAATTGCAAAAGCTTGATTTGGACCTTACCTTCCAGTATTAGCTTTGTTCTGTTTTGTTTTGTTTTCTTGAATTCCCTATTCTTAAAAATAACAATGCTAATGAAACAATATTCTCTATATAAAAGGAAAATAATATGATCAGCACTGCCTTGCATCTGACAGCTTTTGCATTATACTAACTGGATACAAAATACTTGACAGTTCCAAATAAAAATCTTGATTTGCTGAAATTTTGTGTTAACAGCTTTCCTGGCAGGCTCAAACTTGCTTGCCTGTAGAATAGTGAGTTAGATATTGTCCTAGAGATATGGGATTTGGTATACGGTAACTGCAGAAGTGAATACAATCTTTAGTTAGAACTTGAGGAACAAAGAGAATGATTCAGCGAATGACAGCCAGGAAGTCACTTACATCTGCTTCCATATGCCTGGATTTAATTCGTGAATGTTTGTTCTGAAACGTTTAGAGAATACCATCCTGAACACAGACACAGAGAGAGGGGCATTCATGTGTCACTGACCTCACTGACCACCCTGTGCATACTGTCCAGGATTCTATATGCTTACCACAGATTTCACATTTGTAGTAAAACATGACATTTGGGTCTCAAATCTTCTAGACTCCTGCTACTTTTGCTTTTTGTTCAGCAAATTTGATAAAGTACTGAGAAGAACACTTAAAGGACGTTAAAGAGTAACCCAGGAAGGAGCCAGTGTACTTACTAATTACCCCTAAAAGATATGGGAATTAAAAAAAAAAAAAGACAGACATAAACAGCAACTGCAACTTGCCTTTGTTAGTTTATTCTGAGAAAAAAATAATTTTTAACTTTTAAAATGCAATATTTATGTTTTACATCATAACTTAGAGACAGATAATGTGATGACAAGAATACTAACTACTAATAACAGCTGTTTATCATTTAGGAAAATCTTTTATATATATATATATATATATATATATTTAACCTTATGACCCCTGTATAAATTTTTTCATGCTGTGGGATCTTTCAGATCTTTCAGATCTTTCCATAGATGAACATTTACCCAAACCATCACCATGGTAAAATTTAGAAGCAGGTTTAGAACCACTGTTTCCTTGGTTTCCCTTTATCTACTCCTTCATTCCCTTCTTTTATTTCTCTTCCTTTTTGCTTCCTTCCCTTGGCCTTTCTTCTCTTCTCTTTTCTTTTTCCTTTTTGATCATCGCTATCCAATAACCTCATATGAAAAGTAATATGCTTTAGAGTTTCTGGATTGGTGCACAAATATTATTATTCTTAGTAATTCTGATAATCACAACATACTGGCAAGCACTTAGCGTGATCCTCTTTGCCTTATGCATGTAGGCACATTTTTTGGACTAAATAAATTTAATCTTATTTATATCCCTTTATTAATGATTTTAAATATCTGACTCTGAGATTCCACCTTTGAGTTTAGCTATTCAGTCCTGCGTAACTGATGAATTTTAAGAAACTAGTCTTTGATGTTATCTGTGCTTATATCTATGACTTTGAGAAGGATGGATTATAAAACCATGCCATAAAGTCTTCCTGTAGTTTGAAAATGGTGCAATTAAGATCAATTGTCATCTGTGATAAGCCCTTCTGAATCTGGTTCTATCTGCTTTCATCCAACTGGTAAAAATTGTATCACATTTGAGGCTTTCTGTGAAATGTATACTAAAATGCCATCTCTTAAAATAACTTCATCATAAAGAGATCTGATTAAAATGACAGTGTTGTTTTGGATGACTTCTTGTGAGCCCACTGGGCTTCTGATAATCACTATTTCAGTTCTGAAATCTGTGAAGGCTCTGTGGGTAATGATTATTTCTAGAATTTTCTTACAAAGTGGGTAATAAATTTAAACATTTTCTTCCCTTCACTGTCAGTCTTCAGTAGGGTTTCCTATTCTCTGGTATTTTTTAGTGATTACCAAGAACATTTTGTTCTGTCACACTGGAACAAAATTACCTGTAACTCAGATTACTGTTACATTGCCACAGTCTTATTTCCTGTTTTCAAGTTTGTCCTATGAGTATTGTGATTTAAAAGTATGAAAAATTTGTTTTTTTATCCTTTGAAGCAAAATGTGTTGTGAAATTTGGTTTTCCTCTGTTTCTGTTAAAATGTTTAACTTTAACACAAAACAGTAAATATGTCTCTTCTATTTTCTGTGTTTCTTTTACATGTGCCAAAATTAGACTTTCAAAAAATATATAATAGTTTTAAAGTTGTCAACTGAATCTGAGACATGGAATTCATTTGAAAACATATAATGTTGCCCATTTAAATTTTTCATCCTAAAATCTTCATCAATGCTATAAAGCTGTGCTAATATGGAAGCCATCCCACATGCATGGAATATTTGGCCTTATATTTAGTTGAGATCGAGGAATAACTACAATTAGAAGGCCTTAATGGGAATGGTATATTTGAGGTCCATGGAGGCATTTTATTCAAATAGTCAATCACCGACTTGAAGTTCAAAACTTTACTCATTTACATTTGATATTTTGCATTTTAGAAAGCAGTTAAAAATATACTTTGAAACAATCAAAATTGGTCAGAATAAGAAGAACAAACATTCAAAATGGAATTGTTATCCATTAAACAGTAAAAATCACAGCCCATTTATTCATCATAGGTAAAACTAATGTTTTGTGAAGTTATAATATAAAAACCATCTGAACAAAATATAGCTGGTTCATTGGTTTATTTTTTAGAAGGTAAAATAGAAATACTAGATTTACAAGTTAGAAGATTCCAGAAAACAAAGACAACATAATAAACAAACATCACAGTCAATACTGGGATATTGGTTTGTTTTTCAACACTATGACATCATTGCATTTCTCTGTATGGCTATTCCCTGGGGACAAGTTAGGATTTTTTTTTTTAGATTAATGAATATTTGATTGATTTGAAATTGTATTTTCAGCTTACTGTAGGGAGAGAAGACCCAGAATGTGCCCTGGGAATTGCCAGGGGATTTTGAATAACTATTATATAAACTTAGAGATTGAGTGTTACATGAATATGTGAAAACAAATCTATTCTCTGTAATTCTGCCTCTGAATGTCTGTGTTTTTTCACGGATAATGCAGTTTTAAACAATATGGTAAAACTATAAATTCAAAGTTTTTATAAAAGCTATGCAAAGACTATGTTAAATTTGGCTTATATTAAACATTCACTGAATGTTGGAAGACCTTCAATATTTTTGTTCAGGTAGCCTCAGACATATTTCTTCTATGCCTCTAAAATAACAGCATTATAAGTCTTAATTTAGGAAAAATAAAGGGAACAGGCAGTAAAGATTCTGTGAAACTCTACTACCACACTCATTTCATAGGAACAAGAGTGAAATAGGGACAGAAATGTCTTTCATTTCCTTTCATTTTTGGGTCTCTAGATTATGCCTAATTTAAATGTATTGCTTAGCTACAATTTTATAGGAAAAAAAACATTTCAGTAAAATGGACAGAGATTTAAAAAGAAAACCAAAAGTTTAGCAAATGAATCTGAGGTGGTGATTTAGGAACTCAGCACTTGAACTACCTGTCTGCTGGCACAGAGGAAATTGAGACCACAGTCAGCATTTAGATGTATCACTGATGGCCAGAGTGTTGTGTTCATCCAACGTTCTGAGTTTTAGATGAAAAATGTTGAGCTACTATGACTTATGGAAGACATCTTCAGAGACTCTTAATAAAGACAGTGAGAATCTACAAAAAAACTTATGATTATCTTGCACCAGCTTGATAGTCAAATTGCTTCTTTATCTTAAAAAAAGAATACAGCACGCACTGCCCACTGTTCTGTATCTTGTCTCAAGTTCCCTGTAGCATGCCTCTTTCTCTAGCATCATGGTTGCCCTGTAAAATCTTGCTGAGCCAAATATGAATGGCAGTGCTGGGAGAGACCAATGTGATGTGGGAAGGTATACGTTGGATTGTGTATATTTCGTTTTATGTTATATTGTATGCTTTCATTTTATTATTATTTTTATTGTGTGTTTTTTAACTAGGTAATTTATGTGATCAATTTTTTTTTTAGCATTACAGGAACATTATTTTTCTATCTAAAGCAATTTGGTAAGATTGCATGTTTATTTTTCTTCTTTACGTGAGATAGTTGAGGCTCTAGTTATTTAGTAGAAAGTCAGAGAAATCTAAACCACATTCCAAAGGGTAACTGGGCATTCATATTAGGCTGAAATCGAAATATCCTTTTATCCCTTGATTTACTTCTAACATATTTGCTAGTTAACAAACTAAAACTCATGCTATAGCAACTGCTCCAGAGCGATGTATATATCAAAATTACTCAGACATTTTCCCTATGGCATAAAAGATATTTTCATTCAATTACTTGGTTCATATCATTCTTCCATGTGCCATATGGCTTATTTTAAATCAGTTCTTCATCTTATGTTGAGTCTCTCCGAATCTTTTATCCTACAAAGTTTACCTTGTTTACTCAGTATAAACCTGCATTGAATGCTAGAGCTACAGAAAATGCAGCTCTCCAAGCTCAGGAGCTCGAACAAGTGACAAAGTACTTGGGGAAAGTATATGGCAGCTGCTAAACTAAAACAATAAATTCAAGACACTATGTTCCGAAGTACCCAATCTTCTGGAAGAAAGTTTCAAAATGGTTGCAACTATGACTTCAGTTTTAAAGGAGAAATCCACAAAGTAGAAAGGATGTGTAAAAGCTATCAGAAGCACAGGCAAAATGCAACATTTATAAAGACACAAAATATGAAAACAATTTTTTTCCTTCTTCGATTTTTCTTTTGAAACTAGGTAGAGGATGGCTGTTGTACAAATGTAGAAAAGAACAAGGCTGTGATATTGCAAAAGTGAGAAATGTCCAAGTGAATTTTATCTCCCATTCTAACAAATCAGTGAATTTTTTCAGCCAAGAAAGGGTGCAAAGCTTGAAGAGATCTCCTGTCAATAATGGACTATAGCAAGGTTAATTGAAATAAAGGCAAAAATGAAAATCTTCCAAAGATACACCATCTTTCTGAGATTAAAAATCATTGGATTGCTTCTTACTGCAAAACACTATTTGTTCCTATCTATGGAAAATGTTATAGTTCCGTGAATTGATTCCCTGTGAACACTCCAAGAGATCCCCTATAGGGAAAAGAACATTAAAGGAAGAATAACTAAAACTGACAGAAAACAAGACTCCTCCAATGAGATGTTACACAATTCATAATTATGGTTACTCACAGCCAGTCTATATAAGGGATAAAATAGTCTATTTTTTTTCAGTAGCAATTTATACATTCCAAATTTCTCAGATTGAAAAATTGGTTCTTTGGAAGTATTACACGGTACTTTCTATGACTATGCTAGGCTCTGTAGTATGATTTAAAATATATTAATTAAATTAAAATTAAATAATATAAAATTTAAAATACAACATATTTCAAAAGATCAGATGACTTGAGACTGATAATGTATCAGAAGAGATTAAAAATATTCCATTTTTGTACTGTATCTCGTTTGGTTAAAAATTCTTGCTACTCAGAAATTTAGTAACCTCTAGGTTGAAACTTACCTATTAAGTTATCAAACTGACTGAATAACTACGTGCTATATGACTGTATGAAAGACTATATATAAATAGGCATGAATAAATGCAGGAAATATATGATAACATATCTAAAAGCTCATCTTTTTGTCTTATTCTGTCTCCCTTCAATAATTTCACTTGTCTCTGGATCTCTTTACTTAACTTAAAATTAACAAGTTCTAATCAAGTGTAAAATATTTGGGTAGAAAATATATTCTGAAGAAATATATACTGGTTGCGAATATTGGCTCCTTCATACAATTGTGCATGACTTCAAAAGTCCCTAAATTTTTCTTTTTCTATTTCTTCTTTAAAAATATAAGTAATGTTTTATTGCAAGTTACATAGAATAGAATGATTAACCACCTCTAATATAAAAAATACTCAAATATTAATTGATCCTAAATCTTATCTGTGGTTTGTTTAAATTGTTGTTACCACCATCCATAACAGGTATCACTTTAGAAATGCTGAATTAATTTTATCATTGTTCATTAAAGTGAATTGATTGGTTCTGAATGTGTTTAAGTACATATAAACAATAATTTCACCAAAATTATCAGATTATATTTTTCTAGATTTCTTGATACATGTGTATTTTCATACTCATCTTCAGATTCTCTGGTTGTAAAGCATTTACAAAACCCAGAGTAAGTATAAAATGTATATTGAATTAAAAAAAATACACAATAAAAACTCTTTGGTCTCATTAAACTGGATAGTACCTAAGATATTCAATATAACGATTGAACATTAAAATAGGTGATTTATTTTTAAGCATGTCTCATTACCATACCATTACAATGTGAGACAGGTTAATTATGACATCTTTGCCAATAACACAATTTGAGAAATTCAATGGAACCTCATAGACAAATACCTCATGAATCACTGGGAAACTGTTTTATTTTTATGATTTTCATTTTCTATCGTTTTCTGACAGGAAACTGGCCCTGTTGTCTGCTGTGGCTTATATTATCTGAGGGTCAGCACTGTCTTGAGAGCTGAAACTGATTTTCTGATTCATGGAATATTAAAAGAATCAAGATATGATGGGATAGATTGAACATGACTCATTTCCAGATAAATTTAACTTGAAAGTTAATCCTATCAGTTCCAAAAATGTCTCTAGGCACTGACAGAGCAAATGGATTTCTACATAAATGTTTTAAAACTATGTCCAAATTGCTCAGTGAAGTGCCCAGAGTTAGTTACACATAGAAACTTTTTTCTAACTTTCACTTGACAAACCCATTTATTACAGTTCAACAAGTATTTTTAAATAACCTACTAAATGAAGATTTATTGTTATGTAAAAACATCATCATATTTTCATCTTCTCAGAGGTTACTTCATGAGATTCACTATTTTTGGTGTATATACTTCAGAAATTTTATAAAATGAACCAGTGCAGTAAATGGAAAGTTAAGAATTTTTTCCTGTTCTTATGACCCAATGTTATAAATGTCTGTAAATTGCTCTTATAACTTCGATAAATATAGTTTTATTGCCCTAAATTTTTTTTTATTTTTTAAGTGTTTGGAATTATTATGTCTCTCATTTTTACGCTTGCTAATAACTATAAACTCTTAGATGGCATCTCAATATGTGCAATTTCTTAGTATTTAACTCTGATTCTTTCTAATATGGAAGTTACATACATAATAGAAGAATTCCCAAAGTTACTTGACCATGAGATCAGCTATCTTAAAAAATGGCATACAATCTGAATACACTGATCCTGGGGAAACTATTTGTGGACAATTCAACTCAGTGGCTGTCAAACATTAGGATGCTTTGGATGTATGTCGTAGACCTTGTTGAAATACAGAATATGAGGCATTGCTCACAGACTTTTTGTTTGGTATGTTTGAGAGGACCCTAGTAATTAGCATACATTTTTATTACTATGAATTTAAACTGCATAATATTATGTTCATTGTGGAGATTAGTTGGTACATGTATTTAACACATCTTAATTCTTGTCCCTGTTTCCTATCTTTTATTCATATTTTTCATATTTTGATTTTTATTCATATTTTGGGTATCTCAATAAGAGAAACTATGTGATTTTAAACTTGCGAATCTAATTTGTGTCACTTAACATAATGAGCTCAAGATGCATTCCTTTTTCTACAAACAAATGAGTTTTTAGGTGGTAATGTTTATGCTCACCTGGGGGCCACATTTTAAGAACCACTTTTCCCTATCACTTCTCCCCCTGGAGAGAAGAAATGATCATTCAGATTTATGCAGCAAGCTAGTATTCAGTGGAGTCCAAAATATTTTGTGACCCTTTACTTCATGTAGTGTTCTCTTCCACTAAGCAAATTTTACCAGGAATATATTTGGTGGAACATACCTTAAGTGGAAAGCGTATACATAAATGATACACAATTATTGAGAAGAAATTGACAAATGAGTTTGACATTACATATAATACCTATTTCTTCTTTGTAAATATTATATTAAGAGGACTCTTCTAAATTTTAATTGCTAGTGCTCTGAACAAATTTTCCTATATAATTTCTTTTTACTCTGTTGCTTTATTATACATTCCACTGATATCTTTACAAAATGATTTAGCTTCATTTTTTTTCTTACCATGACTTATTTCTTAGATTAAAACCATTCTTGATCTTTTGAAGTTCATCAATTTCTGAGAACTTTCAATTTTCATCATCATAATATCTAAGAATGTATTTTCCTCCAACATTCCCCAAGTCTATTTAAAGCATGAAATCACTGTCCACCAAGGGGATTCTGTTAACAGAAGGAAAGTTAGACTAGGAATAAATTTTGTTTTTGTAAAATTTTTCTGTGTCACATATCTGAGATTTAAAAGCTATAGTTAAGGAACGTGCTACAAAAATATTAATTGTAGTACTCAAAAATTGCAGGTATATCATAACAAAAGAAAAGATGATTTGAAATACAGGTGGAGTTATGTTTGGACAAATATTTCTTTATTTTTCAGTAATCTGCTCTTGCTCTAGGCCAAAAATTGAAAAGGAAAAAGAAGCAGAATTACATGGAAAAGTTGCATCAGCTCTATTAGATTTGTAAATTTGTATGAGGAAGAAGCATGGAATTCTGCATTTGCTACATAGAATGGGAATGAAAAAAGCATTTAAGATTTAATTAAATCTTAAATGGGAGAAAAATTCCTGACACATATCTAAAATCTAACGTGGATAATGGAAAGGCAGTCAGTTTATTACATAAATAATATATTATTTAATCACTTATAATTTAGAGTGTTTCCTTGGTAATGAAAAAGGTGATTAATACTATCTCTGCTGAGTTGTAGTAATACAATTATTATGAAATCAAGAGGATATGTAACCTAAAAACAATTTAAAGTTTGGAAAGCAGAAGACAATGCTACTTTATCATTTTTTTTTTTTTTTGCTCAATAAAGATAATTGCATCCCTCACTTTAGATAAACACACATTGAAAAACAAATAAATGCTTTGCTTTATGAGTTGAGTCATTACACTACTTTCAAAAAAGGGTAACCTGTTAATCAAAGTTGAATAAGTCACATATTTTAGGAAAATAATGCCTACTGTCTATCTTATGTTTGAATTCATTTAAATGACTTTGATTTTCTCCATCAGAATTTAGGTTACTCAAATTTATAATATATATATATATATATATATATATATATATATATATATATATTTAATGTTAAAGAAAGTCAACATATGTTAGTGCTTCCTTGTCTACGAAATGGAAAATATGGAACGCTGTCTTAGCTTTTGAAATTTCTTTGGGTCTGTGTAAGTTTTGAACAACCCATGGTTTTTAGTTGTTAGATAAAATATCTCTTGCTTTTTTCTATATGAACTAGGGATCAAATCCAGAGAATACTAGCTACAGTCCCAGCCTGTAACACATCTTTACTGTCTTTGTTTTCATTAAGTTTCTCTCTTTCCTTTTATTTCATTCTCTAGTTGTAACTATACTGAATGTAAATGAGTGAAAAAAGCATTATTGATTGATTCAGTTCCACAAAAAATTATTATAATACATTCACTCTACTTGTAAAGAATGGAATCTTAGCACTGATCATGAGCACACGTGGGTGCTGGTGCTCCAGGGCATCTGTTGGATGTCTGAGGTCTGCCCACACAGTGACTTCACTCCAGACTGTGGGCACCTTTGTTGGCAGCTTGGTCTCATTGCACACCCACATACTTCCTCCAGACAGTGCTCTCGGACTAATTCAGAGACTGCATGTCTATTTATTTTTAAGATAATTCAAGTTAAACATCATAAGAGGAAAATACAGGACTAATGTCACACTATGAGAAATATAATTGGTATGAATTCTTCTGAGAGTTTTTAGAGAATGGAAATAAGCTGGCCATGTACTTAAAGTGAAATTTCTATAAAAAAATTGGACCATGTGACACTCTCACTGAAATCTTTCTGTGACACTCCACGTTCAGGAGAAACCTCGAACTTTTTAGAGTTTATAGATTATTCTATGATCAGGATTTTGTATGTCAGATTTGCATACAATCACTATCACAGAATATCTATTTTTTATATATAAAGGGATGGCCACATTTTCTCCTAAGTCCTTAATTTACTGCCTCTGGACCTATGGTTTAGTCCTTTAAAACTTGCTGAAGCATCCTTACCTCTTAGGAGTCCTCTGACTACAGCTACCTGGGTTAGTACTGAATAGTCCTGCATAAATATCTAAAATTAGCAGCTTTCCAAATAATCAACTTATGTCTTGGTTTATCTATTATAACTTCATTGTAATCATTTTACTTAAGTTAAATATATAACATATACATAAAATAAACACAGTTTAATATAATGCCTTTAGTTATTTAATGTAATAGAAACACTATTTTCACAGTTTTAAATATTTTATTTCTTTTCTTTTCCATTTGTTTGACAGGGTCTCTATGTATTCCAAGCTAGTCTTGGATTTACTGTGTAGTTCAGGCTGGCCTCAAATTTGGGCAATCCTCTAGCCTCAGCATCCCAGCTGCTGGAATTAAAGACCTGCACCACCACGGCCAGCTAATTTGTTCTTTCTCTGTGAGCCTCCTTTTAACAATCTGAGATTGCTAGATTGCTAGTTTAGCTGTTTTCCTGTTTAGATGAGATCTACTGAAACTTCTGCTACGTCTCCCCTTGATTTACAAGCCTGGAATAATTCTCATTTTGTGCTACAAAGTACTTATTCCAATTATAATTGTATATGATTGTGATTATAATTTTCTTTGTATATACAATAATGCCTTTAATGTTTCACTCCCTGAGAATATAAAATCGATAACATCAGGCATTTTTCCTGTCTTCTTTTTCACTGTACCTGTTTATGATAGGGCAGTAATTTGATGATGGAAATTTTTCTATAAATGACTGTGATAATATTTGATCAACCAAGCAAGTTTTACCCAAAGTTATATGGAGTTTAGAGGGAATCAATTCCATTATCTCAGACTAATTTGAAAGACAGGCAGGGTAATACCAGCCTGCATCTTTTAACAGATGGAACTGAGGGCAGGGTGACCAGCAAAACAACTATCACTCAGATGGCTCTCCCAGGCACATTCCAAGAATTAACATCTGAGCACTGAAATAAAACTCATAGTGAAATGATTGGGCTCTTTCATTAGAATTTTTATGAGATATTTGGACAAGTGTGGCACTAAGATTGGTGCCCCTATTTTGACTGAGGAAGAAGGGCAAATATCTTTAGATTAACACTCTTCTAGTAAATACCATACACTCAAGTCTGGGCTCTAACAGTAATTTCTATACTTTTACTATTTAATCACATAGAACTTACTACAGTTATCATTATTTATTACCATAGGAGAAAAATGAAAATAATGTATTGTAGCATTGTTATAAATGGTCAGTTTCAGAACACGTGAGACTCAACTTTTCTGACACATATGTTTTAGAAACTGAGAGTCTGGAACTTCTATGAAATGAGTCAAAGTTTAGCAATTGATGTTTTGTGATTTAAATTCCATTTTTCTTGCCTTCATAGTGTAACTTATGAAATGTAAGTTAGAAAACAAACAAACAAAAAAAACAGGCCATCATTATAAAGTCTTGAAATATCGTTGGTACGATTAAGTGAAATGAACAGCATCAAGGTGTTTAGCACCTAATTCCAAAGATGAACAGAGTAAGTGCCACAAGCTCTCTCTTTGATTAATCATTTGGATGTGGGAAACTCTCTGAGTCCAGATTTATTCATCTATAGTTTTGTAAAAGAAACCATTTCGAAGCTAAGCTAAAACACAGCTTCCTGGCTGTTCAAGAGAACATTAAATTCGCTATTATTTGGAAATGAGAACACATTTACTTGTGAATCTTTCCTTATCCACAGTGAAACTGTGGTTATCTTTTCACTTTAGCATCACTTTACATTTCCACTAACCTCACTTATAAAAGGAAAACTCATTTATAACTGAAGTTGTAGCTTCTGATTTCAGGAATGACCTGGTTGCTGTGTTCCTATAAGAACACAAATTCATGACCCTGATTTTAGTGTTCTATAGTTTGTTTTCAAGATAGAATTCTTTCAGTTCTTGATTTTTTTCTTGCTTTTATTTAGATTATTAAAAAAAATGTTTCCTAAAGTATTCATTGCAAAACAGTTGATGTATTGCAGGACTATGTGAATATAAAGATAATTTCACAAAATGCTCCCATTTAGATAAGTGGATTCTGGTGATCTTTAGGTCAAATTCAATAAGAACAGAGATGAGAGCCTGTTCTTATGTATTTCCCCAAATACTTCTGAAAGAATGAGGGTTAATGAAACTATCATACTATCGTTTCTGTTTGGTAAGAATTGCATAAACTATTTGAAAGCAATCAAAATTACAGTAGTCAAAATTATATGAATGTTTTATTTTATGCTTTAATTAAGTAGTTAAATATCTTTTCTTGAAAATGCCATTCTCTGAATCATTTCCTAAATCAAAGCCTTTATTTTTATGTGTCTGTTTTTTATGATATGAATATCAGTATCAATACCAGTCTTGAGTTCTGCTTGATACTTTTAATGAAACTATATTTGAATCTATTGAAAAATGATAACTGAGAGGATCCTCCTACCAATATTCCAAAATCTCTAAAATAAATGTATGCACAAATAAAAGCACTTTCTTTATTTACTTTTGCATCTGACAACCTGTGATAGACTGATAGATGGTAAAGTTTTTTTCTTTTCCTAATTCCAAGAGATACATTATAATAAAGTTTACTGTGTTATTTTGTATTCAAAATAAACAGAGAAATTGTAAGGAGACTCAGACTTCCAAATAAGTTTCTTCCTTTATATGCACATATTGTATGATATTTTAGATACCAGTTTCACTGGTCATAATTATCCCAGACAGATTTAATTTCAACATGGAACCATTGTTAACAAAAGAAATAATAACTAAGTTAACTGGCTAAATTTTAAATGACTCTCACATCTAACTTTGAGTATTGTTTGCAAGTATATAGAGGCTACTTTGACTGTTATTTGCAAGTCATTACTACTTTCCATTCATACTTGAGAAACAAACCTGCAGTGGATCTTTAACAGAAGCTGAGGCTGTATTGAGCCAAGTAAAAGCGTATAAAGGTAGGCGTTTGCATGGAAATGAGTCTATTATGTGCCTGGTATTTTTTTTTCTTTTTAATTTTTTTTTTAATTTTTAAAAAACAAAACAAAAAAGAGTAGAAACAAAAACAGAATTTCAAAAACATAACAGTAGGAAATCAACACTAGTTAATATACTACATATCGTTATATTAGAAGTAGTTGCTTTTCTTTGGATTTTTTTGTAACATTTTAAAGCAATTTGAAATTTTTCATCAGTTCTTCAAGGAATCTATTCTTTCTTTTAAAGATACTTCTGGCTCTACTGTAGTTTTGAAAGTGGTATAAATCTCTTCCTAGAGAGAGACAGGATAAAGACATTGATGACCCACTAAATGATGGTCTGACATAAAGAAATGTGTAAATAAATGACATGGCCAAAGCAAACAATGATTTTTTTAAAAAATAAGTTATGTCATTTTTCATAAAAGAAAACAACTGAGAAGGTGAAGATAAAAACATTTTACCCACCCTCACCCGCTGTGCAATATAAATCCATTTACATTATAGCAATCCATTTCATAAAATGAAACCTTTTAAACACAAAGAGTATTGTATTAGAATGACCAAAACTCCCATATGGAAAACCATAGCATCTTCAGTAGGAGAGAGATGGTTGTTTTGTGTTTCAACCTCTTGAAATTCACTTGCAAATCTTTTCACTGTGGAGACAATTAAAAGCTATCCCCATTTTGTCTTTCTCCGGATTCTCACCTCACCTACACACATGTTTTTTTAATGAGAATTACTAAGGACCTTTTATCTCCAAAACCTGTATTATTTTGCTTTTTTTCTCTTGTTTAACTTCATCTATAAGCATTAAGGCAATTATACTCTTTTCTAATGATACCCAAATTACCTACAAGACCTTAGCCAATCACTGAATTTCTCTGCATAGTAACAAGGTATTTGTCTCTATTTGGAATCAAGGGTCTGTCCTAGCTGTAATGTATGAATTTATTCCTTCATTTTCTCTTTTACGTTATTCTTCCGTGCTCTGTCTCTCTTTCCTTCTTTCTCTGTGCACCTATGTCTCTTCAACTGTCTTTTTCCTGTTCCTCTTCTCTATGTCCTTTTCTTTGTCTGTATTTATTTCTTCCTGTTAAAACTTTCACAGATTTTCCCTTTCCACGCTGATTCTTAAGGCCTGTGCTAATCCTATGAATTCAACCTTTTTTGGTCAGTTTCTGCAGGTTGAATGTTATAGTTTGTTACTACCATATAATAATGAAGCAAGGCTAATTAATTTAAGCCATCTGGAAAATGTGTCCTAAAGGTACAGAAATAAAATGTCAACAACAAGTATTTGAGAACAGACAGACTTGGCTTCAAATTTTAACTGTTACTTTTCTATCTGTGGGACACCATTAACCTATTTTCCATACCTTTTCTCATTTTTCTTTCATTCCTTGTTATAAATGATCATCTTTCTCCATCTTTCCCCCTTTATTCAAACTGATCTAACCACACTGGCTACATGTAATCTTTAGAACCACTTAACACTCTTTTATGGGAGAAATTCCTTTTGGCCCTTTGGGTTCAGGTGGCCCTGCCGTCAGCTTGCAGGCAGAAATTATCCTGATGCTTCACATTTCAAGTTAGAATCTGCCCTTTGCAGCTCATTCTTTCTAGACACCTCACCATTTCCCAGTCAGGGTCCTCCCTCTCCTCTGTAACACCAATCTGGTAATTTTATAGCAGCTTTCTTCAATAAAAATAATACATCTTGTTTTTTATTTCCTCATATGCCTTTGTATTGTATCATAAACATCATGAGAAAAATGATACATTGTCTACCAAGCTGATAGAAATTTACCAGCAATGACCACCCATTCATAGCACAGTAAAGGTTAAATACCTGTTGAGTTAGATGAATAAAAAAATGAATGCATGTAGGCTTTCACTTTTCTATCCCATCTATAAAATGTGGAGATAAACTTCATAGTAACTCAAAGTTTAACTGGGTTAATGCTCACAAAATATTATGTGAAATGACAACTTAGTAGACTTGAAAGAGACAATGATTTCCATCCAGTTGATAAGAATGAGTCTCCAGTGGCAAATTCTTTAAGTGTTTCCTTCCATTGTACCTTCTAAATGTGAAATGTTCAGCTCAAGCATCAAAGTTTAGGTTCATGGGCAGCACCTTGAAAGACAAGTTGGGCTCCTGGTCAGCTGTTCAGACTCATTCCTGGAGGCAGCATATGGTGGTGCCTAGAATGTAAAGCAGTTTACTGTAAGATTCTCTATCATCCTTAACTACACATCTTCTTTTTCTCATATTACCATGTCTATTGGCTTTCCATTGCTGTGACAATAACACTTGAGAAAGTAAACCTAAATGAGGAAAGATATATTTTGGTGAAACAGCCCAGGAATGGATCACAGACAAATACACCTGCGAAAATCACACTCCCATGATCTCTTTTCCCTAATAATCCAATAACCTATGAAGTCATCAATGAATCAATCAATTGATGAAGTTAGATATGATCCAACCACTTCGCAAAACACTACTATTTGGCAACCTAATCCTTGTACACAGTGTCTTAGGGGACATAATAAATCTAAACTATCACAATACTCATGTCTTATAACTGTTAATCATGAGTGAAAAGTATTTCCTTCTGAGTCTTTTTCCTCATTTGCTAATTTGAGGTCATAATATTATTACAAATATTGGATAAGATTTAGAAATGAAAAACAAGAAATGTAGAACTCTTATTGTACAAAAAGCCTCAATTCTCACATTTATGTAGTAGAGTAACAATAATTACTTTCTATGTTCATTGAGAAAAATAATACCCAGACTGTGAATTTAAATTTGAAAGTATTAAATATTTTTACTACAGTCTGTGTAGTACAGAGGTGTTCTTAGCCAAAGGTGGTCATTATCTCTGTCCTCCCAAATCCAGCCTGGGAAAATAACAAATATAACAAATAACTATTAAGTGTGACTTGTAAATGGATGTGAGTGACAATGATCAAAAGACAAGAGTATCTGTGTCGGCATGTAATGCAGAGATTTAGTGGTGGATTTGTATTTGAATAAAGTAATGGGGAGAAGAAAATTCAGACCTCTACGTGGACTGTAACAGGAATCTATTTTTGCTCAGTAGAGTCAACAACCAGTTTGTTTTCTCTCTGTCTCTGTCTGTCTGTCTGTCAGTCTGTCTCTCTTTTCATCTATCCTTCCTAGTTCTTTGACACAAAATATGACCTTGACAGAGAGTTATTTAACCAGAACTTTCTCTTTCCCATTGCTGAACTAGCACAGAGTAGCCTACTTTTTATCCATATCTCTTTTGAGAATTGGCTAATTAATGTTTGTAAATTAGCTAATTAGCATTACAAGATTTTCTCCTCAAAGGCTCTATAAAATACTAAGTAGTTTCTGAGGGAAAACACATCAGCCACACTTGGTAAGAAAATCAGTACAAGAGACCTCCCCTAAGAATCTGAACTTGCACGTGGGCAGAAAGCTCTTTCTCCAAGCAAGACACAGCAAGATCACTGGAGTGGCTATGATTTAATGAAAAGCATCTTTGTCCTTTGCTAGGACAAATACAGTTTTTTCCCCTAACAGAATGTGTGTTCTCAATGACTGTTTATGCCTAGGTGTTGGGAAAGGGTAGCTCCAAATGACAAACCCTACTCAAAACAAGAAAGCCTTCGATTGTGAGTTGCTGAGAATAACACTGAGGTGTGCACTTTCAGCACCACAGTTTATTTTAAAGATAATCATGCAAACGTGATAAAAGCTGTCGTGTGCTATTTCTGCCAGGAGTACAGAATATACACTAAATTGAAGGGTACAGAGTTCAACTAAAACAGAGCTTTTATATTAATAACACACAAAAACCAATCACTATAAATGATTGCTTTCTCATTAACCATGATGATTGAATGCTCTTCCCACCTGTTCTAGCTGGACACTGGCTTTTTACCTTCACAAATCGACCCTTGATGCTTTTGTTTAGAAAACGAGCGCAGAAATGTTTACCTTTTAATTTGTTGAAAGGCTTAAACAACTGAATGTATAGATCTGTCTGTTACACAGTTAATCCACAGTGAGTGTGAGTTCACGCGCTGCTCTTTCTCTTTGCAAACAGTGTGCGGCTGATATCCCATAGGCACAGTCAGGACCTCAGAGAGAGGGGGGAGATTTTCCGATCATCACACTGTTTAATACAAGGGAGAGAATAATGCTCTTAAACCTCCCCAATTCTATTTCTAGAAAATAAATCATCATATTTTATTTAGCTTATTTTTAGAAAACAAATCTTGAAAATGAAAATGAAGTAAAAAATTATGAATCTCACAACACTTACATTGTTAACTTTGCTCTTCAATATAGAAAGAAAACAGATTCAATTTTTTAATTTTATAAAGGAAGATGTTTCACTTTAATAAAATACACAATAAGAAATAAATTAAAAAAATACAAGACACATTTTCTGTACAGTTTAAAAACCAGATTTTTTTTTTTTTTTTTTGCTAAGTTAGAGTCAGGTTTTTTTGTTTTATTTTTGTTTATTTTATTTTGTTATGTCCCCCCCGCCCCAAGATGTCACTCAGCAAAAGTGTAGGAGAAAATTACCACACTGGATCTGGTGTGATCCGTGATTTAGTTACTATTCAGAAAAATATAATACCCCTATGGCAGTGTCAAAACTGGCTGTATTATTTACAATGTCTAGTGGAAATGAAAATTCAGGGATTGACCACTGTTCAAAACTGTAAAATATTTCCTTTCTTGCAGAGTCTCTTTCTTGACCTGGTCATAATATCTTTTATTTGTTATTTCTTGATGTGTTCTTTCAGGAATGAGATAGTCATGACTATATATATATATATATATATATATATACATTCCCACACTCTTGGACTCTGCACTGTGAATCTGTGTGTACACACGAACTGTGAACTCACACAGTAGAGGTCAGGCATTTCCTCTGTCTGTCAAACCATAGGGGTTTGATTACATCCAAGTGATCACAAAATTTGCCATGAGACATGAACTTGAATTCAGTGACTTTTTAAGAAGTGCTAAGCAAGGAGATGGTGACAAAGCTAATTACCATCATGATTTCAGATTTACAACCTTGACTCTTCTAAAGCAGAGGTACTTTACTCCAGGCACGTAATAATAAGGTTGGGAGACCGAGTCAGGATCTACATAAATGGAGATTTAACGCAACTTTCTTACCCATAGCTGTTAATGTCAGTTTGATTTTACCTTAGCAAATATTAAAATAAAGAAGGATAAGAATTGGGGATAACTTTTCCAGTGGATCACAACTGAGTCCTAGCACCTTTGTGACTATCTCTCTGAAAGTAAGTTGTTGTTTGTGCTTACATTTAGTTTCCTTATTTGTGGGATCAATGGAATAACAAAAGGAACAATTTGTGCCTCAGGTTTTTCTTCAAAGTTAACTGAGATACAATATGTGAGAAGTATATTACTTTAAGAATTTAGGTCTTTCTTTCTTTCTTTCTTTCTTTCTTTCTTTCTTTCTTTCTTTCTTTCTTCCGTATTTCTTGCCACTTCCTTAGGATACTCTCAGCCTTAGGATGTAATTTGGTTATGTAGAAATTGTAGTCAGAAAAATTTAGATAACTAAGAAATCAGAGTACAACACCTGAGTTAGAAAGACTCAAGCAAACTTACAGTAATTTACTCACTATAATAAGTTACTCACTTTCCTTTTGGTGGGACACAATATCTACACTCACAATTTGAAGGAAGCGAGATGTATTTTGGCTCAAGGTTTCAGTCCATTGTCAGCTGTTTCCAAAGGAGAAACAGGAAGACAGAGAGTCATGGTTAAAGAACCCATACTTAAACCGTAGCTGCCAAGAAGCAGAGAGAGAGAGAGAGAAGGGAGTAGCTATCTGGGAGCAAGAATATACCCTTACAGATAATGCTGCCAGCAACCAGGCCCTACCATGGAACAGCTTTCAGTTACAGAACTCGTTTGTGAATGCACTGATGTGTTGAGCACTCCAATGATCCAATTACTTTCTAAGCAGATAAAACTTTGGGGCCTGTTATAGATCTAGAGAATAAAAAGTTACAAAATCGATGGTGCTTCAACAGTACCTTCCAGGTGAGAAAGTCAATACACACAACAATCAATGCTTTAAGCAGAAGACAATTACCACATGCCTTGCATTTCTTTAAATACAAAATCCATTCTTCAGTTCAGGAAAAATAAATACATAGAGAGGATGTTGTCTACACAGGGGTAGAAATTCTTTGTTTTTGGTACCGGGATCGAACCATAGGCAGGCACTTAAATCCCTAGCCCAAGGGGTAAAAATTCTGTAAGAGCTAACACTAGAATCTTTTGGTGGGGGCAGTCTTCAACAGTTTGGGAGAGTTGAGCATGATGGCACACACCTATAATTCCAGCACTCAGGAGGCTGAGGTGGGATATTTACCTTGAATTTGAGATCAGCCTGGGGTACAAAATGAGTTTAAGGCCAACCTGAACTGCATAGTGAAACCCGTCTCCGAAAGACTAAATAAATAAATAAATAAGTAAATAATGTTGGGATAATGAAAAGTGGCAGATGTTAGTTTTCTAGCTTGAGAGTTTTACTGACTTACTATTTTGATTTTTTTTTTTAATTTTAAAGAGAATAAAACAAAAGAGAACAACACAAAGGAAATCAGAACGTAACAATGCAAGCAACACAGCAGTCATGGTTTATGTTGATGGCTTCCAGGTCTCATGCACTTGCATTGTGCATTTGTGATTGATTAATTTCTAGAACTTGGATTGATGGTGTCAGTGCTAAACCCACCGAGTGGTGGAGCCAGGATGTGATGTAATGGCAGGAAGAAGGTGTGTGCTTCTCTCTTGCCAGTTTCTGCCTTGCTGTTTGCAGCCTCCCGTGAACTGTGGCCCCACTATGCCACCCTGCCTTGGAGCCAATTGACTATGAACTGAAACCTCCAAAAACTGTAAGAAATAAACCTTTCCTTTCCCAACTTTGGTCATCAGGTATTTGGCTCAGGGATGAGTAAAAAGTAACTAAAACCACAGCACTTCACAATAAGACAATTGGATATTAACAGTAGCTACCATAATGTCTCTTCTTTGAAATAGTTGAGTATACCTTCACATTCAGTAGTATCAAACATAACAAAATAGTATAATACCATTCAATAGAATGAAAGTATTACAGGGCATTCAGAAACAAATAACAGAAAATGAACAGTGGCTACTATATTATCTCATTTTCCATAAAAATTTCCATAAAAATTATACTATCACACATATTAAAATCCAATGAGACACAACATGGTAGAACCAATGGAAACAGAACAATAAAAGGATGGTAGAACTTCAAATCAAGAGGATATTAAATTAGCAATGGCTGCCATAAGGTCTTTTTTTTTTTTTTAAATAACTGTTCATACCTTCACACATAATAAAGTCAAACAAAACAGAATAAATCCATTCCAACCAATGAATGAAAACATTATAAGACTTCAAAGCAATATAATGGGGAACCATGATTACCATAAAATCTTATGTACTCTTACCATTTATTGCACCAGGGAGACTATACAATATTTATACATATGAGTTTATTTCACTTATGAGTATGGTCTCAAGTTGCTTCCCTTTACTTATAAATATCTCAATATGATCATTCTTTATAGCTGAGTAGTACTCCATTGTATAAAAATATCACAGCTTTTTTATCCATTCCTCAGTTGATGGACATTTAGGTTGTTTCCACGATCTGGCTATTACAAATTGTGCTGCTATAAACGTGGATGCACATATATCAATGTGGCATGATGTTTCCAGTTCCTCTGGATATATACCCAGAGGTGGAATAGCTGGGTCAAATGGGACTTCCAACTCCAGATCTTTGAGAAATCTCCAGACTGACCTCCACAATGGTTGTACCACTCTATACTAGCACCATTTTGATATTTTAACTTGAATATTTGTTGCTGGTGTTAATTATAAAGGCAATGTGCAGATACTGAAAATTATCTGCCTTAAAAACTCATACAAAACTCTTTGCTGACTGTGTAAATTATTTTATGATACTTGACAATTTATATTATTTAAATGTCTAATCCTCTAGGAGAAAATGTTATTCAGAAGTAAAGTTCATGGTTGTAATTCTATTTTTAATCTCAGTATGGATCTTCACAAAGCGTAGTGAATGTGTACAAGTAACTAATTTAGAGAAATGTTCTAACCTGAAAAAACTTAGTGTAAGATGCCTCAGAAAAAGTATGAGAAGGAAAACCAGGGTCAGCATGCCAACATGAACACAGCATTTAGTATCTTAGGTGACTAGAAAAATAACCAGACAGAATGATTTAATGAAGACAGGACATAGGACAGGAGAGTGCTGTTTATTTGACTTTCAAATGTATTGAAATCTATGTTATTGGATTTAGATCAAGGACCAGGCAATGAAATTTCAGGTTCCAAACGATGCTGAGTGAGATGATGTGATGAAACCGCAATTTATGGTTGTTTCCTTGATGGAAATTTGTTGGTTTTTCCCAGTTTCACATAGCTTGTTCTTCTGATTGCTGACCTCAAATATATCAAGTTGTGTCACTCAGGAAACATCTGTTGCAGTGTTGCATTTATACATTTAAGACCCAGAGCTGATCTTTTTTTTTTTTTTTTTAACAAATGTAATCCCAGGAAGTTAAGTAAGTCATGATAATGGGCAGAAAAGACCATCGAAATTTTATTTTATAAAATGTTACATATATTATAATCATACCAGTATAAATGGATGATAATTAAGTGAAACGTTATGTCTGAAAAAGGGAAATTGATTGATAATTCTATAAATTTGTCAATGAATGCATTAAAATTGACCTTCTATATTCCTAAATAGCCACTGTTACCAGATATTTCTTTTTTTTTTTTTTTTTTTTTTTGTCTTTTTCATTTTTATCGGTACCGGGAATCGAACTCACGACCGCCTGCTTGCAAGGCAGGTACTTATGCCGCTGAGCTAAATCCTCAGCCCCCAGATATTTCAACAATCAATTGACCTGGGCTTTTGAAATGGCTTTTGTGGACATTAGCTGTTGACACTAACTCAAGTAACAACCTAGATGTGATACCACTTTTTTCTATCACAGATGTAAGTGTTTTATACCCCACCTCCATACTTCTCCTTTGCAGACTAGAGTTTTTGTCTTAAGTGAGGTCATTTTTTATTATTCTGTCAAATTATTTCCTTGGCATTTCTCCAAATCTTATTTTTTTTTTTCTTTTTCATTCCATCCCCTAAGGTTAGGCTGTGGAGCTGTCAAAGAAGACATCAAACATGTCCTACAAACCTATTTTGATAAAATGTGTTTTCATGGTCCCCACAGTCCAAAAGCCTGCAGAGAACAAAACTCTTATCCTGAAACACATGCACTTTGAGCACATAAAATTTTCTCACTGCCACATACAGCATAGCTGAGCTCTTTTTTGCAGAAGGTGGCATTGTCAGTGGTCTTGGATGAGATCATTAAAGCCCTCTCCATCCGTCAGCACTCTGAAAGATGATTTTTTCTCTCCATCATGCGTAGCTGAGGCTTTCTTTTTCTCTCAGAATGGTGTTCATTTCTTGGATTCTTGTCCTCCCTGCCTGCCAGCCAGATGAGGCGCAGACCCTCTCATGCTTCTTTGACTGCTCTGCCCATTTTCATCTCATCAGTTCTTGGTGGAAGCCTGGAACACTGTCTGCCAGAGTTTCCCTCTTGTTCTCAAATTTCACCAAAAGTCTGTCGTATTCTAATTCTTATCCAAAAATATGTTCCACAAACTTCTGTGCTTATCATGCCATCATTTCCTTTCATCAGACACTGGTTTTGTACACAGGACAGTAACATTTTCATATTGTGTGGAGTAAGAGACAGACTGCAATTTAAAATGAGACATCAAATCCTAATTCCTTGCCTTGAATCATGACTCCACAATATGTTATTATAAACTTTGAGGATATTGTTCAAAGTATTTGACCTTTGTTTCCCAAATCTGGAAAATAAGAATACTAACAGCATCTATTTCATAGGGTTTTGTGTGAAATAATTCACATTCTCAAAATAGTGTTTTAATAGCTACTTAGTCTTTCCAGTTACGTGAGTTTTATCAAAGAATTTTACTTCTTTTGTTTTAGCTATAAATTTAAATAGTCTTGTGCTTTTGACATTTTAAGAATTCTTATTCTTATTTTAGGAAGGGAATGCAGACTCAGGAATGTAAAGTAACTTGTTTATAATCATGTAGGCAGTATCACAGATTATGTAACCAAGATACTACTAAATCACCTCTGTTCTAATTTTACATTTAATGCTCTAATGTTTTCATTTAGCAGTTAGATTTACTTTGTGTTTTTCAGTCTCCATCCTTGGACTCATATAATATATTGCATATCATGAAATTCAATGCATCTTTCTCAATCAAATGTGCTGAATATTTAAAAAAAAATTAATGTTCACACTATACTCAACATATATCTGTGCTTGTATTTCAGAGAGGTATAATATTTTATTACAAGAATATAGATTATTTGTTTTGAAACATGAAAATAAAACAAAGGCATTGAGGTGATAAAGGAAATGACAGCTAAATTTACTTTGCTTTAGCATGTCCTAAAGTGCACTCAGAAATTCAAAATTCTGCTGTTTATTCTATATGTATTTTCTGATATATCTTTTACATTTCTTACACAAAAAAATTGACTTTATTTTGGTTACCTAATTTCCATACACATACCATGTACTTTTATGTCCATAATGTTTTCCTTTCCAGTCAAGCCCATTTTGAATAAATCGCCATATGTATTAATCATAAGACATGAGAAATGGGAACACATTTATTCATGTCTGGACTGCAGTGCTCAACTCAGATCCTTGTACAGCAGTCACCAAAAATTTCAGTCTACCATACATTTTGATTATTAGTTCTTACGTATTTACCATTGAAGTGAATTACACACATATAGTATACTCTATTATATATTCTTTAATCTTTTTGGTAGCCAAATCATAGATGACAGTATTATGTGATCTGATTTGTAATATTAGAGGCTTGTGGAAGGTGTTTAGCTGCTCAAATTAATATAAGGTAATAAAAGAAATTGAAAATCAAATCAGGGACATACTTTTGTATTAATAGGGATCTTGGTGAGTAATATCATGTACTTTGCCTAGCACATTTAGCTCCTGATATTTGTTATCAGGTATATTCTACATAACACATGCAAATGTGTGTTCCATATTTGTGATGTCTGCAGTAGAAGTACAAATATGAAGATATCCTCAACACTATCATAGTGAATCTGTGCAAAGCAACTTTCTTAAATGTCACAGCTGATCCATAACTGTGCCTATAGAATGAGAATGGGTAATACTTTCCACTTCTTGGAAAATGTATGTTAAGTTCTTCATAAATCTACATTCATTTACGTTCTCAGAGTGTTAACATATGATCAGGAAGTCCTTGTGGTCTAGAAATTCTGATGCAGCATCCTGCTTGGTCACTTTTCACTCTAAATTATTCAGAAAGCTCAAGATTACAAGAAAAAAAATAATACATATGCTAACCATAGTAACCTCTCAGCAGGCACAAATGATATATACCAATGTCTTGAAACTGAGGCTACCTTTGAACTGGCCATTATTGGTTGAATGTTTTATTTACACATGAAAAAATACCAAAATACCATCTGCAATGGCAGGTGCTTAGACAGGGAATTTGAGCAGCATAACTACAATGAAGATATTGGAATAATAATATAATAATGTTTGTATACATTATTTATACAGTTTATATCCAAGGAGAAACAAGATGGTACTAAAAAATAACAGGAATTTCAATGAGTAGAACTGGTTTCAAAGAGTGCTCATCCCACTTCTTCATGGTGTGGATCTAGATAAGTCCTTAAAACCACCTTTTCTCAGCCATTCCCTTCCAATATGAGCCTCCAAATACATATCATGTAAGATGATGCTCTGATCAGAGACAATAACATAAGAAAAGTTATGCATCATTTTAAAAGTGCTCCATAAATGTTTACAACTGGTTTCATTATTTTTGTTAATATTCTAGTATCTATTAATGAATTTAGTATTTATAGAAAAGAACTAATACTATTACCTAAAAGTGTTGCATGATTGTGTGATAACATTTAGGATTGTGTTCTATAATGTCATGGGGGACATGCTATCTGCAAAGTATAACAACACATTTATTAACCTTGATGTTTAATAATTAAAGTGATTTTTTTAACTTAACCACCTTCCTTTATTTGTCATTTTGAGACAAGGTCTCACTATGCAATTCAGGGTGGCCTTGAGCTCACTTTATAGCCCAGGATGGTCTTGAAATTGCAAGGATCCTCCTGCCTCAGCTTCCTGAGTGCTGGGATTACAGATGTGTGCCACCATGCTTGGCTTATCTTCCATTTTTAATGACATTAGAGCAGGAATTTTTTATGACAACATACCTAGATGCAAATTAAACTTATCAGAAATGAGCTAAAACCAATCTTTTTCTAACCAAAACTATGTACAAGAGTTTTAAAAATAAATGTTTATTCTTGTTAAACAAGGAGGAAAAAATAAAACAATAATATTCATTTCTAAATTTAAAAATGATTAAATAATAAAATTTCAGAAAATTATGCATCTATTAAAGGTGACTTTAGAATGAATACCAAAAAATTCTTGAAATGAATGTTCTACTAAGATTAGTGAAAAATCATTATTTTTATAATCTAAACATCTGGAAACTATAATCTTATTAATATAAATGAAATTGAGTTTCTTCTAAAAAAAGAATGTAATATTGTGCAAGTTTATTTTCATAGGGTCAAACCATAACATTCTATTTTCTTTCTTGTAGGTGTATAAAATCATGGGTTAATCTCTTTTTCATGATCAGGAACACTGTCATTTATGAAAACCACAAGATATATTTTTATTGAGTAAATTTTTGTTTAAATGTTTTTTCCAAGATAAAAAATATATTATATAAGTAAATGAATAAAGAAATTTGCCTTGTGTTCTAATGAATATTTTTGACAATAGTGAGGGTTGCCTGTGAAATTAAATAAATTGGAGTATATTTTAATATTTCATAACTTGGAATACATGTTGATCCTTTTATTTTTCTGTATACTCATATTTGTAACAGTGATTTCTCATTCATATTATCTATTTTGCAGTATATTTGCTTTGATCAGTTTTTAAGTAATGGAATACAAATACCATCAAGAGAAAGTTTAATTTTCATAATGAGCTATTTCAAGATCATTTGCTATTACCAGGTGCCTTTCCTAAATCTAACTCAGACTGTTCATTAACTTCTACATTCTCAACTTTTTACATGGACAAGTCTTTAGACCCAAGCTTAGGTGTTAATCATGCCAGAAGAGCTATCCTCGCACAGTCCTAGTAAACTATTTCAAGGGTCATACATAGTCATCACAGCATGCTCTAGCTTATATTCCGATTGTTTGTTTGTGACCCTTCTTCCCAGTTGGTAAATTCTTGTGCATTGTTTACTCCTGTATCTTCAATAATTGCTTCATCGTCATAGAGTAGGAACCAAGAAACTTTTTTGTTTATTTTATTGTATGAATGATCAAAATGTCAGTATTGCATTTCAAAGGAATGCTTTATTTTGGGAGGGGCATCATTTACCTAGTATTATCCACGTTTGTGTGAGTCAATGTGCTATATTATTGCAACCTACTCTCAGAAGAGAGAGAGGAAGAGCTATTACATTAGATACAAATTATTGCCATGTGCCACAAATCTTACTGCAAATTATTTGAATTAATTTTTAGGGCCCTGACAAACAACACTTACCTTGTTCATTAGAAAGCTATTGATATAATTTTATATTCATTTATTGGGCTACTGAATGTGTATAAATTATTTAATAAAAGATAATTACACTTCTGGAACATTAAATATTGCATAAAAGTAAATAAACTTCACTTGACTATGTGTAAGAAAAAGGTAAACATAGAGAAGACATATTTGAAGAGGTGAAAATAGTTTTTCCAGCAGAAGAAATGAAGGGATGCTGTTTGTCGGGAATAACGGAGTTTGATCTAAGGAGTGAAGTATTTTGAGATTCTGGGCACTTATTCAATAAATATTCACTAAACAGTGCCAGGCAGAACAGCGACTCACATCAAAATATCAAACTATGTGATTTTAGACAAGTTGGTAAAACTCTCCTTCCCTCATTTGCTCCAAATATAAAATATGAGTAATAGTCAATAATGCCTCATAGGTTACTGTAAAATATAAAGCCATAGAAAAGACTTTGGAGAAAATCAGTTGCCCAAAAATACTTCAGTTTATTTCTGCGCTATATATCCTGCTCCTTTGTCTGTATTTATATCAGTACCATGAATTACAGTGATTTTGAAATCAAAAAGTATGATGCCTCCAGTTTTAAAAACTTTTGTTTGTGAACTTTAGAATTTTTTCATTTCTTTGGAAAATGATATTGGAGTTTTGATAGGAATTAAATTATACCCAGATATTGTTTTGGGAAATACTTATATTTTGATAATAATAATGCATGAATATATAATTATTTACTATATTTGCTTCTTCAGTTTCTTTCAACAGTTTCTTTACATTCTTTTTCCAAGTTTTCAGGGTACATATCTGTCACTTTCTTGGTTAAGTTTATTAATAAATATCTTATTTTTTAGTACAGTCTTTTCAATCAATGGTTTTTGTGAAACTTGAATTTCCACATGTAAAAGAATAAAATTGGACCCTTATGTCATATACAAAAATTCAAAATGGATAGAGATGTTAACCATAATACTTGAAACTGTTAAGTTACTAGAAGAATGACATACAGAAAAGGCTCTACAACATTAATCTAGGAAATGATTTTCTGCACAGGACATCAAAAGCACAGGTAACAAAATCAGGAGTTCACCTCTGAATTACATGTTCTTATCCCAGCAAAGGAATAATTATTAGTATGACAAAACAGCCTAGAAGTTGGGAGAATATAATTGTGTACCATGTCTCTGATAAGTGAATAATAACCAAAACATGTAAAGTACTTCTTAATAAAACAAATAAATATTCCATTAAAAATGAGCAAATGATCTGAACTGACATTTTTCAAAAGAAGAATAGTAAAAAGGTATATAAAAATATTCAGTGTCCCTAATCATTAGAAAAATGCAATTGAAAGCCACAATGAAATGTCAATATTTACTGCTAGAGTAACTATTATTGAAATGAAAGATAATAACAATGGTTGGCAAAGATATGGAAAGGCTTATGGTTAGTATTTTTATCCATTTCTAGTTCCGTTAGTCTATGAAATTGTATAATGGAAAATGGACAATTAACTTTCATTCCTCTAACAAAATCTCTAATAAAGGTAACATTGGACAGGCGTAATATTCATATACGTAGGATGTGCACTATCAGATAATTTTTACAGTAAAGTTTACATTAGAAATTCAAAATATGCTGTGAGCAGCAGAGAAAAGGACAAAACAAAACCAGATAAACAAACACCTAAACTTATATTGAGGCTTACAATGTCAAAATTTTCCTCCGTATTGGTAAATTGTTTGGGAATGAGTTCAGAGGGAAATGAATTTTAGGAAGAAATTAAAAATCAAATAATTAATGTCCTTGACTTAGACCATTCCATACACTTCATGACATTTTAATTCTTATAAAAACCACTTAGGGAAGGTCTTGCTAACAATTCTGTTTCAGAGATTAAATGTATCAACTCCGAAAGTCTACACAAAATAGGGTGGAAATTTAAATTTCATTGTTGCAGGCATTAGTCTGGTGCTCTTACAAATTCATTCCACAGTATTTATGAGTTCAAACAAGTTGGAAACTTATCACTATCTCACAATAACTTTATTTCAAGTGGGGCAACGTGTGGGCACTGTGTATTGTCAACTGAAAAAGCTCAAGTCAGCAGTGGAGAAAAGAGGTTATCATTAACACTGCAAGGGCAGTTACTTTTAGCTGGTTTTGACATCTCCTAATCTGAGAGGTGACTGAGATGAGAACAAGTCTGCTTTTAGTACTGTTTTGTTTGAACACGTTGATACTGAGTCCTTCATAAACCCTTGGCCAGTGGCAGTAGATTTATAAATGTGAGCAAGAGCAAACAACCAATGAATGGCAGATTCAGGAGGACACTAAAGAGAAAGACAAGCTGGTAAGAAACAGAAACCAAGGAGAAAGAAAATCAAGTGACAAGAGACTTTACAAGACAGAAAATGTACTGGAAACACATTTTGAGAACTAAAGAACCTCCTTTCACCTGTAAAGCTGCTGAGGGTACAAAGCACAGCTCTAATCAGATTCTTCACAGAATATTAGCAAGAAAACCCCTCTGAGAATTACAACAGTAATGGGATTCTAGCAACTCATCTCATCTCTCCGAGGATAGGAATTGAGATGATCAATCTGTAAATGAGCTCGAAAAGGTGTAGCTCAGAGTTTAAATTGAAGCCAGCCTTTGGAAAAGAAAAGGTGATGGTCCTGAAAGGCATGTTTACCTAAAATTGTAGAGAAATGAAGTATGGTGTTGAAGCAAAGGAGCAAATGGAAATAGTTTATATTCAGTCTTGGAAGCTTTTATAGCACTTGTTATATCCATTCCTGATTGGTGAGGTCACATAATACAGTAAATTTGGACATTACACATTCTAGGTTTGGATTTACTAGTTTCTAGGTACAAAATGCCAGCCAGATTATTTTACTTATTTCTAATTAGGCTTATTTATTCCATACTTGTCTATGATTACTAATTTTGAAAGTAATTACCATAAACACACACACTAAAAAAGTACCTAGATACCATTTTCTTTTTATTAATTTATATGTCGTACAATATAGAAATACAGTAGAAAATAAAATTGAAAATGAAATAGGAAAATCATGTGAGATTATACAAATATAATGGATGTAGACTTAGTGAAGGGGAGGATTATTTTTGAAAAAATAGTTCATGGATAAAATATCAGCTGACTAGGCTTTGACAACAAGAAAATTGAAGGTATAATTTTATGTGTGACAAAGAGTTATAGAAATGCAAAAGTGGAGAGAAAGAGCTAATAATCTTTTTGTCAGTCTGTGAGGCAGCAAGAAGACATCTGTGGACATAAGTTTGAAAATTTTGGAGTCTGAAGAAATTTTAAAAAATGGGTAGCTGGGATTGTTCAGACTGAGAGAAGACTGCAGTCTTCCATCAACTTAGAAGATCTGTGTTTCAGATTAGTAATCATAAGCACTCAGATACAGGATGATTTGGAGACACAGAAGAGATGGGAAAATTTGAAGAATATTTATTTAAAGATAATAACAAACATAGGAGAAAATTACTCTTGCTTTGCTTTTTAATTTTAAAGTGTTTTGCAAAACAGATTCCTTTAGAGCCTAAGAAAATAATAGCAGTTAATTGCCACTTCACCTACTTTTTCTACTATAAAACGTTTTTGTTTAAAAAAATCTATGTAGCTGTTTTGTTCAATTCTATTATACCTAATGATATAAGCAATTGTTTTTAAGGTAGCAAGAGTCATTATGGTAACCATTGTTGATTACCTTGTATTCTGTTTTACATCATGTACTATGTCCATCCTTTGTTTTAACTGACTGCTTTGTTTTGTCATATTTGGTTTTATTCTCTTCCAAAAAAAAAAAAAAATGTAGTAAGAACTGTGGGAGTAATAAAACCCAAAATGTGTAAAGTTGTTGTAAAAAAGAGGGAAAAAAAGGGCTCTGAAGGATACAACTGCAAGTGTGTTTAGGTGTGTTAAGTTAGATGACCGTATTACTAAATTTTTGTTGGATCATTGAACACAACTGTTTGCAGTCTCACGGTTTGAATGTCCACTTTGTATGCTTTAATCCTGTAACTTGAACAACTGTTTCTAGGATGATAATATGTAATCTATTAACTAGTGATTTCTTACTATTTTTTTTTTGAAATTCTGTATTACTTGTACCCTTATACAGTTTTGTTTTGTTTTTCTCAAAAAAAAAAAAAAAAAAAACTATGTTGCCATTGAACATGTAAAGGAATTAAATATACAAAAACAAACCAACAGTCAAAATCATATTTAAATATGATTTTCTCATATGATCACTGTAAGAGATTAGACAGATGATAGTTAAATACATAAATAGATTATAGATAATAGAGAGAGACAAAGAAGGAAGCAGAGATGATAGATATAGATAGATGATAGATAGATGGATAGATAGATTAGATAGACATGAAAAGATACATTAGAGAAAAAGGTTTAGATTAGTATAAAGACTAGAATTCCCACTATTAACTGTCTGCAGCTAGGCTCCAAGCAAATTGTTGGTATATCTCAGTCCAAGTTGGAAAGTGTCTTAAACAGAAAAGGTGTTGGTGAATATTCAGTTCAATGCTGAAATCCAGAGTTTTCAAGATAAGTGTGCCCAGGCCTGGAAAGAGAGGACATTCTTTCTTTTGTTCTAACTGGCACCATTTATACTGAAGGCAGAACTTCGCCACTCAAGTCCACAGACTGACTCACCTATTACATCTGGAAACACCTTTACAAAACACCCAAAAGCAATGATTTCCCAGCTATGGGTATGCTTTAATTCATTCAAACTGATGCTTAAAGTTAATCATTATAGAATATATCTGAAAAGAAACAAAATTATTATCTTCAACTGTTTTTTCTCTAAAAAGTATGTCAGAAAGAAATTAAAATGATTCATGTATATGTACCAACAATGCAAATAGGTACTAATAGAAATTTTTAAAAATCAGAGCTTCAACGAAAGCTTTTAGAACTTTAAAATTGTTTTTTATTACTATACACAGATTTATAAGACAATATATAAAATAGTATAAAGAAGACAATTTATGAACATTTTTTGAAATTGAATTGTGAATGGAAAGAACAATATTTATTATTGATATTCAAATTATTTTTGATATTCAAATTATTGATTTACAAATTTAAGCATATACAATTCTCATTTCATAATTTTAAGATTTTTATACTGGGATAGACTTATATTTTAAAGGTATGCAGTGAATATGGAACACCAAACCACATTTTTAAAACTATTTAAAGGTAACTAACCACAGACTACTGTAGAAAAATAAAGATAAATGTATATTACATTATTTAATATATGGTAAAGATAGTATTTTGAACTCATGAAAAAAATTACAGCTACACAAGAATTGTTGATGAAACCAAAAGCCTAAATTATATCAATTTATTTTTAAATAAATATGGAAATAAGCGAGGAGCTAAAAATAACAATGCTAAAAATAACAATTATACTACCATCTGAAAACTGAAAAATGCTTATATAGCCAAAGAGAAATTAGTTATGTATATTGTGTATCCATTAGAATAAAAGTAGGCATTCTTCAAAATTTGCAGCAAAGGAACATATAAATTAGTAATACATAAACATATTCATAATGTTTAGTTTGAAAACAATGAAATTATACTATCATATAGTCCCACTTATATATGATTTTGAGCAAAAAGCTGCAAAGATCACAATCATTACCCTAATACCTTTTTATGTATGATGGGAACATCGAAGTATCAAGTTTTATGGTTATTTTTTATCTGTTTTTTGTTGAAAAGTGTAATTTTGTAGCAAAAGTATATTGCTTTATAAATAAGAAATAGAAATTATAGAATGCAAAGGATTTACTCAGATTATAATCCTGCAAATTATCCTCTGAAACGCTAAATTCCATTCCTTGAGTTGTTGCTCTGCTCTGATTTTGGAGACCTGTGGTAAGACATGGAGCCTCGTCCTCCCCCTCGCCAAGCTGCTGCTGTGCCCTTTGGGTTCCTCTGTGTACACCCTCAGGGGTGTACGTTTGTGTTCCTCAGTCACACCCTGCAGGGCAGCCCAGGTGCACAATCCCTGGAGAAAACGAACTTTTAACAAGGATTTACAGAATGATTTCTGCTTTCTTTTCGATAGCTTTTCTTTTCTTTTTATTCTCCCTTCCCTGCAGACAATATTTCTCTAGAGCTTTGGGAAAATTGCATTTCATTCTCTCAAAACATTCTTGAAGAAGAGTGAATTTAAGGGATCCCCAAGGGTCTTCACCTGTCTATTCAGCAACAGTGTACAGCAGTATTGACTTGCTATCAGTATCTCCTGACGTGTCAGGTCCTTGACCAATAAAATTCAAGTAGAGTTGCATTTCTTGAGTTTGGGATAGGTATGAAGTAATCTTTTGTTCGGGCAGAGCTATATGTTATTCTGTCATAGGGTGCCAATGAATGTCAAGGTTTTAAAATAGAGCACACTTCCCAGTCCGTCCATACTGTCCAGTTGTTCACTGGGCTCCTTTCTCTTAGTATGATATCTTCCCCTATTTGGGTTGTACAAGGATGGACAAAAATTTTATTAGTTGGATTTTTTGGGGTCAATTATATGCAGCATGCACTATAGCTATGATTATATCTGTTTCAACAGAAACTGACTAGGTATGTGATGGCTAAAATTCCTTGATTAAAAACTGGCAATCCTACATTGATATATATTTTGCATATTTCTGGCTAACCTACGGGCACTAACTACATGTAGGATATATTGCTTAAATTTACATTTCATATATCTTAAAGGAATTATTTCCACTCCTATAAAATTGTATAATCTATGAATTGCACTGAACTCTTAACAACAAAATGATAGAAATTAATCCTATATTATTTGTTAACTTCTAAATATGGTGGACATTACAGAGCTGTTATGTTTCAAATGCATCGAACATTATTGTAGTGATATTCACATGTTGCTAGTCTATTTCTAAATTTTATTGTATTATTACAAACATCTCATAGCTGGTTTTGTTCAATTAAGTAGTCACATGTCCAATGCATGCTTAATATTGCCATCTACACAGCAGTTTTACAACATATACTCCATTAAATGATACGAAATTTAATCTTTTGTATATGCATGTTGCTGTTTTTTTTAACTTTATTTTGGTGAAAGGCCTAATGAAATTTAAATTACTACTGCAAATCTAAGCCAAAAATCATCAAAGAAGAAAACTCTGTATTCATGATCATCTAACAATTAACTATAGGCATATCTTTGCAACTATTTTGGTACTTCTTGTATTTTTTAATAGACTTCAGACTCACTTTATAGGAGTTAAATCTTGTTCACAAGATTTAGCCTTTTGGTGAAGGACTAGGACTAACATAATATAGATAAACTATTTTATAAATGGAAAAATCAATGCTCAAAATCTGGGTGATTGCCTCTATTCTGTCATCCACGAGATTTATAAATTCCCTAATATGAAAAACTAAATATGGTTAACTGTGATATCATTCCCATATGGTCTAGAACACATTCATTTTTGCTGAACAAATAAAGAAGCATTTTCATTGTAATACAGAGGGTGAATCTGGATTACACAATAATTACACAGACTCAGATAAATGCAAACCCCACTAGACAAATAGAAAATATCTGTGCAATGATCTTGAGTGACAGATAATTCTATGTACAATTGTGTATGATATTTCAAAATAATATTTAAAAACAATGGGTTATGTTACTAATTTTATACAAATAGATTCTATTAAATCTAACTGCATCAAATAGAACAGGGAACTGAGGCACAGAAAGTTTTTGTCCATCTATGAGATAGTCCAGTAATGAGAGATTTGAGAGAATTTTCTTAATTTCTGCTTCTTGTACTATGATCAGAAATGTATAACAAAAGCCAACTACTGTAGATTAAAGCACCCATAGAAGAATAAACCCACTGGGTTTCATTCTGTTCATAATATAAATAGAATGTATCAATCTTTTTAATGTTCATTCTTTCATGTCGTGTACAATGGGAGACAATATTAATTTCTTGAAAGCATAAATGATTTTAGAAGCTATCTCTAAAATTTAAATGCTATTGCTTTTTCTACAATATGATTATAGAACAATTCAATTTACTACTAAAAATCCATCATTTCTAAGTGAGAAAGCCAAGGAAAAGTGTCAAATTTTTATCCAAATTAATTTTTATCTTACACTTCTCATGGTGTAGTTTAGAAAAGATTAGGAGTAAAACGTTGCCTTACTTTGCAAAAATTTATAGTTACATTTAACTTTGATTTAAAACTCAATGGGAGGGATAAAAAACTAAATTTATTTCTAACTTTGATGTTCCTTATGTGAAATGTTCAATACTATTTTATGTTCAGAGTCTTTAATTTTAAAATTACTTTTGTTCACAGTTATTTAGTACATTTTCCTTAGATCTTGCAAAAAATAACATTTAACTACAGTATTAAAATTACCTCTGAATGTAACATACCTCAAAAAGATACATTCTTCTGGGTTAAGTCCTGAAAACACATAGTCAAAGACAAACATACTTAAGATAAATAATCAGTTTTGGAGACACTCACTGGAGCGATGCTTCAATAGGTAGATAAGAGGAACTGTCATCAGGAAGGAGTGGAACTGAATACAAGCTCTTGCACTTGTTACCAGTGTGACAAAATGTTCCAAGTTATGGTTAGGCAGGAACAAGAAGCTGTGCTGTCCTACTTCACAAAAGGGTGTCTAGATATTAATAATATACCATATATTTTAAAAATTAAATAAATGTTAGAGAAGGTAGATATATAAAATTTGATTTAAATATCACATAGCATTCTATTAATATGTATATTTTTTATATTTTTATCAATCACTTAAAAACAAATTAAAAATATGAAATGAAAAGTAAAAGCTCTCCAAAAATCTCAAAAAAAGTTGTTTCTGTTGAATGCAAGAACGGGTTCATCAAAATTTATGAACTATAGCACTATTTCTGCCTCTTATTTCAATTTACACTTGAAACTGTGTTAGTCGCTAAGAGGTTTGAAGTAGCTTCTTATTAAGGTTGAGAAATAAAAAAAAATGGTGTTAGGAGAGATTCCCTTTTTGCTGGTCATAACCTTCGTGCTGTGTGACTTCACAGGAGCACGCTCCAGCTAAAGTGCCCCCTCCACCCTCAAGAGGCGTGAGCGTCTATGTAAAGTCATTTATTTCTTGAACTGCACTTGCTTCCTTTCATGTCAGCAAGGGCCCATATTTCCACTGGCCCCCGTGAGTATGATTTTAATTCATTTTGGAGGGCTCTTTGTTTAAACCTCTGTGGAATATTACAAGAAGCATTATTGAACCTCTCATTCAATAGAATATTTTCACTGTTTCTTGACAACATTGCCCTTTGGTAGAACATCATTAACCTTTTATATTTCAAGGTTCTTAGATGTACTTCACATCTTACAGGTATTCAACAAAATACATTCTACCTAATTGGTCCTATGATTCTTTTTTCAGTGTCTATCCTTTTAAATTTCCGAGATAACTTATACATAACAGTTATAACTTGTTAAGTGCCATAGAACCACACACAGTATATCAGAAAGTAATAATCATACAAACTAGTTGAAACACAAATTTAAGAACAAGTACAGATTTATCCCATTTTACTTAACACCATTGTTAAATATCTCTATCCAGAATTCTTTCAGTCATTTCAGGGAAAACAAAGAATATTAAATAATATATTTTTCTAGGATAAAGTGATCCAAATCTGAATTAAGAATTAATGAACCCACACGGTAATAGGGTTTTGTTCTGGAACCTCTAGCAAGGAAGTAAAGATCTCTTTGGTTGAGCTTAGAAAAGCACTGATGAAGGAGATTCTAGAGCTGCTCCAGCAAGACTGAGTGAGCTACTCTAAAATGAACTTTCACCTTCCAACAGCAATGGTGGTTGCAAGGCCAGGGAGCACCAGAAGTGACACAAGGGAGGTCTGGGTGCTACAGTGCTCTTCTGTCTAATCTAGCATCAAAGTGCTTAAAGGAGTGGTCTTAGATGGGAAGGATTATGGCATGACTGTGAATAGCCTTAGGTTATACACTTAGAAGTGTGCAAGTGTGTGTGTGTATCTATGTACACACATGCACTAATGCACACACACACACACACACACATATATATATATATATATATATATATATATATATATATATATATATGCAAACACACAGTAATCCATTATGTGTATGAATGGTGATACTGAATGAAGAGAAAAATAAAATGACAGAATTTATGTGGCCATGATAACTTTTCTCAGTGTGATAACTTAAAAATTGGAACTAAAGTTTTAAAATTGATTGCATTAGAAACTGAGATGATTAAAAATGATGAGTAACAAAGCAAACTTTTTTTCTCAATCACCTATAGCAGTTGTGTTGGAATATGATTCTCAGAGTAGTTTCTCAGACTAGTATTAGTGTGAAGTGTAGACTTTCTGGGTCTGACATCTTCAGGATAGAGGGATGAAGAAAAGTAGCAAAAAATTCTTCAGACAATGTGGATGTGCACCAATGTTTAGGACCACTGATAGAAACTTTCTAATGATTTGTAAGTGCTTGGATTTCCACACCATTTATATGCTCATTTTTTTATGCATTAGCATATTCATTAATTCACTATTTCCATATTCATTAATTCTAAGACATTAATTTTGAGACACATTGTTATTATGTTTATAATTTAAAGATGCTGCCAATTGAATGCCAATTCATGCCATAAGCTCACTTTGAATCCTGATTTTAGAACTGTTAAATTGTAAATTCACTACCTGGAATTTATGAAGCATATTGTAAGTCATAAATCACAATAAACAATAAATGGCTATATATAAAAAATATATCAATATACTTTCATGCTTATTGTCATCAGAATTTGAAACACAAGTATCAAAAACCTACTTCATTTTTATGTCTCTATTTTTAACTCAGAACTTGAGTTGCACTCCTTTATTTCACTGGTGGGTTAATCTCAATGTAAAGTGTAAGTGGCCTCTAATTTGCTCCCCCCCAAAAAAAACTGAGATATCTAGATCTTTAATATTCATATATTTGTACTGTGAATTTCTTTTACAAAAATTGAGAAATTTCTTTGTGGGGGGCAGTGGTGTTCTTTCAACAACGATGTTCTTCATCTTCCTGTCATCCAGTTGTACCAACTACAGCAGAAGTGGATGCACACAAGACACAGGTCCCTTACCTTACTGAGTTCTCACGGTCATTTAATGATCACTGACCTATGGATAGGAAGTCCCTGACTCAAGATTTTCCTGATGAAAAGTCTGCTCTCATTCTTCTCCCACTGGCAAAACAAACCCAGCCTCTGCCTTATAGGTTTTCCAGCCTTTGACACATTTTTCTCTACTCTCCCCTCACCCTCCCCCTCCGCTCCTTTTCCCTCCCTTCCCCCTTCCCCTCCCCTTCCCCCTCCTCCTCCTCCTCCTCTTCCTCCTCCTCCTCTCACTTCTTTTGGCTCTTGTATTCTGTTCAGGTTATTCTTCTAGACAAGCATGCACCCAAACTTTCAAATTTGCTGTGGTATATTTTCCAAGAGGCTGGTCTAACATTGACATGGGAAGAGTCCTCAGGATACAGTGTATGAACATTTAGAAACAAATATGAAAGTAGGTATGGAGAAAATAAATCTTAACCATGAAGTTAATCCAGCTAGCAAACCAATGCACATAGTTAGATAGATAGATGATAGACAGTTATACAGGTAGGTGAAAATTTAAATATAAGTTACTCTTATGGACTATGAACCAAGGCAGTTGAGACTAGTTCTAGGTAATTTTCCATCTAGGCATGGATTACAATTGATAATGATAGAGATGTTTCCTTTTCTGATAAGGTAACAAATTTAGATGTAGGTTTCTTTTTTTTAGATAAGAAGGTCACAATTAGCATATGTAGAAATTTTCTATGTCTAAAAGACTAATATCAGCTCATGTTAGACAATAGGCTAAGACGTTAGTCCCTCACAACATTTCACATATGCTACTGTGGGGCCAGATTACATAATAACCTCCCAACAACTCCTAACTTATCTATGATACCTGCAAGTTAAGATATATTAGTTAGTCAAAATCAAAACCATATCTTGTCTCTTACTTGTATTCTGTTACTGGTATTCTATTTTTAAAAAGCAAATATTTTATCTTCTAAAAGAGAGAACATTTTCTTAAATCATGCTTTGTAAGGCTGTTTTGCAATAAACAAACAAACAAACAAGAAGAAAATGTATATGTGTATTGTTAAAATATGAGTTATTCATTGTCGTTTTAATCATTCACTAGGGAGCCAAACTACAGTTTTTAGTTACTTTTCCTGAAAATGTTGCCTTCTTCCACAGAGGCCATCCAAAGTCCTTTATCTGTCATTCATTAATGTTTTATCCTTGTAAGTCCAAGAGTCTGTCAAGCACAAATTTCCTCACCTGTGGAATAGTAATAATATTTGCACACATGCTGAATTACTGAAAACTAGGTAAGAAAATAACATCACTTATCTTGGCAGAGTATATGTTTGGCATAGTAAGTGTCATCTTTCGTAAGTTTCATTATGTTGTAGAAAAAAACCAAAGCCTTTAAAGCCTAAATTTCATTCTTTTTGCTCCTAATTAAAAACCTTGTGGCTTTAACTAAGTTATTTAACCTCTCTGTGCTTTTGGTTGGGTCATTTTAAAATGGATACATTGATTGTCAATCTGATACCCAGTAAGGTAATATTTAGAAACACTTACTATGATAAACATGTACTCTGCCAAGGTAAGTGATCAACAAGCATTAAATATTGTCTTTGCCTTTAGATGTGAAACTTCTCAAAGTAATAACAATTTAACAAATATTAGGACATTGATGAGGACATGTTAAAAGTATACTATGTTATTTTGTTACTGGTTATGTCAGTCAAGGACATGATGCCATGATTAAGTTAATGACTGAATTTTTGTATCTAAGTTTCTTTCACATTCACTTGGCTCACATTTGAGAGTGTTTTACTTTATTCATTCATGAGACACAGTGCCTCACAGCGACAGCTTTAAGGAGAAAAGACTTATTTTGGCTCACTATTTGTAGACGTTTCAGTACTTAGTTGGCTCCAAGGTGGGGCAGCATATCAAAGGAGCATGCCAGAAAAGAATTGCTCATGGTGTGGTAGACAAAAATCAGAGAATGATTCGGTGAGGTCAGAGGAAGATACACCCTTCCAGGTCATGCCCCCTGTGACCCAACTATTCGGTCCATCCTTCACCTTCCAAACCACACTAATTATAAACTCATCAGTGCACTAATTCACTGAAGAGTATCATACTGCCATGTTCTAACTGCCTTCCTAAAGCTTCACCCATGAGTGCACGAGGCTTTGGGGGACACCCACATACAAACCGTGACAGACATCTGAGGAAGAGAATCTTTGATGTTAATGTGGCTTTTACTTATTGTGAAAGGAAGCCTTTTTAACATATGAATGGTAATTTTATAACTGCTCTTAAAATGAAAAATAGTTCAACTTATTGAATTAATTAAATCATCTTATGAGATTTTGACAGTTTAAAATTATCAGTCTCTTTTTGGCTATTTTCATATAAGTCTCTTAAGAAATTATGGATATTCTATGTATACCCAATCAAATATAGGTTAAAGAATATACGACACAGCTATAAATTTTAGTCTTCTTTCTTTTAAGGAGTTCAAGACCTAATAACATAAATTATGCCATTTGTATATATATATATATATATATATATATATATATATATTCCCAAGAGAAGAACAGAGTAATATTTTCAGCCTGGAGTGACACTAAATGGGCCACTATGAACCAGTTGTTCACTTAGTCTATCAGCAGGACTGACAGTTTCCACTATTTGCAAATAACTGACAGAAGGAGAGGCCCTGTTCTTGGGAAATGACAGGTCAGAGGACATAAACTCTGGATGAAACTCTAATATGGCTTTAGAATGTATCCCTTCATGTGCTCTTTGTAGTCTGTTTCTTTGCCTCATGACTAAACAGTAACACATACTGTTTTGTGCATTTGAGGTGCCATTGGCCATTGTTTTCCTGACCATCTCATCTTCATGCTACAAGGCTACGATGAATTATTATTTTATCTGTAAATCTTATCTCCCTCTTCAGCAAAGTTAATCAAGTGTAAAGACAGGTCGATGGGTAGAAAGATGAGATTAATATATCTAATACAAAATATTGAATAAATGTATTCTGAGTGCATCTTTTCTAAAAGACAAAGAGCTTGCATGGGGCAGGAATCAATTTTTATTTGTCTATTTACTCTTGGGAAAATCATAATATCTGACACAAAATAGACAAATAAAATAAGTTCATTAAATAATTTAGAGGACTAAAAATGCACCTAGTGTATGAAAATTAGATTATAAACTCATTTGCCTCAGATTATTTTGCCCATAGTTTCCATTTAGTTGCAACAATCTATAAAGTTTCCACTTTAAATGATCTGCTATCAAATATTATACCAGAGTCTTAACTTTTATTATCTATAAAAGAAGAAAAATGATACTTATTTTTCTGAAACTATCCATAGGGAAAAAATGTCATGATATCTACATATTATTTTATTTTGCCAATGCTGCCATAACAAAGCACTTATACTAGGTGAAAATTATATATTTATTCCTTGAAAATCCTGGAAGCTAGAGTCCTGAGATCAGAGTGTCAGCAGAATTGACTTTTATTATAAAGTCCCTCTCCTTAGTTTTCAGATGGCTGTCTTTGCCTGTGTCTTCTTGCAGTCTTCCTTCTGTGCCTATGTGTAACCTCATCTCCTTTTATAAAGACATGGGTCACATAAGATAAATGGCCACTCATATAATTGCATTTTATCTTAGTCATCCATTAAGGCTTCTATTCCCAAGTACAGATACATTCTCAAATTCAGGGATTAGGACTTCATACTCGTAATTTGGAGGACACACTCAACCTTCTACAGTGTGCAAAAGATCCAATATGAAGTCTGACATTTTCTCATGGAAATATTATTACCATAAATTTTAGCTAAAGGTCTCCAATAAAAAAATGACTTTGTTTTATGTTAAATTGTCTTTCAGTCCCTTGCTCAGCTTTCTTGAGGAAAATAGCATGTAGACAGGGTCCTAGCAATCCTGGCATGAGGTGAGATCAGAGTTAGAAAGATGAAGAATCTTCCTAAAGGTAGGAATACTCTGAGCTCATTCATAGATTTTAGCAAGAGCTTGACATAACTAGAAAGAAAGATGATCCAGATGCAGAAGATGATTCTATGAGTGATAGCCAATCTTATACAAACAAAAATGAGTAACCTGTGGAGGTACATTTGACATTCAGGATGCTGAGTCAGGATGTTGAACATGGAATATATTAAAGAGGATCATTTCCATGAAAACCTGGCAATCAAATTTTGATGGAAAAAGTCTTTAACCATAGGTGATGGGCTTTGAAGATATCTTTCATGTAGAATTCCCTTTTTGGGCCCTTGTTATCCTTTTTATTTTCTCTATATTTTGCTACTGCTCTTTTGTTCTCTTCCATTTAAAAATGAGCTGAATATTTGCTATATAATAGGCATTATTTGAATACATATAAAGTATATACTTATATACCTATACATCACATAGTTTTATCAAGTTGTCCTAAACAACAATTTATTCTGATTGACTAAGCCTTCCTTATTTTACAAAAGACAACACATGATTCAGAAGCATCAACTTGCCTGAAGTTTTCCAATCAACAGATTTCATAGATAACTCTGATGCAAGCCATCAGGTTTTCTTTCTGAGACCAGAACCAGACCTTCCTTGATCATGCTGTACTCCTTCTACTATCTCTATCTTCTGATATAAATCAATAAATTGTAAATAGATAGATAACATACAAATTCACTTTCTTTGTGATATAATTAAGTCCAGTTGAAAAAGTACCTCGACCATTTTGTATAAAAAAATTTCTATACCACCATGAAAGAGACCTGCCTTCTTTTGAGTACCTACTATGTGTCTAAAAGTGCTCTAGGACTTTAATATAAATTAATTTTTGCAATATGTTTATATTGGTGTCATTTAATCTTCATTATAATACTAGAAATTTGGAATTTAGAAATAAACTTGCTAAAGATTGTGCTGCTAGCAAACAGCAGAATTGAGCTCTGGACCCAGGTCTTCCGGATGCTAGTGATCTGGCCTAACTATGATCTCCTATATGGAAAAGAGATGAAAACATCACCTTCCTAGCATAGAACTCTACTGTTTGTCTCTTTTCTCAATTATCTTCATCTTGAAAGATCAAGGAACAGTAATCAGAAAAACTGGATTTGAAGAGGACAAAATTGATGCTGTGTTAGGAAGGCAGAAGCAAAGGATGGATGCCAGGAAGGCACCCAGGCGTGTTCACTACACCCATAAACCTGTAACTGAGCCTAACTCAAAAAGCAATTCTAAGAAGGGCATTGCGGTATTTAGCATGATAAGATTAGTGCAGGTAAAGAAATGATGGCTAGCAGATGGGATAATTAATCTAAGAGGGCAGGGAGTGAGTGGAGACTGTTAGAAACTGAGGTTCAGGGTATGAGAATGCTCCGTGCAGATGTAGGCAAACAGGGGCCTGCAGAGTAGGGTCACTAATAAGGAAATGTGGTTACATTGAAGGACAAAAATAGCAGTGGAGTTTGAAATGTTGTGAGAGATTTGGGTATTTTCTTTAAGCAGTAGTTACTTGTTTCTGAAATTTTAAAATAAAATATAAATTTAGCTTGTCAAAGACTTTAAATAATTGATTTATTTTTAATTTAGTTTTAACTTACACATTTTTATTCTTGATTATCATATATTAGTTGACTATATTAACAGAGTTCAGAATTCTATTTCTGAATATATATATATATATATATATATATATATATATATATACTAGTTAAATCCAGCCCATTCATTTTTTCCACTGTCTAGTGATCACTATTCGTTTTCAGATTAACGTTTTTTAATTTCCCACTTATGAAAGAGAACATGTGTGTGTTTGTGTTGTATTTATCTCATTTTACATAACATATTCTAGTCCCATTTCTTTTCCTGCAAATGGCATTAATGCATCCTCTTTTATAGTTGGTTACTACTCCAGTAGGTCCAGTAAGTATGTACAATATATGCACATACTTTTTCCATTCGTCTGTTGATGGATATCAAGACTAATTTGAAATCTTCACGGCTGAGAATAAATTCACAGTGAATTTGCCTGTGCAAGTATCTCTTTGGCATGCATATATATATATATATATATATATATATATATATATATACTAAGTGGACAAAAACTGAAAGCTATTACTCTAAAATCAGGAACAAAACAAGGACGCCCACTATCACCATTCCTATTCAGTATAGTTCTGGAAATATTAGCCAGAGCAATCAGATAAGAAAGAGAAATAAAAGGAATAAAGATAGGAAAAGAAGTTAAATTATCACTATTTGTAAATGACATAATACTCTACATAGAAGACCCCAGAAATTCCTTTAAAAGACTACTACAGGTAATCAACAAATTCAGCAGTGTAGCAGCTGAATACAAAGTCAGCACTGAAAAATCAATAGCATTCCTCTACACAAAAATTCACTGAGAGGGAAATTATGATAGTATCACCTTTCACAATAGCGCCTAAAAAAGTGAAATACTTAGGAATCAACATAATCAAGAATATAAAGACCCATATGCTGAAAATTATACTACTCTAAAGAAGGAGATTGAAAAGGATATTAGAAAATGGAAGGATATTCCTTGCTTTTGGTTAGGAAGAACAAATATTGTGAAAATGGCCATACTCCCAAAACTATTATACAGATTCAGTGCAATCCCAATGAAAGTACCATTAATATACCTTACACATCTATAGAAAATATTCCTAAAATTCATTTGGAAACAGAAGAAACCTAGAATAGCAAAGGAAGTTCTGAGCAGCAAAGGCAAGGTAGGAGACATATCAATTCCTGACTTGAAATTATACTACAAAGCTACAGTGATAAAATAAGCACGGCAAAGAAATAGACCTAAGTATCAGTGGAACAGATTAGAAGATGCAAATACAACTACAAAGACACTCAGTCATCTTATATTTGACAAAGGGTCTAAACATGTTCACTGGAAGAAAGCTAGCCTCTTTAACAAATGGTGTTAGAAAAATTGGCTCTTCACATGCTGAAGACTGAAACTAGGCCCATGTCTATCACCATGTACTAAACTAAAGTCAAAATAGATAAAAGATCTAAATATTAAAATAGAAACAGTAAATCTACTGGAAAACAAAGTAGTAGAAATCTTGGAGACATAGGAGTAGGCAAAGAATTCATGAACTGCATGGGAAGTACTTCAAAGAATCAACACCTGGGATCTTATATTATTAAAAATATTTTGCACTTCAAAAGAAATCACCAATGAAGTGAAAAGAAAACCTACACAATGGAAAACAATTTTAGCTAGCAGTCTCTCAGACAAAGGACATATTCAGAATATACAAGTAATTGAAAAACATCAAGCCTCCCAAATTCAAAGACCCTCTCCAAAAATGGGCATCTGAGATGAACACACAGTTCTCAGATGAAGATATACAAATCTCAAATAAATACATGAAGAAATGTTCACCATCACTGGTCATTCGAGAAACGCAAATTAAGAGGTTAATGAGATTTCATCTCATTCTGGAAAGGACTGCCATCAAGAAATCAACTGATAACAAACGTTACTGATCCTGCAGGGAAAAAGGAACACTGCTCCACTGTTGCTGCGTGTTTAGACTAGTGCAGCCACTATGGAAATCAGTATGAAGTTTCCTCAAAAAACTAAGATTTGAAGTTCTGTTCAATCCAGCTACTCATCTCCTGGTATTTTCCCAGAAAAACTGAAAATGTCATGTCACACTAGTATATATGCAGCCATGTTTATAGCAGCAGAATTTGTGATAGCTAAATCTTGAAAACAACCAAAATTCCCTTCAACTATAGTATGAATGAAAAAGATGTGCTTTCATTTAAATACAGCTTTAAAAAAGGATGATCTTGAGACTTTTATAGATAAATGGTGGCAACTTGAGACGATCTTCATAAATGAAATAAATCAGACTCACATTTGTAAATATATTGTCTCTCTAATGTACAAAATAATAATAAAAAACTGAAAGAGTTATAAGGTCTAAAATACATAATAGATATTGTAATAATGAAAGGAAAAGAATGTGCTCTAAAGGATATAACTGCATGTATAACTGCAAGATAGATAACCACACTACCAAGTTTTTGTTCATCAAACAGAATAGTTTGTACTGTCATTGTTTGATTGTCCATCTTTTCTGCTTTGATTTTGTAAACTGAACAGCTGCTTCTACTATAATAATATGGAATTTATAAACTTGTGATTTCTTAGTTTTTCTTTAAATTCTGTATTATTTTTACCCTTTTTTCTGTTTTTCTCTAAGCAAAAAAAAATCAGAGTTGCTGAATTATATAGTAGAGGTTTTGTTTTTTAGAGGAGCTAGCACACTGCTCTCTATAGTGGCTGCAGTATATAATGTCTGTAGCAATTTACATTTCCACCAACAGTGCATATGAGTGTGTTAAACTGAGAAAAGAGAAAGGTCTGACTTTAGATCTCACTATAGGCTATGTTCCAATTAATATAGTAATAATAAAATAGATAAGTTTCAATATTCTTTAAAATAAAGAATGAAATCCTGTCATTTGCACCAAAATAGATGGAACTAGAGGACACTAGGTGAGATGAGCCAATAAAGAAATACAAGTATTGCGTGTTCTCTTTCATATGTGAAAGTTAAAAATAATTGACCTGAATATAGAACAGTGGTTGCCAGAGTCTATGAAAGAAGATGGGGTGGATGACAGCAGGCTAAATCTGATCAGTTCAAGCTATGTGCCTGTACTGCAATATAAATGTATCCCCATTAAAATATGCAATTAATACATGCTGGTAAAAAAATAAAATTTAAGGAGAATTTATATGCTATCGCAATGTTCCTCATAACAGCAAATAGGATAGCATTATAAGGATCTCTTACCTGAAAATTTTATCTATAGTTTCATAACTATAGATGATTTGTTTGTTATGTCTTTGAAAGGTAAGAAATTAAGAAAAAAAATTAAAATGGAACAAACCAAATAAAAATTTAAATTTTCATCAAATTGGAATGGAAAGATTTTTATCTGGAAATATAATGTTAATTCTCTTGAAAACTCCCTCTGCTTTGTCCTTATTGTGGTGATATCTTGGTTTGTTTCTAATTCTTTTTCTATCTCTTGATTGACTGGAAAAATTCTTTCAGTGGTATGTCATAACACACCAGTACCTGTGTGCTAGAAAATATATTCCCAGTCCATACTTTTACAACTGTAAATATGGGAAAACCAGGGTCCTTTATGCTATGACAAGGAAGTACACAGAGTAGGGAAAGATTTGCCCTACAAAGCATGTCTTATATAGCTAAAGTTAGGGAAAGAGAGTACTGCCTGCACTGAACAGTACATCCCCATCTGTCTTATCCACCCATAAATCATTCCATAACATACAGAGCTCTGTGCGAAGCTGAGGGTATTCAACTTACTACTTAGAATTACAGATGTTTGCTTGTCAAGGAAATGATCTCTGGTGTAATATTAGAAATATCAGTGAACAAATCAAGGGAAATTAGTGAAAAGTACTTAATGAAGAAATTTATCCATAACTGTATTAGTGTCACCATTTAACCATTTTCCAGAATATTGCTTTATACATGAATCAAAAATTTAAAACTCAATAGTACATAGTAGGTGATGCATTCAATGATACATACAGCGCTGCCAGGTTACTGAAGAGTCTGGTTTGAATTTCCTAATAAATCATCAAGATATTTTTCTCTACCAAGTAATTAAATATAGCTTATTTTTGTATTGCTAAAAGCAGCATGGAGGTTAAGAAAGTGATAAGATTAAATTATTGAGTTGCTACTTGCATCTTGAGCCCAGTGTTCTCAGTCTGTCTCCTCTGTTTTAAAAGAGGGACAATAGTTAAATGATATTGCATAACGATATGTACTATTTTGAATTGAACGCTATTCTTGTGTTTCAACCATCCTAGTCACAACAGAAATAACCCTTTATGTAGGGTTATTTTATGTAGGAAGATGTGAGATTCCTGGTTTTAGGAACATAGACTTGAAATACACCAAGCAGATTCAACATGCTGATCTTGTAGATCAGGGATGAGTGTGTGTGAACTGGGTATTAGGTTTTTGTTTTGTTTTGTTTTGTTTTTTTGGTCACATAATTTTTTTTTTTTATATCTAGGCTTTTAGAAAATTGCACAGAAGGTACACAGTTTTGATCTTCAAAATTCTTAGCCTCTCTTCTAGTGTCCTTTATTTTTATTATCCCACATTTGTGCAGTGAAACATATGCTAAATCAGATTCTGTGTTGTACAGCTGGGGTTAGCCTGACGCACAATGGTGTATCCATTGTGACAGTATCACATACAATAGTAGCACTGCCCTATACCTCTTCTAGGTTTGCTCATTTATTTGTTATTGAATAATATTTTGGCCCCTTTCCCAGTTTTGGGTAATTATGAATAAAGCTGCTTTAAACAAAAATTTGAGTGCAAGTTTTTACATGCCTATTCATTTGTTGACATAAACTGAATTCTTAGGGTCCTCCTTCTCTGACAAATTTAACAGCTGGGGATTTAGGAAGTAATTTAGCGCATGAAGGCTGAATGATTGTGAAAGGAATTGGTGTCTTATGAGAGAAAATTCCAGAGTATTCCGTCTTTCTCCGTTCATATAGGAGGAGGAATCAGCAGTCTTCAACACAGAAAAGAAACATCATACTGATGAACTGATCTCAGAATTCTAGTTTCTCTATCTGTGAAAGGTAAATCGCTCTTTTTATAAGCCCTTGATACTTTGCTATTGAAACCCAGCCTTCCAAGCACTGGGTTAAATTCTATTTGTGTAGCTACTGAATTATATAGTGAGAGTCTGTTTAGCTCTGTGAAATCTGCACAATTATCTCCCAAAGTAGCAGTGCCATTTTGCATTCCCACTAGTAATGAATGAGAGCTTAGTTGTTCCACATCCTTGTTAGCCTTAGTTGTGGGTATTTTAGGCTTTAGTCATTCTAATAGGTATCTCATTGTTTTAATTAACAATTCCCTAGTGACCTACTAAATTGAGTATATTCTAAGTAATAAGAACTGAAGAAGTAATAAAACCCAAAATGTGTAATTGTTATTATAAAAAAGAGACGAAAAGAAAGTGCTCTAAAGAATATAACTGCATGTATGTTTAAGTGTGTAAGATAGATAACCATATTACTAAGTTTCTGTTTATTGTTGAATAGAACTGTTTGCAGTCTCACTGTTTGAATGTCCACTTTGTATGCTTTAATTTTATAACTTGAACAACTATTTCTAAGATGAAAATATGTAATCTATCAACTTGTGATTTCTTACTGTGTATTTTTTGAAATTCTGTATTATTTCTACCTTTTTTTTGTTTTCATTTTTTTCTCTTTAAATAAATTTTTAAAAAAAACTGAAAAAAAGAGAATATTCTCATATACTTGCTTTCAATTTGTTAGCCTTCTTTGATAATTGTCTATTGACCTAATGTCCATTCTTTAATTGTATTTTCTTTTATATTAAACTGAAATGATTTTTAACTGTACGTGGATGCTGACCAACACTACTGCAGTTTGGACTGTTTGTGCATACACCTCACTGAACCATCCTTCCCTATTTTATTTCCCTGATGTAGTTCTCATCCATCAGCACTTAGGTTGTTTCTTAGCCCTCCAACCTTCTTTAAACTTCCTGGTTATGCTAACAGGCTTCTGGAGAATTCTAACCTGCTGGACACGTACGTAGTTTAGAACTATAATTGTGTCCTTGAGGTTAGACTTTATAAATTCTTCTTTCTCTACAGGATTTTAAGTTGTAAAGAAAAGGAGTGATTCTGACCATTAATTATCCAGTGTCTAGTGCAAGGCTTTGTATTAAGAAGGACCTCCTTTCTGTTTTATGGCTCTGAACTTGTTCTAAACTGAATTGAAGAATATGCTGCCAAAGTATAATTATCTTGAGTTTTATAGAATAGTTTTATTTTAATGGTGTTATATTTCTGCACATTTTATTTAACTTAAAACTGAGGCAGTTCCTAAGGCAAAGTATGTGCTTCATTATGGAAACAGTCTAACTAAAGCAGATAAATATAAGATGGCTAGTTTTAACCATCAATTCTCATATTTAAAGAGAACAGTACCTTTTTAAAGGCAATATTACCCTGAATTTCCTCTAAACTGAGGGAATATAGTATATGTAGTTGGATGTAAGAGCCATGCTCTCATAAGGGTCAAGGAAAAACTCTTTACAAAAGTCATTGAAAAAATACAGTAAGAACAAGATTGAAAGACTCATTATTTCTTTTCTTATTTCATTTGATTTCAAACACATATAAACCTATGTCTCTTGGTTTATATTTCAAAAAAACTTTGCCTGAGACATGCTGGAATTATGTTAATTCTTTTCATTACTGAAATACACGATAGTTTAAATTAACTGTCAGTGTCTTAGTATGAGTTTACTCAATAATAATTGGATATGAAGTTTTGTGTGCAAGTAGTTTGATTAGTAGAAAAACTCAGGAATAGTAAAAAAGAAGTAGGGAGTGTGAGACAGAAAGTAAGAGTCAACATAAAGTTTCATTATGGTGGTTACTTTTTCTAAGATATGATTGACACTTCTGTCAGAGTTCTCTGTGATGACAACTAAATGGTTTCCAGTTTTGCACTGAAGATTGACAGACTGGAGTTTTTATGACTAATAAAATAGCTACTTTCATATTTGAGGGTCACTTCTTGCTATCTTAATTTCATAACTTTGGGCTGTGCTTGGATAATGCTTTCTGAAGATTCCAAAATGTTCCTGGAGTAGATTTTTAAAAGACTGAATCTACCAGTCTTGGACCACTGACAGTCAGGATGAGCCTGAGTTTTCATGTCATCTACCCCCAAAGCCAAAGGGAGCCAAGGAATGTGGTGTAGTCACAAGCCAGTTCTGCTGCAAGTCCTGCAACTTTATGCATGACTACGCATTAAAAACTTACTGGGACAGGGCACTTATGCAATGCAGTTCCTACTTTTCGCTGTTGAAAGAAATGGTTTGAAGGTCAAATTATGTTCCTAGAAGTCCAAGTATAATTAATGATAGCATTTAAACTTTTCATGCAACCAACAATGGGTCTGAACCATCTAAGTATTGTACTTGTATGAATAAAATTAATCACAATAATGATCCTCCAAAATCTCTTCGTATATAAATATTCATCTAATTAACATTTATTCAGTACTTATCCATCGTCCAAGAACTCTGTGTCATTATGTATGTGTTTGCATCTTAAATGTTTCCTGGAAGGTCCAGGTATTGAATGCTTGGTGTACAAATTATAGTGCATCTTGAAAATAGTGGAAACTTTGGAAACTGGAAAGAGAACTTGAGTGTTGGGAACTTTTCTTGAAGGGAATATTCTGATTCTGGCCCTTTCTCTCCTCTCTCTCTCTCTCTCTCTCTCTCTCTCTCTCTCTCTCTCTCTCTCGTGTATCTACTTCTTAATCTTGTGTGTCATGTGAGCAACTCCTTGCCCAAATACTGCCTCCACAATGTAATGTGCAACTGTAGACCCAAAACTTGTGGCCAAGTGACAATGGACTAGACTTCGGAGTCCATAATCAAAATAAACTATTCCTCCATTAAAACTGATGTGTCTCAATTATTGTGATAGTCACACATAAATCTGAATAACTGCTTGACACAATGATGATAAATATTGATAACTTACCTATAGAAAGCTCCAATACTTTTTGTGTATACGTACAGATAAAAGCATGCTATAAGGTATTGAAACAAGGACAAAGCCAAAGACAAGCCCTGTATGTATGAGAATCTATGGGAAGAGCGACTGAGTGCTGCTTCTTCGGGGAAGGAAGGTCTCATTCTTCATTTTTTTTTTTTTTTTTTTTTTTTTTTTTTTTTTTTATTTCTGGAAGCCAGGATTGTACCCTGTAGTTTTTGAGTTCATGTGATTTAGTTCTCAGGCCTGAGAGTCTCTGATGCTTCCCAAGACTGTAGTACAAAGAACTTTTAATACAATTTTCCTTCCAGTTAAATCTCACTCCTGTTTTCTAAGCCTGAAAGTTTACTCTGCAGATTCTGAGTTTCGTTTATATCTCTATCAAAGTGAAAATAATCACATGTTACGCATTGTATTGTCCATTGCAGGCCAGGACTTTTCCTTAATGTGTACTTAGTAAAACACCAGAGGATAAGCATAACACATTCTATTAAAATATATTACTTCACAACTGTGTTCACACGTGTTAACTGAATTGCAGTAGGATGAGATAACATCTATTTAATTCCAACTAGAAATGCACTTGAAATAAAAGAGAATGCTATTATCACAATAAAGGCAATTAGTGAATCTCATCCAGTTAAGCTTCTTGGAAATAGAAGGGGGAAGGAAATAGTTAAATTTCACCAAGAGGACAACATTGCATGCTAACACTTGTCCTTGAAAAATAATTCTTTCATCATGTTAAATCTTACTGCTTGGACAGTAAGACCTGCTAAGACAGGCAGGAGAAATAGCAATCTTGGTATTGAGAGAAGTTGGGTCTTAACCCAAGATAACCAAGAGATAAATGTGTGATCATAGACAGGTGTTTTCCAAACTCTGGACCTGCATTGTACTCCTCACCATTACTATGGATGGAAAGGTACTACAGCATTTTCCACTTAAAAAATAACTAAGAAAAATGTAAATGTTTTTAGAGTATTGAAAATGAAATCAATTTTCATTTAATAAAATGTTAATATGTAATAATGAAAAATTATACATGAGTTGAGAGAGAACATTTTGAAATTTTAAAACATTTAACTCTCTTGATTTAATGATGGAGTTATTTTTTCTCTTTACAGAACTAGGGATGAAACTAAGGGATGCCCTGTCACTGAGATATCTCTGCAGTACATTTTATTTGAGACACAATCTTGCTAATTTACCCAGATAAATCTCAAACTTGAAATCTTTCTTTCTCAGCCTCTTTTAGTGCTGGGATTGCAGGCATAAATCTGGTTTGATAGGGAATAGTTAGTCTTCTTCTGTAACTGGAGCTGTGTCTGTAGTTTCCATGGGCATGTGTGATGGGCCATGAGAGATAGGCAATGGTGAACCTTTCAGAGATGTTAATGATAACAAACAGTTTGCGGTGGCATGGATGCCATAGGTCTGCCACCACTGGGTAATCTATAAAAAGAGATGTACTCCTGTCTCCCATGGCTACTCTGCTATCAGAATGATTCATTGTCAAGATATTTTACTATTTCTAATGTTTCAATAGCTTCCCTTCCATATTATACTGTTTTACCAACTGTACATTAGCTGGTAAGGCTTATGAAGTTTTCTTCCTTATGAATATAAAGACACTTGTGTGTCTCTGTTAAAAAAATAATTTGGGAAACACTATACTTCATAAAGAGTTACCATATACATTAAGCTGTAGACTTTGAAAAACCCTACAATTTACACTCTAAATTTTTTCGCCTGTACATTTTCACCTTTTCTTCTTTACAATCAGAACTGTGATGATGGATCTACATAATGTAACTAGGCTTTTGAGAGTTCTTTGTATTAAGTAGCCAAGTAAATTAGTCCTGCTCAAGAGATTTTAACCTAAACAGTTGATATCACTCTGGAAAAAAAAGATAAACATTTTTAAAAGACAGCCTCGTCTGCTAACATATCTCCTTTTGTTTTTGTTGTTCTTTCTTTTTATCAGCAAAACAGACATGACATCCAGAAGAGCTATCTTGATATCATGACCTTAAAAACCGAATTATTGTCATGAGTAGTACAAAGTGATAAAGGATTCTGGAGCACTGTAAAGGATGTCTGGAGACAAATAGTCCAGGAACACTATTTCTGGATTTCTTATTAGATTAGAAAAAAATTATACCAGTTATTAAAGTCACTATTTTTCTTCTTTTCTGTTATTTGTGGCAATCCCTTCCCTAAAGATTGCAACAGAACTTTAATACTTTCTAACTTTTAATAATATCTGCTGGAGACATTTTCAGTAAAGTTTTCTGTGCTGGTTTTCTATTGCTGCTCTAACAAACTCTCAAGTTATTTCTAAGATAGATCTAGATCCGGTGTTTCTGGAGACAAAATATCTGATATGGGTCTCAGTGACCTAAAATCAAAGCAGCAATAAGGCTACGTTACATTCTGGAGGTTCCAGAGAATAATTAATTTTTGTATCTTCTTCCAGCTAGATGGGTCATTTGCGCCCCTTAACGTGCAGCTTCTACCTTCTCCAGAGTCGTCCATGTTGAATCCCTCACTCTCCTTCCATCTTCATAATCTCTTTCTCTGAAAACAGTTGGGGAAAATTTAGCTTACATGGATCATTTCCTATAAATTTAATCACATATGTAGAGTCACTTTTATATATTATTTTAGTCAGGCAATGTATATATCTGCTTACTGCCAGAATCACATTGTGGCAGTAAGTGTCTCTTGAATACAAGGGCTTGTTTCTCTCCTCACTATAACTTCAGGAACTAGGAAGTACTTAGAATATAGTTTAACATATACGCTTGCAAAATTAATGGATACATAGTTGGAGCTTTATATTTGGCTGATGCGTTTGATTACTTTTGTTCTCCCTGGAAATGACCAATGTGATCTGCCTATGTGACTACAGTAGTTTTTAAGGGCATAGACAATGGCAATCCAAATGACCTAAGATACTTTTTTCACTTACATTCCTAACTTGTGGCCACTAAGAGATGATATTCATAAATCACACATTTTCGGATAGAAACAAAAATGTGAAACTCTTTTTGACAGGAAAGTTATCACTATCAATGTAAAAAATATAGTTACATATTCCAGACATGAACTGGGTGACATATCTTTATAAGAGAAATTAATTGTATTCATTCTTGTGGGACAAAATTGAAGAAGTAAAGGGCAATATATCAAGCATCTACAAGAAACTTTCAAGAGTTATTCTTTAAAAATATTTAGTACATGCTAATTTGTCCCTACACTATTCTCATATGTCTGCAGTACATTTACTATTCACCTTAACCTGTGAGAAAAGTTATACTATTTTCTTAATTGCACTTAAGAAAGATTCTCTAAAATTTTTTTAATGAGTTAATAATACTTTGACAATAAAATATAGATTACGTTTTTAGAAAAACATTTTGGAGATAAAAATCAACAGTGCTCTTCATATGATATAAAGTCCCAATTTACATTAAATTTCATAAATCAGCTCCTGTTAGAAAAAGAAAAAAATTAAAAATAATTCATAAAATCATCTTTCCCTGGAGATATTTTATTAAATTCATGTATCTTTGATTTCTTGCTTACACATATGATTGAAAGTGTAAATACACCTCATTTATACACTATGTCCTTTTGTTTAGAAGATGATGATTTTGTTTCATGTAGTGAATTGTGAATTTAAAGATTTGTTTCATATGGTGATTTGTCAGCTTAAAGACTTTTAGGTAGAGAAAATGTGAGAAAGTGAAACAAATCACATGGACCTATCAGAGGGAGATTTCAAATTTGACGCTTACTATTTGAAGGACATTGATCAGTCACTTGTCTTCTCTTAGCTTATGTTTACCTATTGGTCAAACTAATATGACACTTAACTTTCAATAGTGTTATGTTAACATAGAAGAAATCCATGCAATAGGGCTAGAAGGCTCCTAGGAATAAAGTAAATAAGTCAGAAATTTTCATGATATTTACTTTCTAGAAGACTTTGAATGGATATCCTGTAAAGAGCTAATGACAAAAAAAAAAAAAAAAAAAAAAAAAAAGCTAATGACAAAAAAAAAAAAAAAAAGCTAATGACAGTGCAGATCAACTATGCCAAGTATTAAGTTTGAGAATCAAAATGTAGGTTAACTTCTTCTGTAAAAGTGGAGAAAATACTCCACACCTAGGTTTGTGGTTTAAACAATGCATTTGTAGTGCACATTACATGGCTGATGAGAAAAAACTTCCATTAGAAGGAGGCCATTTAGATGTCTTTTTTAATGATTTGCCCACTTACTTCCACAGGCTCCTCAGCTAAAAGCATATTCACTCTCTCTTTGTTTTCATTAGATCAGCATATTAGATGTGTGTGAATAAGCGAAAGTGCAAGGTGTAGAGATTTAACAGTGAGCAAGGGAGTAATGACTCTAAATGAAGCAAGAGAATAACGATCCTGAATGACACAGAGTTTTGAGTCAGTGGAAGGACATGCCAACTGTATCTTACAGAATATTTTAACCAAACATGGTAAATATAATGACCGTACTGAACAACATATTCCTGTATTTTACATATCTTTATGGCTACTTAATAAATGTGTGCCCAATTATGTACATATGTAGTATCTGGGGTATAGTATATGTTCTGCTATATGCAAATAATTTCTGATGTTATTTTAGGTATATCTTTGAAGTTTTTGCTCATAAACCTGAGTTTAACCAAAATTACGATGTTTTTACTGGTTTACAACATTTTAGAACATTATATGCTATAAAATTGGTGCTCCTCCTGAATACATAGTTCTTTTTAAAGTGTTGCTGCTGTAACAGTATAATATGTTTGGGCTTGTTATTATTTTACCAAAATGATATAATTTAAGTTTAAATTTAAAATTAAATTTAAATTTAATTTCCAAATTAAAAAAATAATTTAATGAAGTTCAAAAATAATTGTTGAAAATTGATTTTCTTCATTTGGATTGTAATTTGTTTCTCCTCTGAGTTATCCAGAGCATCACATTCTCCATCCAATCTACTAAAACTAATTAAATAAATACGTACTGAGTGTGTTAATTTGCTAAGATTCTCATAACAAGGTACTGTAAACTACAAAGATGTAGCTTCTTTTATGTCATTTCATATAGTTTTTCTAGGTAGAAATTCAAGACTAAGCTGTCCAAGGGATGATATTCCCCCAGCTCTTTCTCTTTTAGTTTGTGGAAAGCCCTTTTCACAGGCAACTCTCTCTGGACAGATGTACTTGGTGTGCCCTGGTTCCAAGTATCCATTTCTATCAAGGCCACCGTTCAGATTAGGCAATAGCACCTTAACAGGATCACTTAAGCTTGTCTTTTTAAGTATCACATATTCAAATAGAGTCACATTCTGAATCTCTGAAAGTCACCACTCCAACACATACATTTTGGATTACGTGGTCAGTCTGCCAAATCACTTGCCTCTGTGCCTGTTTTTTATAGGAACTCTGGAATAGGCTGTGAGAAATGAAAGAGGAAAGCAATGAAAAACTCCTTAATGCTTACTATGTTTTCAGATATTCAGTCTGATACAAAGGATGCTTGATCCAAACAAAATATTTCTCTTCAATTTTACAATAAAGAAAATTAGTAGAAAATGCCACAACCCCTCATTAATTTTTGACAACCATTTTAAGAATAATGCCCTAAAATTTTATTAGGTCTTTGAACAATTTTAACACTTAATTATCCATGATAAAGGAGTAATTTTCATTAAAATAATCCTGCAGGCTAAAAATCTTATTGCTCCAGATTTAATTCTGATTTGAATGTTTAGTTTTTTAGGAAATGTTTCACCCAATGAAATAATGAAAATTGGCTTCATATGTCAGCAAGAGCACTTTTTATGACAACTTACAAATCATTTTGGTATGTCAAAGTAAAATAGCATTTAAGATTACACTTCAGAGGTATTGTTTGTATTAATTTTATTAGTCCTTGATGACAACAAAAAACACAGATAAATATCCAGTGGTGGCAAACCAATGGCACACTTGTCATTGATTATTTGTTAGCTTTGAAATCTCTCAAAGGATCTCCATCACTGCTCTAGGTTCCCCATGTGCTACGTATTTCTTCAGTTCTGTAGTGATACCTACAAGATTGTACTGGCAAGATGAGAAGGCCTGGATGGAAACCAGCCTGGCTGCTCATGCTGAGAGTCAGTGTTTGTCACTTTATTACCACCATATCAACATTGCTTTTACTGAATGAGAGGGAAGGACTAGCCTTCTTATTTATGGAAGAACAAATACAGGGAATCTTGAGGATGGCAAGAAACGCCACATCCTTAATGTTAATGTTCAGTGTTACTATTTAAGTCTCTTAGAAAGTTGGAGAATTGGATTTCTTTGAGCTGTGGAGATTTAGTCAGTTTTCTTTGCATTGCACTGAGTTCAAAACAGTCCCCACACACTGTGGGATAGCCTTTCCTGAAAGTGCACTTCCACTTCCCTGCTCTGTGGACACTGCATACTTTTGAATTTCACTGTCTAGCCCATTGCTTTACTCAGTTCTTTCTTCTGGTTTCAGCCTATCCATAGCCTTTTTGTCACAGTAACTTTCAAACCCTAGGGTTATGTGTGAGTGACAGTTTCTAATCTGAAGAAATGCACACGAGTAAAACATGGTTACTTTTTACACTCATTTTGATTTTTGTTTTCTTCTTTGAAATTTTCTTCTGACATCCTCAGACACTGTGAAATAATGTATGTCATGAATTTTAATGGATTTGTGAGTTTATTTTCCACCACTAGTCCTAGCCTATTAAATAGTGAAGATTCATATTGTTGCCAAGCTGCACCACGCCCAAAGATTCGAGGCTGTTTTCTGTCCAATCCAGAGGACTGGCTGTGGCAACCAATGAGCAATTAAATAAATTTTCATTCACAGTAAAGGAACATCTGATTTTAAGAAAAGGAAAGGGTGAAGAAAACTAAAGCAAGAAAAGAGTGCGAAAGAGAAAAGAAACAGGAGGTAGCAGGACAGCAGTACTGCAGGGGTAGTGACATTCATGGCTACCTTCTTTTTATATCCTCCTAGATCTGGTCTCTCTGGAAGCTGCTCAGCTCACTCATCCTGCCTGTAATTGACAGGCCCAATCCTTTCCGGATCAGGCTACATGATTACCTCCTGTTCCTAACATTGATCTTCATCATCAACAGGTTGCATCCTGTCTTCCAGCCAGCCTGCCATGGTCCTGTTCTCCTAGATTGGTGTTACCCATTTGAAGCATAATTTGGAAGCAATTTTGCACCTGTTTACCTTCTTCCAAGAGTGAATAACTAAGAACCATCAAAAATAGTTCTACTTAAAAACTAAGTTCAAGATCTTCCTGATTCTTATTTTGCATTCTACTTATTTAGTTTCTATTTTTCTACTTTTGATAACTAAGAACACCATATAAAGTTAGAAAATTTACTTCATTTTAAAGATAAGAAGTGAAAACTAAAACAACACAGTAATGTTAATCTTAAATGCTGAAAATCTAGTGTTATACTACTTATGGGAAAGATTAAAGTAGGCAATTTTAATTTTTTTCTTGAAAATACGAAATTATGACATATCCCTTATGAATATTACTATTAAATTTGTACATTATGATTTTTATCTTTGCAGGAGGCAGAAGATGAGTTTGACATAGAACAAAAGTTTTATTATTAAATGTATATCTATAAGGTCTGTATCCACCTGTGCTGAGAAGTACACAATTAGGGATATTCTAACGTGTGACCATAACAATTATCATTAATTGAATGCATACTATGTACAAGGAAATATGTTGAAGACAGCTAATGTGTCATATGAAATGTACTTCAACTCATGATGTTCAAATGAAATAGCCATAATGAATGGAATTCAATGAATTTACGAAAAGTTGTCAGGATTAAGGGATGCCCAAGACATGAAGCAAAAAGCAAAAGTAATCATTAAACCTTTTTCATTTAGCCTTGAGAAATAAAGGCAAGAAAAGAAACAGAGCATCAAATGTCAAGGAAAGCCCAGACCACACAACTCTGGCTTCAGAATTTTTTCTGCCTTATGTATCATGATGCTTTTGTATTTAACACTTCTTAACCAAAATTATGTTGATTTTACATATCTCTTGTATTCTTTCCATAAAAGTGTAGCACAGGCAGCCTTTGCTGGAATATTTTACTCTCTCACTGTCCTCAGCTTGGGTCTTACTCCATATCTGGACACAATATTTAGTTGAATGATAAATGAATTAGTAAATGAATGAATAAATTCCCAGAGCATTTATGATGCAGTTTCAAAATTTATATTGCAAGAAAATTGCTTGCTAATCTCTACAGACATTCTTCCACAGAGAAACATTTCTTACGTGAAAATGAAGCGGTGTTTCTCTTTTGAATGTGCAAAGAGAAAGACTTTAAAATAGGTAAGAGAAAATAGACTTCTGGTGTATATAAAGCAGTCTAAAGTAGTTCCTTAGTAACTGTAATCATTTTACAGTCTTTTAGATCTGACTTTCCAATAAGGCTATGTTTGTGTTCAAATGTGCAGTCTCAAATATTGTATAAATTTATCAGTCCTTTATAGTTTTAAGCTGAATTCTTCATTTGAAAATATTATGGCTTTTTAAACTGCAAAACTAATTTTGATTGTTGTAAATCAATGTTACATTTACCAGAATGTAGAGAGATGAGTTAGGCCCACAATTCCTGTCCCTTTGGAACCTATACTTCCACCTGCAAAAACAGAAAATAACACAAAAGATAATGTTGGCAATTTCATGTGGCATGAAAATAAGCAGAGTGAAGGAATAAAGGCTGTATGAGATGCTATTTAAAAATAAGGTGGTCGACAAGCACATTTTCTTTTGAGATAAAATGTTATAATTGAGAGTTTAATTTTAAAAAGTAAGGGAAAGTGCTGAGCATATATCTGAAAGATAAAGATCTCAGATTATAAAATGTATAATTTTAAAGGGCATAGAACAATTAGAAAGTAATTAGTTTGAATATTGAATTTAATGCAATGCATAAAGTAATGTTCCAAAATTAAAGATTAAATTCTTTGGAAGGTGTCTTGATTTCTTAAGGCAGTTGAAGCAAAGTACTCACACATTGGATGCCGTAAAATAGCAGAAATTTTTTCTCTCAAAGTCTGGGACATAGAAGTTTGAAACCAATTGTCAGCACTCCTATATGTTTGAGCCCTCTAAGAGAAACCTTCCTTCCTTTTTCCTATCTTCTAATGGAAAAGACACTGAGCAGTTTTTGCTGTTTGTCAGCTGGCAGCTGCTTTTGTCAGCACATGCCATTTTTTTTTGTGTCTATTTTCACAGGCGTGTCCTCTTCTAATGACACCAGGCATGTTGGGTTAAGGACCTACGCTACACACCATGACTTCCTCTTAAATAACTACATCTTGCAGTTGCCCATTTTTCAAGCAAATGCACAGCTTGAGGTTTTTCAAAGTAGTCTTTCTAGGGAATCACATTGTAGTAGATAGTATGGTATTATGGTTAGAAAAAATTTCTTATTTTTGGTAGTTTTATAGGTGGGAAAAAAGAGTTAGAAATAAATAAATGCTGATACTAATGACAATTTATTTTCCTTTCTTGGGCAATATTTTCAGATTGTATTTGAGATCAAAAACAAAGTTTGAAGGAATCAAAAACTGTACTACAAGTAATTTTAAATGGAGTTCTAAAATTATGTTTCTTTGTTGCATTAAGACAAAATAGAGACTTTAATTTTGTCCTCTAAATTATTAGAAAGGAATTTAAAGTGAAAAGACTAGGCCTGGGTACTAAAGTATTCTGCACAGGCCTGTGGACCAAGAAAAAACTGTTCTATTTATGCCAGAGGTTAAAGCTGAAGTTAAACTAAATAATGCAGTGTAAAAAAGAACTTATATCGTGAGTTCAATCCCCGGTACCAATAAAAGGAAAAAGACAAAAAAAAAAAAAAAAAAAGAACTTATAACATTAAAGTAAGTCTAAAATTTTTGCCTTTCATGACACACCCATGGCCAGGCATGGTGGCTGACACCTGTAATCCTGGCTGTTGCAGTACTGCATCCAGTATGGAAGCAAAGGCTGCATATTTGAAGCTAGAAAATGTGACTCTACCATATCACTACCTCTCAGAATATCAGGTTATCCCTCTATAATTTAGTCACTTCATTTTCAAGTCAAGTCTTTTAATAAATGAAGGATTAAAAAAAGATAAAGTATATAAAACACCTGTCTCTGAGTCTTATGTTTCTTGGATTTTCCATGAGTATGAATTCTCTTTTCCTTTAGTCATCCTAAATCACAATTATAACAAAGTTTCTAAAAAGGAAATATACTTTTAAATAACTAATTTGATGCAATAATATAAAATGTTTTACCCCTCCACAATATTTAGAAAAATTCTCCAAACACTCAGTAAGTATGTGATGAGATAGTGAGTGATCATAACAGATTATGATTGCAGCTAAATGTCTTTCATTTGTCCATGATTATTAATGAGTTTCCCCAAACCCTGCAAAATATCTCTACTACTGTCCTAAAGATAATGGCCATTGTTCCTGTCTTCTCATCTGCAGTAGCTCCATTCTTCCAGTAGTGTATTTAATGTTGTGTGCAGATTAATAAGACATCGTCATTTTGCTTCTTAACCCCAACCCCCAAGGAAATCCTTTTACTCTTGTAACAGAACACAAATGTGTGTCTCCATTCTTGAGGGTTTTACACTCTGACTATGATGCCCTCACTTCATAACACTCATTCTCCTGTGCATTGACCCCTGTTTTAACCCTGAAACACAGGATCGGGCCCACCTTTAGTCCTTTCAATACGTGTCACATAGCTTTCTCTTTTCCTGGATTGTTTTTTGGATTTATCCATCATTTATCCCTTAAGCAATTATCAAACAGTTATTTACCGAATACTTTTTAAGTGCTAGGTTTAGTTCCTGTAATTGGTTCTATTAATTGCAGATGTAACTTTAAACAAATTAACACACACACACACACACACATAGTATGCATATGTTTGGAGGTGATAAGTAATATGGGGCAAAGTAAAATAGAGAAGATGAGTAAAGTAGTGCTAGGGAGGTGGGGATAAAAGTACTTATATTGTAAGTAGTTTGGTAGGAGAGATCTCCTCAAAAAAAAAAAAAAAAAAAAAAAAAAAAACAGAGCTTCAGGTCAAAGATTGATGCAGATTGCCTTGTGCAAAGAAGAGTGTTCCTGGAAAGAGTAATTGGTTATACAAAGGCTTGAAAGTGGAGATTTGGGTAGCCTATTCAAGAAGCTGGACCCTATAACAGTAGTATGATAGAAGAGAGTCACAATTAAGCCAAACAGGAACAAGATTGCTAGATTGGTATTTTGTACACAGGGAGGACATGCATAGGCTTTGGAGAAATATGTAGTGTTGGCAGTTTTTCATTTTTTAAAAATTTTTATTAGTATGCATTTGAATACATAAATATTATAGTCTTAATGGGGATTTGGTACATGTGCATAACACTTCATAATTCTTATTTTAACCTTCTTTCAATCGTCTCCCTTGCCCTCATTCCATCTCTTTTGCTAATGTCTATATCCCTTTTCTTACTATATGTTTTGTATTTGTTCTTACTTAGCGTTTTGGATTTCTCATATAAGAGAATCCAGGAGTGTTTAAATCATTTTTATGTTTTCATGATGGAAAAATTATTCTCATTTCTTGAGTTGTTTTAATTAGAGATAAAGCTAAAGTGTTTTGTTAATTAATCCTAGGAGGAAAACATATGATGTCCTCCCATCACATAGGTTTTCAGAAATGGTTAAGTGCTTCTTTGAGGAACTTGTGACAATATTAGCTCAACGTTTCTTGTTACCTCTCCCCCACAGACCTCACTTCCGTGTCTTTACTTGCATAGATTGATTTGTCAACCTTATCAAAGAGAGCTAATCTTTTGCCATGATTACTTTTTTATGACATCTAAGGCAAGATGTATTAATAAAATAATAGAAACATACACAGATATGCAACAGAGTCATAAGGATGAGAAATGCATTCAGAATAAAACTGACGCATGAACACCAGCTAGTTGAGAGACTTTAAAGAAGAGGCTTAGTTCATAAAATAAAAGAAATGAGGTATCATTTCATTGTACTTGCACAAGTCTTTATTAATATACATATATGTTCTGGGTGTATACGAATACACACACACACACACACACACACACACACACACACACACACACACTGGATGTATATGAGAAGTTTTCAGAGGTTGTCTAGGTTTCATAATTCTCTGCTTGCCCTAGATGGTGCCTAACTTTGTCTCTTGGTTGATGGTACTTGGGCTTTGTGAATGGTAGCATTCATTTAATCATTTCTCTTACTCAGTCTGGCATATGCTCATTTTTTAAATTCCACATGTTCACATTTTTAAACCTATTTTCAACCTTTACCAACAGAACAGTTTGTTCATATTAAAATTCCAAATAGAGTCTTGTGTTTGAGAAATGTAGAGTTCAGACTCCACGAGCATTGTAAGTGGCATTTTAAGAATTAAAGAAGCTGAATATGGAAACACAATGGCATATCAAATTACCAATTACATATTTTATAGTCTATCTAAAATGTTTTAAAATACAGCAGTATTTGTTTGACTTACAAGATCAGCCATGGAAAGGCCCACAGATCTTCACAGAGGAGCACCAGCACTGGATGTGCGATCATAGTGTACAGTGTAATATACAGAGTGATTGCAGACTCTGAGTTAGAAGACAGGAACTTGAAGGAATCCTTGTTCAAGTTTTTGCTTTGTTTCTGAAGTTAGGTGCGAACATTTATGCGGGGATTGATTTCTGTAAGAAATTGAGAGTAGCAACAGCTATCAAGTGGTGTTATTTGGAAGATAAAATGAGACATGAATCCCTGCTGCCGATCCCAAATTGGGTTCTCAGTGGAAAAGTTATTTGATTTTTGTGTATTCTTGAAAAAACCAGCACACAAATTTTGAATAAACATTTAAGAGGTTGAATTAAATCTTAGTCATTTAATGTCCCCAAAATAGATTTCAAAGGAATATAATGCAAATATTGAATTCCAAGTCTTACCCTCAGAACTTTTGGTCAGTGTGTCTAGAAATAAATCCACATTTTAACTTTTCACCATCCTTCCAGAAGAGGATTCTTCTACATGTGTATCATTCTTCTACATATGCTTGGTATTTCTGGATTAAAGTCTCTAATATTCCTTTACTTTCTAAAACTGCTTGAATGTATAAATATATATTTTTAAATATTAGCCCATACTTCAACATTTTCAACGAAAGGAATTTAATTACACTATATTAAGTGATTGTCAACTTGGTTATTTTATTAGGGTATAACAGATACAATAAAATATGCTAGTTTTAAGTACGAAGTTCAATAAACATTTATAGATGTATCTGTGCAATCACTACTTAGGCTCTATCTCAGGAAAGTTCCAAAATCTCAGAAAGTCCCTTTGTGATCATTTTCATTCAACACAACTCTCCTCTCACCAAAAGGTGACAATTCTTCTGACATCTATCACCAATTTTCCAAAGTCAGCACCAATGAAACAATATAACAGGATTCACTCATCTTTTCTTTTTTTTTAAATTTTATTTTGAAGGTAGTAAAAATATAACAGAACAAGACAGAACAAAGCCAATCGAGACAATGCAGTGAAATTGGTACAAAACTTCCTAGCAGGATACTGGGCTAGTAGTAATAGATACTATAGTATATCTTGTTATCTTCACAATAGTTGTCCAGTGAATTAGGTATAGTAAAATCAAACCAATTGAAGGAGAGTATTAAATAGAGCAAAACAAAACAGTGAAAACAACCTTTGCCTTCAAACAGAATATAGAAGGAAATCCCCATATTTGCTACATTGCATTTGGTCAGTCTCTCAAGAGATGCTGAGACATCTATCCCAAGTTGCTACAGGGGAGGGGAGGGTTTGATTCTCAGCCCGTGCACCAGTAAGCTCCCAGGAGCCTCTGGTTGTCCTCCTGCCCCGCGCCAGGGGAGTTTACCAAGAAGGCTGGCAAATAAGCTGCCTAAGTTCCACTATGGCCAAATCTTGGGAGCGCTGGTTCTCCTCCTGGCTCATGCTGGGGGCGCTTACCAAGAGGGTGGGCAAATAAGCAGCCTAAATTACACTCATCTTTTCTTGGGTATAAATGATATATTTTATTTAAAATTTTAGGTATCATTCTATTCTAGTAATTTTTATTTAAATGTTAGTGGATGTTTCATTTTTATCCACACTGGTGACTGTTATAAAGCTGCTACTACTATGAATATTCTTGTGTACATATGTTTATTATTTTCTAAAAGCCCCATTTCTCATGGATATAGGCTCAGATGTACAGGTTCCCAAACCTTCATGCCCTCAAAGACAGACTTTTGAAGGGTGATTAAATCAGTGGTTTACTATAGTGAATGGTGATGTTAGAAGATGGGGCTTGAATGGAAGAAGTGAAACACTGGGGATGTGATCTATGGCCCAGCCAGGTGTTTCTCCCTCTCTGGCTGCTCTCTTCACTCTGCTTTCTCGTTACCAGAATGTCAGCAACTTTTCTCTGCCTGGTTTCCTCCATTATGCTGTCAACTATGCAGAGACTGAAGCTTCTGAAAAGTGAATCAGAATAAACTACCCCTTCTTTAAATTGTAGGTATAGCGTATTGTGTCCCAGAGATGAGAATGTAACTAAATCAGGTTAACATCTGTAAGTAAGATAAATGCTATGGCGTCGGCATGTGTATTTAATCTTCCTAGATTTCTTTCAATTATTCAAAGTGATTATGTGATTTACATTATCACTCGATATTTTTAATCTTTTTCCATTGCATTAGTCTGATGCCTGGTGAAGATATTCTTTGTAGTGTAAATTTCATTTCTTTTGGTGACTACTGTAGTTGATCATATTTTTGAATCTTCTAGTTATTGTTTAGAAGTGGCTGCTCAATCTTTTATTTAATTTTACATTTTTATTTTTTATTTTTTTGAGACAAGGTTTCTCTATGCAGTTCAGGCTGGCCTTGAGCTCTTTGTAGGTCAGGCTGGCCTTGAACTCACAGGGATCTCCTGTCTATCTCTTGAGAACTGAGGTAACAGATGTGCACCACCATACCCATGCTTTGCTCAATCTTTTTTTCATAGTTTGTCTGTTGATTAGTATGCTTATGAATTAAATATGCATAAACCCCTTATACATATTTGTATATAATAAGTACCATACTATATAAAAAATCTATTTTACTGGTATTTGCATCACAAATAATATTTAATATAAAGGCAATAGGCATTAGTGTTATCCTAGACTATGCATTTATTTTTGCATTCTTAATTCAACATTTTGAAAAAGGTTGTTTTTATTTTAATAAGACCCATTGATCATAGCATTTATGTTACAGTTAGTACATTATAAAAATAGCTTTGCTGAATACAGGTCACTAAGTATATTTTTCTCCATTTCATCTTAGAAATTTTGGAGTTTTTTCATCTTTTACTCTTTGCTCAATAGATTACCTTAAGTAAAATTCAATAAAGAGTCTGAGGTAAGAGTGTTTATTTCTTCACCCAAATATCCAGTTCCTAGAACACCATTTCTCATTTTATTGAAGTGATGTTTCTGTCAATTTTGTAAATCAAATGATCTTAAAATAGAGCCTGTATTTTTTCATAGAATTGTTTTTCTATTGATCTAAATGCCTCTTTGGTATCAATACCATGCTGTCAAATATGTAACTAAATATTAGTGTAAGTTCTTTAAACTTGTTCTTTATGCTCAGGATTGTCCTAACTATATTTAGTGGTTTGTTACTTTGGTAACCAAAAACATATATTTAGAATTATTCTGGCAATCTTCACACACAGACACACACACACACAGACACACACACACACACACACACACATACTCACACACATCATGCTTACTGAATGAAATTTTAGGTAAAATCAATTTGAAGGGAATTAACTTTTGTACAATTTTGCTTTCTCCAGTTCTTAATTATAGTTTATTTCTCCAGTTATTTATATTTTATCTAAATGTTCTTAGGAATACATTTTTAGTTACAGTGTAGAGGTCTTATATATCTTTCATCAGCTTTCTACACTTATCTGACAGCTTGGGCATTAATTTAACATGACAACATAAATTTCAATTTTTGGTCTTTTAACTTGTTTAAACATTTGTAATTCAGCTTTCTATTTGTATGTAAACTGTATTTAGTAAAGAATAGCTTTCTTTTGTCTAATCACCAATCTAATTATACTACTTAGAAGATTTTATATTTAAAGATTTGAATTCATTTACATGTCAGGTGAATATAACTTAAGTTGTTCTTTTATTATATGTTTCTCTATATCATTATATGCTTCTTGCACATAAGACTTTTTTTCTTAGCAAAACAACAAAAAAGTTACTCAAAGACAGAGTTATGCTTTGTGATTCTTGAAAAATTCTGGACTTGGTTCAATAGCATTCTGAGTAAAAAGTGAGTAAGTAGCCAGTTAGCACTAGTTTTTGAATGTTAGCTTTAAGTCCATGAAAGATGCTTCTTAGTTCTTTATAGATAAATAAACACAGAAAGATAGAATTCATGAAAGGGTATGTGTATTTGCACTTATATATGTATATACTAGGTGAGAGAGTAGGAGAGTTGTAATACCTGACCTGTTTCTATTGTGCATCTGTATGAAAATCTTGACTTTCAACCAAGTAAGTTTTACCCAACCTTGATATTTGTATATTTTAATAGCATCAGGAAGGAAAAGTAAACATTTCAGTCAACTATTAATAAATATGATATAATATTATTTTAAAATATCTATGTCCAAAGTTTGAAATATACTCCTTATCTCTCTTTCTGTCTCTCTCCCTCTCTCCTTCTCTCTCTCTCTCTCTCTCTCTCTCTCTCTCTCTCTCTCTCTCTCTCCCCCTCTCTGAACAATATAAGTATTTCTCTTGGCTATAAGGATTCCTAAATCAGTCTCTGGTTCCTAACACTGAGGAGTCAAGAATAATTTATACCTAGATTAGACAGTGAAATCATAATACACGGATGTTCGGTCTGACTCCTGTTGCTGTTAATATACTTTTGCAATTTCACACCAAATTTTAGTTGGTGATGAATTTCACATAATCAGACCTTCACTGGTCAATTTTTCTTTAACTAGTCATTTCTTACAAGTCCTCGACTGATGTAAGCAGTTTAGAATGTAATTCTTATGGAATATTTGCTTTGGTTTCTTTTAAGAGAAGCAAAAGATTTGGCTGCAGGTTGGGGTGTCGTGATTCTGCCTGTGAGCCAAGCACTCTTTTGGGCTCCCCTGTGTGATCAGTTTCCTTTCTGGTTGTTTTATCCTCTCTGCTTGCTTGGGAAGATCAGTGTGCGGATCAGTTTCCTTGTTCGGGAAGAGGCAGGAAAAGTCACTTTTTGTATATATTTGCATTCAAAAGTAAATTATCCTTTCTTGAAATGGTATGACACTTTCTCTGTGCTGTTTTCGACAGTTTTTCTCCCACTTCAGCTTTTGCTCAGAACATAGATTTTTAACAACTTCATATGCAGTAAGATGTTCACGAATGCTCCGTTTTTGTTTATCTAAAATAAAGCAAAAAATAAATGCCTGATACCATCAGAATACTGATATCTGGCATGATACCCATTTTAGATGTTACATGACACACTGTGAAAAATATGTAAAGTTATAGTTTAGTAAGAATTAGACCTCATTGAGCTCTGGTCTCTGCTTTTCCTCAAATCTGCCAAAAACATTAAATTTATTAACCTTCCCAGACTTTAGTCGCTTGATTTAAAATGAAACATAGGCCTTAAATATCTCAAAAGATGTTTACAGTTTTTTACCTACCATGTTGTTAGTACATTAAATAACTTTTTGCTTAATTCCTAATTGAAGGCTTAACATACAATCTTTCTCATTGAGCTTCTAGTCAGGAATATGTGGCTTATTCCTGTTCTATTTTTGGCACTATTTTGAGTGAGAAGATATCCGCCCTCCAATTATAGGCGTCTGGTGGCTGACACCGGAACTTTTGAATCTTTGTTATAATCTAACTGAAGAGACACTTTCTGAAACCTGAAGCAGAAGGTGACATTTTCAATGCTCAGAAATGTGTGAACTTTGACACTGAGCATATTATGCTATTCAACTGTACTTCCTGAAGTTTTTACTTAATATAGGAATGGTTGTGCTATTGTAAAACATGCTTTTGAATCAAACGTAACAGCAGAAATATTTTGATAAATGTAATTTTGACATAAATATATCTATTATTGCTAGTTAAGTTTTTGAATACACTGAAACATTTATAGGCAGTGCAGAGATTTTCAGTGTGTAATTTCTATTACAGTCAAATGGACAAGAAGAAAGGAAAAGAGCAAACAATTTTTATAATTCTACAGCTTTTTCTCTGTATTAAAGAGAAAATGAAAAATATAATCTGCTGTAAAGAATGTGATAGTGTTTTGTTTTTGTAATAAACTGGCAGTGTATATATAAAGTAAGAAATAATTTCTCAAATAATAAATTTGAGAACAATTATACATCTTCATTTATTCATTTTTAAAGTTGCTATTTTATAACATGCAATGAAAAATCTTCAAAGAATTTTGGGGATCTCTTGATTCAATACTTGTATTTTATAGAGCAGGCAGTTTGTCGGGTGTTGCCTAAAAATCTTTATTTTCTGCTGTGAAACATTTGTCAAAGGATTTCTATAACTCTGATTCCTCATTCATTTAACACAGAATGTGCATGTTACTACAGTTACGTTACTACAGTACAGTTAGTTACGGAAATTTGCCCAATTACTATTGCTAAAGGGACTCTTCTTAGAGTTATATTAGTCATGACATCTCTCGAAAAGTAGTCTTTGTTTCTCTAATACCTGAAATAATCCTGCATAAAATATGTGTGTTTTCCCATGTTTCCAGATGTCATAGCATCACCTGAGAGTGAAATATATCTCTCTTTCTCATATGTGTGTATGTAGCAGTAACAGTAAATAAACACTAATAAAATAATATAAAAACACATATAGAATGTCACAAAATTATTCCAACAGTTGAAATATAGTGAGGAAACTTTAGTTATATTTAGGTACTTGACTACTTTGAAATTCATCAAATTAATATTAACACATTTGGCACCAAAATTTTGGCCAACTGCTTATCAAACTTGTATCAATTGCCTTGTGACTTACTACCCAGTCCAGTCAAAATAATTTTTTTTTTGGCATTGGCACTTGTGGTTTTTGATGCTGGTGATGCTTCCTGGAACCAATCAGCAAAGAGTATTGAGGCATTATTGTTTTTATTTTATAAAGAGCAGTTTTCCACATGTAAAAATATCATCATAGTATGGAGGTTGGATTGATGAGGAAGTACTCTGGAGTCTGGGATATTGATTTAAAAAGTATCACATTAAATTTTAAAATTATGAAGTTACCATATTAATGTGTCCTAGAATAAAGCAGAGGTCATGGATATGATTCACAAAAATTAAGCAGTTTAGTATTAACTTTGAACTTTAGGTCCAAAATGGTAAAGAATTAGATGTGCTAATTTTATTATGACATATCTACTAGATTTTTTTTTCTGTCTCTGCCTTTCTCTTTTGCATACTGGAAACATTTTTACCATTATTTAAATGTTTTAGTTTCAAGACATAATATAGAAACAAAATGATATACTGTAACTAAAATAGATAAAATTGATAACTCTGATTACAACTATTAAAATAAACTAAAAAAATTATAATCAGACTAGGATTACATTGGTGAGAATGTTTGTGATTCACATTTTTCTTTACAAATTTTATACTGCTTTGCTATACTACCTAATATAAATTATATTAGATATATAATTGGTAACAGATTTATACCTAAAATGACCCTTTAATTCTTTCATAATTTCACAGATACACGAATGCATGCATAAATACACACATGCAGGTCTACTCATTTGTAATCACAAATATATACCAGTAAATATAAAAAATCACGAACAAGTAGATGAGAAAGTTCTAGTTATGTGATGGATGCCATTAATGTTTTATGTAACAGAATAGTCGTCAATTTTCAAAACAGTCTACAGTCACAATTTCTGAACAAAAGTTTGCTAAAGAAACTTCTAGAATTAATGGACCAATAAAAAAAAGTTCCTGTTTGGAAATATCTGCACATCTTTCAAAAATTATACTTCAAATATATTTTTTCCAATTCAATGCCCAGAGCTGAGAAGTTGGGGATAAAAACATTAGAAAGCAAAAATCAGGATGAAAATACTGACATCAGCCTCTTCTCTCATGTAATTCCCCTTTAACTTCATTTTCCATCTTTTGATAGACACTGAGACTGTGAACTGTAAAACACACTTTCTGAGTGTGTAGTTATCTACACAAAAAGAGTTAAGAAAACTTTTCTAAATCCCTAACATAATGAGCTAACTTGATTGAATTTCTAAGCATGTGGGAGAAAGATTAATAAAAGAATGATCTAATTAAGTAATTGTTGTGTTCTAAGTTATGAGCTTTCAATTAAATGAAATTTTAAATTATTCTTTTTGACTCTGCTAATTAGTAAGTTTGTATCTGCTTCAGTTAAGCATGAAGCCAATACTGGTACAGTCGTTTCACCTCAGGACTGCATTTGCAATTTTCATAGTCTTTTGGGATTTAATGCAATTAAAATGAAATTGAATCTTTGGTTAAATCCTGATGAGGAGTTTGCCAAACAGAAAGCCCCACAGCTGCAGAGAGTAGAGACCTGAATGAAGTAGAGTATGTTATCATCCCGGTTGTATTTATTTGCTAAAACTTCTCCATGAGTTTGGCCTAATTTACCTATTTTGCATCAGTCTCTGGGTATTCTAAAGTTCCTTTGGGATCTTTGTTTTTGTGCTCATGACAGTTTATATTGTTTACTTATCTTTCCTTTGCAATAGACTATAAAGTTGGAGATACATACAATGTATTAGCATTTGTTTCACTACAGTGACAAAGTCATTACTAATAAGTGCAAGGTTTTGGTGGATGGCAAATGTCTAATATGTGCTTGAGCTTTTTTTTCTCACTGGACAATACTTCTATTTATTTATTTACTGATACCAGAGGTTGAACTCAAAACCTTGCATTTACCAGGCAAGCGCTTGGGCCACTGAACTAAATCCCCAGCTCTTAATTTATTCTTTTCTTAGGTGGGTACCAGGAATTGAACTCCCGACCTTGCGCTTGCCAAAATGTGGTGTCATGGAGCTACATCCGCAGCCCCTGGGCAATACTTTTTCCCTTGATCAGCCACAGGTCACATGTATCATGCTAAGCGGTATGCAGGTTGGTCATCAGTTCATCTTGTTGTTTATTGATACTTGTTACAAATTACTGGACGTCTTGGAGCTAATTTTATTAAACATGAATCCAGTAACCCTAAATTCTACCTGGTACAGTAGAACAGACACAAGATCTAGAATTAGATTGCCCCAGGTCACTGATTTTAAATATCACTTCTTTGAATTCATTTACATTGTTTAAGATTTTTGAAACATTTTATTTTATGAAAGAATGAAATATTAGTTCTTTCCTTAGGCATTTAAATTTTTAAGAATTTATTAGTACTTATGTGTAGTACATAATGTTTATATTCTTTGTAGGATGTACATAACCTATCTTAAATCCGTTTCTTAAAAATTTCTTTTATCGTCCTTTAAAACCAGTCTATATTTTTCTTCAATCCCATTCGTTTGCCTGGTTTGGTTTGTTTAGAATATTTTTTTTTTTACCTTTTTGTTCATGTTTGCAGTACACAAGGTTTACATTCCTTGTGTGGAGTTAGTACACGCATATGGCACATACCAATCCCTCTTTCCTGGTTTATTCCTTCTTCTACCCTCCTCTCTTGCCCTTGATCTCTTTCCCTTTGAAAAGTATCTGTCTCTCTACTTCTCATTATACACATTTTATTTTTCTCTTTATTTTTACTTATAAATTCTCATATTAAAGAAATCACGTGATATTTAATCTTGTGTGTCTGACTTATTTCACTTAGCATTATAATTTCAGGTGATTGAACCTAGGATCTTTATACTTGAGCTATGTCAGCATAACTTTGTTTTTCTTTTGGTTCATTAAATTAGAAAGCTACCCAGGTTCAATATGAATTTCAGATTCTTACATTTCATTTTTCCAAAGTGCACAGTCCAGCTTCTTAAGTTTTAATAAGGATAAAATTCTAATGTTTAATTGTTATGAGAAATATATATATATATATATATATATATATAATACACACATTTACATATATATGCATTCAATGTGTACTATACATATAGATAGATGTAGATATAGATATAGTCTTTTAATACAGTCTTCTAAAAGATCCTTTAAATGATCTTGTCATTTAATAAGTCTACTGAAGGATTCTGGTAAAGAAATTGGGAAATTTATTGCATGGATTTAAAGAAAAGGTCTCAACTAACCAGTGCTTAATTCATGTGGATAATCCGAATCACTGTGGCTGATTCTGTGGGTGTTTCCTGAGTTATCTTGTATAGAATTGATAGTTTGTAAAAAGAATGGAGTAGAAAAAGAATGGAGTGTGTGTTCACAAAAGTTAAAGATGGAATAATGTGTGATAGTGAATGCATAAAACAATCAATTTAGAAGAGTTCTTATGAAAAAAATGGCCCCTTGATCACCGGCATGAGACTTAAATGTTTTTAAAATGAATATTAAGAGGTCTAACATTAAACGTTTATTGAGAAACCTTAGCAACTGTTGATTAAGAAGAGTGCTAAGATTTCTTTGTCACACTTCCTATTAATTTCATTTAGAATATACAGTGTGGGAACAGAAATGTGAAGTGCTGCTATTTTCAGTTGTGTCATTCCTTTATACAATGAATTTTAGTATTATCGATTTTAAAAAAAGTTTTATTTAAAGAAAGACAAAACAAAACAGAAAATGGGTAGAAATAGTACATACTTTCAAAGAAAAAATAAACAATAATAAATCACTAGTTGATGTTTACATGTTGTCCTCTTACAAGTAATTGTTCAAGATACAAAAGTGGAATGTATAGATGGGAATTCAAAAAGGGAGACTGCAAATAGTTCTGTTCAACTATCCAATAAAATCTTAGTAATATGGTTATCAATCCTATACACTTAAACATATACACATTTATCCATATCTTCATTAATGCTGAGTTTACACAAACCAAAGCAGACTAAAATCACTCTGAACAAAGTATTGGATTTCATGTCATAACACTCCAGAATCAGCTTTGGGTCCTGTAATGCCTTTTTTTCCTTCAAAGTATTTGTTCATTTCATCATGTGTAGTAAGATCAGTTCTTGTAAACTGTTTATAGGTTTTACACAACTATGAGTCTTAACCTGTATTTCTATCCATTTTATATTAGAGGAACAGAACAAAGCAGAACAGAACAAAACATATTCCTTTAGACACATAAAACTAAAAAGACATGTAAGATTGCTGTACAAGGATTTCTACTATAGTTACTGAGTTGTCTCTTGTTATCATCAATAGAATTGGCTATATCATCAGATAAAGTATAATTGCATATTTCAGTACATAACAATATTAACAGAAATACAACTTTGTAGGTAGTGTAGAACTACAAAAACAGGTAGTAATCAAACCAGAATGGGTATCATAATGAATCATTGTCATTTTCAGTATAGTCGTCTATACTCTCAGACTTATTGATACTATCAACCTTAACAATTTTGAATAAAATCTGTCAATAGCAAACAGAAATCAATCAAATCAGATTTAACTAAGATCAGTCATGATATCACAGTATAAGTTATACTGGGAACAAGATTAAGTTAATAGGAAATGAAAGATGATGCTGTGCTATACCCTGATATTCTTGTGATAGCTGTCTGTGCCCTCAGATCTAGTGCTTGTAGACAAACTGGGACAGAATAAGTTCTATCTAAGCAGAGTGGTGCAAGTAATATGGGTTTTAATTCCTGATACACTATTAGCAATACCTTCTGCTGTCTTTTTTAAAGACTATTCTTCCCTTTTGACTCCCCCAGGTTGTACTGTGCATTTTTGAGTCTCCCCAACACCCTTGGTTTTATATTGCGGGGGAGGGGTAACCTGCTATTTACCTAAGGGTTTCTGAACTTTCTGGCTCCTGGACTTGACCTCTAGTTGTATTTCTTTACCTATTAAAGCCTGTCTTTCCAACTTATCCATAAATACTGGTCCAGTTGCCCCTATTACTCTCTGGTTCCCTATCACATAGAGCTCTGTTTTCTCACATTTGATTTCCGGTCCATATACCCTTCTTCAAGTTAATTATATTTCCTATTAAGAGCATATCAGTGGACCATATCTCTTGATCCACTCTGCCTATGATTCTCTCTTTTTTCCTTAATTTAGTGTATCTAGGCCATCTATATTAGAAATTATATCCAACCTTCTCTGCTTCATTTCTGTTGTGCTCTTTTTCCATCATTAGTTGTCTGTTTTCCTTCTTCATTTCGATTTTTGCACCATTCATTGGGGCCTCTCAGTCAAAGTTCCTGGAATTCTGGTACTTTTCTCTCGCTTTAGGATGTCCTGCAGTATTCTGTAGAGTTGGATTGGTGGCTGTGAATTCCCACAGTTCTTGTTTATCTTTGAAGCATCTTGTTTCTCCACTAGTTTTTAGGGACAATTTTTCAGGGTACATCAATCTGGGCTGGAGGCTATTTTCTTTCAGTGCTTGGAATACTTCATGTTTTTCTCGATTTGATGGTTTGTGCTGAGAATTCTGCCATAATTATGATGGGCTTTCCCTTGTAAGTAATCTGTTTCTTGTCTCTGACAGCTTTTAATATTCTGTTCTTATATTGGATTTCAGGGATCTTGATTATTATATGCCTGAGTATAGCTCTGTTTTGATTGTAGGTGGCTGGAGTTTTGTATGCCTCATACATATGAATATCTTTTCCTTTTCCTATGTTTGGGAAGTTTTCCTTGATTATTTCTGTGAATAGCCTTTTCATTTCCTTTATTTGTACTCCTGCTTCTTTATTCACATTCTTTATTCTTAAGTTATAGACCCTCTTGTGGTCTTCTAACCTTTGTATAGTGACTGCTTGTTTCCTTGTTACTTTTAAGAAACTTTTCCTTTTATGATCCCACATTGCAAACCTGTCCTCCAGTTTGGATAATCTACCCTTAGTTACTTTCAAGCAGTTTTACCAGCTTTCAATGGAGTTTTTAATCTCCTGGTAATGTCTTTGAACCTGTTTCATGTATTCTATGTTTTGTCTATTTTCTTTATCAAACAATTCTCCCCTTTTTTGTATTCTTCTCTTCTTGCATCTGTTTTTTCTTGAGTGGTGCTTAGCATTTCTTTTATTATTCTACTTATATCTTGCTTTACATGGTTGACTACTTCACTTTTAAACTCGTCTATGAGGTCCTGAAGATATCACTATATGTCCACTGGTGCCATGTCTTATATTACATGTTTGCTGTCATCAATCTGCTTTGCATTTATCTTTCCTGGATCAATGTTCTCTGGACTGGGGGCTAAGGACCCTTTCTTGTTGCTTCTTTTTCTCATACTTTTTATTCCTTCCATACAGGTGTATATAGGGGCCCTAGTTTCTTTCTTTGTTGATTACAGTGTGTCTGAAGTGTGCTGGCTAGGTGCTCCCACCCACTGAAGTGTACTGCAGAGATACAGACCGGGGCAGCCTATGGTAGGCCCTGCCCTCTGGGTCAGACAACCAGCTGAGGGCTTCACTGTATTAGGGTGTACCACCAGGTGTAGGGACTTGGTTTAGGCTAGCCTATTGAGTCTCAGTCTGGGGCGTGACCCAGGTCAAGTGTCCTGCACCAATCCCGCTTGACAAGAGAGCAACGCACTGAAGTCATTGCAGCTCCTTGTTCTCGCCAGTCTGCCTGGTCCCAGAATGTCATCTGTTGGAGTTCCTTTTTTCCTACAAAAAGGTTTTATTTCCATCACTCACCACAGGTTGATGCAGGTTCCCCACCAGCTCGGTTCTCCATTTGGTTCACTGATTCCTGTCCTCAGTGGAAGTGTGTTTCCAGTGAGGTGAAGTGGCAGGATTTCAGATGGCTCGGTATGTCACTGCCACATGATTTCGGAAACAGCAGCAGGAGCCCCAAGCCTTTAGCTGTTCCAGTCTTAGCACTAGGACTGTATGTTTGATTGGTTCATCTCACCTTGGTTCAAGAGGATTTATCTCCCTCTATTCAGGTCTCCCCATGCTATATTATGTAGAATTCCAAGTTGACTATCTCAGGGAGCCTCCGTAGCCTGCTGTTATCTAGCCACTATCTTTACTGGACTCCATTAAAACTGATTTTTGATAAAGCGTTAAAACTAACAAGAAGGAATTTCACTCAGATACATATCAAAGACTAAGATGATTCTGAATACTGGCAATTATTTAGAGATTTTTTCAGTAATTAACATGATGTAACTATGTGAGATGAAGCTGCAGTACATATAATGTACTCCTTTATAAACCAACAATCACATACAATTAATTAATTAATTCATCCATTCATTCCTGCCACTTAATTAATTTTACAATTATTCCTTCAACTGACTCATGTTAAGGAGTAAAATTCTAACTGGTTATATTTCGGAGATTTTCTCCACATTCAAGGGTCATTCAACCAGGTGAATCTCAGTTACAGTGCTGAACAGTGATTGCCCTATTAGATGTAAGGTGAACACTTAACCCAGGTGGCAGCTGATCAAAGCTTGAAAAGCTGAGTAGAAGTGAGCTAAGAAAAGGGAAAAGATTAAACAAGGAGTTGTCTCAGGGAAGTGGGACAGTGTGTTCAAGGTATGAAGCCAAGTATTACTATTTTTTGTGCCAGGAATCAAACTTAGGATCTTTTGCTTGCCAAGCAAGTGCTTATTCTCTGAGCTGTATTCCTTACCCTAATATTAAAGTACTTTTAAATTTTCAAACACAGTAGTTCGTAATAGTGCAGGAGGTACATTTCAGTGGTACAACACAATGGACCTTAATTTTGATGTCTGAAATTGAGAAAAATATGGAGAGACACACACAGATAGAGAGATAGGAGAAAGAGAGAGAGAGAGAGAGAGAGAGAGAGAGAGAGAAGACAGACAGACAGAGACAGATGGAGAGAGAGAAACCCACATTGGTATTCGCTCCCTTGTTCTAATCCATGAAATAAAAAATTTTATCTTTCCATTTTACCTGCCCTGTGTTAACAGTGTTGTTTTACTTTAGCCATTGCGACTCTTCTACTCTAATAACTGGAACATTCACAAACACAGAGTTTTAAGCTTCCCTTCCCCTTTAGATATTTGGAAAACTTACTGTGAAATGGATGTTACTTGACTTTTACCAAGATTCCCGCTAGGTTCTCATCTTGTAATACAGAAAATCAGTTCTTTTCCTACAAGTAAACATGCACATGAAAGAAATTTTTAGTATTTTTGAGATATTTTGAATGTACTGACAAAGTACTTTTATTCACTCTTGCAGTACGATTTACTGTAAATTATGTGTTTATGTGTATGCATCAGTGTATTCACATGACCATATTTAATTATTGATAGGTTTATAAAAATATGTTAATTCTCTTTCTCTTAAAGATGCCTCTTGATGTGTTTTGTAGCAGATTTAGTCATACTTTACATTCAGGATAATTTGATTATAGTTTGGATTCAATCTAGTAAGAATGTTCCAAGATACAATTTTGGTACTTACAATATCATACTAGAAATATTTTCTTCTTTTACTATTATATTTGTATTTGAATATTCCCTGAAATCTCATGCAATCATAGGGACAGGTTTCAAGAATTTGTGATCGATTCATGGGCCAATGCTGGGATTATGCGTGTGAGTGATACTCACACAATTTATGAGACAGAAAGAGTCTCTTTCCACACTACTCTCTTTTTGCTCTTGTTGCTTTTGCTGTCTCCCACCACTATGAACTGTTGCCTATACCATTCCACTCTGCCTTGGAACCAGCTGAGTATGAAATGAAACTTTGACAAACTGTTAGTTAAATAAACCTTTCCAGGGCTGGAGATTTAATTCATCTGCATAAGCACCTTGCTGGCAAGTGTGAGGTCATGAGATGGAGCCCCATAAAAACAAACAAACAAATAAACAAAACCTTTCTTTCTTTGATTCTGGGTGTCAGGTATTTTGTTTCAGCAATGAGAGAAAAGTAACCAACACAGTTACATATGTGATTTACTGCCCCTTAGCTAGCTACCACTTCTATTCTCTCTTCCCAATTTTCTCTTTTCACATACATTGTTTATATGACTTCATTTTCAAAGCTTTATATCAGAGGTATTCTTCTCGAGTGAAGGAAATTTTAGATTTCATATGACCTTGTCAAAAATATTTAGCTCTTATGGTATATTATATTTTCTTTTTAATAGGAAAATCACAATTACTTTCACATTTTAGACTATGAGCTTAATGAGTATAGGTGAAATACCTGGTTTATGCCTATAGTTCATTACTGTAGGGTAAATGATAAATTGATTTAAATTATTATTAAAAATAATATATAAATTTCAAAGTAAAATAAATTTAATTCTATTGACTTATTGAATACCAATGGATATATTGTTCACATATCTATAACATTAGAATGCTTATAATTTCATGGTGTTTCCTAGAAAGAACAAGATTTTTTTTGAAAATAGTTATGTCATTAAACTAGTAAAGATAATGAATCAAATCGGCTCAAATTAACTCATAACAAATATTCTAAAATAGAAAACAATTTCAGTTCATCAGAAAGTGTTCAGATCCAGCATTAGCAATCAATTTACCGAAAAACAATGTTCATTGTAATCAAAATTTAAAATAAAAGTAAAGAAAAACTAAAACTTTCTTTCTGGTAGAGGCAATAGATTATATTGACAATGAATAGAAGCATTCTATGGGTGATCATACATTTATTTTTCACACCATTTCAAGTGTGGCCTGAATTGAACCTATGTAACCTGTCTTTAACCTTGACTTTGTCACACATGAAGAGTTTAAAAATTTTCTATACGATTCCTAGTAACCAATAAAATACAAAAGTAGTATATGACCACAATATTATAATGGCTGAATTTATAATATGTAATAATATATTTAGTGGTAAAATTGTGTCTCTCTAAGAGAATTTATAATATTTAAAAATCCTAATGTCATTTAACAATGTAGTTGTGTAATCTTAGAAAGACCCAAATTACTACAGGAACATTTGTTATGATTTCAGTGGATGAATTTCAGTAGTCAACACTTTTTAGTCTCTGCAGAAACTTGTTTCAGTTGGTCTGCAAAAAGTTGTTGTCAAGTGACAATCAATGGGGATGTATCTCAATGTCACAGGTCTAATTTGAAAAAAAATCTTCAGAAAATCTTTCAAATAATCAATTTCTTTCTGGCTTCACATTTTCCTTTCATACATGATGAAATAGTTTGTACTTACGTAACAAATATTTCAGTCATCTTTTATAAACAGTTCATTTGCAACATTTATTCAGCAATGTCAGAGTGGACAGTTTAGAAAATCATCTGTGTATTGGATAATTAAATCTGTTTAATATGGAATTATTTATCCAAACTTGACAAAATTCCATTAACACTTACAGAAATAAGTAGTGTTAAGTACCATAAAAACAGGAGTGAAGGAATCAAAACAATTTTAGAGTTGGTTATTTCTCCCAAGACTCAATTCCTTCTTTTTCTAAATATTTTACATAATAACCATGATTATGATAATACTTTGTGTGTTGAGAATATTAGCTATTTCTACATGAAAGCCAGTAGTATCTTTTGGAAGAATTACCTGGAAGAAAAAATTTTCTTGCTCTCAGACTGCTCAAATTTAATGATCCAATTCTTGACAATACTAAGGTGAATTGAATAAATCCTCTGATAATTTAACACTTTCAATGTGTATGTATAGGATTTCAACAAACTAGAAAACATGCAATTATACATTTTGGGAGGACTTGCAACTCTTAAAGATGAGTTGTTTGTTTCAAGCTTTGCAGTAAAATACATGGAGGAATTCTGAAATTGAAGTGGAATGAAAATGGAATCTATGGGGCATGCTTAACTAATTCAGCTCTGAAACAGATTTAATTAGTCAATTATCTAATAAACATCAGAATACATAAACAGTGCACATCTGAGCATGTTGAATAAAAGTTGCAAATTGCCTAGATTCATAACGGATGATTGAAACATCATTAAAGATATGTAAATGTGAAGTCATTTCATTAAAATTTTGAGGAGAAATAAGGTAATTAAAAAAGAACTGTGAAGTGATATTAGGCTTCTTGTCATTTAAAACATGATAATGATATTTTCCACAAGAAGATTATTGTAGTTCAAGCCCATTTAGCAGCTAAGCTGCAATATGACTGGCTCTACCTTTTCTCTTTTGGAATTTGGTATAAACTTCAAGACATTTGTCAGAGTGTATAGAGAACTTACTGTTTGTTTAATCCATTAGATTTTGAAAAAGAAGTTAGACAGAGGGTCTAATCTTTATAGTAAATTAAATTAAGACTACTGAACTTTTCTGAGACTTTTTTTTCTAACAAAATTTAACAAAATGTCCTAGAAAACCACCATGAATTTTCCAATGAAACTAAGTTTCTGTATCTTCATAAGGTTTGCTTGTATTTTGTTGTTTCAAGATTGGAAGAAGAAACTTATAAATTGCATGTCTGTAGAGCCTGTCATAGCCTTTGACCCCATTAGCCGCATCTTATCTCTTTTAGTAGCCATGTCTTCTGAAAGAATATTTTCCATTTCATGGCTTTTTCTTCCAAAGCAAATACTACTTGTCCCAGGCTCAGGAAGTATGGATTCAGAATTAGCAGCATGCATGTCTTCTGAAGAGCCTCCTGTCCTGGCTGAATCTCAATTTTATTATGTTGTTGTTTTATGCAATAAATCAGAAAATCCTGCGTCAGAGAATTACTATATAATTATAACTTTCAATATGGCAAATTTTGCCTTATGACAGCTATTGCCATGATAGGCAAACATGCTAAAAATGATTAGTGTTCCCAGTTATAATTTACTCAAATCTTTAGAGTTGGGATGCTTTTGCTTTTATTTATTAACAGCAGAGAAAAGTACAAAGAACATCAGCCTCCGTTAAAAAAATTTGAGTATATTATTTATCACGTACTGTCCTACTTCCCCAACTTCCTGATTTATCATCTCTTTAACAGTAGCAGTAGTGAACTCCTTAATTTCCAGAGATTTTTTTGAAAATTAATGAGTTATTAAGACACTTTAAATTTAAGCCATATTATATAAGCATTCATCATTTTCAATGTCAATGCAGACAATAATTTAGTATATACCTGTCTGTTTCTCCTTTCACATTAAATATAAGGGCTATATTTTGTCCTTATATAGCATCAATGTTACTGTATGCGTATCATCAATGTCATGGGCTAATCCTCATCATATTATCAAGCTATTAGATTATATTGTGATTTATTTTACCTTGCTTTTGCATGGTGTCTTTTACAAAAAAAATGGTTGATATTCAAATCCAGTATGTTTTAATTGTATATAGTTCAAAAGTGGAAAAATTATTTTCTAAGGGAACAATGTGTTCAATGATGCACTGGTGAAATATTAACAACTAGATTTTTGGAAAAGATGGTGGGAATAGAAGTTTTAGCATATATTATTTTGATATAATAAGTATTTATATTATGAGTTACTTTCATAGTATAAGTACTCTAAAACTGTCAGTGTGAGATTACTGATGGTTGAATTGGAGAGCATTTTGCAATACACTATTAAATAGTCTGCCACTAGATAGATATGAGATTGATATCATTTCAAGCATAAGATAAAAATAAAATTTTGGAGAAATTGAGTGATGAGTGTTTAGTACTTATTAAAGTATTGTAACATGAATTGTTTAATCCTAAACTTATAAAACTTAGTACTTAATAATCACTGTGTTTAATCTAGCAGGGCAGAAAATCCCTCTAATTGTACAAGTTGAATCCTAAGAGGAACAAGGAAGCCCTAGCACAGAGGTAAAGATTCTATTGTATTTGATACAACTCTGGCACTTAATTGAATCGTTATCCATAATTTATCACTACAGAATTAAGAGTAAAATAAATATTTCTGTCCTGCATCCCAGGAAATTCTTTACTAATTATTGAAAGTCTAGCGTGGTTGCTTCTGTTGCAGGTTGCAAGGATCAAAGGGTTACTTCACCTGGGTGGTCAAAAAGAAAAAAAAAAAAAAAATATATATATATATATATATATATATATGATTCTAATAACATTGAGTCAAGCATGCATCCCCAGCCAATGAACTCACCATACCCCAGGCTGACCTCACAGTCATGGTGATCCTCTTGCCTCAGCCTCGTGGGTTCTGGGTTTAGGTGGTGCATCACACCTGATGAGGAGGATGATTTTAGTAGAATGTTGTCGGAGGAGCACAAGATGGCAGCAGAGAGAGCCTCTCCAAGAATTACCTTCCAGACTCTGGAATAAGGCAATGTAAGGAAGACGACAGGAGAGAAGTGGATCCCCTGGACCAAGTGTCTGAAGCAAGACATTAAAGCCCACAGAAATAGTGAAGAGAACAAATTCCTGAAGAAGAAGGAGGTACCTGGGGGAATCTTCTCTCTCTGAGTTGAGACTCACTATAGAAGAGAAGCAGTTGAAGCATGCAGACACATTGTGATGGCTCAGAAACCCAGAGAGATACAGTAGTGGATGGGAGGAGTGGATGTGAAGGAGTGCATGAGCTGGGGTGAGTGCTGAGGGCTGAGTCATCCCATGGGAGAGAGAGATTGGAGAGGGGCTAGCAGAGCTCAGAAATCAGAACGAATTCTGTCTCCAACTAGTGGCTCTCAACTGGGCTCAGGACCACCACAGAAGGTACACTGACTACTACAGAATGTATGAGTATTGGCTTGTTGCCCTTGACCAAAAAAAGACTGAACTATGAGTACAGTAAAGACATACGCTTGCTGAGATTATACACTACCCCACCATAAGGCTGCTGCTGGCTTGCCAGGATAAATCAACACAGATTTGGGCTCTGTCTCCACGTGTTATCTACCAGTGATAGCTGAAGTAAACCTGGAGATGGACACTTATTTTTTCCCATTATCCTCTCTCTCTTGTTTGTTTTCTGCTGTAGTTATTGCAATTTAATTTTTGTGTTTTGTTTATTTTTCTCCATGGTTTTATCTTGTTTTTATATTAGTGTGAACATAGTCTCTAGTCTATTTGTGTTTCTACTTCTATTCTGTTCTTCTTTTTATCTCTTCCTTCTTTCATTTCCTCCAGTTTTCTGTACCAGTTTCCCAAAGTTCATGTGATCCCTCTTTGTTCTTCAGCCTTACTCCTAAACTCTTCTTCTCCAAATTCTCTGTTTCCTCCCTAGTCTCTTTTAAACTCTAACCCCTGATGGTAAAACTGACATATTAAGGACCTATATACAACATACGCTTTTCTGGTTTGTTTTAAAATTTTTTATATAAACACAAATATGGTTCATATAATGGTAGCAAATTAATGGCTACTTCAGTCTGACATTTTCTAGACTGTAATGATATTGTTATTTCTGACGATATCACTCTAGCCAAAAATGATATAATTGTTTTCACCAGCTGTTCTTCCTGGTACCCAAACACTGAGAATGACTAAGGGTCACAGAAAATATTGCAAAACAATGCCAAAGAATCAGAAACTGGGCCAAGCAGGCAGTAACCTCTCATCCCCAACAAACTGAAAAGGAAGGATCTTGCAACAGATTCAAAACATCAAATCAGCTACACATGAAAGACACCTCAAAGAAACAGCTATTTCTTAAGGGTTCTAAATATTAGCAATAAAGCAACTCACCATAGGCAATTTACAAGATCAAACCAAAGAGTAAACTAAAAAAATAAGATAAAAAGACACTTAAGATGCACCACCAACATACAATTTACCAAAGGCAAACTAAGGAGACAGTGAGGTGCAATAATCCAAAAGCCACACACATGGCTTCTCTGAAGTGGTAACAACAAAGTAAATGAAATGGGCTCTAGAAAAAAATCAAATCAGAAATAATTTCCTCAGACAACTTGCAGACACTATGTTCACAATGAAAGCCAACTTAGTGACCCTAGATCAGTACAGATAAAGAAGAATAGAGGAACCTAAGAAAATGATTAAAGCCATGAATGTTCAGCATAGAAAAGATATACAATCCAAAAGATTCAAGCAGATATCAAATGAATAAAAATTTTATTGAAAGTATCCACATTAGAATCAGTCAGTGTGAGAACAGGATCTCAGATAGTGAAAAGAAAGATTTTTTATAAATGCCAAGTGACCATGAGTAATCAATCAATACAGCAACTGTTAGGTGAAGCAAAGAAGAATAAGATTGATTAGAGTTGATGAAAAAGCAGAAGATAGTGTAAATGATAAAAAACTGTTCACAGATATCATTGCAGAAATTTTTACTGAAAAGGAAGAATTTAGCATACAGATAAATGAGGTATGTAGAACTCTAACAGAAACAACAACAAAAACAAACACACAAACAAACAACAAAACCACAACTACAGCCAGGAATGTCATAATGAAGATTCCAGAAATCCAGAAATTCAACATAAAAAAAAATTATCTCTTAGGGAAAAGATACAAATCACCTGAAAGGAAAGCCCATCAGAGTCCAGCTCACTTCTCAGCATAAACTCTCAAGTCAAGGAAAGCCTGGGGTGAAGTATTACAAGATCCAGTGGAAAATAACCTCCAACCCAAAAATAGTGCATCCTATAATATTATCTTTCAAAACTTATGGAGGGATAAGATACTTCCATGACAGAACATCTGTGGAAATTTATGAGCAACAATTTCAAAATGTTTTGAAGGACATTCTAGAAAGAGATAAAACCATCTACCACTCCATGAATCCCAGCATAAGGAATCCACTAAGTAAGCCAAACAATTAAACACATTAGTGAAAAAAGAGGAAGCTAACAACAGGAAATTAACATGACAAGGATAAGTCAATTCATATCAGTTACAATCATCTATGCTAATGTTCTCAATTCACCAAACAAAAGACACAGATTGATTGACAAAATGTATTAGGAACAAAATACGATATGCTGCATTCAAGAAGCACATTTAATTCAAAAAGAAATTCATAGAATGAAAGTTAAAGGATGGAAAAAATATTGTATGGGACAGGAAACCAGTAATATCAGGAATAAGTATCTATTTATAGACAGTGAATTTCAAGGGAAGGCTGATTAAAAGATACAAAGAAAGTCATTACCTTCTTGTAAAGGGAACAAAGAAAGTCATTACACTCCTGTAAAAGGAACAATCCAAGAGGAAGAGATAACAATAATAAATATATATGTAATAAATTCCAGTACACCTAAAATCAAATAAACAATAGTGCAATTGTATTAAGAATTCTAATTACCCCACTGTCAAAAAAATATAGATCAATTAGACAAAAAATCAACAACAAAATATTAAAACAGAATCAAACTTTTGAACAAATGGACTTAGTAGACATCTACAGATTATTCCACAACATGACATCAGAATAAACCTTCTTCTCAGCTACACATAGGAAATTCTCCAAAATAGACCACATAATAGCTCATAGAACATGCTTCACTAATTGCAGAGAAACTGAAAGTATCCCATGCATATTATCAGACTATAGGGCAATGAAACCGGAAATCAGTGGGAAAAGCAACCACAAGGACTTCATAAACACATGAGAATTATCTAACACCTCCTGAAAAACTAATGGACCAAAGATGAAATTAAAGAAGAAGTTAATGCCTACAATTAAATGATAATCTCAATACAATATATCAGAAGTTGTAGGATACAATGAAAGCTGTCCAAAGAGGGAAATTATAGGAGTATATACACATATTAGGAAAAAAGTGAAAATCAGCAACTTAATTTTGAACTTCAAACTTTTTAGAAAAAGAATAGCAAGCTAAGCCAAAAGCTTATGTGTGGAGGAAATTATAAAACGCAGAGCCAAGATTAATGCACTGGAGATTAAGAAAATAATACAAAGAATCAGTGAACTAAAGGTTTTTTGAAAGATTAAATAAAATCAATATCCATAATCCATTAGTCAACCTTATCAAAATCTGCTTTTGATTTCATTGTTCTCTCATTTCACTTTGCTTACATTTTTGGAAGATACTTAAGTATAATTGTAAACTTTTTTAAAAACATATTTTTCTGGTTTCATTAAATGTATCATTTTGTATCTTCCTGCTCGCTGATATAATTTCATAGATAGGTCACGTTTTCCTGCATTTAGAAATGTCTAATTCAGTTAAGTGCAGGACATACTATTTATTTAGTAAAAAGTGAGTAAAACTTTTACATATCTAGTAAAATAGCTGATGTCAATATCTATTTGCTGCCTCATGGCTATTTGCACCCATAACTACACAGCAAAGAAACATATAAAGGAAAATTCTCACATAGTATTCTAGGCATGTTTATAAATAATAAACAGAACTTTCATCTACTCTCTCAAAAGGTCATGGCTTAAGTGGAAAGAACTAGTTGATAGCTGTACAATTAATAAAACTGTGAGTATGGTGTACTAGCTTGATGTCTGTGTTTACTTTCAGTTCTTTGAGAAATGTGCTGTAATAATTATCCTGAGCAATGTTACAGTACTATAAATAATGTACATAAAGTGAGTTATACAATGCTTGCTTTGCATGTATGGTAGTCATTTATAAAGTCCAGCAATAATTTTAGAAAACACTAAAATTGACAGAATTGGAAGTCAGCCAAAGAAATACAGTTTCTCCTAGAATGCAAAATCAGCCTTAATGACCGTATATGGCCAGGACTAAATTTTATGCCCTGGGCCAACTTTAACTTGTTTTTAAGAGTCAACAACATCTTTTCACAATTATAGCATCATCCAAACTTGCAAGAAAATCCAATGATGCTTCTGCCTTATTCTTTCACGAAATTAATGAGGAAATATTACAAAGGCTTATTGGAAAAAGTGAAAGTATGTTCATATCAAAAAAGATGTTATTTGAGGTAACTGATATTTTATGATTTATAAATAACTTTTGTTTACATAAATATAAACATTAAAATATGTATTGGAAGCCATATAAATATACTTGTGATTTTACTTCCAATATTTTTGATTCAAGATTTAGATTTTTTAAATAAAAAAAGTCTGCAATAACTAAGTTTTAGCAAAAAAATTGCAATAAAATTTTGATTATGATATATGAGTGTTAAAGCAAGTAATTTGTTTAAATATGCAAACTTTTCCCTCAGCATAAATTTGTATCAGTGTTCCTACAGCAATTGTTCTATTTTGGAGTTTGTAATTTTTCTCAGTAGTACTGTAATAAGATACTCTGAATCCATTCCTTATGATTTTAACTTATGTGACTCCGAGGAGATTGTAACTGTCACATACAAGCAGAGCACATTCCTTTTTTGTTTGTTTGTTTTTGTGTGTTTTTGTACCAGCGATCAAACTCAGGACCACATTCTTGCAAGACAAGCGCTTATGCTGCTGAGCTAAATCCCCAGCCCAGAGCAAACACATTCTTCAGATGGGTGTTGCTCCTCAATCATTAATTTATGGTGCCTGCTTGATTTGTAAAGATTCTGTTTGGTCATCTGCATTGTATACTGTCACAAGCATAGATTTTTTTGTCCTCAAGTTTGATCAAACTTATTTGTTTCTTTTTTAAATTTTTTTTAAAGAGATGGAGACAAAAGAGGACAGAACAAAGCAGATCATAACAATGTAGGCAACATGGACTTCACCACAAGACAACTGGATATTAACAATAGCTACCATAATGTCTCTTTCTTTGAAATAGTTGAGCATACCTTCACATACAATATTGTCAGACATAACCAAATAGTATAAAACCATTCAAGAGGATGAAAGTATAACAGGGCATTCAGAACCAAATAACCAAAAATGAACAATGGCTACTATATTATCTCATTTTCCATAAAATTTTGTTTATACTATTACACATAATAAAATCCAGTAAGATACAACCCGATAGAACCAATGGAAACAAGAACAAAAGCATGGTAGGACTTCAAAGTAAGATGATATTAAATCAACATTGTCTATTATAATGTATTTTTTTTCTTCAAAATAGCTGTTCATACTATCACAGATAATAAAATAAAACAAATCAGAATAAAACCATTCCAACTAATGAATGAAAACATTATAGGACTTTAAAGCAATGTAATGGGGAATCATGATTACCGTAAAATCTTATGTACTCTTACCATTTCTTACACTAGAGAGACGTTACGAATCAAGAACTGGTGGTCAACTTAACAGCCAGCTGGATTACATCAGCATGGCATTGAGCAAAGATGCTCCACTGAGGAAAGTTGCCAGCATAAATAGGTGGAGAAGAAGGGAGTTAAGGCCTCGAGGCCTTAAGGTGTTATTGCAATTGAGGCACTGAGGCACTGAGGCACTGAGGCATTGAGGCATTGTGTGTTCTCCTACGAGTTGCTGTTTGAGCCATTAGATTCTCCTGGAGAAGCATTGGTCCTCATATTGAGCATTGCTTCCTGGTTCTGGAAGGGAACATGTGTGCTGCTTGGCCTCCAGGATGAACTCCTCACTCTGGCTTCCTGGCAGGTACTCCACTGTGTTTATCAGAGGAGCTCGAGGGCCTCCATGTGGCTAAGGATGGCTGTGCTGCTTTTCAGGACAGCCGTGGTCTTTTTGTGAGTGTGACTTCTTGGCTCCAACATAGAACCCTCAATATACCAGCATATCCCCTTCACTCTACTGGTATGGAGTTTCTGGTTTTCACCTCAGACCTTGGAGCCTTCCCAGCACAAATCCATAAAGAGATTAGTGTGAGTCCTTCTTGTGGGATCTGGACCTGCAGTTGCATTCATGGGAGGCATTGTCATGAACTCTGAGTTTTCATCTGGACTCATGTGGGACATTGCTATGGATTTAAGCCCTTGAATAAATATTCTATGTTTCTGGTGTTGCACATAGATTTCCTACATTTTCTTGTGTTAACTCCCAGTGATGATTATAAAAATAATATTATAAACTCCATGTTCTGATTCTAATTATGTATATGATATTTATACATGTGAATTTGATTTATTTTGCTCATGAGTATGGTCTCAAGTTGTGTTCATTTATTTATAAATATCTCAATGAGATCATTCTTTATAGCTGAGTAGTACTCCATTATATAAAAATATCACAACTTTTTTATCCATTCCTCAGTTGATGGACACTTAGGTTGTTTCCAAGATCTGGCTACTACAAATTGTGCTGCTATAAACATGGGTGCACATATATCACTGTGGTATGATGCTTTCAGTTCTTCTGAGAATGCTTTCAGTTCTTCAGTTCTTCTCAGATATGCCATAGAATAACTGGTGAAATGGTACTTCCAAACCCAGCTTTTTGAGGACTCTCCAGACTGACCTTCACAGTGGTTACACAAGTCTACACTCCTGCCAACAGTGGAGAAGAGTTCCTTTTTCCCCACAGCCTTTCTAGCATTTGTTGTTGGTAGTTTCTTGATCTTGGCCATTATTTCTGGAGTGAGAGGGAATCTCAGTGTTGTTTTAATTTGTATTTCTCTAACGACTAATAATGGACATTTTTTCATGTATTTATTTGCCATTTTTGTTTCTTCACCTGAGAACTGTGTATTCATCTTAGGTGCCCATTTTTGGACTGGGTCTTTGAATTTCAGGAATCTGATTTTTTAAATACTTTATATTTTTAGACAGAAGTCCTTTATCTGAGGGACAATTCACTAAGATTCTTTTTCTCAGTTTGTGGTTTTTCTTTTCACTATGCTAAATATTTCTTTTGACATGTAGAAACTTTTTAATAAGATGTGATTCTGGGAAATATTTCCCATGTGATTTGATTGCTGTTCATGAATTCTCTACCTACCCCTCCTATGTCTTCAAGATTTTTACCTAATTTGTCATCCAACAGATTTAGTGTTTCTGTTTTAATATTCCGATCTTTGATCCATTTAGATTTTAATTTAATACATGGTTATAGGCATGGGTCTAGTTTTAGTTTTTGGCATACGGAAAGCCAGTTTTTCCAGCCCCATTTATTAAAGAGACTGTCATTCTTCCAGTGAACATGTTTGCCCCTATATCAAAGATAAGGTGGTTGAGTGTGTTTGTATCTTCTAATCTATTCCATTGATCTTCAGATCTGTTTTTATTCCAGTACCATGTTGATTTTATCACAGTAGCTTTGTAGTATAACTTCAAGTCAGGGATTGTGATGTCTCTTGCCATGCCTTTGGTGCTTAGAATTGCCTTTGCTATTCTAGTTCTGGTTCTAGTTCTTCTGGTTCCAGATGAATTTTAGGAGTGTTTTCTCTAGATCTGTGAGGTATGTTGTTGATATTTTCATTAGGATTGCATTGAATCTGTATAACAGTTTTGAGAGAATAGCTACTTTCACAATATTTATTCTTCCTATGCATGAAAGGGATGGTCTTTCCATTTTCTGAGATCCTCTTCAATTTCTTTTTCATGGTATTATAATTTTCCCTGTATAGATCTTTTACTTCTTTTGTGAGATGATGCTAAGTATTTCATATTTTTGGATCCTAGTTGAAGAACCTGGCTTCTCTTACTTCTCCCTCAGTGATTTTGTTGTTAGTGTATAGGAATACTATTGATTTTGAGTATTGACTTTGTATCCAGGTACATTGCTCAATTTATTTATTATATGTAGGAATTTTTCAATGAGTTTTGGGGATCTTCTATGTAGAATATCATGTCATCTGCAAATAATGTTAATTTAATTTCCTCTTTACCTATCTTTACCCCTTTTATTTCTCTCTCTTGTCTAATTGCTCTGGCTAGTATTTCCAGTACTATATTGAATAGGAGCAGTGATAAGGGACATCTTTGTCTTGTGCCTGATTTTAAGGTAAAGGCCTTCAGTTTTCGGCCATTTAATATGATGATGGATGTTGGTTTGTCGTAGATGGCCTTTATCATATTGAGGTAAAGACCATCTATTCCAATTTTCTGTAAGATTCTTATCATGAATGAGTGTTCGACCTTATCAAAAGCTTTTTCTGCATCTATATAAATGATCATGTGATTCTTACTTTAGCTCTATTGATATGGTGGATTACATTTTTTCATTTACATATTTTGAACCATCCTTGCATGCTTGGGATGAATCCCCCTTGGTCATGGTGTATAATATTCTTGATGATTTGCTGCATCCTGTTGGCCAATATTTATTGAGGATTTTTGCATCTAATGTTTTTCAATAGGAACATTGGCCTGCTTGTTTTTTTTTTTTTTTTTTTTTTTTTTTTTTTTTTTTTTTTTTTAGTTGGGTCTTTCTCAGGTTTTGGTACTAGAGTAATATTTGCTTCCAGGAATGATTTAGGAAGAATTGCTTCCCATTTGATTTCATTGAAGAGTTTGTGAGTAGGTTGGGATTAACTCTTCTTTGTATTTCTTGTAGAATTTTGCAGTGAATCTGTCTGGGCCTGGGTTCTTCTTTGTAGGTAAGGACTTAATTACAATTTCAATTTCATTTATAGAAATTGGGTTAGTCAGCAGGTTTACACCTTCTTGACCCAGCTTTGGTACTTGATATGTTTCTAGGATCTGTCCATTTCTTCTGTATTATCAAACGTTTGAGAGTAGAGTTTTTTGAAATAGGTGTTGATGATGTTCTGTATTTCTACAGAGTCTGTAAAGATTTCAACTTTTGGGGCTGGGGATTTAGCTCACCGGCATAAGCACCTTCCTTGCAAGTGTGCAGTTGTGAGTTCGATCCCTGGTACTAATAAAAACAAAAAAAGATTAATAAAAAATCACCTTTTTCATTCCCTTTTGCATGAATTTGAGTTTTTCTTGCCTTTTTTAATGAGGTTGCCTAGGGGTTTATCAATTTTATTTATTCTTCCAAAGAACAAACTCTATGACTCATTGATTCTTTGTATTGTTTTCTTAGCCTCTATTGCATTGATTTCTCCTCTAATCTTTATAATTTCCTCCCTTCTCTTGGCTTTGGGCTTGACTTACTTTTCTTTTTCTAGACATTTGAGGTGTAGCATCAAGTTGTTTATTTATATTTGTTCTGTTTTCATGATGTGGGAACTCAGTGTAAAAAATTTTCCTCTGAGGACAGCTTTCATTGCATCCTACAGATTCTTGTAAGTTGTATTTTTATTTTTGTTTCCTTGTAGGTATTGTTTAATTCTTCTTTAGTTTCATCTGTGGCACACTGATTGCTCAAGAGTGGATTGTTCAGTTTCCACGTGTTTTGTGGTTTTTGCAGTTTCTTTTATCATTAGTTTCTAGTTTCATGGCGCTATGATCTGATAACATGCATGGGATAATTTCAACTCTTTTGCATTTACTTAAATACATTCTGTGGGCTAGTATATGGTCTATTTTAGAGAATTTCCCATGTACTGCTGAGAAGAGTGTATATTCTGATGTTGTTGGGTGGAACACTGTATATGTCTATCAAATCCATTTTTTCAAAGGTGTGGTTCAGTTCTGTTATTTCTTTGCTGATTTTCTGTCTGGTTGTTCTGTCCTTTGGTGTCAATGGTGTGTTAAAGTCTTCTGTTATAATTGTGTTATTGCATATTTGATTTTTCATTTCTTTTAATACTTGCTGTGTATAGCTTGGTGCTCTAGAATTTGGTGCATATATATTTAAGATGGTTATCTCTTCTTGAAGTTTTCCCCCAGGTAGTATGTAGTGACTATCTTTATCTCTTAGGATCATTCTTGGTTTGAAGTTCACATTGTCTGCCAACGAAATAGCTACCCCCTCCTTTTTTTTTTTTTTTTTTGGTTGCTATTTCACGAAGTACTCTTTTCCATCCTTTGAATTTCAGACTATGAGTTTCCTTTTGATTTAGATGGGTTTCTTGTGGACAGCATATGTTTGGATGTTGGTTCTTGATCCATTCTACCAGTCAGTTTCTTTTAATTGGTGCATTGAGACCTTTTACAGTAAATGGCTATACTGGTTATATATTGGTTTATTGTTGACATGTTATCTTTCTGCTATTGCATCTTTATCTTTTCATTCTGTTTAATTGTCTGCCTGACTTAGTGTTTTTTTGCTATGTGTATCTAGAATGTCTTTCAGTATTCTTTGCAGGGTTGCTTTGGTGGTCATGAAGTTCTTCAGCTGTCCTTTGTCATGGAAGTATCTTTTTTCTCCATCCATTTTGAAGGACAGTTTTGCAGTCTAAATTGTAAGTCATTTTCATTTAGTACCTTAAATACTTCGCTCCATGCTATTCTTGACTTCATTGTTTGTTTTGAGAAGTCTGCTGTGATTCTGATAGGATTTCCTTTATAGGTGATCTGTCTTTTTAATAATTTTTAATATTCTATTCTTATGTTGGGTTTCTGGGATGGTGATTATTATATGTCTGGATGTAGTTTATTTTGGTTATTTGGAGTTCTATATGCTTCACTAATCCTAATGTCAGTTTGCATTCTCATGTGTGGGAAATTTTTAGCTATTACTTCTGTAAATAGCTTCTTGATTTTATTTCTGTTGTCCCCTTCTTTTTCATTTGTCCCTGTCAATCTTATTTTGTTTTTCTTTGCATCATCTTGCAGCTGTTCTATTGTTATTTCCTGATTCCTTGTTATTTTTAAAAGAACTTTCCTTTCCTATTCACTAGCTGCAATCTTGTCTTCAAGGTCTGAAATTCTATCTTCACTTTCATAGAGGTGGTTTTGACAACTTTCAATGGAATTTTTTATATTCTGTATATCTCTTTGTATTTGCTTCATGTATTCTTTTTGCCTCTTATATTGTTCATCCAGGGATTGTTTGTTTTGTCTTCTAATTTTTTAACTGTGTCTTCTTTACATGTGTTCAGCATCTCTTTCATTACTTTTATCATTTCTTCTTTACCTGGGACATTGTTTCTAATTTGAATTCCTTTAAAGCTTCCTGGAGTTGCTTCTGTAATGCAGTTGCTATTTTTTCAGGTATTTCAGGTGTATGGCATATGTTTTCGTCCATGTGCATGGCTCCTAGGCTTTCTTGGGATGGGCTGCAGTTTTGAGTTTGCATTTTGTTCTTTCTTCTTGTCATTTTCCTATATTTCCATGTTTCAAGTGATGTTCCAAAACTTCCCCTGCGCGTGTTGCAAATCACCTCCTATGCCCTTGGCTTCTGGGACTGAATGGAGGTTGCTAAGTGTGGTCCAGTTGGACCCACAGGACTTCTTGTGCCACCTCTGGTGTTCCAGGAAACTGCGCGGGCTCCTTACCACTATGGGTAATGGTCCAAAGGTCTCCCGGGACAGCCCCAACGTACTGAAACTCACTTCATGTACCCTCAGCTCTCTTGATTGAAGAAGATGACTGGGTGTGGTCTAGTCAGGCGGCACAACCTCCGAAGCCTAGTGTAGTGTGGCTGGAACCTGGACAGGTGCTTAACTGCTGGGAGAGAGGATCTTTAACTCTTCTGGGGACCTGAGCTGTGGTGTTTTAACTCACCTCCGGCAGCCCATTTCCCACGATTCAAAGAAGGCTGCTGGGTGCGGCCCAACCAGGCTGGAAATCTGCAGAACCCAGTCTAGTGTGGTTGGAAGCTGGGCAAACCACTGGGAGTGATGATCTTAAACTTTCCTCTGGCCTGCGCTAGTGTGTTAGACTCACCTCAGGCAGCCCCAGTTCCCTGGATTCCATTTGTTTCTTCTATACAATTTCATATGTCAGTCAACAGACACTTAGGCTGTTTCCCCATGAAAGAAAAGAAACCATCATTTTTCAATGGCCTGAGATGATGAAGAGAATAACAATATTTATGCAGATTTTACTAAACAATATACTTTAACAAACCTTATTTAACCATCATAATAATGCTTCACAATACATATCTATTTAAAAAAGAGAAGGTTAAGTAGTTTTGACCAAAGATATAAATTTGAAGAATGCTAAAGCAATAATTTAAATGTATATCTAACTTATTTTAACCATTGCTCTTATATCTCAGTGGAAAAGTGATCTAGAACTTTGTCTTCAAAGAATCAAATATATGTATGCAAAAGAAATTGAATGAATGCAAGTCATGAATTGAATTTTGTTATATAGCTACTATGTTGATTTAAGCTAGTTGATGAAGACAATTGATATAATAGGTGAGTAACACATTTATCACTTACACTTACGGAATGTTGTATGTATTTATGATAGCTGTGTTTTTGTAAGTTGTGTTACATTGGGAAAAAAGGTATCTAAAACAGGGAAACACTTCTTAAGACAAGCTTGAAAAACCGCATAGAAAAGGAACATGTGGGAAGACAGCTTCGGCCAACATGAATTGCTCTCTGAAGGCAGCCTGAGTCTATAAAGGGACTAAGAATAAAGATGCTGACTGCATAAAACGTAGCTCAGGCTCCATTAACTTGATATGTCTTTTAATTTAAGTACAAGTAACTAATAATGAACCCTCTGAGAACAGAAAACAATAAAATGGTGACATGGGTATTCTCATGGTTGTCTTAAAAATATCTACATTTTCATTTAAAAGTTTTATCTCCTCAGGTTTTTTTTAATGTTAAGGAAGTGTTTTTATGATAAGATTTTTATTTTGTCTTTTTCAAAATGACTTTTTGAGTCATATAACAACCCATTGCTACACTTTAGATTACAGATGTAAACCAGAGAAGTTCATAGTAACTCATTCATTGTTTAACAGCCATGTAATGAGCATCATGAGTGCTATGCAGGGCTCTCTTTTTGTGACCCATAAAGATGAGTCAGGAGGCAGTTTCTGATCACAAGTAGGGAGCAAGGCAGCAGGAGAGGCAGTATTTTAATGCATACAATATTGACATATTTTATAAAATGAATTTCAAAAAGGAGATTGAAAATTTGAATGACTAAGGGAATAAGAAATCAAATTAGTTTTGAACTATGAGAGAAGACTTGATGAGGTCAGTAGATTAAGCAGTGTTTGTGGACAAGAGAAGTATATTATCAGAAATCAACCCTCTATATATCTCTTAATGTCCTTCAACTGTAAAAGGATATTTAAAATTTTTGTTTGATATAAAAATTGTAAATATATATATATATATATATATATATATATATGTATGAAACAATCACCTGGGTTTTAAAAAAAACATAGAAGAATGTATTCATTGTAGAGTAGGCAAATATTTCTCAAATAATTCATAGACATCAACTTAATCTCTCCTTTTATATTCATTAAATGTACTAGGAAGAGAATGAAACATATTGACAGAGTAAAAGAAGATATGAAGATATTTAATGTGTCTGAAAAGTTACTTCTATCCACAGTATATTTTTAAAAATGAGGAGAATTGAGTAAAACCTGAAAAGTAGATTTTGAAAATTCTCACTGTGTACTTTGCCAAATAGGAACACCATATACTCCATGAATAAATTGTGTTTAACTTTGTTAATCACCAGAGAAGTGCAAAATATTATAACACTCCAATTTTAAAAGAAGACATGAATTGGAAAAATAAAATTCTAAATGCTAAGTTGTTTGGAGGAACGTGCACTCCTATCATATTTTATTGGAGTGTAAATTGGCAAAGTCATGTAGCAAATATTTGACAGATTCTAATAAAAGTAAGCATAAACTTTCTCTGTGACCCAGGAATTCTATTCTTAGGGATAAATTTGTATTACTTTTCTATTACTTCTATAACAAATTACCACAAACTCAGTGGCTTTGAACAACATTCATTTATTATCTGCCACTTCTGTAGTTCAAGGAAATATGTACTGAGCTAAAATCAAGGTGGCTACTCGTTGTCCGGAGACCACAGATGAGAATCGATGCCTTTGTTCTAACTTCTAGAATCTCACTTCATTCCTGAACTCATCAACTCCTTTCTGTAACTTTAAAGCTAGCAATGGTAAATAACTCTTACCCTTCCTTGTACCACTTTTCTTAGAGAGCGAGCAGAGAGAGAGAGAGAGAGAGAGAGAGAGAGAGAGAGAGAGAGAGAGACAGAGAGAGAGAGACAGAGAGAGACAGAGAGAGACAGAGAGAGACAGAGAGACAGAGAGAGAGAGACAGACAGACAGACAGACAGACAGGCAGGCAGGCAGACAGACAGACAGACAGACAGGCAGGCAGGCAGGCAGAGAAACAAAGAGACAGACAGACGGAGAGAGAGCATGGAGAGAGAGAGCATGAGAAGATACTTCTGCTTTTAAGGAATCCTGATTAGATTGAATCCAGCTGGCTAATTCAGGACAATTTCAAAGTCTTTAAATTAGTCATACCTGTTTCATTAATGTAAGGTAAGATAACCACAGTTTTGAGAATTAGGGTGTGGACATACTCAAAGAACAAATACTGAGCTGCCAAATTATCCATCGGAAATGCCGACCAATGCTATATATTTAGGAAGAAGCAAACATTGAAGAACACATAAAAATATTGAGCTACATTGAAATGTAGGAAGGCCATATGTCACATAAATATATGAGAAAAAGTTAGAATTTATTTTACAAAAACACAAAATTAAATTAAAATATAAGTTTTAGAGACAAGTTTTAAAAACAAAATTCTAAATGATAAAAAGAAATGAAACTTTAAATTATATATATATATATATATATATATATATATATATGATGTCAGTAAGTGGGTTTTTGGAAGTATATTGTTTAAGTATATTGCATATAATTTTCACAAAGTAAGCAAATATTGCCAGTGTCCAGGTTAAGATTTGGAGTAGTTCTATTAACCTAGAAAGCATTACTATACTTATTCTTTTATAATCCTAAATCACTTACTTTTCAAAGGTGCACTTCCCATCATATAGATTAATTTTTCCCACTTTTGAACTTTAAATCAGTGAAATTAGGCAATATGTCTTCTTTTGAACCTAGCTTCATTTGCTATTTAATATCTCATTATGTGATTATATCATGATTTACTTACACATTCTAAAGTTCATGAGCATTTATACTTTTTTGTTTTGCTTTGGAAGGCTGTATTTTGTACATAAATTATGGTTGCTACGTGTTTCTTAACATATCTGTAGATGTTTGCTCTGTATTTCTATATAACGATTTATCCCAAATTTAGCACCATAAAACAGTAAGAATTTTTTAAAAATGTTAACACACGTTCTGAAGTTTAAGACATCTTGGGGTGGTTTAGTTGTGTGGTTCTGCCTCAACATCTCTCACAGAATTAGAGCCAAGTTTTTGTTGAGGCTGTCACCTTTCCTAATTTATATATATGTGTCTGATCTTTCCTTAAGTTCACTTACCCAGATATTGGCAAGAAGTTTCATTCATTTTCTGACCTCAAGGTCCACTCCTTAGCACTGCTGACAGCATTACTTTCAACCAGAAGTGGTAGTAATAGAGGAGGAGAGAGAGGAACTACAGTGCCTTTTGGGACAACCATCACAACTGCCATTGTGTCTTGGTCACACAGAAGACCTCAGGTACACTGCAGGAGGGAATTTCCCAAAACAGTGCATGTCAGGAGGTGGATGTCATGGAGCAGCAATTTAGAAGCTTTTTAGTCATTATTATGGGTATGTAAATAGTAACATTAACAAATAATTATTACCAATAACAAATATTAAAATATTATAAATCACCAGGAAGCACTGTTAAATAGCATTTGAAAAATACAAGATTTATATCCTCAGCTGTATAGACAGGCAAAGAAATCTGTGCCAAAGAAGCCAATAAAAAATGATGTATTTTGCTTCAAAACTTTTTAACATTTTTCTTCCACCATGATTCCTAGCTTATATACATCTTTTATACCAATTCAGCTTCTTCCTACGTTCTGTCAAGTTGTTCCCTGAAATGCAGACTTTGATCTTAAAAAGAAAGTGTCAGAAATTCCTGTTGCTTCTTTGTATCAGACATTGAAAGAGTCCTTTAAACCTACGATGTCCTCACGTTTAGTGTTATGCTTTCATTTTGCCAATGACTACAATGACATTTTCTGCTTTTCTCAATATCTTTACTGAATCTTTATAAAGACACAGAAAAATCAATAAATTTCATGAGAAATGCTGGGGAGGAATTCTCTTATAAAAGAATTACTGTCTTGTGGAAGTTTTAGTTAAGGCCAAACTAGGATTGTTGGAAAATTCTAGCACATCAATGAATTTTGAATTTAAGAGTAAAATGCATTTTAATTGAAAAACACAATATTCCGCATTTAGGACATAGTTATTTTATAATGTCACTTATATGAAAATCAAATTTAGCTGGACACCCTGTACTTTTATTTGCCTAATGTAATGGCCCTACCAAACTGGTGAAGTGAGACAACAGCTCTGCAGAACTTTCCCTTGAAAGTGCAGTTTCACTGCCTTCTGGTGTTAGGGCCGACACCGCAGGGAAAGAGACCCCAAGGACTCAACTCTTGGTGAGGGAAAAAAGTTTATTTCCATGTGCATGGGGTCCTCCAGGCAAACAAGTGCGGAGGGCCCCGAGGGGAATTGTGTAGGGTTTTTAAGGGCGCAAACGGGAGGCAAGCGAGTTTACAGAAGCAGATTGCATTGGTTAATTTTGAGCAACATAGGACTTGGCAGAAGTTGATTGGAGGGGTTTGGGGTTGAGTAACCATGGAGACTGGGGGTCCTAGCCCAGTCACTATGTGCCCAGAACAGAACAGTTACTTGTCTTACTTATCTCGTTGAGACAGAACAACCTTGCAGGTGCATTCTTTCTTTTTTTTTTCTCTGCTCTGATAGCTCTGGGGAGTTAGGCATTTCTTTCTGCTCTGCTCTGATAGCTCTGGGGAGTTAGGGAGTTAACCCTTTTATTCCCCCCGCTCTGGGGAGTTAGGGAGTTAACCCTTTCATTCCCCGCTCTGGGGAGTTAGGGAGTTAACCCTTTTATTCCCCGCTCTGGGGAGTTAGGGAGTGAAACATTCTTTGCTGCTTTTTATAACTCGGGGAGGGGGTTATAGCAGGGGGGTCAACTCTCACATTCCCCCCTTTTCTTTTTCGATGACTTTTAATCTTAAAGGTCCTGTATGGGTAAGGGATCATATTGTTGACGTAACACCATAACTTTTACTTGAGAAATCTGGGCCCTCACAAACCGGGTTACTCGGTTAATGAGGCAAGGGGCTATAGTTATGACTATAATGAATCTGGCCAGGGGTCCCAATAAAGGGAGAATATAGGGCAGGATTGATTCCCGGAAAGAGAACATTTTGGCTTTACTTGAAGGGGGCTCTTGAGATCTGATTTTTTTTTCTCAACTTTTTTATTGTATCTTTTACAATCCCAGTATGATCAGTGTAAAAACAACATTTTTTTTCTAAGTGCGGCACAGAGACCCCCTTTTTTTAAAAACAAAAGATCTTTAACAATTGGTTTTTTTTTGCTTACAGGGGGACCAAAGCCGCCGTGTAAGGTCGGCATCAATGTTATTAAAATCAAAACAAGTAAGCTAAAACAGTTTATAACCAGCATAATCTAACTATGTTTTAGTCAATTTTTAACTTTAAGGGTTACCAGTCTGTTGTGTAGTCCACTGAGTATGTCCCTCGTTGTCCGCTGTTTTTAGTGGCTTTACATGAGTGTAGTGAATCCGCGCAGTTTTTCCTGTTACCTTGATGGCAGTGGGGGTACTGAGCATCACGGTGAAAGGTCCTTTCTAGCAGGATTTGAGGGAGTCATGGTGGTGACATCGAACCAAGAACCTGAGGCCTTGGTCTCTGAAGGCAGGTCCAAGTGTTTTTGTCTAAACAGCTGGTGGATCCAGGCCAACACAGGTTGGAGTGTCTGTAGGGACTTAAGATCTCGATTAGTAATTTTAGCTAATTTGTCTTTTGACAATCTTGGAACCAATGGCGGGGGCCTCCCAAACATGGCTTTAAAGGGGGAAATTTTAGAAACATGGGGTATATCTAGCTCTTAACAGTGTAAAGGGAAGAAGGCTCATCCAATTATCGCCAGTTTTTGAAAACAGCTTAGCTAAAATGTCCTTGAGACTTTGGTTCATACGTTTTACTTGCCTTGAGCTTTGTGGCTGATAGGCACAGTGGAGTTTTAATTAATCTTTAATGCCTGGGCTAACTTTTGGGTGACTCGGGCTATGAAAGCCAGGCCATTATCGGACCCCATTGATAGTGGGAGGCCAAATTAAGGTATGATCTTATGCGATAGCCTTTTAACTACCACTAAGGCTGACTCAGACTTAGTAGGGAAAGCCTCTACCCAGCCAGTAAAAATGTTTATTAATACCAAGAGATAGCAGTGTCCCTGTAAATTAAGTTTTACCATGTCCATGAAGTCTATTTTTTAATGTTCTCTTGGAACAATTTTTTGATGTCGGGTGGTCTCCAACGCAGAGCTCTTGGCTGAGTTGACTAACAAGCACTGTGGGCATCTGGAGCTCGAAGAGGTGGTCAGTTTGTAGAGTTTTGGAATAAAATACTGAGTTCTGGACAAATCCACAAGTTTAGTTTTTTCTAAACGAGTAGTCTGGCGAGCCCGGTATAACAGCTCCTGTCCTAGTGTCTCCAGTAACCGTACTTGTATATCAGGTAACTGGTATTAGCCCCTTGGGGTGGGAGACTTTATTTCAAGTTGAGATGCCAACTGTAGGTCTTTTTTTATGTAGACTGGTTCTGACAAGGTCAGAGGACTAGTATCAGAGCAGTTATTTTCTTGGTCGACCCCTCTGATGTGGTTGTTATTTTTTAAGTGGCTTGATCTGTCAAACTGTTTCCTAAGGTGACAGTGTCATCTTTTGTCTGGTGAGCCTTGTAATGAATAGCAACCCATTGAGGCAGTCAGACAGCTGTCAGCAAGTCTAGAATCTGTGGAGCATTTTTAATCTTAGTCCCAACTGAGGTTAAGAAACCTCACTCTTGATAGACGGCTCCACATATATGTACAGTAGCAAAGGCATATCTACAGTAAGAAAAATGTTTTACCCTCTTTTTCGTGGCTAGTTTTAGCCTCTTAGTCAAAGCAACAAGCTTCGCCTTTTGGGCAGAAGTGCCAGGCTCTACCCGCTTAACCCAGAGTACCTCCTTTTTGGTGGTCACTGCTGCCCCGGCCACTCGTTTGTCGTTTTGGATGAAGCTGTTTTCATCGAACAGTTGTCGGCATTTCCCAAAAGCTGGTCAGTAAGATCAGCCTGTAGGTTCTGCTGCAGTTCGAGGATGTCAGCGCACTCATGGAGAGAGGTGTCCTTTGTTCCTCCGGGTCATCATCAGGCATAAGGGTGGCTGGGTTTAAAGCTGAAGAAGTCTTGAATATCATTGACTCTGGGTCTAGAAGCAGGGCTTGACAGTAGAATTCTGGCATTTGAGAGCCTTTTTTAGGAGGGGTTTTGATAAGAGTCTCTAAACTGTGAGAGGTTACCACAGAAATCACTTGCCTAAAGCGAGTTTTTTTTTTTTTTGTCTCCTTAAGTAGCATTGTCATAGTAGCTAGTATTTTTAGGCAGGGGGGCCATACTCCTGTTACTGAATCAAGTCTTTTGGAGAGGTAGGCTATAGGCCTCTTTTAAGGGCCAATGTCCTGAGTTAGGACTCCTTTGGCAATGTCCCTGAGTTTATCTATGAACAAGATGAAAGGCTTGGTAACGTCAGGGAGTCCCAGGGCTGGGGCCTCTGTCAAGGCCCACTTGAGCTGTTGGAAGGCCTGTTTACATTTATCAGTCCAGTTCAGCGAATTTTGAGTTTCTCCCTTATGGGAGTCATATAGAGGCAAGCATTTTAGTAAAATTTAGCCTACAGTATCCAATTGTCCCCAGAAACTCTTGTCTGTTTTTAAAAGTTTTTTTTTTTTTTTTTTTTTTTTTTTTTTTTTTTTAGAGCAATTTTAACATCTTGGCTATCTTTTTGTAAATTTTTTCGTTTTTAAAGACATTTTTGTGCTATCTCTATTAACTGGCTGAGGGGCATTTTTTTAAACCTCTCAAACCTTTGTAATTTTTGTCTAACATGTGGGGCCGACTGAGTTACAAATCGAACAACTGGCGATACTGGGAAACCTCCTTACCTCTGGATGTCCAGTCAGGGTAGCACAAAAGGAGAACATGGTTTTGGCATTCCGGATCAGAGAGCCGGCTTCATCTGGATGGCACACTGCTTTTTGTCCAAGGGTGTCACATGGCAGGCCATTATTTTACTAAAATTATATTCTTAACAAAGAGGGCTTTTTTATAAGTAACAAAATTGTGCTGCATAATCTCCCAGATGTTCACAGTACATGTAAGAACTTGTATCTTATTTGTAGTATCACCTATAATCTCATTTTAATGGAAACATTTTGCAGCAACGTACAATCTTATGTATACTTTTACCAAAACTGATCTAATACTGTCAAATTTTAAACACATTTACTTCTTGTCAAACCTGTTATTTGCAGTACTATAAATCAAGACAAATAAAATTCACATCCTCTTGAGCCTTCTACAACTTACAATAATATCTCTCAAACTAAGCTTTAATCTTTTTTTACATTTTGGCATAGCCAGACACCTTTACTTGAAGACCACTCTCTTTGTCCCTCTTTTTACTATTACCAGTCAATTAACTTTTTTTTTTTTTACTTTTCAGACAACATCAAAGCTCTTAACAAAACCCTTGAAGTCACCTTTTAGTAGTCTAAAACATGTTTATTTTATGTCTTTTTACCACATAAAAATGTTGTATTTTAAAAACAAAACTGTAACCTTTTAACTGGCTCAAATAAACTACCATCTGGTTTTTACTTGGTAAAGTTGATATGATTTTTAATAACCATAGATATACATATATATGTGCACATGTTTACATTTTTACCAGAGAGGAAAAAATACTCGTTTTAAAAGGTATGCTGAGGTTGTAAGCAATCAATTGAAGTCTTACATATTAAACAAGGCGCCACAACATTAAAGACACAAACAAAGGGAGCTTCTTGTACAGTTTCGTCAGCTAAAGGAAATAATTTTTTTTATCATGAGCCTTTAATCTAATAAGCCATATGGATCCTACAACAGAAATGGGCAACAAGCCCCTAAGTTAGTAACAAGTTTAAACAGGCAATCAAGGAGAGGGCGGAGGAAGGAAGGGTTTTACCCACGGTGGGGGCTCTTTCCTGAGGTCCTGCCATACCAAGATGTAGGCATGCTGGTTGGGGTGGCCCTCTTCGTCCGGGGCGGAAGATGATGTTCTTAACTGCTAAGATGAGGGGAAGGTGGAAAGTCCCCTCTGGTGGCCAACCCACGGAGAATGTGGGCCACTCAGACGAGCAGAAAGTCTGTCATTTACTTTTTTAACCTGTAAGGAGAGATTGTGAGCCCTCTCTCGAACCTCTGACCAATGGTCGAGGGTGAGGGACAATGGGGACGACGTCGTTTGTCCCATGGTGTTCTGAAGACAAAGAGTGGTTAGCGTACGCGCGACACAACAAATAACCGATCACAACAGTCACAACACACAGGACAAACAGGCCGGCCACCTCACTCTCACGCATGAGTTTCACATCAGATGAGTCACCTTAGGGGGTGCCTCCAGATTGGCCCGGACGGACCACAGATTGGGAATGAAATTCCCCAGATTGGCCCAGATGGACCACAGATTGGGAATGAAATTCCCCAGATTGGCCCAGAAGGACCACAGATTGGGAATGAAATTCCCCAGATTGGCCCGGACGGACCACAGATTGGGAATGAAATTCCCCAGATTGGCCCGGATGGACCACAGATTGGGAATGAAATTCCCCAGATTGGCCCAGAAGGACCACAGATTGGGAATGAAATTCCCCAGACCGATAGGAAAATCCTATCGCAGACGGTGAGTCACGGAAAACCGTGTGGGGCGTCCCCCGGTCACCAGAGAACAGAGAACAGATAAGAAAAACAGGTAACAAAAATTGCCCGGTTGGCTCGGGGCGTAAAATACCGGTAGATTGATCCTCAGAGTAAAAATAAGAAGCGACCGGTCGTACTCACCCACCGCAGAGCCGTTGAGGTCACCTCCCATGAGACGTGCTATCTCGCTGGGGCCTCCAAGATGTTAGGGCCGATGCCGCAGGGAAAGAGACCCCAAGGACTCAACTCTTGGTGAGGGAAAAAAGTTTATTTCCATGTGCATGGGGTCCTCCAGGCAAACAAGTGCGGAGGGCCCCGAGGGGGAATTGTGTAGGGTTTTTAAGGGCGCAAACGGGAGGCAAGCGAGTTTACAGAAGCAGATTGCATTGGTTAATTTTGAGCAGGATAGGACTTGGCAGAAGTTGATTGGAGGGGTTTGGGGTTGTGTAACCATGGAGACTGGGGGTCCTAGCCCAGTCACTATGTGCCCAGAACAGAACAGTTACTTGTCTTACTTATCTCGTTGAGACAGAACAACCTTGCAGGTGCATTCTTTCTTTTTTTTTTTTTTTCTCTGCTCTGATAGCTCTGGGGAGTTAGGCATTTCTTTCTGCTCTGCTCTGATAGCTCTGGGGAGTTAGGGAGTTAACCCTTTTATTCCCCCCCGCTCTGGGGAGTTAGGGAGTTAACCCTTTCATTCCCCGCTCTGGGGAGTTAGGGAGTTAACCTTTTTATTCCCCGCTCTGGGGAGTTAGGGAGTGAAACATTCTTTGCTGCTTTTTATAACTCGGGGAGGGGGTTATAGCAGGGGGGTCAACTCTCACACTGGTACTGTGCTAGTTTTACTAGTTAGATTCAACTTATTCAAAGTTTAAAAGCAATTTAAGAGAGTAACAATGGTTAATGCATTGCTTATTATTGCTTTTAAATTAGTCAGAGTGTATCAGCTTTTAATTGTTCAAACAATGTTAGTACAAATATGTGTGTGTGTGTGTGTGTTTATTTTACTTCCTTTTCTCGATTCCTCCATCCCAGTTTCTCTTTTTCTTTCTTTCTTTTTTTTTTTTTTTGAAGCTTTTTCTCATTTTACAGCATCAATTATACATTTGGACCTTATTTACTGTTTCAACATCTCAGACTAGGGAGATAATATGATGTTTACACAGGTACCTCTAGTTCATTTCATTTATGAGTATGATCTTGAGTTGTACCCATAACCCTATAAAAGTCTCCAGTTTATCATTCTTTATGACTGAGTAGAATTCTGTTATATAAAAAGATCACATCTGTTTATCCATTCCTTGGTTGATGAGTACTTGAGTTGTTTACAAGATCTAGATATTAGAAATCATGCTGCTGTGAAGATGAGTGCACATATTTTACTGTGGCTAGATGCTTTTAATTTTGTGCAAATATACCCAGAAAGCAATAGCTGAGTCAAGTGGTAACTGTAATCCTGGTTTTTGAAGGAATCTCTACTCTGATTTCCACAGTGCTTGTACCATTCTATACTCCCTCAAGAAGGATTCCTTTTTCCCCACAACCCCTTCTGCATTTGTTATAGGTTAGTTTTTTGATAATAACCATTCTTTCTAAGAATGGGATCTCAGTGTTGTTTTAATGTTCATCTGTCAAATGACTAGTATTGTTGAACGTTTGTTTTTGTATATTTATTTGTTGCTTTCATTTTTTCAGCTGAGAAGCATGTATTCATTTCAGATGCCTATTTTTGCATTGGGTCTTTTAAATTTGGAAGGTCTGATATTTTTAGTTTCTTAAAAGTTCTTGATAGTAATCATTTGTCTGAAGTATAGCTGGCGAACAATTTTTCCTCACCTTGTGAGTTGACTTTTCACTTAGTTGTTGGCTTATCTTGCTATGCATTTTAATAAGATGAGATCCTACTGGTTGAGTCTTTGTGGTAGTTTTTGTGTGATCAGGATTTTATTCATAAACTCTGTGCCGATACAAATGTCTTCAAGAATTTTACCTATTCTATTTTCCAGCAAATTTAATGTCTCTGTTTTAGTATTTATATGTTAGATTCATTTCAAATTTAATATATTGCATGGTGACAGACACCGTTCCAATTTTTATCTTCAGACTGTGCAATGCCAGTTTTTCCAGCATTATTTATTAAAGAGGCCATCTTTCTTCCAGTGAATGTGTTTGGCACCTTTGTCAAAGATAAGGTTTCTAAATATGTCTTAAGTTGTTTCTTTATCTTCTAATCTGTTCCATTGGTCTTCAGGTCTGTTTTTTGCCAGTACTCTGCTGTTTCCATCACAGTATCTTTATATTATAATTTGTGATGCTTCCTGCCTTGGCTTTGCTACTAAAATTGCCTTCAATCATCTAGGTCTCTTCTGGCTCCACATGAATTTTAGGATTGTTTTCACTCTTTCTTTCTTTTTTTCTCTCTCTCTATCATTTTTAAAATTTTTTCTTTTTCTTTTTTAAAAAAAATTATTTTAAAGAGAAAAAAAAAAAACAAAATAGAACACAGCAGACAAGAACAAAACAATATAAGCAACACAGGATTTCAAAACCATACAACAGGAAATCAACCGTGGATTGTTGTCTGTAGTTCTGTGAGATAATGCTTTTGAAATTTTGGTCAGAACTGAATTAAATCTGCATAACACTTTTGGATGAATGATCATTTTCACTATATTGGTTCCTCCTATCCATATTTCTCAATTTTCTGATATCCTTTTTTGATCACCTTTGTCAGTGTACTATAGTTTTCATTGTCAAGGTTTTTTATATCCTTTGTTGGATTGATTCCCAGGTGTTTCATTTTTTGGAATCTATTGGGAAAGACGTTGTTTCCCAAATTTGTCCATCAGTGAGTTTGTTCTCATGTATAGGAAGGCTACTGTTTTTTGTGTGTAGACTTTGTATTCAGCTATGATACTGAATTTGCTTATTGAATCTAGTAGTTTTTCAGTGGAGCTTTTGTAGTTTTCTACATGTAGTATCACATCATCTGTAAATAATGATAATTTAATTTCTTTTCCTATCATTATCTCATTTATTTCTTTCTCTTGTCTAACTACTCTGCATAAAGTTTCCAGGGTTATGTTGAATAAGAGCACAGACAGTGGGCATCCTTGCCTCATTCTTGATTTTAGAGAAAAAGCTCTCAGCTTTTGTCCATTCAGTATGATGTTGACTGTTGATTTGTCATAGATGGCTTTTAGTAGATTAAAATAAAGAGTATGTATTCCAGTTTTCTATAGTGTTTTATCATGAATGTGTACTGGAATTGGTCAAAAGCTGTTTCTGAATCTATTGAGATGATCAAATGATTTTTGTCCTTGGCTCTGTTAATATTATGTAGTATACTTATTGATTTACATATTTTAAACCATCCCTGTATCCTTGGGATGACTCTAACTTGGTTATGGTATATAGCCTTTTTGATGGTTTGCTACATTCTGTTTGTCATAGTCTTATTGAGGAATTTTGCATCTATGTTCATGAGCGAGATTGTCCTGTAGTTTTCTTTTTTACCTCGGCTTTTCTCCAGTTTTGGTATCAAGGTTATGCCTGCTTTCAGGAATGAATTTGGGAGTATTGCTTCACTTACAATTTCACAAAAGAGCTAGAGAAGTAATGTTATTAGGTTTTCTCTAAATTTCTTGTAGAATTCAGCAGTGAATTTTTCAGGTCTTGACTTTTCTTTGTTGGTATGTTTTTAATAACATCTTGAATTTCATTGGTAGATATTTGTTTAGATAGAATTTTATATTTTTTAATTCAGGTTTGTTAATTCATATGTAACTCAGAATCTATCCATTTCTTCTACATTTCCACCTTTTTATTTATAATTGCATGATTTTGAGTGTTTTCTTTCCCTTTTTTTGATAAACTTGGCTAAGGGTTTGTAAATTTTATATAATCTTTCAAAGAATCAACTCTTTGATTCACTGATTCCTTTTTGGTCTCCGATGCATTAATTTCTGCTCTGTTCTTTATGATTCCTCCTCTTATATGAGCTTTTGGGTTAGCATACTCTTCTTTTTTGAGAAGTTTATTATTAAGTTGTTTGCATTTGCTCTGTTTTCCTGATATATATTTTCCTTTTAGAACTGCCTTCATTGTATCCCATAAATACCAGTATATTGTGTTATTATCATTCAATTATAAAAGCTATCCAATTTTTAAAAATTTCATCTGTGACCCATTGTTTGATCAGGATGGCGCCATTTAATTTCCATGTGTTTATGATATTTTTTGGTTTGTTTTGCTATTGATTTCTAATTTTATTTCATTATAGTCTAATTATATACATGTGATAATTTCAATTCCTTTACATTTACTTAAACATATTTGTAACTCAGTATGTGGTTTATTTTGGAGAATGTCCTATGTGTAGCTGAGAAGATGGTGTATTCTGATGTTGTGGGGTGGAAAACTATTAGACATCAATTAAATCCATTTGTTTGAAAGTTTAATATTTTATTGCTGATTTTTTTCCTACTTGATCTGTCTTTTGTGATAGTGGGGTACTGAGAACCTAAATGCAATTATATTAGTAAGTTTCTGGTTTTTCATGCCTGTTGATATTTGTTTTATATTACTGAGTGCACTGGCATTTGTTAGATACATATTTATGATTAGTATGTATTCCTCTTGGATTATTCACTTTACAAGCACTTAGTGATCTTTTTTGTCTCTCTTAATCAGTTTTTCTCTGAAATTCACTTTGTCTGCAAATGTAAGGTGGATCTGGCAGCCATTCTGAGTTCCAAACTCAGTGGATCCCCCTCCTAGATGGCTTCCAGCAAATTGCTTTGTGGCATGGGAGGACTGAGACCTCAGCACTCATTGCCAGTTGGTGAAGTGCTTCAGGTCTGCTTCTGTCGTCCACTACTGCAGCATTTCATAGAGACCTCTGGGGTCTCCAGCAGTCACTGTAGGTAGACAGGATTCAACCATTCGTGTTGTACAATGAGTTCTGTCAGGGAGAAGGCACTACCTGGCATCTCCTTCTTCTTCATTGAAGTTACTTTCTTCACTCCCTCTGTGGGCTTCAGTTCTTCCTTCAGATCCTTCCTGGGTCCAGAACACCCTCTTCCCTCTTAGCTTCCACAAGTTGCCATATTCCAGTGTCTGGATGGCGACTTTTAGAGATACTCTTTCACTGCCGCCTACCACTCTACCATCTTGTTGCCTACCTGAGTTGGTTTCATCTTTACTCGGGTGTTTGTCATATTAGTTTACCCTTTGAAACAAGATGTTTCTTCTGTTTTCAGTCTAACTTGCTGCGTTCCACTTATTTATAATTACTCTTTCATAAAATTCTCTTCTCCTTTGCCCACAGGCATTCATTCGTCTTGGAGAAGATAAACATAAGCTGATATCATCCAGAACTACAGTAAAACTCTACCTGGCTTAGTAAAATTATCAACAATTTCATTTTTTAAGTTACTGGATACTGTCTACTAAATGACTTTATGCTTGTCTTTAAAAAAAAAAAAGATATTTCATTAGCACATTTGCCTGACTTCATAACAAAGTCTGGCCACCTGCTCCTTTTGACTTAGAATACTATCTAACTTGTTTAGATTTGGTCATATCAAAAGGACACAGTTAGAGATGTCTGTGAAGGGTAGACTAGGGGAAGTCAAAGTAAAAGTTAGGAGTGATTTTTTTTCTAGATTATAATTCTATACATGTTCTCAGTCAAACATCAATCTTTACTTTGCTAGAAGGAGAAAATCAGCCTGAGTACTTTGAGATTAGTTAAGAAAACCATTATGGCCCTTACCACAGCTGGTGTAATGCATGCAACCAGGAGAGAAAATGGCTTCCTATGAAAAGGCAGAGCCAGAGTTCAGACTGCACATGTGATCCTTTAGGCAACACGGGATTGAAAAAGTGCTGGTTCAAATTTGTGAAGGACAGGAAAAGAAGTTGAGTGTGAGACCTAAAAAGATTGAAACTAAATGTCATTTGTATCAAATCATACTTCAGTATAAATAGTGACACCGCTGGACCTTTATGTGTTGAGGCCAAACATATTTACTGAAAGAGAAGTTACCTTCTAGGAAACTGAGCCTGATACATACACATAGCTTATACTCCTCATTTCCCATTTTTCATGTTTGTTTCTCATGATGGGCCTCGCACATACTATCTGCAGAACTATTTCCCTACTAAAATATATAAAATATGTAGAGTCTGGAGACAAGTGCCACAGGTTTTTGTTCAGTTCTGCAGTTTACTAATTTTGTGGTGTTGGAAAAAGTTTTAACCCCTCGGCCAAAATTGTCTCTTCTGATTTATGTGAAGTTTGAATGGCTTACATAGAAAGTTGTCTTCCACATGAGTACTATATAAGAATTCTGTGCTATTATTGTATTAATATTATTATATCTACTACTTCATCAAGAGGAACCTCTCACAATGTACTCCTGTGGAGTGCAGAAGTAGGATAAAACATACGAACTACTTTGAAGTTCTCAGTATGTCTGAAGGACCAAAGACCTTTGCTTCTAACATATATTATGTTCAAAACCAAGTAGATGGGTTTATCTCCAGTTGGTTGATAAGAAAATTGAAGTTTATGAAAAGAAGATAACTGCATGACAGTTGCACAGCCTGAAACTGTTGGAATAAAAATTTAAGCACTGCTCTGTCATGTTTGAAAGCCTCTGTTTCACTTCACACTAAAATACGAATTCTTACAAAGTAGACTATTTAACAAATTGTCTGCTTTAGAAAGCAAGTGTTCATGTTCCATTAAGAAAACTTGCCCAAAATGTTTATGCATTTATTCCATCTTTCTTTGCTGTCATTGTTCTGGTGCTATCTGTAAAAAATGAAAAAGAAGGCAGAAACTTCTATGAGAAAGCATTTGCAGTGTTGGGGAAACAGGAATCAGGAACAGGTCTATGAACTGTAATTGCTCTTTGCTAGCCCTACAGATTACCAAAGTATAGACATGAAGTGGACAAACCACAAAAAGTTCACAGCTGCCTTTGTAACATGCAGCTTTATTTGACAAAAACGTATTTTTGCATGGGCCTAGGTTTTGCTATGAACATTGATTACATGGATATGTTGGATATTATTAAATCAAAAGATTCTACAAACCTTTGAATTTCATGTTACAGAGAGATTTAAGATAGAAACATACTCCATAGAAAAAGATATTTTTCTCTTATAAATGGAATCACATGAGATGCCTGAGGCAGAAAAAGATGTGAGGAATTGATTAAATTTTCTTTCCTTTTATGTAGACAATTCTACTGTTTTGTTTTAAATAAGTAATTACATATCTCTAGCCAGAATTACTTGCAGCTTTGTTCTTCATTTGATCACCTTTAAAAGATACATGTTAGAAAAAAATATGCTATGAGAATCTAGTAAAGCATTGGTGTTCTTCCATTCATCATTGCTTTTACCCTCCAAGGTTATAGAGTTTGTGCTCTAGGTTAGCATCATGCTTGAAAGTTTAGTAAGGTGAATTATCTCATTCAACTTCATATGAGCCCTACAGATGAAGAAATTAAATCCTGGACTATTAGAAGAAACTTGGGCCAAGCAGTTAACCTGGGATCTGTGACAGTTGAATTTGGTTTTTGATAATTATCGAAAACTTACTATGGATATTTGATCTCCTGTAAGCCCCCAGACTTTCATCTATTAAATGAAGACAATAGTTTCTACCTTTAAATAAAGAAGTGACTGTTTTAAAATCAATGAAACTTGATTCAATAATGTTTAACAGAATACCATTTGCTTCATAATTTAAAATTTTAATTAAATATATAATAATCTATTCCTAACACTGTTATTTCTGCCTTTTAACATATTACTTTTGTACATTACATTGCATTTTCTCTGTGTGATGTTTGGAACTATGGGTGTTAATTTAAAATACTGAAACATATTACTCAATGTATAATGTGTTAACAATTACAGCAGTACCCATGGCACTAATTTCAGTCACTGTTGCAAAAAGGAATGCTAAATAAAGGACACTGATAAACAAAATCATGCCATGTGGCTAAAGGACAGCACCATTGTTCACTGGTTGGAATGATAAAGTCCAGAAGGTATTTGATTTTTAATGGATAGTTAAACAAGCTTCATAGTAGGTCTGTAGTTGATGATCTGCTGATATCTCTATATATCGTATCAGATGTCTCAAGTATTGAAAGTCTCTGTTCAAAATGTGAAGTAACATTTGGACTCCAATAAGTACAGTAGTATTCTAGTTGAGAAGCCATAAATGTAAGAAGACTTAAGAAGACTATACGTTTATCTCCACTTCTTTGTCACTAACATAAAATAAATGAAAGTAATATGTGTCAATGCCCAAGCTGAAAATAATCACTATGTATTGCATGCATACATAAATAACATTGTAAATCAATTAAATATAAAATATTAATATTGACTTACCATACAGTCTTAAAAGTCGTATTTCAAAACACAAAATGGAAAATACATAAAGTCAAAAAAGAAGAAAATGGGGTATTTTGTGTTGTTTCTAAATGTGAACACAGAAACTCATTAATTTCGATTAAAGAAATATTTAAATTATACAGTGTATATATTGTTAAATGTTTTGGATAAGAATAAGGGAAATGAAAAAAAATGATCCAGGACTTTCTTGGCAGTACCATTTCTGCTGATTGTATGATGGGGAACAGGGATCTTCTTATCCCTAGCTGTCTTAATCAGAAGCTAACTAGTGCAGAGTCAGCCATCTTTCCTATTATCTCAAAGATCAAGGCACTTAGCAGTGTGCAAATTTATTTCTCATGGTCCGATAAATGTGTGTACTCATGTAACCTACCATAGGTAGTACAGGATAAGGTACCCAACTGCCCCTTTAGCAAGTGATAGCGTAGATCAGTCACAGCAGTCACGGGTCCAGCAGTCATAGAAATCTACTGGGCTGACATTGTGACGAAGTGAGGTTAAGAAAGTAATTTAAAGAGAGTCCGTGTCTGATTTCTGAAATAATTTCTTGCTATTGTTCTAGCTCCGAGTTCTGGGAAGTGCATCTTTGTTCTGTAACTTTTCTGGAGATCTGGCATCAGGCTGCTTCTCCTGGTTAAATATCTAGAGATCTGAGGATAATTTCTCGATAGTGGATGTTGGGGCCAATACAAACTGCAAAAATGTTGAGAATTTGTATTCCATTTGCTTCCATTAGGCTAATATAACTCAGTTAATATAACCAAATTTCTTTCCTATGTAGATTTCATATTTGCATATTTCATTGCTGCTTTCTCAATTCCATGCCTCATCTTTCTTTATCCTTCTCATTCTTTCATACTGTTAACTCTATTTTAGCCACAGGATTCATTTTTGTTCTTTATGGTATTGCTAATAGGTCCCTAGATCTCAAAGTATTTTAAACTCATTTGTAATAAAATTTTCTAATTATTCAAGTTTCCAAAGTTTTTCGATTTATTTCCTTCCATTTAAGCTCTCAAATTAGCTGTTTTTTTTTTTTTTTTTTTTTTTTTTTTTTTTTTTTTTTTTTTTTGTCTTTTTCATTTTTATCGGTACCGGGGATCGAACTATGACCACCTGCTTGCAAGGCAGGTACTTATGCCGCTGAGCTAAATCTCCAGCCCCAGCTGGTTCTTGAGAGAGTAAATCCTTTGCATTTAACATCTTGAATTCAATGACAAATCACACATTAACAGTTTGACTTTATGGTACCTTTATGATACCAGTTTGGCTTTATAAAACCACAGACATTTGCTGTGTCTTTCAAGTCATTACACGTAACTTGAAGGGAATCTCAGTGTTGCATGCTAGCTTGAACAAGCTAGTATTTTACATTTGAATAAAACAGAGCCTCCTATTTCCATGATCCAATTTACATTTTCTTATAAACATTCTATGTTGCCTAACGTACTTTTTTTTTTTTTTTTTTTTTTTTTTGCTATGGTAATATCTTCTGTTATGGGCTACAGCTACGTGTCCCCCTACTCAAAGGTGGGTCTTTGTGAAGTGACTAGATCATAGGTGTGTGATTCTGCATTAACCCCTAATGGGCTTATAGCTGACTCTGTCATTGGGAGATGAAGCTTAGTTGGAGGACATGGGACACAAGGAGTATGGCCTAAAAGACTATTTCCCTCCATCTCCTTGATTTTTTCTGCCTCTTCCTGCCGTGGCATGAGTTTATTCTCCTCTGCTGTTCTGTCCTGCCTTGAAACCAGCTGACTATGGACTGAAACCTCTCTAAACTGTGAGCCAAAATAAACCTTTCCTCCTTTCCCTTGTGGGGGTCAGGTGTTTTGTCCCAGCATCAAGAAAGTAATTAAGACACACCTGACTTCATTGTACTAATTCCTACATCATTTAATGTAGGATACTCTGCAGTAATAAATATACCCAAATATACCTCAAACAAAAGTCAGATTGGGATGCTCCCATTCTCTAGGAGTTCCCTCTGTTTAGAAGACGCATATTCTCTTGGTTACTCCATGTTTGATGGTCTTGTCATCATTACACCTGGATGGTAGAGTTAACAGTATAGAAGGCACGGAGCAGGTCTGTTTCACATAAGCCATGACCAACAAATGACACATATTACATCTTTTCAGATCTCACTGTCTGGAACTCAGACACATGGACATACCATACTGGAACACTGTCTAGTTCTATGTTAAGAATGTTCACCTACAGAAGAAGGAATAAAAATTTTGGTACATATATGCAATAAGATTTTATTGTCTTAAAAAGGTAATATCAATGTTACATATTAGCTTTAACAAATGTGCAATATCCACCATCATAGCAAATATATACTGCATTCATTTTTCACTATTCTAGTGATACATAATTCTCATATCTTTAGCAGCACAATTTAATAGCTGAATATTGTTAGCACCTATATGTCCATCAACAGATGACTGATCAAAATATGGTATTCTTACACAGTAGAGCACCACTGTGCCGTAAAGGAGAATAAATGTAAGTCATTTGTAGGTATGTACCTTGAAATAATATTGTTAAGTGAAATAAATCAGACACATGAGCTTAAATATCACATGGTTTCTTTTATAGGAAAAACCTAAATATAAATAAAAGGCAAAATAAAGGATACATAATTGGAAGTAGGGAGCAATATCTTTCACAAATGGGAAAGATATTAAGAGACAGAGGAACAGAGGGCACAGAAGGAAAGGTAGGAATAGAGGGTTAATAAATAAATTAGCATTTTGTATGTACATGTACCTTCACCTCACAAGGAATGTAATCATTATGCACTAAAAACATGTACTAATAAAAAAAACTTTAACAAAACAATTTGTTTCTCAAATCACCCTTCTCTTCTTCCTAACCTGTAGCAACCACTGATATTTTACTGTAATTTTACAGTGATCTTTTCCAGAATGAGAAATAATTGTAATACCAGGATGCAAAGGTTCTGATATACTTTTTAAAAATTCAATACTCTGGATTTATGCTTCATTAATGTCTTTTTGTGGCTTGTAGCTAAATGTTTTTTCAATGCCAAATAATATTCCATCATCAGGAAATACAAAAGCTTAGCTTTAATATACACAAAGGACTCTGTTGAAATCGTGTGTCAATATATGTAACGTATGTATTATTATGGGGAGGGATGTTGATGACGATGAAAGTTTACCTGTGTGTACGGTTAGACACTATGTGAAAACCATCTCTGTACCTTCCTCTCACTTTTCTGTGTGAAACTAAAAATGCTGTAAAGAATACAGCCTTGAAAAAATAAAAAGAATAATAAGAAGAAATCCCTATTATTTGTAGCTAGATAATAGAACCTAAGGACATTTTACAAAGGAAATAAGCTAGTCATAGGGATTAAAAACAACGAAATGCCATTTCCAACTATTACAAATAATGATATAGAAGAAAGAATAGAAAATAATTGCTAAAGCCTGAGCAGAAGAAATACAGAATGTGTACAAGTAGTACTAATATAAGATAGCAAATTTCAAAATTCCCTTTTATAAAGTGACCCACCTAAAGTTAAATATATAATTTTGTGTACTTTGAAATATGTTAAGAGGTTTGATCTTATATGAAGTGTTACAATACAAAGCTCTCAAAATACAAACAATGAAAAACATTTATAACTCTCACAGTTCTTTTGGAAAATTTCTCCATTGTTTCTCCTGAGTGCCTTCCCCATCTTAGTGTTAATATCTAAAAGCAAAATTGTTTTATAATTTAAGCAAGGAAAGAGTAAATAATTGATAAAAAACAGTATATGGTCACTTATTTTATAGATAAATAAATACATAATAGATCAATGGACATCCAATGTTACAAATGTTTATATAACTATCTGTATCTATGTACACTGACCACTGCATAAATTGTAGATTCCTTTAAGAAAGGACTAAAAGTCTTACATTTTGATATTTTAAATATTTAAATATTCTTCTGCCTTATACATCAACATGGGAACATTGTATTGCACTGCACTGTTTAATGATTTAGAAGTTTAGTGATGTCTTTCTTTGGCTGGTTAGTAAACAGTTTGAGGCTTTTTGTTCCTTTCATCTCTTTTAAATCTATTCAAATCAGCTATTTCAGTGCAAAAGTAGTCACAGAGAGTCAACAAATGAAAAAGCAAAGCTGTACTCCCAATAACTGATTTACAAACACTGACAGCTTCAGGATTGGGGCACTGGAGGTAATTCTTGCTTTGCCTTTAATATCTGCTTGATATAAGACAACATTGTTAAATTCTCAGTCTCTTTAGTTCCAAAGCTAAATGTGAATGCTATAATTTATAGGTGGTTTAAAATATTATACATGGTATTGTTTGAAAAGTATCCATCCCTAAGACTAAGACAGAGAAGACACTCAGGTAGCATATCTTAGCTGGACCCTCTGCCTTATCAAATATTTACAAACATGAAAGTGAACTTTGAATATCTCTTTGTCTTTTAAAAGCAAAGGATAGGTGGATAAAGGAAACTTCGTTATTTTTTCTGTTATTTCATATTATGAATTTGATAGTGAATGTTCAATAAATATTTAACAAAGGGCTTGAAAATTCGTGTATCTGAGCTGTCATACTTATCACAGGAGAGTCTGTAACACTGCTGCAGACCAGGGCTTCGAAACCTTTCTGACATGTGTTCTTCCTGTTACTATATCCAAGAATGTGGGTTTCATCCTGATAGAAATAAAAAGAGTACATTACCCAAAGAAAGAGATGGAGATTTTGTTGCTGCATTTATAACTGATGGCAAATTTTAAGGATAAGGGTATTGCTTTTTATCAATAGGAAACAATTTTACAACTGTTCAGTTTTCTTCAACTGTAAAATGATATAAATGACTAAAAATACTGTTATAATACTAGCAGTAACTATAAACTAACAGTAACTATAACATGCGAAGATAATAATTTTAAAATTTTAAGGTGAGTTGGCAGGAGAAAATTGAAATATTTTTTAAAGGATACAAGAAGAGCTGGTGGATTCTTCTAACGTGCTTTGAGATAACTTACTGAGATATTCCCTTGTCCTGACAGGGTTATTTTTGTTCTTTCTTAAACCATAAATATTCAGAGAATCTAAGAAAACATATTCTTTTTTTCACTCCCAGATTGAAAAGTGTTCTTTTAATTTTTTTTTGAAAAAAAAATCTTTTGGTCCTTTCATTGTAAGTCTCTTCCATGTGACTTGCATTTTAAACTGTTATTTATTTATTTATTTATTTATTTGGTTCCTGGAATCAAGCTCAGGGTCTTGCACTTGCCAAGCAGGTCCTGTGCCACTGAGCTATATATCAGCCTTGAGACTGAAACTTGCAATTTGAGAGTAAAAAATATTTACCTCTAATATAAAAGAAAAGGTTGTTCTCCTAACATGACTTAATGCATATTTGAAATAAAGCTGTGTACCAGGAATAGTGTGGCACAAATAAGGGAATAAAAGTGACTGAGGTAATTATTTCATTTGAGATGCCAGTAAGATGGTGGCACAAAAGTGAGTAAATTAATGTAATGACTTCAAGTTATAGAGTGTGAACAAAACAAGCATTAAGCTCACATTAAGGATAAAAAATTGATAGGTGGAATGAACTGAGTCTCAAAAAATGAAGATGTTTTCCAAAACAAATTAAGAGGAGTAAGGTTTCTAAAAATCCATACTTAGCAGAACCTATTAATAGTGTTTCTTGTATATATTTCCCTGAGTTTACATACTTTTCATTTCCTTGAATGCTTTTATTACCTCTTACTTATTGGGTGCAATCATGATTTCTCAAGAACTAGCTCAAATGCCTTCTACTTTGTGAACTCCTCCCTTCCCTTCACAAGCATGTTAAGTTACTGTCCCCTTTGTTTAGCAACAATACATTATCCTGTGTGGAAAATATCACACAGCTTGTGAAATATCTCTTCTCAAATTTTTCACTGCAGGTGATTTCTATATTAGCACAATGACTTGCAAAAAATATAATTAATCCTTTGTCAGTTGGATACATGAAGAATTTTTCTGAGTCTTTTGAATGAGAATCTTTATCACCAATGAGATTATCAGTTTAACAGTAATAATTATATTTAAGGTAATTTTTATATCATCTAAGAAACTTGACATATTGTTTACATAGATAGATGCATATCCATTATAAATATTACATGGATCTTTCATTTGATTGTTTTCTTTGTGCAGAAGTACAAAGAATGTGATAATAACATTATTCTTTTACTTGTACCACTTCCTTTAAATCAGTCTTTGATTTGTAAGAAAGATACATTAATATTATTAAAGCAATAATACAAATGTTTGTTTAACTTCATAAAATGTTAATATTAACATGTAATACTTGAGGCGGGCAATGTAGTTAGTTATTTCATATTTGAAATAATTATAACTACAGGGAGGCCTACAATAGTACTAAATTCCATCTCTCTACATTCTTTTCGTTTCTTCTCAGACATTAAATGCTTTAAACTAATACAGTGAAACCATTAAATAAAATGTTGGCGAGTAAAAGATATACCAAAGTTAATCCAGAAATAGAATCATTGAAATTGTCATCAGTTATTGAGATTTCCTATGTTTGAAAATTTCAAAATTCCCTTAGTCTAAAAGGCAAAATATTCTATGATTTACAACATTCACTGACTGGTATTTTGCCATTTGAACCTTGAGAACTAGAGAACTAGATATGCAGTTGTTATAATTTTATACTTGTGAATTTGAAATTTGAAAAAGTTAATCAAATTATTCCTCACTCTACAGCCAATATTTGGCAGAAACACCTTTGGAAGCAAGATCTTCCCAACTCTCATCATGTTCTGTCAACTGTAGGAGATATGATCACAAAAGAGTGCACATCTGAATAAAAAATGTATCACAAAACAACACAAACCACCATTAATCTCTCTCTCTTGTAACTACATATTCCTTTGTTCTTTTTACCTTCTGTAACAGTTCTGAAAGTCTTCTTTCACAAGTGTCTATAGTTGTGCATTTAAGTTTGCTCTGATGTCTGGAATCAAATCAAACTATTTATATTTCATGGATATTTTGATTTGGGGGAAAAACCATGAGTCACTTAGTGTTGTATCCAGTGATTAAAGTAAACAAGAACAGAGCATGTTTTGGTTCTCCTGGCTTCCTTTTGGATGGCTTACAGCAGCAGCATCCATCATATTTTTGATCACACTATGTATAGATGCACAATTTCCATAACCACTTTAGAATTTGGTGAGAACAGGATAAGTCTATTCTAGTGAGTAGGAATATTCTGAGCTAAGTGAATGGAAATGTGTCTTACTGTAATAATTTTTTGTAAACAATCACTGTATTTTCAGAATACCCTTGTATTGTAATGACCATTCTAGAAGAACTGTTTAGATGATTCTGAATCCTGGAATCTTACTGACCATTTAAAATTTTCATTTGGAGAAAGAGCATGGAATCTTGAAATGAGGTACAGTAAAAAACGTGGAGTGCAGAAATGACACACTCCTAGCACCTTAGTGATGCTTCTAACTACATATATGGAAGTCACTTAGTCTGTTTACATGTTTATAAAATAGAAAGACTAGTCATTTCAATAAACACATTCCAAAACTGCTGCACAAATCAAAAAACTTTACAAATTATTATCCAATCATGTAGTAAAATCATGATATTGTAGATTAAAAGATCCAGAGTGCATCACACCAAGTTTTCATGGCTAGATGCTTGGCATGAGTTTATAGAACAGCAAAGAGATTCAGTGTTTAGCTGTGGCTCTACTACTAGTCAGTGCATGTCTTTGAAAAAAGTTCCCATAGTCTCAGTCTGTTTTTGCCTTTGCAAGCATGAAACGTAAATTTTGTGCTGAACATCAATCTCCTTGTGCTGGAAGTCTGTGATTTTAAAGGAATCCAGTCTTACTCCTAAGCTTATACTCCCTAATCAGTAACAGAATAAATCTCAGAGACATTTGTCTGGGACTGGGGAACAGACTCTGGCCACAGAGTAGAATAAATGTAAGGGAATTACATTATCATCAAACTAAATGACAGCACTGCCATTAGCAATTGATAAAGTCAGTGACATCCAGATACAATTGCAGGTGGTGTTTCGCCCACATTAAGAAAGCTATTCAACTCGGTTGTCTGTGCTAGCTAAGTCTTAATTTATTCTCTGAAAACTCAGCAATTGTCTTGTTAATATTGAAGATTTGGGAATTAATCACTAAACTCACAGCACATTAGCATGTCAATAACAGTACAGCATTGAATGGCATAATTAAAAAAAATAGTATCCATCCTTGTAGAAATAGTATGGAACTGGATAACAGTTTTGTGTCCCATCTGTTGCTTATTGGCTAAAATTCTTATTTGTCATTTCCTGTTCCTCAACACCATACCTGATATTAAAAAGTAGATGCTTATAAAACAAAAAATGTTAGTGTTCTTACATATATTTTCTGAACCTGTGATTTTTCAGGTGAAATGGAAATAGAATGGTTGTTAAGTTTTAATTGTATATGAACAGAGTCCCTTGCATGATAGAGCTACTCAATTATCATACACTTCCTTTCTTTTTATACCAACGTTCTCACATTTCTTTATAGCATGGGAAAAATATCAAACACATGTGAAAATAAAAGAATATTTATTATATAAGCAGGGCCAGCCAACACATCTGTTAATTCAGGTTGGGAGATGCACACAGTGAAATATGAAAACTGCTAGTAACCGAAGGCCAGTGAAGTAGTGCTCTCAATGAGAGAGACACGTAAAGAAGGCAGTCACGTGGAAGTCCACATTTTCCTGTCCTTTCTGCCTGTCACCTTGCAGAGCCATATCGAAATTGATGCACATGAATGCACTTGCAGAAATTGCTGCAGATAGCCAGTACCTGGATTAGTACTCATAAACATAATTTGTTTTGTCTTGATAGAAACACAATAATATGCAAAGGAAAGTTTCAACCCTGAATCAGAGACCAAAGTTCAGTTCTTATCTCTGATGATTATATGTTTGAGAAATAAGACAAAATACTTAATCTTTTTAAAGATCACACTTCCTTATCTAAAAATTAACATAAAATACTGACTCCAGAGTTGTTTTGAAGATAAATTAAATCATATACTCACAACGCCAAAGATACAAATTACTTCTAACTTATCTTCAGTGTTCAACACAAGGTCTGATATGTAGTAGAAATTTAACTTTTATTTCCTGGTACATCAACAGTCTTTGAATATTCAATAGTTGGGGTACTGTAACATCAGAGGGATGATACTACAGTAACCTATAACCATAGTTGGTATTTAGTGAATAGTCAATATTTTCTTCCTAGAGGTAGGATTGCTAGAAATATGTTCACTTTTTAACTGGAATGCATGTGCAGTAACTAGCATCCATTGGACTTTGGTCAGTCACCTTGGATATGGATAGGAAGCCATTTGTAAACAAGCAGTATAGGTGCAACATTCCCAAGTTGGATAAAACCATGTAACTCTGTTAAACATTGTTGAACGCTTTGTTACCAAACTTAGCAAAGTGAACAGTGGCAACCCTAGGTCCTTGCACTTGAGATGGAGAGCCCTACAATTGTCAACTGAAAATTCATAATAATTCTACATTGGATTTGTGTTTTTCAAGTAAAGGCTGATGATACACAAGCATTTTTTAGAGAATTGGGACTTTGTCTCATGCATCATCCTGCTTCCACCACCTCATCTCCACTGTACTGGGACAAGGTCTCTAGAGTTTGCTCCCTGTGCCTTTCCCATCCCAGATCGCAGCCCACCTGGCTGCCTTTTCCCTACCTTTTGCCTGTAATTGCTACCAATATTTACCTAGCTAAGCAATTTGATCACAGAAGTGAGAAATCCTGTGCTCTTTCATCTCATTTCATTTAGCTGTCTGAAGGATTCTAGGAGCACATACGGGAAATCTTACATTTGGGCACATGCCCTGTAGCGTCTTAGAACTGAGAAACCTGTGTGAAGGGTCTGGGATCGATTGCCAGAACCACTGAGAGAGAAAAACATGAAAATCAGGTAGACAGATTGAGAGAGAATGACAGATAGACTGAGAGACAGACAAACAGATAGACAGAGATAGAGATAGAGAAATAGAGAGATGCACATATACAGACAATTCAGCCACTTGTATTTATCCTCATTCTTAATACCTGAAGACATGCTCCCATAAGGTGCATGATTAAACCACACAAACTCACGTCTTTTCTGAAATGAATACCTGATAACATCATTCCTATTATATAACACTTAAGGGTTTCATTTAGGCAAAAGGAATAAATTCTTAACTTGTCCTCCGGAGTCAGGCTAACAGCTTGCTAAGGCTATTTGTCATGTAATAGGAGATTCTGTTCAGGAAACATAGTTTTGTTTTATTTTGTTCTTTTTGGTACCAGGGGTCGAACTCATGAGCTCACACTTGCCAGACAGGCGCTCACGCCACTGAGCTAAATCCCCAGCCTCATACTCATTATTTTAAACATAGTTATTTTTGGTTCATGTTTTTATATCCTGTATGTATGTGCATGTGTGAAATGAAATGGGAATTCGCTTTTGGTTTTTGAAATAAATACATAAATTTTCAGTTGTTATTGTTCTTTGCTTGAGAAGTACTTCTTAAGTTTATGACTTAAGATACTTTTTAAAGTCAAAACATCTCACAGGTAAAGGAAAGGGTAGTTATGAACACGTGTGTATATGTATTTGTGTAAAGCATTTTTCAATATTTGCTTCTTTTAAGACCAAAGTCTTCTGAAATCAATCTGATGCTTTCATTTAGCAACGTCCACCTCAAATACACTCCCAGGTAACCAGTGCCAGTTGCGCTTGCATTGGTCACCTGGGCTTCATCCCAGTTCAGTGTCTCCAATTGATCGTATTTCAAAAAGTCAGTCTTGTTTCTCTGTAATTTTCAAATTCTTGACCAAGATCAATTTTCCAGTTTGTTTATCATCTTCACAAGACTGCAAATATTTCAAAAAAGTTTCTATTCATTATTATATGAATGAATTCTTAGCCCTTAATTCATAGATTCTTAAATTTTGCTGGAATCGTATCTGATCATATCTTGCCAATACATAGGATATGATACTTTTATGTGATTAACTAATCATATCTAGGGGCCTTTAAAGAGAGTAATTCAATCTGCCCTATGTTGGCTTTTCTTCTTTGTCTACTATACACATGCCAGATTTTGGGACATTTGCAAAACAGAATGCTTCAGAATTAGACATGGTACCTGGTTGGGCAGCACAAATACTGAGAATTAGATTGTGATTGATATCTTTTCAGTGATGTTTAGAAATAAAATGTGAAATTTTGATTCACGTAATATCTCCATATATGTGGATTAGTCAATTATTATAGATTTTAATTATTCGTCAATAAAAGTGTTACTAAGTAATAATTTTCACAGGTGTTGTTGCAATCGTGAAATATTGAAAATAAGAATGTTTTATAAATCACAAAAATCTTGCAATTCTAGTTATTAATTTTCATATGCTAATTTAAGGATGATGATAAATATGATCTCTTTTTATTTAGTTAATATGTTTTTATCTTGAAAGTTATTTATTTATTAATGATCTTAAAGATATTATTTCTATAATATTTTACCCCAAAGCTTTAAAAATTTTGGTCTACAAAATTAGTTTGCATAAATTGTAGGATGGTTAACTATGTTTCTATGTTAAAGTTTACAGATAACTTTGCCTTATCTACTGCTCATCACAACAATTTAAAGTGAAATCTCATTTTATTGAGGAAAACACTGAGAAATTAATAAGGCACCCAAAATCTCTTTTTTTTAAAAAAATTAAGATTAAAAGTCCAGTTGCTTGTGATGGTATTATTGCATAAAATTCAGAGACAAGTTGGTGTTTTCAGGTTTTATAGAAAAAAAGTTATTTAAATGTCTCTAAGGCTCTTGTAAAAATATTTCACTTCTCTATAAATGATAATCATTACTAATTTGGTTCCAGAAAGGTTGTTATTTTTTATAAGTGGAGTTAAAATACGTATAACAGGCACTACTACTTCTCCTATTTAAGAAAGCTAATCCAATAGCATTTTTAAAACTCCATTTTTTTACATTTAAGCAAAATATTTTGTGCAAATAAAGTGATTCACTGAGAAAAACTTCTTTTGATTCTGATATCAAAGTCTTTTTTTCTCCAGAAAAGAAAAAAAAATGGTCATCAGATAATATGACTTTCTTTAGTGATTCTGAGAGAGTAGTGTTCTCACCATGAAAAATTTGACAATCTCTGTGAAATCGATGCATAATTAATAGCAATTGCAAACTATTGATGTTTACAGGTTCTACTATATTACAATAATAGACTGAGCCTTGACAGCTTCTGCTAAATATTTTTCAGTGAATTGGGTAGCATAGATAACAAGCAAATCAACTATGCAATAATGAGACCTTTCTACGTGATATCTAGACATAAAATTACTAGTGTTAAAGAACTGTGACTATTTAATTCTTCCTTCCAAATCTCATTTATAAAAATGATTTAACCTACTGATTTATTAATGATATATTTCTAAACCATAATTGTATTTTTACACATTGTGAAACAGTGATGTGTATTCTCACAAGATGATAGTTATTTGGCAAAAGGGTCTCAAATTAAGATTCACAAGGCATTTTGATATTCAGTATAGGGCTAAAATTCATAAAGCATTCCTACAGTTTCCTGATTATTTTGATCCTAAACAGTCCCTGCAGGCTGCCAGACATGTAATAAATAAAGCCCAAGACTCAGACTCAATTTTCTTATACTTTTCGACACAGAGAGGAAAGAAATAAATATTTTGAGAAAATTTTACTTTCCTGTTAAACATTTATCATGCATAGCTGTATTTTATTTCTCAATAAACATATGAAAGCAAAAGCATATGATGCACTGGAAATTTGTTTTCTAGGATATTTCTATTCTAGTAAATCATTTCAATAATTTTAACAGGGCGCTGGAGATTTAGCTCAGTGGCATAAGCTCCTGCCTTGCAAGTGTGCGGTCGTGAGTTCGATCCCTGGTACCGATAAAAACGAAAAAGAAAAAAAAAATTATAACAGATCTTAATATCCTAAAAGTAAAGAAACTAAGTCTCTTTAGAAATCAGAAGCTTTTGCTGATGTTACATATCGGCTCTGAGTGATTCTGGAGAGCTTAATTCTTTGGATCTGCTGCTGAATGAGTGCTGCTAAAGAATAAGCACATGCTAGGACCCTGTTATTAATTTATTTTAACCCCTCCAATTGAATTCTTTTATCATTCTGTCACAGCCGTGGCCACAACCAACAAAACTCCATATTGAGATATGAGGTATAGGGGGCAATTAACATTCTGGGCAGGATATGAACATATAACACAAATTTTCTGAAAGGGGACTGATGAGTGAGTTGCTAACAGGAGAAAGTGAAATAACTGTCAGATTATCTTCCAGTTATGAACTTAGATTCTGGTAGACAGAGAGAACCTCATTTTCTCAAACAGGGTAAGACATCAAATGGTATTTTGGGGCAGCCACCATGTGTCCATAATAGGAAGATGGAATTGGGATGTAGTAACTAACATATATGACCAGCATTAGAGTTTACTTCTAATTTAATCTTTATAATGATCACATGAGACAAAACTCACTGACTCTGCGTTAAAGATGAAAAGCTTGATGTTTAGATAATTGGAGCAGCTTGCTGGAAAATGAGCAAGTGACAGAGTCTAAACATGACCTCACGTCTCTTAAACCTCCAAAACCACTATTCCATGTGACAGGAGAGCTGTATTCCGTAAGCCTTGGTTGACTCTTTCCTGAGGGATCTTTGCTTCCTTCATGAATTTCTATGTACGTTTATCCAGGAATCAGTCTTGCACTTGAAACAGTAAATAATTACAGTAAGTTCCTTTGCAGGGTATAGAATAAACATACAATAAACCTGGAAAGAAATGAGGGAAAAGGAACCTAGTGTGCAGTGTGTGCTAGAAAATGCACTGTGATTTTTATATATATGATCTCAATAATTTCTGTGAACTTGTTTCTACCCCATAATAATTTTAAGAATTCCATCACCTTCCCATCTCAATCTCTTTACCCCACTGCATATCTTAGCTGCAGATTAAAAGCTAGAATTCAAGTTCAAATTAGTGTCATTTAAAAGCATGTCATCTAAATGGTTATATCTTTAATTTTGCAAACCATACCATTAATGGGCAGAGAGACTTCCAAGCTTTCTATAGATAGGCATATTAAAAGGAAGTTTATTTAAATCATTGTAATTTCTTATATTATTGGACTTTGATTCCTCTGAAAAACTCTCTTTGGTAAAAATTAAGCCATAACATATTTCAGAAGGATAAAGGATAAAACTTAAATTGATTCATCTAGCAAAATTCAAGTGCTTTAACCTAGTTATGTAATGGAATTCTGGGAATATAGAAGTTAAAAATGAATGCATAGCAAGCCCTAAAATATTAACATTGTAAATGAAAGTCAGAGAGCTCAAGGAGCACGACTTTTTTTGTTTGTTTGTTTTGTTTTTGTTTTCTCACCAAGAGGAGGAGATAACTGGTGTTTTGACTGAAAATTAATCCTAGCTTTGGGGTACAGTCAGAGATTACCCTGGAAATGTGATCTTTAGAGAGAATGTTTCAGAAAAATATACCAGTAAAACCCTGGGGATTTTCTCCATTGTTTTTATTATATTCATTTTATTACCTGAAACATGAAATTTTATTTCAATTATCATTAAAAGCACACTTGCTTAAATGTAGTTTGTGGAAGAAAATTGCTAGGCTATGGTCCCAAACTTAGAGTGTTTTGAGATTGTGAGTAATGCATTCCCAGCCACACTCAGGGCATAGACACATTTCCATTTATTTGCTTGACATTTTACTTCCAAAAGGAATAACAAGCTAGTTATTTTTTTTTTTATCTTCTGGGAAATATGAAATGCATTAGTCAGTTATCTCCCTCGGCCCTTCATCTATACAAAGGACAAGACCAGCCCACAAATTCCCCAGAGGAGCGCAAGTATGTGATCCATATTTCATCTACTTTTTGTTTAATGTCCTCATTGAAGGGAAAGAAATGTTTGATTGTCATGGAAACACATTAAATTCAAGTCCAACTTATTTCTGAACAAACTGTAAAGGCAATGTTCACCATCTTTAGAGTTAAGGCCAGTTGGCTGCTTTTTTACTTTTGCTTTTATTTTATTTTATTTTTTATTAATTGCCAATCCAAAAGGTTTTCCACAGTGCCTGAACAGTACAAATTGTGATCTTAGGGAAAAATTGTGCATAAAAATTGCCATACATGTCTACTGCTCCAGAAACTTACTTTTATTTTATTTCTGGATACTTACGTGTAGTCTCTAAGGAAAACCTTTCCATTTTGCAAATGATAAACTTGAAAATCAGAGCTGGTGTAACTTACAAGGTGAACTTCCAAGTGAGGGGCTCAGGCACTTAAGACTGAAAACCACATTGGTCTTCACTCTCTTGGTTTTCATGGGAAATACAAAAGTTAAGTAAAGAAATGACATAGAAAACCCTTATTTCTTTTCTCATTTCAGAATAAAAATTTCAAAATAATATATTTTATAATCTGCAAAGTTTTTTGTAGCTATTGTTTCATTGCAAGTGCCTTAAAGCATGTGGAACCTGGTGAGAGGCAGGGCCAGCATGTGAGGGGGAGTTCCCTACTGGGTGCTCCCTACTTCACTTTGGTGGCTCACTGTGGAGTTGGATTTTGTTAATCAGAATTTCGGTTTTGATGGAAAATTCTTAGGATGCAGGAGCTGCAACAAGATGGGTAAGTTTATAAATAGTCCATGTCATCTCCTTTCTTCTCCACCATAAGTATATACTTTCACATTCACCTCCCTCCAACACAGACACAGACACAGACACAGACACAGACACAGACACAGACACACACACACACACGCACACACACACACACACACACACACAGAAATTCTAAGAATTCTGGAAATTTTGGGAAACAGATTGGAAACCAAATGTGGTCAAGGTGTTTCAAAGCTCCAACAAAGAAGTTCGTCTCAAAACCTGCTGACAAGTTTTCACGTTTTGTTTTTAATTTTTTTTTCATGATTTGTTAGATGTTCGTGCTTTTATATACAGCCTTATATAGGACTTATATACAGTTGTATAAATTTTGTAGATTTATATTACAAAATGAATAATGCATTTAAATTCCTAAATGACTCCATAATTTGTAAATATAATTATATTTTATAATTTGAATAACCACTGATTAATTGCTCTATTTTAAGGTTATAAAATATACTAAATATTACTTTGATTAGATGAATTTAATGAAATTGCAATTAGGTCATATTACCAGGCTAGACTTTTAAAATTTTTTTCAGAGCTTTGTAGTAGTTACATGATGAGAAGAAATACTTCTAGCAAGCAAGTGATATGAAACTGACTGCATTTGTAATGCTTGTAAGCGAGGTTAATAATAGCTTCTACTTTAAAAAATGGCATCAGTTTTTATAAGAAGTCATGGTAAAACATTTAAATTTTACTTGTGGTTGGTTTTGTTGTTTTGAGGCAGGGACTCGGCTGTTTCCAGGCTGGACTGGAACACCTAGGACCCAGAGATCTTTCTATTTTAGCCTCTCCAGTAGCTGAGACTACAAGTGAGCAGCATAGTTTAAAGTTGGCTTTTGAAAATATTCATCAAGTATAAATTTATCAAAAACTATGCAGTATACTGAAATTCCACAAACGAGTAACTAATAAGGTAGTCTATCCCTTCCTTTCAAATGGCACAAATAAAACAAAACATGAAAAGACCACAAATACATGACATAATATTACAGATGATTTTCAAGGTTATAAGTAACATAAGCCTTTTAATATCTAAATATACTTTAAAATGTTATTTTAGATAAATAGGCTTTTTAAAAAAGATGTAATAGTAAGAGAAGCCTAGATTCCAATATGTCTGTGATTGTTTTACCTTCTCTGTGCGTGTGTGTGTGTGTGTGCGTGTGTGTGTGTGTGTGTGTGTGTGTGTGTGTGTATAAAGTGAATAAAATACTAAGTTTACAAGATTGAGGCATAAATTTGAAGCTCTCTTTTGATGTTTTACTCTTTAGCCAGCATTGTTATTATCACTATCACCTCATTGTTGTATTTTATTCTATTGTTTTGATATAGCTACTATTTTATTTGTCTTAGCATCACTTTGATTCTTCATGACAAAACATGTATTTTCAGAAAGTGCTCAAAGTAACATTTTTCTGCTTCATGATGTTAAGCATATGGAACTTCAGTTTTCCTCAACTGATTAAAACCAAGCCATCATTTCAATGTTAGAAGGACATTACTTTCATTTTTATATATCCACTTGTTAAACACTGATCAGTATTTGCTAGATGCTGTACATCCTATAGCCAAGCCCTTACTTCTTCATAATCTAGTAGAAAAGGATAAAATAATTGAGTAATCCCATAAATGTACTATAATCTCCAAATGCGATATATGCTACTCAGCAATGATACACAGTGGGTGAAATCTTGTTAAAGGGTTCTGTTGTTTAGTAGCAGGCAACAATGTGGGAGACCAGCATTCCAAGTGAAAGGAGCTCTGTAGGCAAAGGGAGTTACTCAAGAAAATTTAACAAATATGGTCCATAAAAAGAAACTCTCAGGCTGCAGCAAGAAGAGTGAAGGAAGCTGTAAGTGGACATCTGAAGAATAAGAGGCAATCCCTAGCCTGCTGCTTTGAAGGAAAAATTAAAATCTTTTGTTTTATTCCAAGAAAAGTGAGATATCACATCAGGGCTTTATTATAGCTGTAACATGATTGATTTATATTTTGAAAACTTCACCCCAGTGTCACCCTAAGAAGCTGAGTTGGGGGAATGAAGTGAGAATGATAGTGAAGACATCATCCTCCACTCTAACGCATTGAGCAGAATTACAGAGGAGAGCAAAACTGTTGTGTAAGTAAGAAAAGTAAACTCTCTTTTTAATTAGATAGATAGATAGATAGATAGATAGATAGATAGAGAAAGAGAGAGAGAGAGCTTCATGATACCTGACACAAGTGTAAGCCAACATACGTCTTTGCTACCTAGCTGCTCCAAGAAAACTCAGATGTCCCTAAATTCAAGATCAAGATTTTGAACTTTTGTCACATGAACACTCATCCTCAGTATTTGTATTTTGATTTTCCATTGTCTTGATGTCAGTGCAGTGCCATAGACAATCAAAAGCTAAAATTCATCACAACAAATATCATGGATCAGCGCCTAAGTCTCACTACCAATGCAACCTTAGTCAACTAAGGTCCACAAACAAGTTGATAAATCTGGATTAATTTCTTGATTAAAATCAATCTGGTTTCTTAGGGAAATAACACGATATAATTTTTGGAAATTTAAATACTGAGTCAGGAAAACATGGTAATAATACCCGTTACTACACTTTATAGTGAAGCTATTCTTGTACCATCAGTGGAAAAATTGTGTTAAGTCTGATGTTAAATATTTATAAAAATTATATATAATGAGATTTGTTTACAGTTCAGTTCAGTGTTCATTGTTTTCCTGATCATAAAAGGAAAAGGATTCTCATCTATATTCAGACTTTTAGTGCAAGATTATTTTTTTCTCTAATATTGTGCACCTCCTGTAGGATGTATATTGTGAAAGCTCCAAAGGAATGTGCACAAATAACAAATGTAGAGTTAAAATGGACTCCAGGGATGCTCCAGCCAGTTAAGAGACATATAAGTACACACAAAATACAATGGTAAATATTTCAACAGATACTAGTCTAAAAGAAATTCATAGCAAAAATGAGATGGTTAATGATCACAGGAAGAGAGAAGAGAAAATAGAAATAATTTTGAGAAAAAAATTTTGAAATAAAAAATTTTTGAAAGAAGGAAGGAAAAAAGCAAGAAGGAAAGAGAAAGAGAAAGAAAGGAAGGAAGGAAAGAAGGAAGAAAAAGAAAAAGAAAAAATGGAAATGAGAATGGAACAATAGAAGTCAGTTTTGTCAGTCTTCGTGATGGAGAAGCATCAGTAAAAGGAAGAAATTATCCCTTTCAGAAAAATTAAAAATAGTTGAAGTAAATGAAAACCTAAAGCATGAATATTTGAGAATTTAATTTTGAAAAGAGTTCAGAGAAGTGCTTAACTTCAACCTCAGCCCCATGGCTGAGATCAGGGAACTGAAACTACAAGCAGAAAATAAATAACCAGGGCGAGCAGTACGTGTGGTACAGTAGTACAGGCACCATTTATACTATTTGTATGGAAAATGCACAGATCCTATTAGCTTCAATCCTGTCCTGGGATTTGGCCTGAAGGATGAGCCAACCCAAATACCAATTTGTTATTGGAGAAGAAAACTGTTAAGTCACTCAGTAAATTCTCAAGCAGAAGCTTTCTGTAGACAACAAGGCTCAAAGTGAGCACAGTTAATGACCCCTATGGATGCTCTTTTGTATTAACTGTGTAAAATAGGCCACGTGAGGCAAGTTTGGCTGAGGAGGCTATGAGAAAAGGTTCGAGGTAGGAGACACAGGCTATGATGGGGAGTGGAGTGGAGAGCACAGAGCTTGGAGTTCTAGCCCATAATGACTAGAAGCAAAAGCAGTGTGGTAGAGTACTACGTATTCAAGATGGATGCAGACGAAGGGCTTAGTCATCACAACTACAACTTTAGTGTAGGACTAATTTGTTTCATGAGGCTGGTAAAGGATGTGCTTCTGTAAAGCTGCTTGGGATACCTTTGCATGATACTTGGATGCATGGATACACTATTTGATTCATCTATGCTGAGGATATGCCCAGCTCATGTATCCCACAGACTGCCAAGTGTAGTTTCTGAAGAAGGCATGTTTAGTGAAAATATAGTCTTCATCGTCGGGCAGGAGTCTGAGGACCCAAGAAAGGTGAACTAACAGGCTTGAATTTTTCAAATGTGGGAAGCCCAGATCAGCAGAAGGGATACTGATCTACACTGCGTTATTAGTCTTGCCTCTGACTGGTTATGCAAATGTCCTTCCTGGGAACTACATCAGGAAAAACGCGGTCAAAGTTTCCTTCATCTGTCCAATGAACTACATGTGCTGCAACCTTCATGCTCCTTAACCATTCTCACAAAAACAGAGAGCAAGCAGATAGCAGTAGCAGTAGCTTCTCACTATGCGCCCTAGGCTTGGTGGACTCTACTTCTCCAAACCAAATTTTAGAGTCTAGAGAAATTTGTGACTAGTTTGTGTGCGTGCATGTGAGTGCGTGTGTATGATATTTACTTATTTGTTTGTTTTGCTTTTGCCCTTCTCCATTTATCCTTTCTGCTATTTTCTTTATGTTTTCTTATTCTACTTATGTCTGTTTTTCCATACTTTTAAATCATTTTATCTTTTTCTCTGTTCTAATTGTTATTTATCTTGCCTTCTTTTTTTCTATAATTTCCCATTTAAAATATTTATATTTTTCTTTATTCCTATTTATTTTGAACATTTTAATTGTTTAGTTGCTATGTTTTGAGATATTAATTTCTAACTTTTAGTGTATTGGATGCTATATTTCCTCTTTTCATTTTCACTGTTATTAATATCATGATTATAAACTTTTCAGCTGACATTTGCTGCTTTGCAAGATGTGTGTGTGTGTGTGTGTGTGTGTGTGTGTGTGTATAGATAGATAGATAGATAGATAGATAGATAGATAGATAGATATGGGAATTTTTTTTGTCTTTCTTTCAGCAATGCTTGAGATGAAATTAGCACTGAAAGCATGCTGAGTGGTTACTGTTCTGTGAGCAACAGCCCTAGGAGAGTTGAAAAGAATTTCACCTGACATCAGCCATAATGTATGCTCTTTCTGTTTAGGAGATTTAGTCAATCCTAATCTACCTAGTTAGGTAGAAGTATTTTAACCTGAATAATGATGGAAATAAGATCTCCATCTAGTTAACTGGTTCTAAGTGTGTACATGTAAAAACAGCAGTATATTAGTAAACACTTGAGAACACTGCACCTGCTAAGGCCTGAGAATGTTCTTTGTTGACAATATTATAGAAAAATCCTGTTTATAGTATGTCTGCCTTAACTTCAGGGGGATCTAACTTTTGAAAGCCTGACAGAGATAGCCCCCAATACAAAAACACCTACTGATGGTAGAAAAAGAAGTCACAGGAAAACAACATGAAGAAAACCACTTATAACTAAACTGAATACTGTACAATGGTCCAACATCTCAGGGAACATCATCAAAAGAATTCTGCTTTCCTAGGATGGGCTTCACATAATGGTGTAAGAGATTCCATCCAATAGATGCACATGTGTCAACACAGAAATATAAGTAAATAAATAAATAAAACTAAGAAATAGTATGCTTCCAAAAGTTAATATATATATAAAGTAGCTGATTCTAGTCATTTCAAAGTATAAAAAGTACTAGACAAATAAAAAAAGAAAAGATCATAAGTATGATCAATGAGCACAAAGTGAATACAAATAAATAAATGAATTAAGAAAGGATACCTAGGATATCAAAGAGCAGTTCAAAAAAGAAATAGTAATTTGAAAAAAATCCACTAATACCATATATAAAAGTAATACCAGTAAGTAAAAAAAAAAAAAAAAAACCTCAATGCAAATTACTACCAATAGACTAAAGAAAGAATTGCAAATTCTTACCAGTAGACTGAGCAGAATAATTACAGAGCTTTCAGACAATGTTAATGAATTATCACAGTGAGACAGGAATAAAGAAAAATTAAAAAACTAAACAAAGCATTCAAGGTCACCAGGACACAAAGTATAAAATATATGAGTTTGTTTTAAAGGAAGTGGGCAGTCTAACGCTGCAGTCTAAAGGGACAGAAACTCTACATAGTGAAATAATAGAAGACATATGCCCTAATCTCAAGAAAAATATAAGCATCCAGATTCTGAAGACATACGGAACTTCAAAAACACATGACCAAAAAAAACCAAAAAATTTTATTCATATTCTAATTAAAAATATGAAGGGTACATAGAAAAGATTTTTAAACTATTATCTATTATCTATCACCTATTATTTGTCTATGTACCTATCTCACAAGAGATAAATTCCAAGTCACTTAAAAAGTGAATCCATTGAAATACCAGTGGGCTTCTTAGCAGAAATTCTAATGCTGAGAGGGCATTTGATAATGTATTAAATGCTGAAGGAAAATAACTGTAAACCATATTGTTATATCCAGAAAAACTCTCTTGTAGAATTGAAGGAGAAACAAAATTTGAAAAATAAATAAATAATGAGACCTTTCAAGATAGGAAACCATAGAGGAAAATTTATCTTCAGGTTCACTGATGATTCTTAAAGAAACCTTACACACAAAAGAAGAAAAGTAGACAAGCAAATAAAGATAAGAAAAAAAACCTCATAGATTAAAAAATAACAGAGTAGAATTAATATGTACATTTTAATAACTGAGAATAAATGATCTAGTTAAAATATGCACACTGGTGAATTAAATTGAAAAACAAGAATTAAGTCTGATGCTTATAAAAAAGATACCTCACAAGCAAATAAATGCACAGACAGTGAAAGGATGAAAAAAATATTTCATGTAAATGGAATTTGAAACCAAACAGGAAAATAGTAGTTACCATCATATCCAATAAATCATACTTCAGGGCAAAATTAGTTAGAAGAGACAAAGTCACTGCATATTGGTAAAGGGGATAATCCACCAAGAAGGTACAACAAATATATAGATACAAAAATATATAGATAGAACATAATCATATGTATATATATATATATATATATTTATGTATATGTGTGTATGTATATATGCATATATTTTTAAATATGTGTGATTGGTATACCGAATTTCTTAAAAAAAAAAGCACCAATAGACATAAAGGGGTTAATAAATCCCAATACAATAGAAATGGGCAACTTCAATGTACCACACTCACAAATACATATCTCATTCATACCAAAACAAAAACCAAAAAATAAATAGCAAAGTTAAACTGCATTGTAGTTCAAATTGGTTAACAGACATCAACAGAATACTCCATTAAAAACACTGCAGAATTCATATTCTTCTCTAGTAGCTCATAGAACTTTGAAAAATGTAGATTGTATTTCAATAAACCAAATCAAAATTAAAAAAAACTAAAAATTACTTGCATATTATCAGATACTACAGTAATATTAAAAATCAAAAGCAATAAAAGCTACACAAACATATGTATTTTGACTAACAAAATTCTGAATGATAAGGAACAAATTTAAAATCTCATTGTTATAGCTTGTCCCTCAAAGCCTTATGTACTCATAGGAAGGACTTTTGAGAGGTGGCTGAACTAGGGTTTGAAAATGGATTCACATTTTATGAAAACTAAATAATATCACTGATTGCTTTAGCTTAATTGTGGGTACGGATAACAGGAAACCCCACTCTGAATGTGGGTTACACCAATCCACAGGCCAGGAGCCTAAAGAGAATCAAAGGAAATGTGAAACTCACTGCATGTCATCTGCTGCCTACCTGGCCGCTGACTTCTCTTCCACTGCAATGTCCTTGTGCTGTGCCACCCTGCCATGGAGTCAGCCAAAAATGGGTTGAAATATCTACAAACTGTGAGATAAAATAAATGTTTCCTCCATTAACTGTGGGTATTGGGTATTTTGTCCCAGCAATGAGAAAGTAACTAAGACACTAATGAAAATGGAAATGTGACATATTGGACTCTGTAATATGCAGTGAAGGCAGTTCTAAGTGGAACATTTATAGCAATTAATGGCTAAAATTCATAAAATTGGAGCATAAAATCAAGATACTGCTACAACAATCAACACTGCAATCTAGAGAATCATTAGAGACTAAAATACTCATGTTCCAAATATGTTGGAAAATTGAAATGAACGGGATAATTTTTTAGATATATGTGCCCTGCCAAAATTGAGCTGGTTGATACAAAATCCTAAGCAGATGAGTAACAACAATGTAGCATTTTCATGCATGTATCCGTTACACTTTAAAAATCTATTATTCGGTATAATTAATGTGGAGTGAAAAAGAAATAGTACGATTTTTCTAGGTTAAGAAATGTCCATAAATATAGATATATAGATATGTAGATACATACATAGAAAGATAGATAGATAGATAGATACATAAATATAGACACAGATATAGACATATATTTACCCAACACAGTGTTGATCTTTCTACTTAGGAAAAAAAAACAACAATTTGTCAACAGGCATTTAGGTAAAACCATGGCTTAATTAAGAAAATGTACAAAAATATTATTGGGGCAATGTTTTAGGTAACTTGCTACAAGATTCTATTTAAGTAAAGCAAAGATAATGAGTCTAGATGACACGAAAGAAGGAATCTAAAGTACATCTCAAGTGTCTGCGTGGCAAGCGCGTGGTCCTGAGTTTGATTCTTTGCACCAGGAAAAAAAAAAGAAAATCTTAATTTTCTCTTTGTCTCTGAATGTTTTAAATAATATGCATCCATTTCTGTGCATTTTCTGATTAAAGCAACCACCGATTAATATTTCTTTAAAATATTATCTATGCTATACATAATCAGACACTTCATAATTTTTTCCTAAAAATAGAAGACAGCTATTTATAAAGCCTTTACTTTGCATTAAGCATTATAAATAATGTAGAGATGAGTTAAAGTATACAAGTATATGTATAAGTTATATGCAAATGAGACATTATTTTACTTAAGAGAATTGAGCATTTATGGAATATTATATCCACACAGGGCTAGTGGTGTCCTGGACTCAATACCTCGCAGCTTATGGAAGATGACTGAATTTCATATTATGGTTATATTCATATGAATATAAATTGGTCTGTCTATGTATTTCCTAGATTGTGTAATTATTATTAATTAAACTGATAATTGACAAATGAAGATTTTGCAGTTAAATTTTTCATTAGTTACTGTATTATTGCTTTATAAATCCAAGATTTTAGACAAATGAACTTTGAAACACACCACTTTCAATAAGCATAGAAATATTATTTTAGACCATGTTTCTTTAAAATGGAAATTTTCCTGAGAAACACTGATGTGAATGGCTTAACATTTTGTTTCAGGCTTTGCTGTCCTTTGGTAATAGAATGAAGCCAATTCTAAGAGGGAAATGTGTGCTAGAGTCCTTAAGATCAGAGGAGATTACTGTCTTCTAAAGATCTTCAAGAGAATGCATGTTCTCCTGGAAGGCAAGGAGAGTCCTGACATTAGTGCTTGAGGAAGAAAGCAGATGCACAGTTAGAAATGCAGGCCTAGGGATAAGACAGCTTTGCAGAACTGTGCCAAAGATAAGTTTTCAAACTTTTCTCTGAGGCCAGCATCCACTTCCTCAACCTTTTGGATAAACTTAGGAGAGTTGAAATAGACCTAAAACTCATTTTAAAAACATTTGAGGCTCTCTAAAACAGAGTTTTGTGGGGAAAGAACATTCTGAAATGCTATGCAAACCATATTACTCTCTGATCTTCCTTTTTGAAAATTTCCTAGGTGAGTGAATCCACATTACACATTTTGGGGTGGGGGTTATGGGGGATCGAAGTCATGACCTTGTGCCTGCCAGGGAGGAACTTAAACCACTGATCTAAATACCTGGCCCTCAAATTCTGCTTTCATCCATGACTTTTTTGCTAGCTCCTGAGGCTGGTTTCTGTAGAGCTCCCACTTTTTGTCACTTGCAATTTCAGTGATACAAGCAGAGGATTTAGTCAGTGGTGTACTAAAGTACTGCCACCTAGAGACCCCTGGTCAGTCCTCAGCTGAAATAAGTCCTATGATCTGGATTTCATTACATGAGAAAGTGGAAAAGCATAGTGGACTGCACCAAAGTGATTATATTCACGTCTAATCATAAAAGTTAACAGTATATTATGGGAACATACCTTCTAGGATGACAAATTTACCTAGAAATGTGGAATTAAAGTATCAACTGCTCCTTTTAATTGAGAAATATCAAAATTTTAATCACTGAGTCCAAATTTCAGTAGCTAGAAATGATCAGAACCTAAAATAGAATGGCAACCCATTCTCATTTTAGTGATAACCAACTCAACTTGAATGATAATATAAAAAGAAAAAGAAAATATTTATTGTATACTGTCCTTCAGTTAGATGCTTTAGTAACTTTGGACATGAATTATTTTATTTGCAAAACTTACTTTGAGCTATATACTGTTATAGTTGTCAAGTTTTACAAATGAGAAACTAAAATCCAAAAGGCTTAACTAACGTTAATGAGTTCTCCAAACAGTAAATAACTGATAACATATTCAAATTTGCAGTGTGTTTCCAGAGCTCACACTTTAAATGAAGAAATGATCATCTTTTCTCTTGATAGGAACAAGCTAAGTTCTTATAGTTAAAATAAATATTACAGGAATAAATGTAACTTCTGTCCAATCTTTTTACTGAACAGTTCAGTAAAGCACAGTAGCAAGAGATGAAGAGATTTATTCAAGTTTGAGATATATATGACAAGCCAAAATTAAAATATATGTATTCCAACATTCAATCTAAAATTATTTATCTGGTCTCATGTCAGTGTCATAAAGAAAAGCAGAAAATATTCAGGGCATGGCATACATTTGATTTAATTTTCATAAGCTTGTAGAACTGTGTTTCCTCTTGTTTAAATGTAGCTGAAAGAGAAAAAGAGAATACACGGTACTTTAAGATGCTTCACTGCTCTGTGAAACTCATCCTGTTCTCATCCTTCATTCTGCATTTTATAAGCACATAGAGAACAATTGCAGCCTGAGTTTAGACTATTTTGTTTAACCATACCTCAAAAATGCCTATCAATGGTCCCTCTTTTTAAAATTTGTGACAATTTGTGATAGCTGTTTGGGTCTGTAAGGTTAGGGTGAGGATTATTTAATCAAAACTTCATCATGAAAAATGACTTAGCATTCAGTTTGTAACATGTAGGTTAGTTATATCTCTTTCAAACTGGGCAGATCTTCTGTGTGAACTGAAAATTACATAGCTTTTGCTTAGCATTTTATATAAACAATGAAATAAGGAAAATAAATACTTTGTTATTGCTGTTGTTAGTGTTGCTGTTTTAGGCCAGGAGCTGTGTAGATAATCAGAATTCAGAAGTTGCCTACCCAAAGAGAGGCGAAGGTATCCTGAAGTCAGTAAAATCAGGAAGTGGGGGACGTGTGCCTTTATTTGCTTTAATCATTGTTACAGCATTTAGCTTACCAGTTCTTAGCTTTCTCTTCTGTGACATGGATTAGGTTTTGTTATGTGGAGCCACATTATTTCCATGGCTGCTAAAGGATGCGCTACACCCCACAGCAGTGCTTCTTTCCATGCTAATAACATTGGCAGAACTGATTTGATGTCAATGTATACTTGTAATTTTTTTTCTTTTTCTATAGCAAGGTGTTTTAGGTAAGTTACCTTTCATATTATATATAATTGAGTTCATATACAATATTTTTATTTATCACACTTTCACAGCAATTTTCTCATCATACTTGTGATATGTTGTATTGAAAAAACACAAAAACATGTTACTATCTTTTTATGATAAAACAATCTGTTATTGTATTTTCTGGAAGTCTCTTTTTAAATATCTTATGAGTTTATAAATAGATTAAGAAATGTGGTATGAAAAGATAGTAAACAACTTTTGGTTCATAGTAAAATTTGAATTATTTTGATTTAAATTAATGAGCATTGTGCCCTTTCATCTTCCATATAATTTTTGGTTAAATATCACTCTAACCATGAAATGAAAAGCATAGAAATTCCATTTATACATGGGTATATGTGTTAGAATAATTTATTACATGTTATGAAATAAGATTGAAAATACTATACTATTATCTTGGAATAGTTTTGAAATAATTTATTGATGTAGCATAACTTGTATTCTGATAACCTGGAAAGTCAATATGTTTGAAAATATTTCTTAAGAATGTGGTGCAGCATTTTTTTTTTTTTTTTTGGTCTATTTGAGATAGGATTTCACTGCAGTTCAGGCTGGTCTTGGACTCATTTTACAGACCAAGCTGCCCTGAACTCATAGTGATCCTCCTGCCTCTGTCATCTGATGGTTGATATGACAGGTATGTGCCACCATACTGGGCCTTCAAGCTGTATTTTCTGCTTTAGTGGCTGAATTCACTAAATGGAAAAAAAAATCAGCAATGGTTGTAGTGAAACCTTTAGTCATTCAAAAGACATTCACTGAACACCTATTATTTGTAGGATGTTGTTGCTAAACACTGCAAATACAATAAATAAAATATTCAAAAATCAATTATTTTACTAAATGTATATTCTCAAGTGGTGAATAGACACTAAATAAGGTAAATAAGTATTTTTGCATTATGTTAGATTAATATGAAAGCTAATAAAACCCATACCAGAAAAATGTAATGAAATCATTGAAGTATAGAAACCTCAAAAGAGTGGTAGAGATATGTATAGGAAGAGGCATCCTAAATCTGTAATTAAAGTAAGTAACAGATTCTGCTTGTGGGTGTCTGGGAAGAATATTTAGGAGTGGAAGCTAGAAGAGGCAAAGAACCTGGAGAGAACAGGGAAGTACTCAGTGTGCTGGGAATCAGCAACAAACCTAATGGTGATGCTGCAGAGTGAATTAGGGCGGAGCAGTAACAGAACAGTAGAAAACAGTGAAAACTTCAGAACTATCTATGAAAGAGGCAGGTAGTTCCATTTGACTGGATGAGAGGCATGATGGAATACTAATGGGCTCACACCTGCTTTAAGATTCCTATGAAAGCATGTTAGCTTTAAAATAGATCTTGTTATTGTGTAGAAACTCTGCATCTATATTCTCACAATTCAAATAGGGAAAAATAAGTAAAAGGAAAACTATTAAATGATCAAGTATTGACTGTATAAATCTATGTGTAGATTTAGCTATCTTCAGTCTTTGTCTAAGAGATTTAAGTGGTTTTTTTTGTTGTTTTATTGTTGGTAGTAGTGGTGTCATTGACTAATAATCCCTACTTATTTTGAAGGTCATCATTGTTTTCATAATCACCACCACCACCACCGTCATCATCATCATCAACATCAAATCATTTGACTTTATCTAAAAACTTGAGATCACAGGAGAAAGGTAGAGTATGCCCACCAGTGAAGCTAATGCTCTATCACTGGGAAATAGGACCTGAAAAGTACTCCTTCCCCCTGTATGGTAAGCAGTCTTAGAAGTTCAGAAGTATTAGAGAAACTTTCGGAGTGCATCTGTTTTAGCATAGTCATTTTAAAACTGTTCAAATGTGTTAGATGTGTGTGTGTGTGTGTGTGTGTGTGTGTGATCAGCTTCGTGACCTCTGTGACCATTATTTCTGTGATAATGAGCAAAATTCACAACATAAAACTAAATTATAAAACAGGATGCATAGATGAGGTTCCATTTTGTTTCTTTTCTATTTGATCAGTGATTAAAGGAAACACTTCAAAATTAAGACTTTATTTTGGACATATTAAGTCATTTCCTAAGATCAAAGTTTATTGGTGCCATAATCAAGGCTTCTGGTTCCTCCTGGGTTCAGTTAAGTCCTGTCTTGTTAAGATTTTATCATTCTACCATTCATTTTGAATAAATGCACAAGACCCATGGAGACTAGTTCAAGCAACCTCTACATTTATTCTATTTGAGTTTCACATGTTTATCTGCAAAATATATCTTGCTGTATTCATATAGATTTTATAATGTGATTTGTAAATAAATCATCCTAAGAGATTGGAAATGTTGGACTATAGATACAAACCCGTTTGTAAAAGCAGACTTTATCAGCTTTCTTTTTCTAATTCAGGCATCAGATAGTCACCTGTCTGACTCAGAAATGCTCCCAGCATATGATTGAGTCTCCACACGAGACTAGCAAATGCAGTTAGCCCTGTTTTCTCTCTGGGTCTTTTCAGATATTTTGGCCTCCATGTGAAAGATGTTTCACCCTTTACCTATCTTTGTTGACTACATCTCCTTTAACTGTCAAGTTTTGTTTAATCATTACTTCATATAGAAAACTAAAAATTCAATCCCACTCTGACAATACAGAGGTTACCCCAGGTTGCATGAACTTCTCTATTGAGGGGAGTTTTCACTTTACACATCAGTTGTGGAGGTCAATGGAAGCAGAAATCAAATCTGTCTTTCTTGACCTGAAGTTTTGCACAGAGCAGTAAATTTAACAGATTCACGCATATGCTATTCACAGAAACATTTTCGGTTGCTGCACTCCTAATTGTGCTATGCCAGAGACCCCATCAAAGGCTACACTCTATGAAGGTAAGGGCCATCTTGCTATGATTTCTTTCTATTCTTATCAGATATAGAAAAATCCAACAAGCCAAATAAATACTTAATCAAAATCCCAGCAAACTGCATTGAAAAACAAAGCACAATTGTATCACATAAAAAAAAAAAAACCTTTTTAGTTTGCATATCTAAGAATGCAAAATTTTCAATGAGCATTTTATATTACTTCAATAAAAATGTTTCACAATACTAACAGGACAACACTAAATAAAGCAGTTGTTTCACTAGAAGTAATTACTGTCCTAATTGGACTTTTGGAAACTTATACAGAGATTAAGATACTTGAGAATAAATCAAGATGGCACAAAGGTTATCTGCACAGAGGGAACAGTTGGTGGGCAAGGGCCTGAGGAGCAGTTAACACAGGGGTGCTCAGGGAGGCTGCAAGTGCAAAGGCCAAGGGAGCAGCTTGCTGCTGAGTGAGTAGGTGGATATTTCACGTAAGTAGGAAGCTGCCTACAGGGTTTTAAACTATGGAAAGAACACTCTGCCCTCAGAGAAGAGAACAGATATGATGCCTGGGATTTTGACTGGACTTTAGTTATAGAGATAAAGAAGGAAAAAACAACCAAAACTGACAGAATAATGGGATCCAAAATGTATGCTAGATACTGTAAAAGCGAAAGGGAGGAAAGTGCTCTAAAGAATATAACGGTATGTATAGTGTGTAAGATACACGACGATATTACTGAATTTCCGTTGGAACATTGAACAGAAGGATTTGTACTATCAGTGTTTGAGTCTCTAGCCACTATTTATGCTGTGATTTTGTGACTTTGGCAACTATTTTTAAAGACGACAATGAGAAATGTAACAACTTGCAATTCTATGATGATAATTATTTTTGAATTTGGTATTGTTCTACACTTCTTTTCTGTTTTTCTATTTTTTTTATTCTTCTCTTTATTTGAAAAAAGCTAACAATATGCAATATAACAACTATTATTAAATTTCTTTCATTTTGTTTTGAAGACCTGTACTGTTATTATTTTGAATCTGCTGTTGTTAATGCCTTTTTCTTTTTTTTATAACTTTTCTCTTTTTAAAATAAAATTTTAAAAAATAAAGAAGGGAGAAAAAAAGGGAATGAACTTTTCTGATACATAATAAATCAATCAGTAAATGCATAAAGTGTTAATAGGAATTTTGAATTTTTACATCCAGCAAAAATAAGCATTTTATTGTTTTTAATGTCAATACATTTTAGCAAGAATTGCTGTGTTCTGGGACTTAATTTCTGTGCTGAAAATATCATATACATTTTTTCTGAGTCTAAAGCCTCTGCCCTCGTAGTCACGTATATCTTAGCAACTATTAAATCCATTCATAAGTACCTGTTATTCCCATTATGACCATTATTTTACAGGCTACTTTGGATAAAAAGGTATCTAAATTATTTAGTAGAGTAACAGTATGCTTTAAAAATTGACATAATTGAAGGAAACAATGTTCAATAAATATCTTTTCTTCTATCTGTTATATTTTTTCTTTTTCTCTAAGAAATTTGCCTTGAGACACAATTCAGTGTTTTAAAGAAATAGGAGGTTTCTGATAGTAAAGATGGAACTTGTCCAGGCATAGTAGTGGATACCTGTAATCTCAGCATTCAGAAAGCTGAGGTAGAAGGATTGTTGCAAGTTCAAGGCCAGTCTGAGATACATAGTGAGTTCAGGACAAGTCTGAACCACACAGTAGACCTTGTCTTAAAACATTAAAAAAAAATTCCCTCTATTTTGTCACATTCAGTAAATACAGAAAGAAGTGAAATAAATAAACATGTACATATAAACACATACATACAAAACTCTTTGTAATATAAATTTGTCCACCTCTCTGCATTCAGGTTTTTACCTTTCTATTGAAAATCCTATGCTACAGTAATGGCTATAGCAAAGTATATTTCTTAAACCTCATAATTTTTAGTATTTTAGTGGCTTGGTACATATTTTTCCTTTCTTTGCATTCATTCATTATTATTCAAAGGAACCAGACTTTCAGTTCTCAATAAACTCTAATCACTATTATTAAAATTACAAGGAAGGACCATGTAAATGATGTAGCATTCTAGACATTTATTTTCCTGAAACATGGAGAATGATAGTTTGTGGAACAGGAGAAATTTAGGATAGGAACAATAGTAAAATTAAAAAAGGCAAAATGACAATAGAAACCAAATTGATTTTTGGTGAATCAGAAGGTAAAAGTAAACAAAATTAGCAGCATTCAGATGAATAAACTTAAATGACTTGCACATTTCTACCTCGACTACTGTATTGATAAATTTCATTTAGATAAGCTATGAGTTGTAAAATAGCAATTTTACCTCATATGTAATTGACGTATGGTATTTGTATATCAGCCAACTGAATGGCTAAGCTGAAACATAAGCTACTAACCCTAGTACAACTGAAAATAAAGAAAGAAAAAAGCATAGGGAGTGGATGCCAGTTCTACACAAAAGAGAAGTACTGATATGTATCATGCTAATCATAAGAAAACAATTTCTGTCAGCTCAGGCTTCCATTATAAAATGCCACAAAAAATGTGGCTGAAGCCACAGGAATTTATCTCGTAGTTCTGGAACTGCTGAAAATCAAGGTGGACAATTCGGTTCCCTAGTGAGAGCTCTCTTTCTGGTTTGCAGATAAGACAGAGAGAGGATAATAAATCAGTTTTCAGATTCCTCTTTGAGGTAGACTAGTATAAAGAGGAGGGCCGCGTCTTCATGATCTAACCTAATCTTGATTCTAAACTCTTTCCCTATACTGTTACTTTAGGGATTATAGTTTAAACATGCAAACCTGAGACTCACAATTCACTCCATAGCTACAATGCTCATTTTGGCTAAGTAAAACTTTTTTCTCAAGGCCATTCAGGTGGTAAGTGCCAACCTCTACTTGAACTTAGGTCTATTTACCTTGTTATTTTTATTGCATGTTATTGTTTTACATGTGACAAGGGGATTAAAGTAATTAGTTATGAACAAGATTTAATACTGTTTCCCTTATCATATACAAAAGCACAACATAAAAGTGTACTCACTGTTCAAATTATGACGACAAAGAAGACAATAGCAAGTTCCAAGCACACAAAAAACAGACAAGACATCCAGAAGAGACTGAGGAATATGTATGTAAATTGTAGTTTTCTGTAACTCTTTGGGGAAAACTTTTTGTTTTTGATAATAGCAGTGAAAGAATAGAAACAGTAATTATTGCTTTTGTTTTTTCGTTTCATTTAACAGTGTCATGCTAACACCTGTTTTCACAAACTCTTTTATGGTATGTTAATAATTGCCTAAAGGCATGTTTCTTGCTTGGAGTTAGCACAGACCGAAGCCATTAGTTAAGTTAAATTTCTTCTTCTTTAAGTTTTGGATGTTAGGTATTGTGTACAGCAATGGAAAACATGAGTAAAGTTGTATTAGGTGTAGGCTTATTTGTGTGACTCTGTCTCACTGCATGGTTCAGAAGCTTTTGGAATATATTTGTAGGAGGAATTTGGAAAAATTTGGGGAAACATGCTAGAGAATTCCTGGTTGGCTACAGAGCTTGATAGGTATTCTCTTCTAGCTCTGAAGTCCAGAATGCTGATAAAATTGCAAATAGTAGAAGCCAGACTCATTAAATTTCACATATGTACAAAATCACTCTTGGAAATTGCACTAGAAACCATGCATATTTCATTTTGGCAACATATTTTTGAAATTTTACTCATGTCCTAAGACTTTTTGCAAGGCCAAATATAAATGTTGCAGAGGAATAGAGAAAATTTCAGACTGATTTTACGTTATCTGTGGCATGTGTGCTTTAGACAGATTTATAGTGAAAATTAGGAGCATAAAACAAAACCAGAAGATGTGAAAATATTCCAGGTTGTTTAGAAAGAAAACATGTAAACTTGGAGTCAAAGAGAGAATATTACTGAAAGATAGCATTAAAATAAGCCAAGCAATTTTCACATGGACAACAAAGATACCTTAAATATATCTCTTGGCTGATCAGTACCCATCTAAAGCAAGGTCAAGAGTGCAAAAGGATGGATTTCTCTGACTTTTATTGAGAATAGAGTCCCAGGGCACCTTGCTCATTCATGCATGCTTGGGAAAACATTTCCCCAACCAAGTTCAGCCAAAAAGCCACATAAAGGCCACCACGGCTATGAAACAAGGCAGCCATGCCACTGCAGCCAACTCTGGGTGTCATCTAGATGGTGCTTATTTTTCAGACATGCAGAGTACATGAGTGATAGGTCATGGAGGCTTCCATCCAAATTTCAAGGAAGGCCCGAGAGGTCAGACACTGTGTGCGTAATGGAGTGTATGTGAAGCAGAAGAGTGAAGCTAGAGGTGCAGCGCAAACTCCTAGAAGTTGGAAATGGCAGGAATGTAGATTGTTTGGTGATAAAGACTGCAATCAGGGACTCTAGATAGACTAAAAATGATGCCATTTTGGCTTCCACCAGAAAGGCCCTAGGGTAGGCATATATAAGTGCTTTGGAACTAAAATCTTGCCATGATATAACCTGAGTACCATTTATGAAGCTATAGCATTTAATGTGTACCCTGCTGCGCTTTGGTCTTGCTTGGCTCTAATATTTTTTCTACTCCTCTGTCTTCCCTTTTGGAATAGCAATGTTTGCTCTGTGCCTTTGCATCTTTATTATCTAATTAGTTTTGATTTTTACAGTGATTCACAGCTAAAGTCTGCCTTGAGTCTTGGAAATGACTTTATTTTGGACTTTTGAAAGATGTTTTAACTGTTGAGATTTTGAAGAAAGAATTGGTGCTTTTCTGATTGCACATGAGATATTTGTATTATGTTAGGCAGGATTATAAAGTTGCTATTTTCTTTATTTCATGGTTAACTATGATTAAGCATATGTGTTCAGGTAGCAAGCTGAAATTTTGTAAGATATCGACACTGGGGTAGAATTTCAACCTCACTGGTTTTATGATCCACACTAGAGATTAGTGGAACACATTTCTGGGTTTGTCTGGGTAGAACATAGAGGCATAGCCTTGTGGTCTGTGTTTGATCCTTTCCACCTTCTGCTCTGGCGTTCTTCTTCTGTCTGCTTTCTAGGTACCATAATCTAAGTATAAAGTACAATACTCTCCTGTTTTTCCAGAAAATCTTGGAGTCAGTTGATAATGGATTGAAACTGAATCAAATTAAATATTTCTTCCTTTAAATTGTGATTTTGGATATTGTATCCAGTGATGGCGAAGCTGATTACACCGGTTCTACATTGCCCATGCTGGGCTTGAACTTAGTGTCCTCGGTCTCAGTCTCTTGTATGGTAATTTTGTATGTATAAACCCCTATGTTCAGGTTGGAAACTGATTCATTAAGTGGTCAAAATGGGATTTAGTTACGTCTTAACAGATGTGTTTAGCATTGCAAGTTTCTACATTTCTTCACAGGAATGTGTACACTCACATATGTTCACAGGAACATGTATACACACACACACACACACACACACACACACACACACTTGCTGTATACTTTAGGTTGGCCTTGAACTCACTATGTGACCCAGGATGGCCTCTAAATTTCAGCAATCCTTCTGCCTTTGCCAGCACTCAGGAGGTGCTGGGATTACTGGAATGTGCTACCATGGGTCTGCATCAAAAGAAAATTTGGTTTTGAGGTTGATGTGGCCATACAAAATATAAGGTCAAATATATAGTAATTCATAACAAGTTAAAAAATTAGGTAATTTAGGTTGCAAATTCTCTCAAAATTTAAGGTACAATAGTAAGGACAAGGGACACCTGAGCTGTTGGAACCAGTAAACATTCCCCTGAGATTGGCCTAGGAATAAAAGGACTTAGATAAACAGAGAAGGCTGGGAAACAAGAAGAGCCAAATCCCCCGACCAACCCTCCATGGGTGACCAGCTGATCTGGAGAAACACAGGCTACAAGGATAGCTATTGAGGCATTGAGGCGAAATGCAATTTGATGCTTGTAGTGTTTTGGTGTTGCACTGACTTTGCAGGTCTTAGGCCAGTAGTCTAATCATCTATTCAGAGGATAATGGGCCGTGGGGTGGCGTACATTGGAAGAAGGATCTCCTTCTAAAGGTGATAGTCATTCTTAATTCCCTATTATCTTGTTTTGAAATTCTGTATCATTTTCATTGTTTTGTTGGGTTGATTTTATTTTTTTTAATTTGATTTTACTGTATCCGGTGGAATGGGCAGCTTACGCAGCAAGATATACCATCATAGCCATTTTGGATTTACTGGTGTCTTGTTTTGAAGTCCTTTAGTGCTTTAATTGTCTTGTTTTTATTGGTCCTATCCTGTTCTGTTTTGTTTGATTTTTACAATGTTTGAAGATATCTGCAGCTATTTTTAAGACAAGAAGAGGCACTATGGTAACCATTGTTGATTTCATACTGTTTTGAAGTCCTGTGTCACTTATACTGATTGGTTTTGATTGACTTCATTCTGTCTTATTTTGCCTTGTTTTATTCTCTTTAAAATAAAATGAAAAAAAAGTTTTAAAAGAATCTACATCAGAACATCAAAAAGTATGAACAGCAATGAGTATAAGAATGCCTTTATTTTTAATACTGGAGAGACTGTTCCTTGGTCAGGAGTATACTTAAAGCACCCAATATAACAGAGGAATGAAGTTCTTCATTGCATACCATCCAGTTCTACATAAAATGATATTTTCAGACATGTTCAGCTCTGTTCCAGGTGAGTATATCTCTTAATCATTACCTAATATAGAGATTTAGAACTCCTAGTCATTACATAGGTATCAATCATATCATTAAGAAACGAATGTTGTCTGGTAAGTATGACACCATTCCATCTTTTAAAGTAGAAATAATCCCATATACTTTCTGATGCATCATTTCTATTTTTTGATGAATACACATGTGTTTTTAAATGTTTTAGAAATATTCCTTCTCATGACAATTGTTGCCTATGTTAAAGCTCACTTTTCATTATTGGTATCATACTATGTTTATGAGCCCTGATGACTTGTTTGCTCTGGATTGATGCATTAACATTTTTAAGCAGCTGCAAATTTGAATTGCAAATTACTTTTAAGATAATCTTAAAAATGCATTTGAGGCAGCATAATACCCTTTGGGGAATAATATTGATTTGAAATAATGGATCATAGGAAAAAAATGTAGCATTTTAAGTCAAAATGTTGATTGATTATTCACCCATTGGTCATCTGTCTTCTAAAGTTTACATACTATCTGCAATGTGAAATTAATCTTCAGAAATTTATTTTGAGTCAACATTTTATTCAATTTCCATCAAATTCAAAATAGATGCCAGAGAAAAAGACTTTCTCACATATATAATAGTGACAATAACATTTTCAACCATTCTGTAACAAATACGATATTGCATGCCAAAGAGTTCTAAATAGGCTTTGATTCCATTCAGAATACAGTTTACTTCGTCAGATCTGTTTGACTTTTTCGGAATTCATCTTTATAGCCCTAGACTGACTTTCATATTAAGGTAAAGCAGAGAGGTAAAGCAATTACATGAGAACTGGTTTCAGATGGGATTTGTCTACTGGATGAAGTCAACATGTCTTCAAAGTTATTTACATGAGTGCTCAAATGACTCTGGACATCCAGCATATGCAAAACAAGAACCTAACTTGCATCAAAGGCACAGTATACTTCTACCTTCATGAGGGCTGAAGCGTTGTCATTGGAAAGATTTAATACTAGAGAAAATGAGACCATGAGGGAAAAGGCAGGGTTACAGAAGTTTTGTGCTGTCTTGGCACAGCATAATGTCTTAGGATACTTCCCTACTCAACATATCATATATTTATAAAGTATATTGCCAGAGTTAGTGTAGAGAATCAAAACATGAACTCTGCTTTCTATTGCTTCATTCTGGCAGGAACTTGTACTAACACATTCTGGGAGGTAAATTAAGAGTAACGTTTGTCTGGATAAAAGACAGTGACACAGTAATCTCAGCAGGTAGTATGAATAATGTGAAAATATTTTGTTCAAAAGATAGTTTAGAGTCCCTACTGCATCTCAAATACTATTCTAAAGAGTTTAGACTATTCTCTAAGGGATAAGGAGATGTAGAGGACTTTTAAGAAGAGAAAGAAATTATTTATATTACATTTTTCAAGTTCATTGCTTATTTATTATTTATTATGTGTCAAGTATGAGCTGAGATCTGTCTATGTAAGAGAAATTATTTTTAAAATCCTAGTCTTCACCAAGCTTGTAATCTCAGTTATTGATCTCTCTCTGTTTCTCTCTCTCTCTCTCTCTCTCTCTCTCTCTCTCTCTCTGTGTGTGTGTCTGTCTCTGTCTCTCTATCTCTGTCTCTGTCTCTGTCTCTGTCTCTCTCTTTCTCTCTGTCTCTCTCTCAGACACACAGACATACGCAATGCTGGCTTCAACATGTCTCTCTCTGTATAACTCTGAAAATAACATTATGTCTAATCTGAACAACTAACGGTCTCTCTGAATATTTTTTCTGATAGCCTTTTCATTCTATTCTTCACACAGAAACTAAATTATGAAACAATATCATTTCTTATGTGTTCACAAATACTTACCATCCTTTTATATATGGTACATTTAATAAAATCTAAATATCTTGCCTATGTACCAGGCACCAACATATTCTCTATGAGCTTTACCAGTCTCATTTCTGGCCATTTGCATCCCAAGTTCCTGAGCTGCAGTCTCACTGACCTCATTGTAATTTCTCAAACACATTTCTTTTGCATTATTCTTGCACACTCTCTGTGTGCACTGAACATTGTTTCCATGATTTTTTATTTATTTTTCACCCATCTATGAGCCATGGGTAAAAAGTCACAGCTTTAAAATACTTCCTTGTTTGACCTTCTTTGTTTGAAGGATGAAGTAGGTCATCCTTCAGCCCAGTTATTGGTTGTCACTGAACCTGTTCATTTTCCATAGAAACCCCCCTTTTTGCCTACTTGCTCAATGTTTTGTTATACTTCTAGTTTATTAGATTCATAAATCATGAGCCTTTTTTCTTCTGTTCCTTAGTGTTTACTCAGGAGGCAAGTAAATACTTAATAAATATTTGTTATATTGATGATGTAAAGAATTGATCACTTAGTGAAGATACCTGTTTGCCAAACAAAAAAACACAGCATCTTGATAAACAAGCAAGTTTATTGTCACTTCATTTCAGTTTTCAATCTTAGGATAACACAGAGATGAAGTCTAAGAGTTTGTTCCATATGTAGATTTGGGAGACGGGCCTACATGATACATGATCTAAAAGAATCCTACCTAATAGAGACATGATATCAGTAATATAAGTAATTTTAAAATTTTCATATTCACATTAACAAAGTAAAAGAAACAAGAGGAATGAATATTAGTGAATCTGAACTCATTAGATACAAAATATCATTTCAACATTAAATCTATATAAAATCATTAAAATAGTGCATACTATTTCTTACTAAATCTTTGAAATTCAGTGTGTATTACATTTTATTCTCTATATATTTGTATGCTAAATTTTAAATGTTTTATCTGAATAGCTAAAGATCTATGATAGTTATCTGTATTTAAATTTCATAAACTTTTTTCTTTGAAAAATAAATACACATGCTCATTTTGTTCTACATTTTAAAAAAATTTGCAATAACTTAGCCAATACCAGCATTAACATTTAAATTTAAATTAATTAAAATTCATGTTCTCCGTTTTGCTAGTCACTTTTCAAGTGCTCACTAGCCACGTGTCACTAACTGCTCCCACAGTGGACATCAAAATGAAGTTAGTGGAATGTGAATACATGTCTTATTTTTCTGAATTTATAGAGACTGAAACATTCTAGTAAAAGATATTTTCTTTACCAGCTGAAGACCAGTTCTCTGAATCCCTCACTGTTGTCTGCTCAGCCACCACTGAGTGTCACTGTGGGCTGAGAACCCGTCCAAAATCAACAGCCGAGAGAAAGGAATGAAAATGAAGGACGATCTATTGAATTCTCCAGGGTTTCTTTGCTGTGCTCTTCACTTCTGACACTAGTACACTTCTAAATCCATAACAAGTACATGAGGAAAATTAAATCAGAGCACAAAGCCACTAAGGAACAACTTAGTAGATAAATATCACCTCTCTTTGAAGAACTTGAAGTTGCCATATTAATCAATGTAGAGTTGATTAATGTCATGGAAATAAAATTAACTCTTATAGGAGTATATAAGCAGCATCAGGGATAGAACTTTATGCTTTGATGTTTTTTCTTTTACTAAATGACTTATATTTTTGTTTCATCATTTCTATTTGATTTTAAAAGATAACAGTTTTGGGGGCTGGGAGTTTAGCTCAGCAGCATAAGCGCCTGCCTTGCAAGCAAGCAGTCGTGAGTTTGATCCCTGGTACCAATAAAAAGAAAAAAGAAAAAAAAATATAACAGTTTTGAACTTTGTTATTATTGTCTCAATTTTAATATTAGTAATCCCTAATTGGATTGAAGGCAAAGTACTATAGAGAAACTACATTTTAATTACACAATAGAAGTTCTAGAAATTATAAGAAAGGGAATGTAAATATTTTTTAATTTTTTTTTTTTTTTTTATTGGTACTGGGGATTGAACTGACGACTGCCTGCTTGCAAGGCAGGTGTTTATGCCGCTGAGCTAAATCCCCAGCCCGGGAATGTAAATATTTAAGACAGTATAACTTATGATTGACCATTAAGTATAACTATATTTTTATAAGCTTTGGTGAATATAGAAAAATAAATATTTCATAATTAGCTATTATTGTTAGGTTACGCAAATAAGTAGTTGTTTCACAATATGAAAGCATTCTTTATGTTTAAATCTGTAAGTAGAATTTTAAATCTTGGGACTTACATATTATGCACATAACCATTTGATGAAGAGTACTTTTTTTCACTGTAGAAAATATCCAGGAATGATATTTCAATTATATTTTGCTTCTTTGAACCAAAAGCACAACACTAAAATGAAAGTCAAAGGATGTGTTACTAGAAGGATTAAAAACTCAGTGGACTCAGAAGCAAAGTTGATGAATTGTTAATGAAAATTTTAAGTATAAACTTCTAGGTTATTTGCAGGAGTTTGATAATGCCTTAAATTATTTACTCATTTAATATATATTTTCCTTAAGCTAAATTCAAATCATTGTTTCACTGGAGACTATTAAAATTATAGAAGTATGTTAATTAAGTCTCAAGAGTTTGAGACTCTAGAAGAGTGAGGAGGTTAGCATCCTCAAGTAATCTCCTAGTAGGAAGATAAGATGTGCCAAAACAAACAGATGTGCTGCAGATGATGCACAGCTGGAAAAGAAGAGCTATAACTATTATATCTGTCTGCATTTCTGTGTTTCTGGGGAAGAATGAGTAAACATCTTACAATGAAGACAAGGAAAGACCTGCAGAATTTTGATAATTTGGGAGTCCTCAAGTTTCAGCCGCTAATACATACTGCATTCTTAGAAACTGTACATGCATTAGTTTAAAAACTCGCCCTAAATCTCCGTGGGTTAGCAACAGCTGTGTCTGTCTCGTATATAACAAACAACACCCAGAAAGACTGTGTAATTAATATGAGGTCTTATAAGTGTCACATCTAAGATTTATTTTGGGTGTTGACAGTAAAAGCTTTCCTGTTAACCCATACTTGGTTGTAGTTCACTGCATGAAATTAAGCAGTCCCTCAGGAAAAAGCAATTGCCATAATGATATTATCATAACCTTAATTAAATATTAAAAATTTGGGCTAACTTAAGGAAAATTGTGATAATAACGTAGAAAAAATTTAATATCTTCCTTTATTCACTCATCCTAAGTACTATCTTAAAGATGTCTTATTATATAATATTTCTATGATTATACAGATTAATAATATCTACATTATACATATATTGTGAAAATTCAACCTATTGTACATAAAATAACTGTGAAAACAAGACACATTTCTAGTTCTCAATAACAAGTAACTATGGCTGTGAGTGCTGTTTTCACCATGGTTTGGAGTGAAGTGCTCAAACTACACAGCAAAAAGCAAAAGCCTATCTATTCTTGGAACTGTGGAAGCTCTCACAAAATACACTGCACCATCTTTATCATCAGTACACTTGTAATGTAGAATACATAGTCACATAACTAAATACAAGCCTGCTCAAGTGTCACATAGTTAGTGGCCCTGGGAGGGGTAAGAAAAACAGGGAGGTTTTCAGCACTTTTAGAAAGTTCTTCAGTCACTGGTAAAGAATACATCCTCTCTAAATGTTGTTTCCCTTCCATTTACTTTATGAATCACTCTGTGAAATCAATGAGGTTGCCTGCATTTTATGAATGAGTAAAATAAATATCAAAAATCAAAAAACTTTTAGAAGGTCTTATAATTAACATATAATATAGTTTCTGTGTAAAGCTTTGGTCCATCTGCTTATTCCATAGCCTTTACTTTTCAAATGACTTTGAAATATTCTTTTAACTTATAAAAACTTTTGTTTTGGGTGATACATTTCACAGATGGCCACATGAAACTTAAAATCCACTTCTCTGTTTGGTGGACTGCTGGCAGGCTGCTCTCTCTAACCCACATCACTCATGATACACGTCTGTGGCCATTCTGAGGGTTTTGAAGATTGGAGTTGGAAAACCAGGCCACCAAACTGTGTGTATTCTTGGAGCAAATTCTTGAGTGTCTTGCTTATAGAGCCATATGGTATTAATACTGTTTTTTCTCTAAAATGTAACATTCTGAAAAGGTGATAAGTGTTCAAAAAAGCAGGATAAATAATGAAAAGCAACCTGCTTGGTGGTAAATTTAAGACATTGAAACATTTGAGAAATGATGGAATGACAGAATCTTCTGGGTTGTTGCCTTTAGGACTAGCGTAACATATTAATGAACCATTTGGTTTTTTCCTTAATAGATACTCTCTTTTATTCTAGGACCTACAACCAATCTTCATTTCTAAAACAAAATAATGAAAAATCTCTGTCCCTTACATGTCAAATTGAGTCATGGTGACACCTTACTTTCTTAGATAGTTTGATTTACAAAATTTTGCATGCTTTCCATGGGTGGGCACCCACTTTTTCAGGACTTGCATACCACTAAGCAATTCTAAACTTCACAGATTTCTTTGCACGTTGGTGAAGGAACCGCCCTAAATGTCTTTTCTATTCTGAACAAAGGAGTCACCTTGGCCATCTTTAACATGCCCATAGATCTGTAAGTGTGAATTTATGAGCTGCTCTTATTCACCTCTTTGTTCCTCCCTCGGTGTTCAAGACTTGTCCCCAAACAGAAGCTCTGTTCGCTCCATTGAGTTTAGTAGAATATCGCACTTTACCAAGATAGACAAAGATGCACTTGGATTTCACTATCAGTTCCTCTTTAATCTAACATGTTTAAGCCTAAAGTTATTAAATCTATTGCAAATTATTAATTTATTATTAAAAGAAGTGAAAATATGTTTAAGAGCACCTCACTGTGGTATTTTTACTGAATCACTCCCTATTTCCATCATGTGCATCTGAGAATAACAAAAATCAGAGCTGATCAATGGAATGAAAGTTAAGAAGATAAATTAATTTATGAATTAAAACATAGGAACTTAGAAATAAGTAAGGAAAAGTGAGAAGGGAATTACACTTATTGAAATTCTACAATGCATTTAGATACTGTACTACATATTATGACTCATTTATATGGAGAATGAATAAAAAAGTTGAACTAGTCCATCTCCCCTGTGTCACCATACCACTCTATACATATAGGCACTGCATCGCCTATTATGCTGAACTTCAACTGGCATTCTGCTCACATTTCTAAGATTATGTGGTAAATTCTTCAAAGGCCTATCTCCCTGTTAACTAAATGCCTAGTACTGTGTAGTCTGCTACCCCGAAGCAGGTCACAAGGGAACCAAATAGAATTATGTGATACACCTCGTTGTAGTACACCCTGACCATCAACCGGTTATAATTTCAGGTTGACAGTTTTTAACAATGACAGACATATCATTTATATTCCAGATGAAATCACCAGCACCTCTATCAGCAATCATTCCCTATATATAATTTCTAAGGTCCTTCTTTAATCAGTCTGTATTTCCTTCTGTAAAGGTCAAATTTCTTTGCCCTTAATAAAAAATCTCCTTTGGATAAAATGCTGCATGCAATCTCTGTAGGAAATCATTCTCATATATCACATTGTGCAACAGTGTATTTTTAAATTCCAATTAGCAATGACATGCTTTAGAGTTCTAAATTTCTAAACTATATTTATTCATTGAATGAGAATTTTCTGGATACATAATGTGATTCTGCTGTGCTTTGGGACTATCAGTAAGAAGGGGAAGAAAAGCTCCAAGCCTAGTGAGAGACGTGTGCCAGTAAAAATACAATAAGAAAATATTTGATACAATTTTAAGATGGTTGCTTTGGGATACAGTGTGGAGGTATATAAATTAGACTAATAAATTCGCAAATACCTTGGGGGTAAATTTTGAGTTGAACATAAATTATTAATAGAATTATATGGATGTGCTAGAATCTAGATAAATAAAAAGTGACAATTGCTCTGAATAACTAGAACAAAATTGCTGTTTTAGGGAGCTTCTCTTAGAAATAGCATAAATATTTTTATATATGATATTTTAATCATAAAATCATACTTCAATGAGGACAAAGCTATCATAAAATCAGACATCATTAGCTCTAATAGCATATACTTCAACTATTTCCTCAAGAAATATTACCATGTACCCCTGAGTATTTTAAACTTCTTTGGCTGATCACATGAAGAATTCTAATATATTCAATGAAAGATGTATAATTTAGGGCAAGGAATGCCTGTTATGTACTGAATTCTCTTTCCTTCATGCAAGGATGCTATGAGGAGGAGTAATTTGAAAAGGTGTCTATAAGCAACATGCCGAGTAAATAAACAATCCCTTTTACAAAAATGGCAATGTTCTAATGTAAAAATAACTATAAAAGCATCAGGACTCAAAATTTAAGAGAAGGATTGCAGAAAGTGCGGGAATTCAATAAAGAAATTTACTTTGTTTTTTACTTGTTATTACTATCTGTGGGACTGTGGAAAAAGTATGTGATTGGAACCGCTCACTGGTAGATTTTAGCCTTATCACTTAACCTGCCTCATCTTCCTCTTCTATAAAGTGTTGGTAATATGTTTATATGATCCACAGACTTTGTGAACATTGAAAACATGGACTGGTATTGGTTAATCATAACCTGTCACATAAATATTAGGTAGTAAGTCATTAATAACATTTTTCTCATTGTAAAAAGCAATTGCCTTATAGATCTAAATCACATTTGATATAGTTAGCCCTGTTTTGATGAAATTCATTTAAATTTTAAACTATATGGTCATGATACTACCACTGATACAACAGAAAATAAAATTAAAAATGTAAATCACAAGCCAAAACTAGGCCGAAAATGTGTCTCTGACTTATTTAAAGCTTGTTATCCTTGAAAATAAAGAAACACATAAAGACATAGCATGTTTTGTGAATCAACAGGATCTTAGGGATCAGATTGCATTAAGATTAGACTGCAGCTCTATTATGCTCTCAAAAAAATTGAATAATATACTTACCAGTTTGTAGTAATAGCTCATCAGAAACATCAAAGTTATAATGTTTTCCCGTTGTGGGGATATGAAAGAGATGAGATACAATTATATAGGTGTAATCAGTGCAATACCTGCTCAATATAACATGAAAATAACTTGCTGGTGTTGGTCAAGTCATCATACTTTTCTTTAGAATTACAATTTATTTCCCTGTGTTTTGGCCCTAACTGCAGTGATTCAGAATCCTCTTATGTGAAGCTTAGGAAGGAAAAAAAAAATAGAGATTTGAAAAGGAGATAGGGCAACTTATTTCCCAAGGAGAACAGAGAACTCTTAAGAGGGCTCTTGATTAAATGTGAAATATGGTAATTTATTTACAGGTGGCATCAGTATGCAAATTATTTACAGGAAGAGTATATTGACTTCAAATATCCCCTCCTACATTACTATGTTTCTGAATATTTATTTATCTGTTTACATACTAGTTTTTGATACAGGTTCAAACTACATAGTCCAATCTTAATGTACAGTGTAGGCCAGGACACACTAACGGCAATCTTGTCTCAGCCTTCAGAATGCTGAAGTTACAGGCATGGGCTACTATATCTAGCTAGGACATAATCGGGGACCTGGTCTAGATCCCCAATCTCCCAAAAGACTGTACAGCGAATGAGACAAGTGGTCTCACAATGTGATCAAAATGTGTTCTATAATTACATCCAAATATTATGTTTAAATGCAAATATATCTTTTAAAGATACTTTTTCTGATAGAACTCAAGAGCTGGGACACTTTGATGGATTTAGTGGCTGATTCAATTTTTAAAACTCAACCATTACCTACATGTACACCTAAGAAAGAAAGGTGCGACAACATTTATTTTGACCATTGCCTGGAATTTAAGATTTTGAAATTTAAATACATGTTCTTACAGTCATACATGCCTGGACTTATATCTAGAACCCAGCCTTACCAGGTTTGTCGGAGAAGGTATTTAAATGCTTCCCAAATTAGGCTAATTGTTAAATGGATACAGTATCGATCTCACATGACTATTGAAAGAAATAACTGAGGAAAACATCAAGATTAATGCCTGTCATCTGGCACAGAGTAAGATGTTACAAAAATATCTATTGGTAGCTGTGATAATAATAATGATAACAGTAATAAAAATATCTGTAACAACTAACGTACTCTTTCCAGGTACCAAATATTGTGTCATTTTTGTAGTTACAGGTTTGTGCTGCCACACCAGCCTTTGTCCTTATTTTCATATGTGGCTTCATCAGTCTTTCTCTTTTACACAAGGAGGCGATAGAGTGGTTAGAAACCCAGCTTCCAAGACTGAAAGTCTGCGTTTGGTTTGTTTTTGTATTACTTACTCACAAAGTAATACTTTAACCTTTTTCCAACCTAATAGAAACCTAGTATCAGTGTCACTACCATTCCATGGGATGACAACATAAAGTTGTTGGCAAAATGTCTGGTGAATGGAGAGCATTTTTTAAAAGTTACATTATTATGATATAATGTATTTAATTATAATTGTGATCTATCCCCATCAGGTAGTAAACAAAGAATCAGACTAAAAGTCCTGCTATGAAACATTGTCTGGCTGTACTATATATGACTCTTTGATCTTTAGAAAAATCACCTGTTGAACCTCAGAATTGTCCTTATTTATAAAGAAAATATATTTGCTTCCCGGCTTTTGTGACAAATTACCTCAAATTTAGCAACTTTTATGCAGTCAGAAGTCTGGCATGTTGCAGCTGGATTATTTGCCTAGGATCTTGCCTGTCTGAACTCCAGGTTGGCCTAGCTGATAACATGTCTAGAGGTGAATGGTCTGCCTCTATTTCATTCAAATTATTGCCAGTATTCCCTTACATGTACTGAGGGACCAACTCTCCTTTATCATTCTGGACTTCTTTTAACACCTATAGGTTTTTCTCTGGTCCTTGCAGTGTGTGGCCGAGTCCCAGAAGCATGTTTGTTCTGCATGGATAACTAGCTCTCAATGCATCTCTTCTGTCTTTAGTAGGAGATAGGCCTTTGTTTTTATGGACTCGTGTTTAGATTAGACCCATGTAAGCTATCAATCCACTATTATCTCTCATTTAAATATCTCATGGTTCTTTTATATGAGAAAACCAAAATGTACATAATTTAAAGAGAAAAAATCACTTATGATGGGGAGAAAAACATGAAGGTGGGTTTTTATGGAAATAGGGAAAGAACATAGAGATAGAGACACAATGAGGAGAGGGGAAGTAAAAAGGATCCATTGGTGTGAAATGCATACATACTAACATCTCATGGTGAATATATTTATTCTATATCACAGATATATAACCTATAATTTTTTTAAAAATCAAACACACAAAACCCCTTAACCCTGGAATGCAGCTATTCACACATGGTGGGAATATAGACATGACCATGTTTGGGAGAATAGTTTGACAACATAGGATATAATTACCTTCAAGTGACCCATGATGATTTGTGAGATATTATTGTGAAATAATTTAATATTTCCTTACAAGTAATAGTTGGTTAATAAATGTTAAATTTTCTTCTTGTTGTTGTTTACCTAACTTACGTTACATTTCTGAAAGATATACTCTTAGCAGTGTAACATCAAGGCACAAGATCACGTGTTACAAGATGAATATGCAGCACACCGTGGCTGGGTTTTGCCATATTCTGACATAGAAAACTCAGTGTACACATTTCAAGCAGAAAATAAGCAGCAGCAGTTACCACACTGAAAACTAAGTGACCTGGGTTTACTTCATTTAATTTCACCAATAACAAGAGTGCCAAGTATAGAGTTATGTGACTGAGATAATTTTGTTGTTGCTCTTGTCCTTTTTTTCTTTCTTCCTTTCCTAAACAAACTACTTTTTCATATTTAGCATCTTGAAATGCATAGTTTATTTACTCATAACAAAAGTGGAGAAGAGGGTATATATCAGACTGATAAATATTCTGCTTGTATGATGACGTAAAAATACTTGTTAATACTTTATTAATTTAGGTAATATTAAATCTACAATACGCATACAGCCAATTCACAGATTTAAGTCCTCTCAAAATGTTTTGTCTACCGGTATGTTTTTATTGCTAGCAAGCAAAATATGTTCAATGTATAATTGGAAACAAAAATAATGACAAAGAAACCATTACTTAGTTTCTATGATCCTATTACTTAGAACAAAGAAACTACATATAATAAGAATTTATTTCAAATTTGGATCAGTATTTTTAATGCATAATTTTATATCTGAGGTATTTTCTTCATATTTCCAAAATCTTTGTAAATATGCTTTATATAATTGCCAAATTGCCAATTGGAAAAATCTTTTTTCTTTTTATATCAGTACCGGGGATCAAACCCACGACCGCCTGCTTGCAAGGCAGGTGCTTATACCACTGAGCTAAACCCCCAACCCCAACCTATTGGAAAAATCTTACTCCAGTAATCTCAATTAACAATTGTTTTCTTTGCCTGTGAAATGTATGCCACTGTGCTGAAATTGAGGCTAAAAGATAAGAAAAGATCATTGCTCCTTAAAATCATGTACTGGGGAAAAACAGGTAGACAGAGATGGAAGTAAATTCTGATTACACTTCTAATCTTATCAATTTGCATAACACTGCAAATATAGTTCTAATAAATAATCACACAATATTTGCATTCTCAACACAAAGTTTAAACACACAATATTTTTCTGAATTTCTAGCTTGATGGTCAGTGTCAATAATTATTATTAATGTATCTAAATTAATTAACGGATTCTAAATATACTTAGGAATCAAAGTAGTGAAGAATTTTGAAACCTCAGTTTTGTTTTTTTTTTTTTTTTTTTTTTTTGCTACAACATCAAGAGTTTAACATAATTGTCACCTTCTGGTGACCATTTTACTGTTAATTACATGTTTGCTCCACGTACTCATTTAACTGTAATTTTTTGATCTAGATGTGCTTTGGAACTATAAATTAAATAATCATCTGTGGTTCCCAGGTTACTCGGGACTGTTAATGTGAAATCTGCTCAATCTTGTAGGGTTTAACGTCTCCTGTGAATGAAAACCAACTCAGGAATTCATAGCCTGTTTTATTACTTCTTTCAGCCTGGCCATTTAGATCACAAAAGCGGAAAAAAAGAGAAGAAAATGTATTATCTGTCTCAAACTTGTGGCAGCCAAGTGAAAAGATTTAGAAAGTCATAAAACTTACTCTTAAAAAAGCAAGTAAGAACACAATTTGATCTGGGTGATTTGAAAGAAATGAACCAGAATAACTCTTGTCCAGCAGTTCCTCGAAATATCTGCCTAGTGGTTTACCTTTATGCAATTGCAGGTGCCATATGTTATTTCAAACCTGCTGGCAAATAAAACTTTTAGATCTGATAGCCACGCCTACTCCTATTCCTCTCTCCCAAGTGCTTCAGTTACTATAGTCAGAAAGAGGAAAAGCAAAATGCTTTATGTGTCTAATTTAACACAGGAACACAGCAATGAGATAGCATTTATTACAGAGACATGTACGAGGCTCCACTGGAGCATAGAGAATAGAGAAAGAGATCAGAGTGGTCTTTGAGATCACCTCTGGCTAACGTCCTTTCTTTTCACAGTAAATCAAGCCTCAGGGCATTTGTGGCTTTCTTTGCAGGTGTCACCACTCTGGTGATGTCACCTTGCTACAAAGATGAATTTTAAATGCTACTTTCACTTGACTTTTCCTCCTTGTGGGCCCTACCTCACTTTCCATGCAACTCAGCCAAAACTATGTTTTTTCTTCAGTCCACTACTTTGCCTCTGATCAAAAGAATATGCGCCACATTTCTCTGTTGTTCAGTTTATAAGCACTGGTTATTCTTTTCAAAACTTCTTGAAGTTCTGTGAGATTTTATATATTTATAGTTTGAGACTGTCTTGTTAGGTGTCCCAGGCTGGCCTTGAACTTGTATTCCTCCTGCCTCAGTTTCGGTAGTGCGTGAGATTGTGCAGCACTTGTACACTTTGGAGTTGCCTATGAGTAAACAATTTCTCATCCTTTGTCCAATTAAACTAACTAATCACTAGGTAAGGAGAGAATAAGCAAATAAACTAATAAATAATATAATTGCACATGATGCTAAGTGTTTTAAAAGAAATAAATAGCATATCAAAATAATTGAGGCTGGTAATGGATAATATTTAAGACCCTATAGTCAGGGTTCTGAAAGGAAAAGGCCTTTTTAGGAAATGCATATAAGCTGAAACTTAAAATACCACAGAAAGGGTTTGTTGTATGTTATTAGTCTCTCATCTTCTCAAATTAATTGCTCCAACACAACCATCCCACACTAATGTCATAATATAGATGTCCTCAGACGTGAACCTTCACTGTATCTCAACTATCAAAATCTTTACACGTATTTGTAGCTGCTGATTGTCAAATGGCACAAGGTCATATTTCTCTCTAACACATATCATAAAGAAAAATTAGCATCATTACTATATTAAAATATGGTATTCATGTGTTCTGTCTACTATGTTTGACCTAATACAATTTTTCATCACAATAAAATTGCTCTAAACATGCTTTCATTTTACAGTTCTTCCATTTAATCATCCATTAAAAATGCATTAAATACCTGTAGTGTGCCTAAAGCTATGTGATGACTTGCCATTCAACGAGGAGGTAAAGACACCAAATATCTATTCTCTAGCATGTTGCACCTACCATGACAGTTCACGTGAAGGTCTCAGCTTGTTTATTAATAAGAGGTAAATCTGTAACCATGGGGTTTGTGCTTATTGTTTTTAAAAAATACAACCTAATGACAATAATCATTGGCTTTTCTCCTTCCTGAGAATGAACGGAAATAATTGGTATCTCTCATAGTTTTGGTGAGACTCATAAATGTAAAAATGATTCTAAACTACAAATTACTAAACAGAATTGTAACACTTCTCTGAAGTGTAGTACACAGGTAACAACCACTGTTCTTTGTTCATTAATAGAAAGAATTGATTATTATCACTACCAGCCTGTATTTCTTAATTGTTTACTACTGTTGAGGCTCTATGCATGCTTCCCCCTGCAAAAGACCAGAATGATTTTTGTTATAAACTGAAGTACTCATATGTCTCAGTGAAAATAGAGTCATATATTTTGTATGATCAAGTGAATCTTAAGTTGATAAGGTGATCAGAGTCATTACAAAGATAGGGAACTATTTATATTTAAGTATTTGTGCTGCGTATACATTTCTTTATCTAATATATATATATATATATATATATATATGTAATATACTCTGAATATGTAATATACTCTGAATATGTAATTACATATATATACACAATTTTATTTCCATTTTATTAATTGTTTTCCTCAGAATAATCAGAAGCAGGTCTTGAAAACTATTCAGCTGTTTTTTTCTAATTTTTTCCTAATATAAATAGCATAACTGGGGCATTTTGATAGTGCCAAGAAGAAAAATCTGCGTGTTTCCAATGAAAGACTAAACTGGGATGTATGTTAGCAAAGTTTAAGCTTTATTAACGAGGATATTACATCATTATATAAAGGTTTCCATGATTTTAAAATTATCCTAAATACATGCCAAATGTACAGTTGTGTAATAAGCTCTACAACGCCACCATAATAAAAGATTTATACCATTGCTTTTTTAAAGCATTGGTTTTTTGTTTTTTTTGCAACATCGAAGAAACTTCTTGGTACAGTAAAATTCCCATTAATAAGACTAGATGTTGACTCTCTAAACTAAAGGTTTAAAAAAACAAGTTTCGTTGGTGGATACAATTCTTTTAGATCTGGCCTAAAGTGGTATAATCTTAAATTCATGGTCCAATATCTAAAAAAAATACTCTAAAATCATGCATGACAAGTAAAATATTTCCAGCTTGAATGAATTCAGACCCAAATATTTAGCAAGTGTTATTTACTCTGTCAGAATTTCTGCTAAAGAAAGGAGATAAATTAAAATGAAATAAAATCTTTACACATTTACTTGGTGTATGAATTATGAAAATATGATGTTGTTTTAATTGGGCCATTAGATTTCTAGGAGTGACTTACTTTCTCATTCTGATTTATAATAAATTATGACAAATGTTTACAGGGCCTGTTGGTCATATTCTCTATGGAAATCAGCACATTAGGCTAAGAACAAACTAAGAGATGACAAATCTTCTAACTGTAGATTTTACTCCTAAGAGCATCTTTCATATCTCTTCTCTGTCAATTGGTCTCATCCCGGTCTTTTAATCTCATTTACACTTCTATTACAAGTCCAAACTTGTCTCCTCTGACAGGCTTTCTGTATCTTAATCCATGCTACATAGCGCTAATCTATCAGTCTTAATGAGGCACAGTGTACAATGTCAGCTCTTTAGAAGAGTGGCATGGTTCTCAATGATCTAGTTTGATCCAGCCCACAAGCACTAGTCTCTTGCATTCACCCATTTCCAGACTGGAGAGGCACTGGCTTTGCACATATTTATATATTCCTAGTTATACATTTGTGCTTGCTTTATACAGAAGGCTTTTTCTTCATTTCCATATCTAATTATAGGCATTTTAATAGGAAGAGTTTGTTATGTTGCATAATCTTGTGAACAACCTTCACAGTGAAATCCATGTGGCAATTCTAAGTACATTGTTTTATTTAACCCACTTTTGTCTTGTTTCTCACTCTAAGTAATACCATATCTATTTCAAAAAACCCTATCCATGCACTAAACCACACTTATTATGCTAAGATTGGATATCACTCACTCTTTGTGTGCAAGTTCTTTACATAAATGTGAATGAATGTAAGATCATCAATGTAACCATAACGGGTTGTCTGGATCGTTTCCTGTCCCTATCTTCAACATCTATCCTCTGCCTATAAATTTTCATTTTACAAACATATTAATCCTTGCATTCATTTCCTTTTCTTCACAGTGAAGCTTATCCATTTACTGTGGAAACCATAACCAAAAGACCCTTTAGAAGAGTCAAATTTTCCATAATATTAAAAACATATTTGTGTACTTGTAATTATCATTGTATTTTATATACCATTTTTCCTGTCTTCACATATTTTAAATCAACTGAAGTCATAAATTCTTTCATATAAAATTTTCATTGCTAAATGTGTTAGTTGATGCAATATAAGGTATAAAATAAATACTTTCAAAATATTTTATATATATTAAGCATAATTTGTGATCTGTATCACATTACCTTTTAATAAATCCTTTCTTATTGTTGTTCATTGGACACATTTTCCACTTCTAATTTCTATACAATTTCTTTCATTGAATTTATCCTTTATACCCTGAAATATTTCAGTTTTTAAAGTATTTTTCTACATATTAAGTTGTGAAATATTTTAATAAGAATTCTTCTAATTCTTCTCTGTATCGCCAGTTCACTCAATCCTGGCACATAATTTATATCCTTCTACACATTCAATAGATATTCAATAAGTGAATATTTAACTTGTGGTCAAAAGTTATTGAAATACATGTCCTGGTATATATTTATTGTATTGGAACTCAATTGTTTAATCCAAAATCAACTTGGAGATAGAGTCATTATATATTATTAAAAAGTAGCACCGTCTAGAGTTCTCAGTGCTGATGATAATGGTAAAATTTGTGTGAGTCCCTGGTGGTGCCGCTTTCATTCATATTTCCTGACACTTTATGGTTTTTCTAAACCATTATTCAATTTGACTATAACTAAAGCTTTTCTAAGCAAAATGACTTGTCTATGTCCACAAATGTATTTATTTTCAGCTTATTAGCAATTCCATGGTGAATGGCTACCACTTTCTATGGATCATATTAGACAGTTGATACACAGAAGAAAACTAGAAAAAATTTATTTGATTTTTAATCACATTTTGATCATGAAAACCTTGTGAAGTTGTGAGAGAAATCATTTTATTTATTCTGGGCCACAAATTCAGTTCATGAAAAAAATTTAGCTAGGAGTTTTCTATCAATGAAATTGTAATGTTAAGAAACAATGGATTAGCTCACTACATTGGGTTGTATTCTTTTCCAAAATTAGTTCATTTACCCAGAGGCAGAAAATATGCCAACAAAATCTTTATTATAATGAAGAACATTATTTCCAGTAAAGAGTATGATTTTACTGAATAAAAAGATATTTATTAAAAAGATATTTATTTATTTGTTAATACTCTTTATTACATAATTTCACACAGCATAATGAAATTAAGGAATAAAATTTTGTATTTGAGAAATAAATTTAGATTTACTGTCAAACTATGATTTCAGGATATAACTCTTGAGTTTCAAATTTAGATCACTAAGTAAAATAACTATTTTTGTGTAAATTCTTTAAATATAAATTACTTGTTTCAGTGATTCTCGATAAGATCTGTCTTCAGTCAACTATAAATTCACATTAATATTTTATAAAATAGATTAAATAATATATAATACCTGTTTTTCCTTCACAATTCTTTTGAGGATGGCATTCTTATTTAACAAAATAAATTTTATATAGATTCCTTGACTGTGAATTAGTGGCAGGCAAAAAGTTTACACTTGGCTGCGAATATGCTGTACAGAATCCAGAAATAGAATAAAGCATATGTGGATAAATGAGAAACAGTTATATCAGACCTTGTGAACATCTGTCTGAAGCACAGATGTTGACTGCTATTTGTAGAAGACAACATATTAATTCATAGCAATTATTTCAAATGGTTGGAAGACTTCAGGTTGACAAGACACATTTGTTTTCCTTTAGCTACTTTTTTTAAATGCCAGCAGGTATTCCATGGAAATATGCAAGCAGTTCATTGTAAGGATATGGCAGGCCCATCGTTTAGAACTCTCTACGTGACTCTGACATGTGGATGAAATGATAGATGGGAGAACAGTCAGTTTGTCCCTGCCTGACTTGCCCAGGCCTAAAGTGTCCTATACTAATGTGGGTCAGCATCAAGTATGAAGAAGCTAGGAAATAATAATATAGTCTCTCAATTTATAGCATTTATTTTTGCTTTTAATACATTTGACCCTCATAATATCCTAATAAGGCACACATGAATTTTCTCCCCATGGAAACAGGCACAGATAGATAAGTGGAACAGAGGAACCTGGTGAAAATGGGGATAAATGCAGGACTCTGGTTGCCAGAGTCTGTGATTGTAAACACTCAATAATATGTAAATATGTATAACACTGATAAAATATACATGTAGATATACCTACAACTCTATGAATCATATATATGGAATGTGACTGAAAGATAAGTGTTTAAATTTAAAATCAGATATTATACTTAAAGCAACATTGCCATTCATCTCTTTCAGAATACTCCCCCTGGCTTTCAGTATACTTTTGTCATGATTCTTGGCACTTTTTGAAGCAGTTCTGAAAGTCTTCCTCTGTGTCTTTAGAGGCACTGCCATGGCTTCCTTGCTGTCCTGAATTTTGACTTTGGGGAAAATTCAGAACTGGCCTGGTGTCAGATCCACTGAATAAGGTGAATGAGGACGTACTTCAATCTTTTTAGGAGCCTGAGTTTCCTTTCTTTAGGACTACACTGGGTAGCAGGATTCACTCAAAGGGTGATGTTGTTAAGACATGAAAAGGTGCTTATAGATCTGCTTCAGAAAGTGCAAAAACTATGGAAATGAGTGTTCAAAGGGAGGAGGTGCATTCTGAATGAGATTAATGATAACATGTCCTCTACTGTAATAAGCTGTGTTAATATAAATACCATATATTTTATCATACTTCGTATTTATAACTCCTCTTCTTTCACATATTTTTTCTCATTTTTCATAAAATGTGGGCGTAAGATTTTCATAAATATAAAAGTAATCTATTCATTTATTCAAAAATCTATGTGTTGTTTGACTAATATAAGATTTACAGTTTGGGAAAAGAAATGCATCACTAAGTGAAGGAGTGAATCAATCAGTAATGTCAGAATGTGAGAATAAAAGCCATACAAGTAATGAAAGAGTGAATAAATTAAATAATTAACATATTCTCTAAACCTTTGTTTTAAATCAGCTTCAGGTCATGTACTAAGCAGAAAGAAAAATTCCAATCCACTGATCTCATAAATCTCACAACAAAGATAAAATGTAGATACTAAACAAGCCAAATAGCATATTGTAGGACATACTGAGTTACAATGAAGGTAAAGTCCTACCTGGCTCTACTTTCATTTCAGCTGCATGCAATCAACCACCAACTTGAAAAACTGCCTTTTGTCAAGCTCCCGCTCCCACATAAAATAAATCCAGATCTTGAAGGCTAAATCCTAGGTATGTGAAATTGTCACAGAGAATTCTAATGTGCAGACACATTGGAGAGCATTACTCAAGGCTAAGAAGATTTGAGAAAATTTTTTATAGAGGAGCTAATTTTCCAGTTGAATCTTTCCAGGCTAGAAGAATGTGGGGCAGTGGATAAACATGGGAACAGTATGGGAGTGGAGAGAAGAAAACGGGTGAGGAAAGTGGAGGAAGAGAGTTACAGGCTGCACAGAGATTTCTTGGTAGAATTCAAGCTGCTTGCTTTCACTGAAGCAGTCTGAGCTCTGAGTTCTTTGTTTTGTGCTATCTGTCTTTGCTTCCCTGCCAGACAGTGATTAAAATACTCAGGCAACCTTATGATGTTCTGGACTTATTTAAAATAATGGCCTTTATCGATTGTGGTTCTCTCCCTGCAGGCCTCATAGGACATTTCAGTTTCAACTTTGACTTTAGACTCATACTTCCCTAAATAGCTGCTAAATGGATTTTAAAATGCTCTGTCTAAATTACTTAAAGGCTTACCTCAGTCATCACGTCCATTTCTAGAGATGAGCTCTTGCCAACTATCAAGATTTTGCAGCACTTTGCAAGCCAAGTAAATGCTACAGCCGTTGCCCTAAGGAATTTACCTCAGCGAAGGTGTGACTAGATACTTAAAAATACATAAAATGCTATGATTTGGAATTGGATCTGGAAATGCTGACTGCTCCCTGACTGCTTTACTGAGTTTTACATAATTTCAATCTGATCATATGGTGGCTACATTTTGCGGTGATTAAAGTCTCCATACTATTTTGAAATTCAACTGAAGGTAATTAGATGTTTTGACTACTGAGTTAGTTGATTAATGATAATTTTAGCTAATGCTTTTAGCAGTGCTATTGGCAATTATTTGCTAGGCAGTATTATCAATTCCTGTATCAATTTATTAACAATACTATGAGAGAGGCAGTTTGTAATGCTTAAACAATGCATGAAAAATTCCTATCACAAAGAGATTATATAAATAAATTGATCAGGGGTTCTTGGCTTTTAAGAGTGAGACCAAGGATGGTAACCCAAGAAGCATGGTTCCAGGGTTTGTCTATCACAGACATGATTTGTAGCTTGATCCTCACTCACATCCTTAGCATTTTGACTTTATATATAAGTGGAAATATTTTAAAAAGGTTTTACTAGAATGAGTGACACAGAGTATTCAATATATACTAAGCATTATATTGCTATTAATATTTTCTAGATATTTTTAAAAAGGGAGATAAATTACAATATGAGGTTTTAATCACATTTTTGAGCTCTATCATAATTATTTCATTAATTTTCACAAAATTCTGAATTAGGTATCAAAATAGGCTTATTTTATAGGTATGAGATCACAACTTAAAGCAAGTAAAAGATTGTAGTCACTCAATGAAGAAGCAGTAAAATGAAGTAGAATCATGTTTATTTTATTTTTTTAATTTTTTTATTTTTTTGTCTTTTTCATTTTTATCAGTACTGGGGATCGAACTCACGACTGCCTGCTTGCAAGGCAGGCGCTTATGCCGCTGAGCTAAACCTCCAGCCCCCTAGAATCATGTTTAAAACTTGGAGTTTTGTCTAGGAAATAGTCTTCTTTTGGACACATGAGTAGAGATGTCCTGCATATAGATTGGAACAATTAAGTGGATGGAAATTTTACCTTAAAAGGACCTGTTTATATCTTTCAAATTTTTCATTATACCTAAAACATACAAGGTAAAATGCTCATAAAATATTGAATTAATACACAGTAGAGAAGTAATTAACATGATAAAGTCAAAATTAATTAAACTTCTAAATATTCATCCATGGCTTCAAATAGTTACCTATGTATGTAATGCTGAGGCAAACATTTAAAAATAAAATATCACAAAGAGAAAGAGGATATTGATGAACTGCAGCACAGGAAGCTTGAAATATAGAGCATAAATGACAATGTGTAAATTAAATATATGACTCAGAGGAAGAAGTGTGGATATGAATGAGTGCTTTAATGCAGTAGCACCCATTATATGAACAGTGATGCTGCATGTGGGGGAGATTCATGAGATGATCTTGGTGAGTCTGAAAATAAGTGTGTGAGTGTACACCATAAATATGCTTAATTAGCTTTTAAAGGTGGCTTTAAAGTTTTTAAAAAATGGTTTATCAGATATGAGTCAATTTGTATGTCACCAAATAACATCTAATTTTTAATAGCTACAAACATTTTATTTTTTATTTACAAGCTCTCTAATCCCTACATTAATACTATTTTCTCCATTTTATAATTAAAGAAACCAAAGCTATAGGAGGTTAATTAATTTACACCCAGATAGGTAACATCAGCTCTGGGCTCTCATCATCTACCCATACTTGGAGTATGCCACAACCCAAAAAAGATAATACATTTCAAAGTCTTACAATTTGGAAACAAATGTCTTTACTATTTTCTTCTCTTATTTTCTTTATTTTTCTTTCTGTCTCATTTTTGTTTTCATTCTTTTCCCTTTTGTCTTTTCCTCCGGTCTTTCTTTTTTGTCTTCTGAATACTCTTTCCTGAAGTTCAGTAGTAGCTCTAATCAGTAACAAAGAATTGTACTTTTTAACAAATGGTAACACATTCTTCTGACTTAACTCACACATGCATAATATTAGGAATGTGTCACATAAGCCAGGAGCCATGGCTTATGTCAGCGGCCCCCAAGGCTCATGCAGTTATAAACTCGACCAAATCAAGCATTTGTGATTGGTTCACTGTCTAGTGCTCAGATTGGTGGTGTGAGTCTTTCACTTGTCCAGGGCTGGAGCCAGTGTAACAGTGGGAAGGTGTATCTTTATCTTTTGCTTTTGCTTTCACTTTTGCCATATGTAGCAGCCATGAATGGCTGCCCCACCGCGCCATGCTGCCCTTAGTCAACTAAGTAGGGACTGAAACCTACAAGAACTGTAAGAAACCAACCTTTCTTTTCCTAACTTTGGGTGTCACATATTTTGTCTCAACAACAATTAAAAAGTAACTAAGACACCAGGTTGCAATTCATCTTTCTTACCATGACTGCTGTTATTTCAGTCAAAAAAGTACAGTTTCTCTGTGTGCAAGTGAATGAATTGTGGTCTGGTGCAGAATGGTGCCATAGTATAGTTTTACACAAACTGGGGAAGCAAACCTGGTTAGCTATCAGACTTGCAAAGTTTGTTCTCATGGTTGACATGATTAGACTTTTTGCTTTTCATTTGGCTTGTTTTTTTGTGTGTGTAGAATGTACATTTACATTCTCATTTTACTATATGCTGTTCCTGAGAGATTTTGATCAACAAATTAGAGTGAGTTCCAGAAATTTGTACATTCTTTGGTTATCCTGGATGCACAGTCGGGTTTGAGTACCAACTCCAGAGAGAGGATAATATTCTTCCCCAGAAAGTGCTGCAAATGACTTCTTTGGCCCAATCCCTCTTGTGTATGTAGCAGTGTCTTCTTCCATTACACAGCAAAGGATAAAAACAAGGGGTTTCTGGTACTTAGAAACATCGTTCCAAACCTGCTTCTGTAAAAGATGAGAGCAGTTACAGAAATACTGTTCGATCATTTATAAAGTGTCAAGACTTTACTCTCTCAGGATCCTTTACTGCAGAAGAACATTCATATTTCTTCTAGTTCTCCTAATAAGAATACTAAAAATAAAATGAAAGACTCTTTATATCTCCAATCCAATGCCAACTTTAATTCAAAGCAGTCAGTATGAATTCAGACCTAAGGCCCCCTAGGAAGATGACAGATGCCAAAGCTGTGTTTTTCTTCTACATTTGATTTTCTCATGTCCCATCAAGGTTTGCTAAATCTATTTAGTCCAGATTCAAGCCTCAGGCATTTCTAAGTGTGTTAGTTTAATACTTTGTCATCTATTCTTCACCCAGGACAGATAGTTTTATTTTAAGAAATCACAATAAAGTGTTTCATGACAAGGAAAGAATTGATTTGGGGAACCACCATCTAATATACAAAATTGATTTTTATCATTTTGTGCTGAAATCGTAGAATACTTGGTGAAACATATCTACAGAACTTTTCCTGTAGGGTTACTTGTGTGAAATGGATGTTTACAGAATTTTCTTTGCTAGTCTTAGCCTATGAGACAGAAAAATTATACAAATCAGAAAATTGCCATGAATCAGCATGGAAAACTCTGAGAACAACCAGAAAGATGATAAAACTAGTAGTGAATTACCAAGTGAAGTTGAAGAAAATTGTGTCAGCTGAGAAAAATCTTTTGAGATTCCAGTTTGTATCTGCAGGAGTGAAGCCTTTAGTGGCTTCCTAGTGCTAGATCCTGCAGATCCTGCCATAGTCTAAGCCCTGAATCTCAGCCTCAAACAAATTCATTTAAATTTTGGGCTAATATCTCAGACTGATTAGGGCTTCTAGTTGTTCTCCCTTATATCATCCTGTAATTATCTCACATAGAAATTAAATTTTATTAAGTATTTGCATAAATTTTTGCCTGATAACATACCTGACTGTCAGAGATCTTAGTGTAGACAGAAAGTCTGTCTGTGTGGGTCATTATTAAAAGCCTTCTGTCCTTTATAGTGCCTTGAACAGAAAAAAAACTCTGGCTACAAAGAGGAAGTAGAAATCAATACTGAATGGCATAAGGTGAGAGAATAGCTGGGAATATTACAAATAAAAACATATTACCAACGGATTGATCTCTTATTGCAAAAATCAGACCATATCTAGTCTAAGTTATGATCCAGAAAATCTGGAAAGTATTGAGTTGCTTATTGTTCCTGGAGCTTAGGAAGTCGCATTTCATCCTTCTGAAATCCCTTATTTATTCTATTAAATGATTTTCTGAATTGTTAACTATTTGACTAGTAGTCATTGACTGCAGTGAATTTCTACATATTCTAATAAGTGAAGGTACAAACTCTTCTGGATAAGATCTAATATTTCAGTAAAGAATGTTAAATATATAAACTTGACATACTGATGACTGTAATAATAATAAAATATGTCAAAGAAGACTTGGGAGGTTTATTACAGATTTCATAAAAATCTGAGTACAATTGTATGGAAGAGCAACACTATTTTTTTTTTCTTAGCAAAGTTGGTATTTCATTATATTTATGTGTCCAGCATTTAGCATAATTTATTGCAAAATACTAGTGATTAAGGAATGCTTCCACTTTCAAACTGTGTACTTAAAAAAAAGATATTCTAAAAAAAAGTTGGGAATTAGAGTAAAACATGTCTTGATGTATAATAAACACATTTTAAAAAAATCTGCGCTATCATCAACACATTCGTTATCCTTAGTTAATTCCACATGTCCCTAAGTAAAAGACACTGCACAACACAAAATGCATGAATCATCTAAAACTGCCTACACAGTTCTTCAAAATAGGGAAATCTTCCCATTCTTCTGCTGAGGAAATTAATGTTTAGAAAGTTCGATTTAGATTCCTAAGATTGATAGCTAGAGTTGTCCAGAGCCCATTGCATATGTAAAGCTACTTGACAGTAACACTTCTCTTTGTTCTGCTAAATCACACAGGAAAACATGAATAAAATTCTGCATGTGTATCTATGAAATGCAATTTATTATTTTGAAAGAAGTTCTAGATGGACAATCAGCAAGGTAGATCTGTTTTATAAAAGGGCAGTTTAGACACAGACTTTGAGTGTGAGAGACTATATGTTTCTAATAAATTCTCAGTGCCAATATTATAAAAAAATCATGATGTAATTAAAGAGCCTCACTTTAAACATTTACATACAGTACCAATATGTGATTGTTTGAGAAAATGCTTTCTTATCTCATCAATCTCATACTAGAGTTCTGACTTTTTGAAGAATTTACTGTATTTGCCATATTTTGAATAATCAATCAAAATCCCATTAAAGAAACAAAGCAGTGGTATTTCTTTATTGATCACTGAAAAATAAAATTTGAATCTTAGATCATAAAATTGTCCATAATTAATATTAGCATTTGAAGTCATTTTCATCATGTATTTTTATTATTTTAAAGAGGATAAATTGAACAGAACATAACAGAAGAAACCAATTTAAGAGACATAAATTTCAAAGCAAGACAATCAGAGATCTTCACTATCAATCATATTGTCTGTTTTCTTCTGAATAGTTGCTCATATCTTCACATACAGAGAATTCACGTGAAACAACATAGAACTGATTGGAACATGATGAGGAAGGCATTTTAGGTCTTCAAGACCAAACAATAGGAAGTCAACAATGGTTTTCATAGTATCTCTCATTCTCTTCAAAAGAGCTGTCCATATCTTCATGTATGTCAAAATTATACAAAACAAAACAGGCTAAAATCACTCTGAACAAAGAATAATAATACTGCTGGATTTCACATCATGACACTAAAGAATCAGCACTGTGTAACAGTGTCTCTTTTTCTTAAAAGCAGTTGTTCATTTCATCATGTGTTACATAATCAGTTCTCATATACTGCTTAAAGGTTCTACATATGCATGAGTCTCTACATGTATTTCTATCCTTTCTGTACTAGAGGGAAAAACAAAGAATAGAAAGACAAAACAAATTCTTATAAAAACATGAAACAAAAATGTCATATAAAAACCACAGTACAAAGTGATCTACAATGCTTATTGTGTTGTCTCTTGTTATCTTCAATAAATTATCTATATCATCAGGCATAGTATAATTGAATATAGCAGTGCATAATAATATTAATAAAAACAAAACAATGCAGACAGTGTAAAACTTCAAAAGCAGGTAATAATCAAACCAGAGTGGGTACCCTAATGAATCTTGTCATCTTCAATGAGTTGCCTATGCTCTCAGACTTGATACTATCAATCATAACAGATTTGAATAAAATCTCTCAATACAAATCAGTAATCTAACAAACCAGATTCAACTAAGATCAGTTATGATTAAACAAATGTAAGTTACACCGAGCTTCAAACTAAGTTAATAGGAAATTAAGGATTATTACTGTACTATACCCTGCTATTTTTGGGGTAGCTGTCTGTGCCCTCAAATCTAGTACAAGTAGACCATCTGGAACATAATATAATCCATCTAAACATAGCAGTGTGAGTAGTGTGGTTTTAAGTCCTGATTCATTATCAACAATATCCTCTGCCTTCTTTTTTAGGACTATTCCTCCACTTTCACTCCCACAGGATGCTGCACATTTTGGGTCCCACCACCTCCCTTAGTTTTTAGATTAGGGGGGGCCAACCTGCTATTTAACTAATTGGTTCTGAACCTTCTCAGTCTTGGACTTGATCTCAAGTTATATTCATTTACCTAAGAAAGCCTCAAGTGTTTCCTTTGTTATAGCTGAGTAGTTCTGTACTGCACACATTCTGTCTTTCCAACCTATCTGCAGGTGCTGGTTGAGTTGCCCCTCTTTCTCTCTGGTTCCCTGTAACATAGAGCATTCTTTTCTAATATTTGATTTTGGTCCATAAAGCATTTCTCAGGTTAATTATATTTCCTGTGCAGAGCATCTCGGTGGACCCTACCCCCTGGTCTACTCTGCCTGTGTTGCTTTTTTTTTTTTTAATAGTATATCAAGGTCATCTATGTAAGAGACTATAGCCAACCTTCTCTGCCTCATTTCTGCTATGCTATTTTTCTACCATTGGTTGTCTACTTTTCCCCTTCATTCCACTGTCTGCCCCATTCACTGAGGCCTCTCTGCCACTGTTCCTGAAATCCTGGTATTTTTTTCTCTCTCTCTCTCTCAAATGTCCTTCAGTATTCTCTGTAGGATTGGATTGGTAGTCTCAAATTGCCCCAGTTCCTCTTTGTCATGGGAGCATCTTGTTTCTCCATTAATTTCCAGAGACAGTTTATCAGGGCACATCAATCTGGGCTGTAGGTATTTTCTTTCATGGCTTTGAATACTTCACTCCAAGCTCTTATAGATTTGATGGTTTTTGTTGAGAAGTCTGCCATGATTTTGATGGGTTTTCCTTTATAGGTGATCTGTTTCTTTTCTCTGATGGCTTTCAATATTCTGTTCTTATACTGAATTTCTGGGATCTTGATTATTATATGTCTGGGTGTAGCTCTGTATTGGTTGTAGATGGCTGGAGTTCTGTATGCCTCATACATCTGAATTTCATTTCCTTTTCCTACGCTTGAGAAGTTTTCCTTAATTATTTCTGTGAATAGACTTTGTATTTCCTTTGTTTTTACTCCTGCTTTTTATTATTAAGTTATAGATCCTCTTGTCATCTTCTAGCCTTTGTATTGTTATTGACCGTTTCCTTGTTATTTTTAAGAGATCTTTCCTTTCATGATCACACATTGCAAACCTGTCTTCAAGTTTCGATAGTCTATTCTTAGTTTCTTTCAAGCAGTTTTGCCAGCTTTCAATGGAATTTTTAATTTTCTGGTAATCTTGTTGAATCTGCTTCATGTATTCTAGGTATTCTTTATATTCTTCATTGAATATTTCTCTCCTTTTTCTGTTATCCTTCATTCTTCCATCTGTTTCTTTTTGAGAGGTGCTCAGCATTTCTTTTATTAATCTACTTACATCTTGCTTTACTTGAATAAATATTTCAGTTTTGAGCTCTCATATGAGATCCCAAAGTTATCTCTTTATGTCCGCTGATGCCATGTCTGATATTGCATGTTTGCTGCCCTCAATCTCTTTTGTATTTACCTCTCCTGGATCAATATCCTCAGGGTTGGGGGCTGGGGGATATTTCTTATTTATTTCTCCTGTCATGTTTTTGATTTCTTCCATACATGTGTATAGTGGAGGTCCCACCCCCTTTCCTTGTTTGTTATGGTTCTTCTGAAGCATGCTGGCTAGGGATTTCAGCCCTCTCCAGTTTGCTGTTGGTCCCTGCGGTGCAAGCAGGGGTGGCATATGCTGGCCCCTCCCCTCCAAGCCAGTCAACCTGCAGGGGCTTCACTGCATTAGTGTGTGCTGCACATGCAGAATTGGTTTGGGATGACTTATTGGGTCCCAACCAGGGGCATGATCCAGGCTAAGCAAATCCCACCAATATGCTCTGGAAGGTAGTAATCATTTAAAGTCAAGCTGTTCCTAGTTCAGGCCCATCCTGCCTGGTTCCAACATGTTGTCCAGTTGATTGCCCCTTTCCTGTGAGAGGGTCTTGTTCCCAGCACTCACCGTGGGTTGATGCAGGTCCATAGCCAGCTCCATTTTCTGTTGGGCCCTCTGACCTCCAACTTCAGTGCTACCACAGCTCTGGTAAGTAATAGCAGTGCTAGTTTGGGCTGCTCCAGCTAGAGAACCATGGCCACTAATCTTAGCTGCTCAAATGGTAGCCCCAGGACTGCATGTTTGACTGGTTCTTTTCCCTTTAGTTTCTTTTTAGGTTGAGAGGATCCATCTCCTTCTGTCCAGAACTCTCCAAGATGTTTTATTCTGGCATCCGAGTTGTCTCTCTCAGGGAGGCTCGATATCCTATTGCTTATTGATCCACCATCTTTCAATAGGTCTTCATCATGTATTTTTAATAAGTAAACTACTAATATAACAAAACAGTCATCCTCTTTCCTGTTAAAAGATATAACCACACTTATAATCATTATGGTAATATGGTAATCATTCACATTTTATCTGTTAAATTACATTAAATAGAGTAAAATAAATTCTTTTATTCTCAGTTGTTACATTCTTCTATACATGTCACTATAATTAATTGTGGAAGGAGATATGCAACTATATCAGAAATTGAGGTCAATTAGGAACTCATTATAAAAGGAGAGTGAAATTGATTGGCAACTGTATCTTTTTGGGTTTCTATTTTCTAACGTTAATAATAAAATTTTAAATTGGAGAAGGAGTGTCATTAAAGTAGTTCAGAAGGAGGGTTATTCATTATTTTAGAAGTGTATTATCTGGAACTTATTCCATTCTCTAACCAAGATTTGTCATGTCCAAGAGATTAATGACATTGAATATAAACTAGTTGGCTGACATGAGTTGCCATGATCCCCATTCTCAGTAGATTTATGTGTTGTAGTGTTCTTTTATCTTTGTAGTGTCTCTTAAATGGTGAATATTGCAATAAGAAAATTGGTACTGTCTGTTGTGTAGGCTGTCTTCTCTAGGTGGAAATTAGTCCAACACAATAACATGATGACAATAGCTCTCAGATGTGAATGTATTGCATATGGTATCAATTCATATGCATGCACAAATGTTGCATGCAATTCTGATGAAACAATAGTAGAGGGTCCAAATAACCCAGGGGAAAATGTGAACAATACCATTAGGGACACTTTCAAGGATTTTAAGATTTTTCAGCTTGCCTACAAGATTCAAAGTCTATACTGCCATCAAGAATATGCCTAATGTTTAAACATGCCTACCACCTGACACAAAGTAAAGGTTTTAGCTTTCTATTTCTACAATTAAAAACCAGAAGCTTTAAATGACAACTACCTATTATTTCTTAACTCAGTAAGTCAGATATCTATCTAGAACCATGTGTTCACATTTTATAAGTCTGACATAAAGTTTTCGCCTGGGTTTCAGTCCTCATTTGGGGCCTGAAATTCTCTGGAAAACTTACTACAAATTAGCGCAACTCAGTTCCTGTATTTTACACATATCTCAGTTCATCTTCAAATCAGCAATGTTGTGTTGAAACTTTCTTGACCTTTGATTCTTTTTCTCAAGACCATTTCCCTGTTTTAAATACAGTTGTCTAGTAATTTTAACTATGTATGCAAATTTATTTTTTATCATTTAAGGAAATATAACCAGAAAAATAAGGAAGGGATAGAAGTCACTTCTTGGTAGGCATAGTTGGAAGGACTGAGTCAGTGACTTCCTCATTGCTCAACTTGAAACTTGAGATAAGTAAGTTTAAATGTAGTTTATGTAACTCATTAAACCATTATTTAATTGGTTGAAGTAGAGATTGCCAAAGTTTTTCACAAAATTATGTATATCTGTATTGATTGAGGAGATCATATTCAGAGGATAACTGTAATATGTGAGCTGAAGTTCATTCCTTATAAATAGGAGAATTTCACATGAGAGGCTCGTTTTTATCAGCATAAAAGATGTGACAAGGATTAGGTTTTTAAATACTGTATCTTTCGTTTCATGTAAGTATCAGGAAAAAAAATGTTAGTCTTAATCTTCAATTCCTTCAGTTCATATTAATACCATTACAAAAGTAATTGAAAGGTTGAATCTTTTCATGCCTGAAATAGCTTTACAATAAATAGAGAATGACTGCCAAGTTTTAGGTTCACTTGCATTTTATTCAATCTGTCAACTGCAAAATGAGTAAAAGAATTTTCAAAACTTTATGAAACTATAGGTGCCTTGAATTATTACCTTTGTATTAAGTATTATAAATAATCAATGGTTGATTAAAATATACAAGATTGTAAACATACATCACATACTGATATTGTATTATTCTTTATCATACTTGATTCACAGAATTTGGCATCTGTAATGGATTCTGGAATCCATCTCCATAGTATCAAAGAATGATCATATCCTTACATTTAGTAAAGGAAAGTTTATAAGCTTTCCTATAAGTTTATAAGGAACTTAGTGTAAATATATACTGCAAAACAAATACCATTTTATAAGCTCAAAGACTTGTAAATTAATTGCAATAAAAGAACAGTAAAGACTATGTGGGGGAGTATAGTAATTGAGTGCAAGTATGTATTACCCACCTTTTTAAGGATGTGAGAGGACCATGGGATTTTGATAGACATATTGGAGTCTATCCCAGAAACAGAAAGTAACCTTCCTTGTAGGGTGGTTAAGTTGTTCTCTCTTATTCTCTTATTTCTTAGGCTTTCTACCTCTTTCTGGCTTTTTTATCTACCAGCTGTGTTGTAGTGATTTCTTTTGGAGAATGTGATGGAATTCTCAGTGGTATTTCAGTCCTACCACATGAGTATTTTGCTGTCAATTTTCTTTTATCTTTCCTCTGTGGCTTTATTTCTGTTAGTTTTGATTTTTTTTTTATTTTTGCCTTTCATTTCTAGGATATTCTTGAATCTTTAATTATAAATTTGCCAACTTTTTGCTAATTAAACTTTTTCCAAATATATTTACACCAAACTATTATGGGGGATTTTTTTCTTATTAAATGGACAAGAATGGCATTGTTGATATATGTGGATGGACTGTAGGATAATGAATCAATTTGTTTTAGAAAATCTCAACCCTAGTGACAATTAAGGACAATACTCATTTTATAAGGTTTTGACAAAGCTGTGGTAAGTTTACCAATGTTATATAAAGAGAATGTAAATTTATTTTTTGTAACAAAATACATCTTTCTAGGAATTTAGGGCAAGCTTTTAATAATTAGTAAGATAGCATATCCTTTAGAAGCATAATATTTTCTTCAAGTGAGCTCAAAATAAGGCCTTGGCATTAATTTAAAGATTATGTTCTAGAGTTTTTTTCTGCCTTGTCAAGTAGTTTTAAATTTACACTATAGAAATGGCCTGCAGAGAACACTTAAAGGTAATTATTAGGTTTGACAATGAAATGAGCGATGTTTTTTGGTTAGATGCTGAGGTATTGATGAGGAGGTTTTATCAGAGAAAAAATATATAGTATTGGAGGTGGGTTAGGGATTGTCAGCAAAGTCCAGCTAAGATGAGGTATGGATAGAAATTTGTAAGCTGTAACAGAAGGTGAAAACCTCAGTCTCAGAGGTGTTTCTAAGTGTGTCCTTAGCCATGATTCCTCACAAACAGTAACAGATTCAGGAGCCAGAGGAGGAAGGCCAAATTCTATCCACAACTTCCACAATTGCAGAAGGCGAGTCTTTTACTGAATGCTGTTTTGTATGTGTCCCATACTTATTTATTGTCCTACATTACTTTGACCCTTGTTTATTTTTACTGTGATGGTTTTAAATAGATTCTGTATATTAATAAATGAATGGAATCACTTTATGAAATGGTTTAATAATTCAGAACAACTCAAAATAAGCTTACTGAACTAGAGCAGTAGGAATTTATAAATGAAAATTCATGGTAGACAAGCTGAGTTGCTTCCTTTGATAAATTCTCCAAATTAATGGATAGAGGGGAAAATGTGATATATTTAGGCATTAGCAAAACATCTGATACTATGTCTGATGATATTTTACTTGCAAATTTGTCTTAAATGAGTTTAGATGACAAGAAAATCAGTCAGATTAGCATTGAGGAAAGGCTTATAAACAAAAAATAATAAATGCTAGGTCTGGTTTTATTTAACATTTTTATTAAAGATCTGGAATGGAAAAGTAAATGGCATATTAATAGAAGTGCCAAATAACACTAAATTTATAGGGTTGCAAAATGTGTAGATTGCAAACTGTGAGAAGAAGAAAGCTGACCCAAACATAACAAGGATTTAGATCCTTCACAATTTTCTTTCAAAAATAAATCACAAATCTACTTAAACTACAGGAAATGGCCTGGGAAAAAGAAAGAACATTAAAAGAGATAAGATCTAGTCATGACTCAGATAATAGCTCATGAATGACCTTGAACAAATGGCTCAACTCTTCTCCACCTCTTGTTTTGCCATATTTAAGGTTAAGGGATTATACAGATAAACTTTATAGTGTTTCCCATTCCTAAACTCATTTCTTTGGTTTCCTTCATCTTTTATTATTTATGAAAGTTACAGGTTTTTTCTACAATATTGAGACTTCCTTTATAAAAGTTTTCCAGGCCCTTTCTGTCCAGTGGGAACCCTTGACATAATAAGATGACATAGTTTATCTCTATATAGCCATGTACTGTCGTATTTAATCACACAGCTTCTATCATCACCCTAACTCAGAAAGTGACTCACACTCTCACATCCCCTAATTTCATCATGACAAACACTCAGTATTAAGTGAGATCTAAGTCAAATACTGCGTACTATTCTAAAGACCAAAATAAATGTCACCTACTATCTATTTGCAGAGATAATTTGAAATTGTTTATCATATTGTCTTGTTTATATGCAGAAAGTTGTTAATCATAAAATATGCCCATTATACCAGTTGGCTTTAAATGAAAATTTATTTTCTGCTCTTGTCAAAGGATGTCCTTATATACTGACTCATTATGACTACCAGTCTTGGGAAAAAGGCAAAATAGGTAGATAATGTAATGCTAGTCTCACTTAACATAAAACATAAAATTGATAATTAATTATCAGAGTTAAAAGATAGTTATTATCAAACTCTTGACTAAAACTTTGCTCTTTTTACAATATTTATATTCTATTTTATCATTTTATTGGCTTAGAATATTTATATGGTTTTATGAAGTCAAGTGCTAGGCCTTTTGATCACATGAATAAGTATAAAATATAAGTATTCTAAGGGCCAAAAACATAAACAATTTACAAATCAGCTCCATGGAACACATTAGGGGTTTGCATACAAAGAGGATTTATTACTTCTAATATTATATGAATGTTAATGAGGAATTAAAGCGAGTTAGTATACAGTTTCTTCACAAAGTGTAGAAAAGGGGGTATTCTATTTAAAATAACCCATGACTGCATTCTAGCATGACTTTCAAACTCCACTAATATATGGTACCATTCAGATTCTTACCCTTCACTCAGATGTATGCTCCAGTCTGAGTGAGGTGACATTTTGAAAATGTTAGCAGTATGGAAGCTCCTTTATGAGGCATGGCGCTGGTAATATTGTCCAGTTCCTTGGCTGTATCTCCAGGACCATGGACAGTACCAAACACACGGAAGTCACCTGTGTGTTTGTAGAATAAACAAACGTCTTCATTCTACCCTTCCTACAAAATCTCATTTTGGTGTTCTCATAGTCATTTTTGTGGACACCAGTATAATTCCCATAAAATAGCTCTTTATATTTTATCATTTTTAAAAAATTTTTATATAATTTTGTAGGTTTTAAATGTTACTGGTTAGTTTTATTTAGCAAACAAAAACAGTTCTCTCATAGGCTTGCTATGCTTTAGGTAAAATTTAAAAATCCTGAGTTATTCATAGTATTTCAAGAATATGATAATTCTGTCCAGTTACTTTTCTACCAACTGTATTAAACAATACATAATGATGCAAAAATATGGCTATAAGATCAAAAAGAACATTCTGAACATTTGACATTCTATTTCATACATCATATGCAATTCATATGTGTATCAACAACTCCTTTTTATTTTTTATTTTTGTATAAATAGTTCTGAACTGCTGTAGATTTTGAAATTCCTCGAAAACTCTACATTGTCTTTTAAGACAGGACATCTGTATCACATGCACTGAGGTCTTGGATGTAGAGTTTTTGGAGGTGTTATGTGGTTTTGAACATGTCCTTTTCTCAACATTTGTTTTGTCTCTGTAGTTTAACTACAAAAACCATAGAATTATAATCCCTAGTTACATTGTTTGGTGAACAAGGTCTGGGAGAGGGTGTAAGGATAAATCAAAATGAAACACCTATCCTGCCAGATTTCCTGCTGTAATTTTTCTTGCCTTGTGACAATTTTTTATTAGTAATATGTTTTATTTTTATCAGGATGATAAATTGCCATTTACAAAGGCATCTCTCTGAAATCTCCCATTTTAAGAATTTTCCTTTTGTTTCGGAATTCTGTGAACACTACTGAGTTGATTTTACATATTGGATGAACTATTCTGTTTCCCAAGCTTGAGACCTAAGAACATTAATTCAGGAGAAAAAAGTCCCAAAATGCTATGAGATGGGATTACAATACAGTTGAGCTTCTAAGATACGTAGCTATGAAAGAAAGCACTGGATAATTTGATAATGATTAGAACCCAACTAAACATTGCAAGGACCAGATAACTGGGTTATAAGAGCGAAGGAAGAGGATCTGGAAGTGGTATAGAACTGACTTTTTGTATCACTCGAGTAAAGGTAGAGGTATATGCCACTGACATTAATCATCATTATTCTATTCTGGTCAGTCTTGTCTATTTAAATAACTCCTGTCTTTCTTGCCCATCATATCTACCTCTTCTTTCCTATCAGAGTCACCTAATTAGAGTTGGCTAATGTCCTCAAACTACTAGCCCTATGTGTATTCAGTTTCTGCTTAATAGTGATTAGGACAGTATGAAGGATAGTTACAAAACAATGAGCATTGTCTGGAATTAATAATGTCTGCCTGAACTACTCGTTTTGATATGCACAATTTTTTCTTGTTTTTAAAATAAATTCCCAAGTCATTCTACCCCTCTCTTGCCATGTTCCTTTCCAACACATTGTTACTCCTAAACCTTCATGTTGCCTGAAATAGTCTCAGCTTCTTCATTTCTCTATCACAATAATAATTCCAATTATGTGGTTTTTCAATAGATATTTGTACAACTTTTAGATTAGAATCTTACTTTCCACTGTCCACTTAGAATCTTGCTTCCATAAGAGTCTCTAAATCTGTATTTTTTTCTGAAAGAATTCTCATATTTATCCCTGGCCCTGTGTTTTGCTACTGTGAAAAAGAGGATTATCTAACTATCATTTTATCCAGATTTAATAAACTAAGTCTCCAGCTATATCTATATATGGGCTCACACAATTTTCTATTCCAATATAAAAATCATCTTTTATTGCATTCAATCATTCTTATGGTGACCACTTGTTTTTATTTTGTTTTTATATAACAAAAATAAATTAAGAGCAACTTTTTAATAGTTAAACAGTGTAGTATATTTTTCTTTTTAGTCATTTGCCAATGAAACCATCCTGGTTAGCCTTGAAAGCAATTTTAGAGCATTTATTATTTTTATCCAAGTCTATTATTTACTCTGTTAGATAACATTACAATCAATTGTGAAACATCTAGAATGTAGTCAGAAAGCACAGGATAAATGCTCATTAAGTGACTTTAACTTCAGTGTCTATAAAAGGTATCATATGGGTAAGTGCCCTTCCATTGCACGTCACCTTCAGAAAAGGACTCTCGTGTATATATTTAGATACGGTCCTGATTCTAATCAGCAGATTTCATTATAGGCCTTTAAGTTAAAAAAAAAAGTAAGAGAGAAAAGAAAAAATGCTGATGAAGGCCATAAAAATAAATGAGGCTTCTTGCTTCTTGACATCTTTAGCACTTTCTGTGGCTTCCTGAGTGAACGGCACTGGCAGACAATAGCTAAGAGATTGTGTGTAAGATAATGAGAAAAATAAATGCACCCTCAGATGCAGCCAACATGAACTGCTGTTAACATTCATTATCCAGGGTCTTGAATGCTCCCAAGATGATGCTATTAATTTGCACAACGAGCTAAGAGGTGTGAAAGAAAGCTGATGTTTGCTTATAACCTTCTTGACCATCACTTTGAATATTAAGTAAGGGGGTCAAATGCATTAGTACTTTGATTCTGTGTTACTTTTATGGTAGTGATGCCAGAAAGCAGTATTATGTCAGCAAATAGCTTTGTAATTTTAGCCAGCAATTTTGCCAATATCTAGCATGCAAATTGAAGACTCTAGCACACTTCTCATTTGTCCAAATTCTTGAGCTATTCACATAAATTTGCAGTTTATATTTCTTTTAAGAGCCCTAGGAAATTATGTTACTTATGTTGATTAATACACAAATTAGACTCAAAGATTAAGACCAAAAGAATCTAAAATACGAAATAAAAACACTTCTCATAAAAATCTACCTAGGTTTTGACATACCTTAAATCTCTCCAATCTAATCCCAGTCCTCATGATACATACCACATCTCTTTTAAAAAGAAATCAGAGTCACCTTAGTAAAATTTCTAACATAGCATAAAAATATTACAAACTTTAGAATACTCTAGTCACTGTCTTATGGATCTCTTGAATAACATTATATTTTAGATGTAGATGCACAACAATAAAATCCTATCAAAAAACAATTAAACTGACTTATCTGAGTAAAACATAATAATCAAGAACATAGCAACATTTCTGAAAGTGTAGTCTGAGGTTTCCTGGAAATTCCTCAAATGTTTTAAGGGAATCCAAGAACTTCAAAACTATTTTATGATATGGAGATAGTATACTAATTGCAGTAATTACCTTTATCATTTCTATTCTTTCATAAGTACACAGTAGATGTTTTCAGGACTGCATGATATATGATACTGGATCAGATTACACACAGTAACAGGCATGAAAATTCAGCTGTCTTTCTTTAAATGTATTTATGAAAGAAATTTCCAAAAATGAGAATCAGTGAAATGCATCCCATTAAATTTATACTGGTGAAATATGAGCTTATTTTTTATAAATATGTTACTATATAAGCAAATATTGGGTTCATTAATTTTTTAATCATTTTCACAACTTAAAAATCCTTAAGCTTTAGATTTTAGTATAAATGTCAATAAACTTAGTCATATAAACAAAAGCTCTTTGATATATTGGATAGTTTCAAATTTATGACACTTTACTGAGATCAAAACGTTTGAGAACCATTGATTTAAATACACATAACAAATCAGCTACAGTGCAACTGTTGCTATGAAGCACTGAGGAAATGCACCTAAGAGACTCTGATACAAAGAAGTGAGGAAAGGCTGGGAGTAGGACAGGACTTCCTAAACATGACCTCAGTTGCATAGGAAACAGTGGCAAGAATCAACAAATGGAATTCTACAGACTAGAGTATTTGTACAGCAAAAAGTTTAACCAATAGAGTAAAGAGACAATATACAAAGTGGGAAAAATTTTAACACTACTCCTAACTCAGAGGACTAATATCCAGAATACACAATAAACGCAGTAAAATGGAACCACCTAAAATTAAAGATCCAGTCAAGAAATGGGCAAGACAAATAAACAGACACATCACAGGAGAACAAATACAGGTGGTCAACAATCTTATGAAAAATATTAAACATCTCGGGCCCTTATAGAAATACAAATTAAAACTACACTAAGAGTGTACCTTACTCTGGAAAGTATGACAGTTAAGAAATCAAACAAAAGCTAATGCTGGTGTGGCTGTATTAAAAAAGAAACCTACTTTCATTGTTGGTAGGCATGCAAACTAGCACATTTCAACCATTGTGGAAGTAAATATGGAGATTTCTCAAGGAATTAGAACTAGAAATTCCACGTGACCCAGCTATTCCCTGCTAGATATCATCCTAAAAGAGCTAAAGTCCTCATGTTACAATGATAGTCACATATTAATTTTTATAGCAGCACAATTTCTAATAGGTAAATCTTGTATAGCTAAATCAGGACAAGGGCAAGTTTGAAGAATTTGTGGGAAAATCGATGCATCTGGGAAATATAATATTGAGTGAAATAAATGGGATATGAAAATTTGACTACGTCTTGGTTTCCCTCATATGAGTGAGGCAAAGTCTAAAGAAAGCAGACAGTAAAAGACAGATAGAAAGGAAAAAGGATCTCATCCAATAGGGAAAGGGTCCAAAATAAGGAGAGGAATTAAGGGGAGGGGGAGGGGGAATGAGAGGAAGGAAAGCCAGAAAGGGAAGAAGAAGAGGATGAGGAGGAGGAGAAGGAGAAGAGGAAGGAGGAGAAAGAGAAGGAGAAGGAGAAGGAGAAGGAGAAGAAGAAGAAGAAGAAGAAGAAGAAGAAGAAGAAGAAGAAGAAGAAGAAGAAAAGAAGAGGAAGAGGAAGAGGAAGAGGAAGAGGAAGAAGTATTTACATTCAAGATTAACACCAGAATTTCATTCTATTTCTACTTAAGTATTTGTCTTTTCAGTTCTAGTCATCTATGCCTTAATAAGACAATTATAACAAGTTTTAATGATGTTCACTGAATAGAAATCATAGATTTATAATTTAAGGCTCAACATTTTGTAAATAAACACAGTTTTATTACAGGCAGTAACTTTAGTTCTTTATTGCACATACAAACTCAAGTATTAATAAAATAAAATAATGTAAATAACTATTCACAACAAAAATAGACATAAGAAAATTAATATATTGCCCTATCCAGTAATACCAGTTTTAAATGAGTATTTCAAAATATTACATCTGTGAAAAATTACAAAATATTTGAGAATGAAAGTAAAGACAGGAATGAAATTTACCTGAATGAAAGTTTAAAAGTGTGTGTATAAAATTAATAGATTACTTTAAATCACTAATATTGGTTATAAATTTAAAATTTTAAAATCCTATATGTCATATGGACAATTCTATAAAATACTTATGCACAAACATAAATTAGAAGTAGGAGCTATATGACAAAAAGTAAACTATGAAAGAAGATAAAATAATGAAATTAAAGTAATATGTATGCATATTGTTTGATGGGAATGTGCGATATTGAAGTCTATATCCATGGAGCTCAGTGGCATAAAAGACTGCATGGCAAGTGCGAGGTCATGAATTTGACCCCCAGTACCAAAAACATAATAATAAAAATAAAGGTGTTAAAGATAAAGCCTATATTCATTCTTTTACAACGTGTTGTGATTCAACCATCTTCATAGGAGTTGGGGAAAGCGAAATTACTTTGACTTTGTGTCAAAGAAAAGCTGAGTACCACCAAGGAAAAAATAAAATAACACAACAGGAGTAACAATTTTACTTCCAGAAAAATCGATTGCCTAGTCTTCTGCTGACCTTAGCTATCAGAACATTCGGTCCACCTGACACCTTTCTTTTTAAATTGAGCTAGATCATTTGGCAGATGCTGAAGAACACACGCACACCCACACTACTACCCTCCCAAACTAGCTACTTGTTCTTGTATTTTATAGATGTAAAGTGAGATTTAGACAAATCAGGCAACTTTTCCCCAGGTTCCACAACTAATATGAAGTTCCACTGCATCCAGATCTGAATGAGATGGGGAAGACATATTTATACACACCACACTGTTGTTCTACAGCAGTACCTCAGCGCACTCAGCGGGGCGTCACGACTAAGAAGAGGATGAGGGCCAGGATTTATATGTTGTTGACTGAGTTTGTTCTCAAAAGGATGGATTTCATGAGGAAAAACTGCTTTCTCTTTCCTTTATAAATCTTCATTCAATTAAAATTACAAATTTACACCTAGTGCTTCTCTGTTTTCTTTCGTTTTGGCCCAGTGATTACAGTCATTGAAAAACTACCTCAAATTCTCACACAAAACAGTTTGGTACATTTTGTACAATAGAAGATAAGGTTCATTCCTTTGGCTTTAACAGAAATCTGCAAATGCCCATTTGAAACATGGTTTTCCAAAGGGCAGCTTTAGATGCTTACAATACATAACACAGAATTGCTACATTGCACATTTTTTGACAGATGGAGAAACAGGAAGAAGATAGTTTCTCTAGTCTGACCCTTGTATCCTATTTCTCAGGTAGGAATCCAATCCTGCATGCAATAGTGGAATACTTGCATACAAATAATTCTATGCATCAACATAATTATAAACAGTCTTTGCATGTGAATCAGTGCTAAATTCATCCATTTTTCATTCTGAATGTTTCATAGAATATTATTTTTAAATTACTGAATTTAGATATTATGAAGTCCTAGCAAAGAAAAATTCTACCAAAAAAAAAAGAAAAATTCTAGAAGTTTTCTTAGCTACTTTACTCCTTATAAATCAAATCAAGAGGATATCATTAATTACTTAATTGTAATTATGTACTAATTAATCCTATTAAATGGTATGATATGCGACTGTAGAAGGAAGTTTTAAAATTGCTGTTTTTTTATTGAAGATGCAATTAGACAAGGGCATACTTTCATGAACAAAAACAGAGAAGAAATTGCTACCTACTCTCTAAGAGAGATTCCAGACACCAGTTACCTGGAAAATAATGAATCCTTTAATAGAGTTCCCATAATTATTTTTCATTCTTTCAGTATCTTCACTTTTATAGGGCTGCTTCCCCAAATAAACACCCCATAAGAATATAACATAAAGTATTATCTATTTCTTTGGTACAACAAATTTAGCACATGTATTTAGACATATTAAATTCTACACCTGTTCCTTTTTTCTGGGGAACATGTAAGATGTCCAGAATAGAGAATCTAAGTTCATCTCAGAATTATAATATACCATACTTCTGCATGGAACTAGTGATCCCTTGGAAATAGAGTCTTCACTGTACCTTATCGGTAGATCTTCAATGCTATTTGTTGTCTTTGATTTCTAGAACTCGTGTTTTCCATTCTTTTGGCTTATTCAATATCAAGCATTAAACTGGTAAAGGTATGCTCCTAGCCAGTAGATGCTCTTGTGTTCATCTTTAGATAAGGTCTAATAGACCTCGTGATTAAACAAGAAGATATATTGTATCGTTTCACAAATACATTAACAGACAGCCTGAAAAAAAATAATTGTTGAAATACTTAATGTCAATACTATGGGAATATATTCGTATAAAGGCAGACAGTGAGGAATGTGCCAGTGATGTAATAAATATACTCTGCTGAGTTGCTGACATCCACAGAGATTTCTCAGTTCTTTGGAAGACAAATTAGTACATCCAAAGAAATAGAAAGTGGCTTCCCTCATGTTACACTTTTTTTTTCAAATACTGGAACTATATATTATATGTATTGAAGTGAAAGTATTCTAGTATTTAAAAATGTTAGAAAATTTTGAAACAATTAAAAATTCATGAGCTTTATGATTAAGCATTATATTTTGTGGTGTGATAATTATTTATCTCCTGTAAATATCATCTTTCTTATGTAGAAAGTGAAAACATATAACAGCACCTGAGTTAACTAATATTAAGCACTATACTAAGTACTTAACAAAATATATTCATTGATGTGGCAGATGCATGAAAGTATGGTAATCGTTGATGTTATTTATTCATTTACAATATACAAAGGTTTCATTTTAGTATCACACGCCAGTGAGGAAAGTTTATCCTTGTTTCTTTAGTCCATTCCTTGTACATTGTTATTTTCTCCATGCATTTGTAGAATGTGTGTTTTTTTAGCACCTACCATTACTCAGACAATGTACTGAGGACTGAAAATCTGAAAGTGACTAACTTAGACATAGTCCTTTATTACACAGGATGCATACCTTAATAAAGATATTATAATCATGAAAGTATTTAATTATATTTCTTCATAATAAAAAAGTATACTTGGAGCACAGAGGAGAGAGTGAACCAGAAGGACTGAGGTCTAAAGATAAGTGTCCTGAGGATAATTTGTTTTGGAACAGGCCGGAGCTTGAGAGGCAGGCAGGTATGTGTAGATAGAAGGGATGCTGTGGGGGATAAAGAGCTGTAAGCCATCAAGGGACCATGAATTATACCCATAGTCTTAAAGAACTTTGGAAATTAGTGAGGTCTTTCAAAGCCGGGAGAGGATATAAAAAAAAAATTTCACAAAGATTACCAGGGTTCTGGCATAGATGCAGGATTAGAAGAAAGATAAAATGGCTACATGAAGGAGATCCAAGGTTTTGATATGATAATGGAAAAAATGGAATGATTAAAAATATTTTCTCTTACTCTACCAGAATAAGACCTCAAAAATAAGATCAACAAAGTAGCAGGGTATTAAAGAAAATACAAAAATTGGTTAGATTCCTAGACACCAAGATTGAATGCTGAGAAAAAGAAATCAGGAAAAAGTTCCATTCACAATAGTCTCAGGCACTTAATATTGTGGCTTAAACCTAAAATGTTCCCGAAAGTGTTATGCATTCAGAGATAGGGCTTTGAGAAAGTGATTAAATCCTGAGAGCTTTAACCTCATAAGAGCATCAGTTCACTGATGTGTTCATAGCTGAATGCACTGTTACGAAGTGGAACATTAAAAAAGTGGCATGCCTTTTAATGTGCATTGTTTTCATTGGTTTTCTGTCTCTGTCTTCATCTCTTTCTCTGACTCTGTCTGCCTTATCTCTGTCTCTCTTCTCCTCTCTTCTCTATTCTTTTTCCTTTCTCCTGTCCCCCTCTCCCCCCTTTCCTCCCTCTCTCATCTCTGTCTCTCTTCCCTGTTTCCCACTTTCTGCATACTCTGAAGTAAATGACTTTTTTCTGTCAACCCCTTCTGCCATTGCAGCCAGGTGACTACAAATTAAAAACTAAAAACATGAACCAAAAAGCACTAGTTCTCTATTGTGTATGCCACTGCTTTTTGTCCTCGGAGTGAAAAATTGACAAATACACATAGGAAAAAATCTAAGTAGTTAAAAGACCTAGAGAAGGAAAATTACAAAGCAATGTAGAAAAACTTGAATAAGACACTAAAAGATGGATGTTCATGATACGTAGAATTAATATTGTTAAAATGATCATATCACTGTAAAGTGTCTATAGATTTGGTGTAATTCTCTTCAAAATAACAATGATTTTCTTGACAAAGTTAGAAAAAGCAGAAGTAAATATTCATAGTGAATTATAAAAGAACTTAAATAGCTAAAATAAAAATGCTAGAAATACGTGATTCTATCAAAATATTCAACAAAACTATGATAATAAAAACAGTATGGTGCCTGCATAATACACATAGACCAATGGAATTGAATAGTGGATCCCATATAAAGCCACAGAGTTACAGGCACTTGATTTTTTGATCAATCTTCTCAAACATGTGTTGAGTAATCTTAAGAGAGTGTCCTTAAGATTTCTGACAGACAATATTGAAATTTGATCCTTATATCTTAACCTATAAAATTATTGAAAATATGCATTAATCACATACTTGTAAACCCTTAAACTTTGAAAAAGATAAAAGAAAACAAAGAAGAAACAGTTCAAGGTATAGATACAGATAATACCTCCTTGAATAGGTTTCCAATAGCTCAGGAATTAATAGTAAAAATCACAAAATTAATAAAAGAAACAATAATAGAATGAAACAATATCTGACAAGTTGGAAGAAACCTTTTAACCAGTTACTCTGCTAAAAGAGGATTAATATACAGAATTATAAATGATTTAAACATATGACATCAAAAGAAAGAGAAATCTAGTGAATAGATGGAAAAATGTACTGAACAATCCATCTCAATAAAAAAGGCAAAAATGGCCAATGATTATATGAAACAAATATTCAGTATCTTTAATCATCAGGAAAATACCCAGTAAAAAATTCACCAAGAATTCATTTTAACCCAGTATGAACAGATATTAAAAATATAAAAAAATAATAAATGCTAGCTAGGGTGCTGAGACAAAACTCTTATAAGTAATAGAGATTAGTACAATCATTGTGGAGATGAATATGAAGCTTACTCAAACAACTAATAATACAAATACCATAATATCTAGTTTTACAACTCTTGGATGTTTCCCAAATGAATTTAAAGTCATCTTGTTATAGTGATATTTTATCACAGCAAAATTGTCAGCAGACCAAGTATAAGGTGGTTAACTTATATTCTATATATGATTATAGAGAGAGAGGAAGAAGAGATGTGATTTAAATAGTATAGATATAGATATAAACATAAATGATGTTTTCTCTCTAAATAACACTAGATTATTATTCAGCAATAAAGGGGCAAGGAAAGCATGTCATTTGGTGGAAAGTGAGCAAAATGGAGATTATCGTGTTAACTGAAACAAGGCAGACTCAGAAAGACAAGCTTCATATGTTTTGTCTCATGTAATGAATCTATAAAATGATATAAAAGTAGAAGGAATTGTGTTAAAGTAGAAGAAAGTGAAGAGGGATCAAGGAGAGAGAGGAGAGCAGGAAGATAGATATGACCAAAGTATGATATATGCTTGTATGAAAATGTCCAAGTGTAAGCCAATATTCTGTCTAATAGCAAAATTCCCCTTAGAAAACATATTAAAACAAAGCACTTTAAAAGTGACTGGTTCGTGAGATAGGATGATACTGTTAACAAAATTTTTTAATCTTGCCACTCAGCCTGAACTTTTATTAATAATTTTTACATGTTGATTACACAGTAACAAAAATTATCTCCAATATCATTTTATCCCCCAGTGCTGACTTTCAGACTTTGCTACACTGTGTTGGAGTCACAAATTCCTGATTTCAGTCTTTTTTTTTTTGGCTTGAATTCCAGGGCTTTATCTGATGTTTCATTCTGTCATTACTTGTACCTCGTACCTGTTGAATTCTTCCCTTTTTCAAGAAACATATTAAAGTTACCCTGAATAAATTGTATTCATATGTGTGCATTATTCTCATTGGAAAGCATATGTCTTTCACAGAACAAGATGGCATTTTATCTATTCTGTATACTTAGACTGTTCTACAAAGTTTGTCTGAACAGCAAGTATTTAGAAAATGAGGTAAACAACTTACAAGCCATTACACTTGTTGGCTGATAGCCAACAAAGTAAACAAAAGAATACAAAAGGAAAGATAGAGTTATAAATCCAAGGAATCATTTTGAGAGCGGAAAAATAGGTATTATTTAGATATTTTATATCCATAATAAATTCTGTACTAAAAAACAGTGAATACTGAAAGTGCAATGAATTAATTTTGTGGACAGTTAATTGCTTGCCAGATACCTTGATATGAGTATTCAAATTAAGTGTGCTTTAATACCCTTGGCTTCTTTCAGTCAAAGCACATTTGTAGAAAAATCATTTTTACACAGCTTCACTTTGAAGCTTCTGGTATTTCCCAAAATGAAATACTTTGGTGCAAAAAATACAGTACTATAAATTGAAATTCTAATAAGATTGTTTTCCTTTTAATACAAACCTGAAAATGAATGCTATACATCCTTAAACTCTATATTGAATATTTCCTAAGCCTAAGATTGAATAACTATAACCAGGATCATAGCAACAATGGACTGAACTATTTTACTTTTAATCCCTTTCTTCATCCCAAATGCAAACCTCTGCTCTACTCATAACTGAGAGAAAACACCGAATTTGTGCAAATGGTGAATTAATCTGATTGCAACGTTTAATAATCTGTCATTGATTAAATTTAAGTTGGCATAGAGTGCTATTGCCTAATTTACAGAAAGAATTAGTACATGGAATGCATAGTACATCCTCTGTGTTTAGTTAAAAGTGCATCCAGTTTTATTTGTTATTTAAATAATTTATGTTGATCTAAGACTGCTCCCAAATTCACTAGACTTATGCACAGCGCTTCAATGTTTATACTCATGGACTCCAGACAAAACTTGTACAAACTGATCACTTGCAGACATTGATTGTCAGTTCTCACTTCACATTGCTCTTAAATGACAAAAGCTATAGAGCAGGATTATAGCAAAACTTACACTGTTAATGAAACTAATATTTAAGTGATAATAATTTTGTATCCTAAACATTGATTAAACTTACAATAAATAACCCTTTAGCTAATATATTTAGGAGTTGTTGATATCTTGACAATTTGACATGTCTGCTGATCATGGCTATCATGTGTGTTCATTCACTTATTATGGAAATAGGTCTTGAATGCTTTCTGTATGCCACTTTGCAGGTTCAAAATTTCAGACCAATTCATCAGGAAAGGTAAGACTTTACTCCAAAACTAGTTACATTCTCCTCAGAGGAAAGGCTCAGCAAACAATACAATAAACACATGCACAATAGTTCCAATAAATGATGAATAAATTCGAAAAGATCAAAAGAGCCACTAAAATGTGAGTATAGATGGAGCAAAATAATTAAAAATAATGCCCAACAAACCCCTGTGAAAGGATCAAATATGAATTAGGTCATAAGTGGCAAAATGAAGTTTTCTATGCCAAGACTCAAGACAAAGCCATCTAGTCAAGAAAACATCTACACCATCTTAAGAACTCAGATGCCATCTCAGAGGGGAAAAAAAGACAGTTAATATGGTTGTAGTTGACCATTCGTGGTAGTTCTTACTGTCAGAATAATAGTGTGAGAGAATATGTACGTGTGCGTTGAAAAATTTAGATTTTAACTAAATGGAGTTTTGTTTTTATCTTGCAGAGATTAATACAGTGTATAATACAAATAATTTATAAATGTCTCATTAAATATTATCTTTGCAGTTTTAAAAGGTTATGTAGTGAGCATAAAGAATGAATACTCTAACTTGTTAATAAAACCTTAATCCCATAAATTAGCATGTTCTGCTAAAATAGGTTATCTTTATGTTAGAGTAAAGAAACTGGACTTTAGCTATAACTTCCCTCAAGTGCTCAGCAGGGTAAGTATGTCAATTTTTACCTCTGGACAAATGAGGTTGTAATCTATGTCTGCTACAAATCTGGTGCTTTTGTGCACTGTCTTATGCTTTTTGCCTTACTTTATTAAGGTTTCCATAAATGTTAAAAGAAATGACAGATAAAACATCTTTTATTTTTTTTCTCTCCATAAACATTATTTTTCCATGAAAACCTCTCCCATAGCAGTGGCTAATACTAATGCCTTGTATCAGGTACCAGTCTAGTCAAAAAATTATATGCCTTATAAAATAAATTAACTTCTTTTCAAACAGTATATTTGTATTAATTTTCAGCCTCAAGTTAAGATAAGATGTGTAGGAATTTACAGAACTTGCTTGCTGTTCAATAACTCCATGCTGGCCAATTGTATTTCCCCATCTCTGTGGTCGAGCTCTCAGCACAGCAGCTAGTAAAAGCTTCTTCTGTGCACTGCAACTTATCAATTCTGAGTCTCTGTCATTGTGCTGGTCTCCTGCTGTGGTATAGATCAGATTCAAGTTCTGCGTTCTTGACATGAAAATCATAACACTACACTTACATTTTTGTTGTGCAAAATTTGTCTTCTCTTATCCACAACACCTACGTAAAACTTGGTTTTGATTTTCAAGTGGGAAAAATTATTCACTTTCCAGTCTTATCATATAGTACGCTTTTGGAATTTATGACGTTTCCACCCTATAAAGGGCTACATTCCGAAGTTTGAATAGAAAATAGTGTTGAATGTACGTTGTTTCCTGTGTGCCAGCAACATTGCTATCTCCTGGGAACTTGTTAGAAATGCATGAATTCAGGCCTTGCTGGGTGTGTTGACTAAGAATCTGCATTTTAATAAGAACCCCTAAAGTGACTTCTATAAACAGTAAATACTGGGAAGTGGCAGCCTACCAGACCAGGAGGACAAACTCTCAACTTACACTAGGAGATGCCTTTGGAGGAGTGAAATCACACAATATGGCAGAAGATGTCCATAACCCACGCATATCATGTACTTTGCATGCTTTGGTACTAATCTGATTTTTATGTGTATTAATATTCAATCTGTCAATAATTTCACAGGACATATATTATCATTATCACCTTTAATATAGAAGTGAAAACCTGAAGCCCTAGCAGTTGTGACTTTTCTAAACTTACATAGTAGGGAGACCACTAGCCTGAATTAAAAAATCAGGCAGTTTAGCTCAAGCCTACATTTTTCACTATTATCTTGTATTTATTCTTTTTGAATAAATGTTTTCAATTTTTTTTTGGCCCACATTACCTGGTCCTTTGCTGGTATTCAGTAATCAAAAATGACTAAAGCTCTCAATTTAGGGAAATGCATTCTATACAAAGTCTTCACTGCCAAAATTAAATCTATTTTACTTTCCTTTAAATCAGGAAAAATCATTCTGAATGAAAAAAAAAAATCATGGAGCTCATCAATGTCAATATTTTTGCTACTTTCATTTTAAATTTTTTCTCTTATTTAATATATAATAATTTCACTTATTTACATATATATTTCAGACTATTGTAACTACACATATTTCTTGGCTTTTTTGGTAAGAATTTTTGTTGTGAGTTTGGGTTTTGTAAAATTGTTGATAGGTAAATCCACTCAATTGATAGTCTTCAAGCCTGAAGCATTCATAATCATTGGGAAGCTTTGATTTTGAACACTGTCCCAGGTTTCTGTACCAGCAGGTCTGTAATGGATCTTGCTTATTTCATTTCTAATAAGTTTCAGGAGGTGCTTATGTTCTTCAAACTAGGAACACACTTTGAAAACCTCTGCAGGAAATAATCTGTCCTAGTTCCTTGTATGTTACATGTTTCTGGTTCTTACTTTGGCTGAGATCATTCTAAGGCACTGTCCAAAGGTAGAAACACTGATTTAAGTGCAGGTTTAATGCATGAATAAAGAGGTGAGACAGAGATGAAGGAATGCCGTGAAATATGTAACACAAAGGGATCTGATTTCAAAGACATGTCCCTTCTGGTTTTTATTTATCTTTCCTGTAGAAAAAAAAAAAAAAAAAGTCCCAGCATTCAGAAAACACATAACTGAATTCCTGTGATTTTAAACTAACAGAATTCTGTTAGGTTTTCTGCTCTTGGAATTTTCCTTCTCTGCAATGCTTTAGAGTCAAACTGTGGTTTGTATTTATTTTTGAGGAAAAGCAGTGAAAAATCCAGTTAGTTCTCAGTACCTTGATTACTAATAAACATGACTTAACTGTAAGAGTTAATATAAGTTAAACAACTGGTATTACCACAGGCTGTAGAATATCGAGCAGAAAGAAACTCATCTGCCTAGGTTTAAGAATTGAGATACAGCATTTCACTGTCATCTATGCCACTGACAACACCTTATACTGGGACAGACAGTGGCGGTGCATGTGTGTGGCATTATGAACTCCTTCAATTCTAGTTGCCAAGAATATGTTCGGTATATGTTCACAGAGATTTTAACAGTTCTGGAAAATCAAAGACCTTTTCAGGGCCTTTAATTAAATTACCAAAACAGTGTGTACCTCTGTGTGCATAGGCATGGACCTAAGTCAACACGCATCGCCCTCCTTTGTCATGTAACAGTAGTAACAGTTCATATTATTGAATAAAACTTTTCATGGATGCTTTTAGTGTTTTATTTCATATATTCCTGAAAAGCATGAACTTTTAAAATGCGTAGAATTTATCTGTATTTTAAAAGGAAATAGTTTGCATTTCAGGCTCAAAACTTTTAATAAATTAGTGAGATTTCACACTAATAGCTTGAACAAGTGACAAATGTAGGCAATTTTCAGTTGCAATAACTTTTTTGTTAATGATGATAGTTATCTTGAATACTAGTTCTATTATTTTTCAATAAATATTATGCAAAGGATTCACTGGATACATGGTTGAAGAAACAAAGCTTTAAGACACAGAACATATTGTTTTGAGCAGTTAGAATTCTTCAGACGCATTGGTGGGCAAAACAAACAAACAAACAAACCAAAAACCACTTTTTCCCTACTTTCAAAATCCATTTAACAAATTCTCTGATTATCTCTCTCTGTGTGTCTGTGTCTGTTTGTGTGTTTTGTAGGGCAGTCTGTTAGATGTGTTAAATTTGGGTCTAAAAACACTGGAAAATGGACTCACACCAGGGAAGTGAAGTGTAGGAAGATTTTGAAGAAAAAGCCCCTGAGATGCAGAAGGGTCCTGAAAGTTGATTGCCAATGAAGCATTTTTGTAGGGGCTCTTTATACAGTAATATCACATCACAGGTGACCTCTGGTCAAACTCTAATCAACCAATACGATTACAGTTATAATCACTTAGTTGATTTAACCTAATAGAAAAACAAGGTATGTAGCACAGAGAGGACCGAGAGCATTTCTGGAAGAGGAAGGAGAGAGGGTTCCAGTGTTTTGGTCATCTGGCTAAGTGCTTATTCTGTTGTTTCTATAATTTTGTTACATTTTGTTCAGACTTACTGTATAATATGGTGCTAGTTAGAGCAGAGCTTTGAGCTATTGTTTATCACTACTGTGGCTTCCACTTCTAGCCATGGTGTCTCCACCCTGGGGCCAAGTTTCTATCAACTCAGTCTGTGACCACAGGTTTGGCTTGTTTCACCTGTTCTGACTCTATCTTGGGCCTTTCTAACTGCCTGTTGATATCTACCTATTTTACCTCTCTGTAGTGTGTGTGTGTGTGTGTGTGTGTGTGTGTGTGTGTGTGTGTAAAAACCTAAAACCAATAACATTTTTTAAGACTCAGTAACGTAATAACAACCATTTATTATCTCATATCTGGAATAGGCTGTACTCACCTGGGAAATTTTGCTTGATGTACCGTTGGCTGGAGCTTACAGGTATCTAGAAGGCTCAGTTACTTGTAAACACTGTGATGGCTTCCTTATATGAATGACATTTGGGTCTCAGAGACTTTCAGGTTAATTAACTAAAACACTGTAGTTCTTTCTTAACCACCTTCTTATATAGTGTTACTATTGATACACTGTGTCAACTTGAGAAGTTCAGAAGTTTAACAGAGAGACTCAGCAGGGAGCCAGGATCCTTGCACTGTAAATATCCTCATCCTGTGCCAGAGGAGGGCACAGAGACTTTGTGGCTGCTCAATCTGCCCCTCAATCTGGTAAGGGTACTTGTGTGCAATATAAGGGAAGAGACTTGTTCCCCATTTTTGTTCTGGTCACTGAAGTGTTGCTCCAATGCCATGCCATCCTGCCTTGGAGTCATCTGATTATGTACTGAAATCTCACAAACAGTGAGCTGAATAAACTTTCCTTTTCTTCATTTTGAGTGTCAGGTATATTGTCCCAACAATGAGATAAAAATAACCAAGTCACAGTTTGAGTTTTTCAACCTGGTAATTGGAGGCAGGTGATTGGAAGATATAGTTTATTAAAGATTTGTGTAAAGTTCATTAGAAGTTACAGAGCATCACATTTATCTAATTCTGTCAGTCATATGCTGCCCTAATTCACACTCAAGAGAAGAAATTTGAGTCAATTTCAGTTCACCACTTTTTCTTCTTGTTATAAGATCTTCACATTTTTTCCGAAAATAAAATGTGCTAATCCTTGCTAAGACTATCGAAAGTCTTATATCATTACAACATCAAAGTCCAAGGTATCAATGTTTAAATGATATCTAGATATGAATGAGGTGCTGTCATTTGACTTTAAAGTCATGATGGTAGGCTAAAACAATTTATTTGGTTCTAATAAAAAAATCAATTGAGAGACAGTGATAAAATAACCATAGAAGACCGTTCCATTCAACAGGGGTCAGCAGAAGGCAAAAGTCACACATCCCACAGTCACAAGGGAAATCCATATTTGTTAGAAAACTATGGTGCTTCTGTGAGTACATAGAGCAGCCTGACAACTTGATGGGAATCTCGGTAACAGAGCTGGAGAAAACAGACTAGTGGAAGCTTCCAGTACCACTGGGTTTAGCCCTTGCCACAGTAAAAGGCCAAGTTCAGCTGTACACTTTCAGAATCTATGCATAAGTCTTGCACATTGATCACCACTAATTCAGTAAAATCATTACATCTTTTTTTTTATTTCTACCTTTTAAAAATGATCCAAATGGACTCTCTTACCAAAATAGGTGATCCATGCATTTAAAATTCTCTTGAACGTAGCACTGTTTTTCTTTTAACTTCAAGGCCTCTTTAAAATTCCTATGTACAGTTCATTCAGCCTCTCAAATGAGGATTAGCACATCCTTTACTATGCTATTTTCATCTGATTCCATTAGTCCTTTAACTGAAGATTGAATCCAGGACCTTTACTCTGACCTCTAGCTTTAGCCCTATTATACTTTTATTTTGAGGTAGAGCTTTATTATCCCCTGTGTTGCCCAGCCTGGGATCAAACGTGCACACCTCCAGCTTAATCTTCCAAGAGTATGCCATTACTCTTGGCTTTGTAACTATCTCTTGATCTTGATAAAATGCATAAAATTAGACTTGCCTCTTCACCTTTATGCTAAAACTTCCAAAAGGAAGGATGGGAAATAACTGTGGAGACGAAGGTGAAATGCTTGTAGAAATAGATTCTTTTTGGTAGATAAGAGTAAGAATGTAAATTAATCTCAACATTAAACAGATTGCTCATAAATAGACATTTCTGAGTATATTTAACAAGCACTTACTAAGAGATTACTTCTTTAATAAATATGAAATATGTTCATTAATATTTTCACTAATGTCAAATTTAGGATGTTGTATATAAATAGCTGTATGTCATCACATTGATTAAAGTCTTAGTGTTGTATAATTTATTATTTTCAAAATAACATTCTATGTATATAATCCATTTGATTTGTATTTTGTATTCAATAGGATTTTTCATTAACATGAATTATAAAGCATGGAGGGAAATCATTTTACAATCTTCCTTGTTTGCAACTCAGGAAAATGTAATTGCACATAAGAATCCTTCAGTTTCAGTAAAATCAGACAGAAATTATCTCACTTTCTCTTTGCTGCAACAAAGACACTTGATACCCACATATAAAAGGAATAAAAGTTTATTTTATCTCAAAGTTTGCAGAGATTTTTGTTCACAGTTGGCTGGTTCCACAGAAAAGCAAAGTAGCAGAGGGGCGTACAGAGGAAAAAACATGGCTTGTCACACAGGAAGAAGTAAGATTTTTTTCTTCCTTTTTATTCCTTTTTTTAAAAAATAGGTTTTGTTTTGTGTGTGTGTGTGTGTGTGTGTGTGTGTGTGTGTGTGTGTGTGTGAATTTCAGACCTGTCATGAATTCACTATGTAGCCCAGACTGCCCTTCAAATCACAGCAATCTTCCTGTATCAGCCTTCTCAGAGCTGATATAACGGGCAGCTGATATAACAGCATACACAGCTCATCTTTCCTTTTTAACTTTATCCAGGCTGCAAGCCTATTGGTTAGTTCTAACAAGTCTTTTCTCTTCAGTAAGTCTGTCATCCACAACTGCAAAAATGTTAACCTAATCAGGAGACAAAGCCAGTATCCTATGATCACAGTTCAGTCACTCACAAAAGCCAAAACATGAGAACGTGAAGCTTAGGAGGACATCAAGATATAATCCATAACAAAAATTCTTATATCTAATAAGTATTAATTGCCTACAATGTTATAACTATGAGACAAATGCCAAAGAGATGTTGAGCGATAATAGAAAGTGAGAATATTGAAAGCAGTTGATAGAGTTTGTATTCTGATTTGGTTTTGGTTTTAATTATTGGCCTAGATTTCTGCATTTATCAACTTGAATATTCATAATTATTTTAACATTTTGTAGATTTGAGATTATATGTATAAAGTTTGACATTTATAAGTTACCTTGAAATTTTATTTACAGACATGCTGACTTACCAGGCAAGTTTTAAATTTAGTTAGTCTATTATTTTAAACTTCAAGTTATCAGGACACAAAATACAAGAGTTAAGCAAATGATGTCTGACAATAAATCATGATATACTGCTACATGTATGTTCCTTGAAGTATAGAAATAAAGGTAAATTAAAGAAATAGAAAATCATCTGCTTTGGTTCAATCTACCTTTCATATATTCAAGTTCTTAAACTTGCTGAATGATTATTTTGTGCTTTATCTGCCTTATCTACAAAATAATCTTAGTGTTATTTATTATGACTGTTATCAGGATCATACTATTCTACAATATGTACATCTCACAAAACACTATTTTATAAATAAAAAGTATAGTTTCAAGGATAATTTTGACACTGTAATTATTATTACTACTAGAACTATTAATTTAATCAGATTTTTAAACTGGCTCTCTAATTTAATGTCTTTTCCAAATACACTTAATTTTTCTGAACCAGCCGTCAGTGTGCTGGGTCTATCTTATTGTGTGTATATGTATTGTATTTCCAATTCTCCAAAATGAATGTATACTTTTAAGTGTTTTGAATTGGTATATACACACATGACCTGGACAATTTTGAGAGGACATACAGAGTAAGTGAGGTATGAGGTAACATTCTGAAGTTAGAGAGACGTAGGGCGAATAATGATGGGCAAAGTTCCTAGAGCTTGTACATGTGACCAGTGAAGAACAAGAAAAACCAGTGGAAACATTTTGGTAGGAAAAAGGTAGAATGTGAGACTGAACATATGTACAGCTGCCAGAGAGAGAGAGAAGGGCAGCAGAGAGAATACACAATAGCCAGGCTGATGCCAGTGATAGACAAGAGGAGTAAGTTGATGAATATGAAATGTTCAGAATAATCAGTTGTAGCATGAAAGTTAAAAGAAAAATGATAGTGATTTAAGAGTTAATATTAACAAGCATACATTGAGAGTAGAATAGTTAAACTGATATTCTTTTATGTTGATGAAGCAAATGCTTACTTGGAACTTTTAATTTTCCCATTACACAACATTTTGTAGATACAATCTAAACATGTAAGTTATTGCAGGAACAAGAGGAGTTATAATAGAGCTTGATGTTCAAGGTCAAATCATAATTTCCATAATAATCCATAGCCTTGTATTTTTTTTAATTGTCAGAATTTAAGGCATTGTCTGTGTATGGCAGTAGGCCAGGGGGACAAAAATCATGCTCAGTCCCTAGTTCTTCCAGTTTCTAGGTGTGCAGCTTTAGATAAATAACTGAAGTTTTTTAAAGCATGAGTTCATGTGTTATGCTTATGACTTTTAAAGAATATATACATATATGTATGTATATATGATTATTGACTTCCAAAGATAATATGATGTGTCTGATATCTGCAATTTCCAAAGCACATTATATTGGGTATACTGTTGTACTCTTTAAGTCTCATTTTACTGACCTGAAAAACCTTGATAATTTTGTCTGTTTTGACTGATGAGTCAAATATGGAGCCAAACTGAGTTAGTTAATATGAAAGTGATTTGAAAATGGCAAGAACTGTATAAGTATAAAACACAATTATTATAAATTATCACATATTTATTTTCTATGTATTGGGCCAATAAATGAAAAAGACTGAAGTTTTTAATTGAGAAGAAGGAGAAATGGTAACCTTACTCATGGAAGATAATCCACAATTTAGGTTGTACAGTGTTGTGGTTAATTGATTGAGGTTGGGTCTGTTGGGTAATTAAGTTCAGTAGCATTTGGCAACTTTCTAACACTTGTCACATCAACGCTTACAATGAACTGAAATTTAGAGAGAATATAAATTTTTGTATGACCTACAGATAGATGAAATACAAATATGTTACAGTTTTTGGGAATGCATGAGAACTGAACATGTTGGAGTTTGGCAAATAAATGTAAATTTGGAACACAGTTCATAAAGCTGAGGTGCCCAGTTCAAAACTAATGAAATTTCTCATTGTGTACCCAGAGAAAATAGTTTCATACATACAAAATACCAATGTTGGCTATTCATTTATCTCATCTTCTCCTTTTTCTGCTTTGTTTCTGCCCTCCCTCCCTTCTCTCCTTTCCTTCATGGAGTCCTTACAAATTTCTATAGGTGTAATAATGATTGAATAATTTTCATCACCTCTGAATATTTAGTAAGGAATAGCATGGTACGGTGTAAAGAGTCTCAGATACAGAAAGAGGTAGGCCCCGTGTTTAAATTTTCCCTTCATCATACATAAACAATATTTTTGAGACTTCTTTTCTCATTTCTAAAACTTTAATATTTACTTCTACCTAAAATGCTCAGGGCAATGTCCTGCAACAGTGTCTAATTTCTAATAGTGTCATAAATGTATTTTTTTTCTTTTTTCCCTTCCTCCAGTTATGCACTGTATCTTGTTCACTAAATTTGGTGTGGCCAATAAAATTTTTGTGTAACTACTTGGATTCTTATATTTCTCTTATGTACTGAGGAACTTGCTCTTATAGCTTTTAAATATAAAACTCACCAAAAACCTTTTGAATTTGGTGTTTACTTCAGAAGCAGATGATCATATTGGATTAGAAAATAATCACAATTCTATGTATAATTAATTAATTTAGTTATTTACTAGCATGTTTCTTGATAGTGAATAATGGATGTTTATAAAGTAACTCATACTTTCAAGAAAAGTTTTGAGTTACTATTACAATAAAATAAATACCAAGTAAAATACCAATGAGAAACTTTCATTTTACTGACATTTTGACAACAAATAATGCTTTGGAGAAGACACAGTTGTGACAAGGTTATAGATAAACACATAAACAGAACTGTTACTGGGAGGTTTGTAGCTTGGATTTACATCTTTGGAACTAAGGGCAGTAGTGTAAAAATATGATCAGAATGTGTCTTGGCTACTATTTACTCATTGTTGAGACAAAATACCTGATGTTTAAAGTTAGGAAAAGAAAAATTTATTTCTTACAGTTCTTGGAGGTCTTAGACCATACAGTTGGCTCCAAGGCAGCACGGCATGGACATGACTGAATCACTGGGTCACAGACAGCAAGGTGTGAATCAACAAGAGAGACAGACACACTTTCTTCTTGCCATTACGTCAAATCCTGATTCCACCTCAGGCATGTGAAACATTTACACCACTAATCAAAGAACTGGATGACCAACCAATTATAAATGATAGATTTGGCCATGCCCATGGTTGTATGAGGTGTGGAGAGGGCACCAACATAAGCCATGACATCCCACCCCTGGCCCTCCACAGACTCATGAACATTCTTTATACAAAAGATATTTAGTCCATCTCCAAGAGGTGCCAAAGTCCTAAGAGTTGAGGCCTTGCTGAAAAGTCCAAATCCAGTCTCTTCAGAGATCTATGGCAAACTTTTAACGGTAACCCCCTGTACAAATGAAGCAAGGTTAAACACTTTTGAAATGCAAAGGCACAAAATAAACATTACCATTACAAAATTTACAAACAGGGAAATGCAAAGTTTTGGAACCGAAAGAAGTCCAAAATCCAGCAGGGCAAACATTAAGTCCTGGAGTTCCACATTCAGCATCTGAAGCCATCTGGTTGCAAGCTCCTAAAGGCTTGGGTGATTCCACTGCCATGGAAATTTTAACTTCCACAGCTTCTCTCTTAAGCCCATTCTGCTCAGCCTTTGCAGCTTTCCTTGAGTGATCCACATTCCTGACTTTTCCAAACCTCAGGGATCTCCACTGCACCTTAGGCTTCACACTTGCAGATGTACATACTGCCCTCTTAGGGGTACACTTCCTGATCTCCCAGGCTCTCTGCAATCAGGTTGGAAGCTGCATTAAGCTCAGAACTTGTACATTTTCCTTGCCCCTAAAACCAGCGCAACGTGAATGCTGCCAAGTTTTGCTACTGGAGCAGAAGCACGCCTTTTCCTCTCTTGGTTGTAGGTGTCAAGTGCCTGGATTTCTGAGCTCTCTGAACCTGATTGTAAGGAAAAACATTTCCATGCCATTGCCATTCTGGGATATGGTGTGGCCACCACCATTTTGGAACTCTTGGGTCCTTTGTCACCACTCTGGAATGTGATGTTCTGCAGCTTTCTCCTCTGAGCAAAGTCTTTCACTATTGGTGGTTTAAGGCTCCAAACGGAGGAGACCCATCTTTTTTAGTTCTGTGTACCTTCTGAGCAATTGAGGTCTCACATCTGCCTTTAAAGTCCACAGCTTCCTGGCCAAACTCACAGCATTTTAAATCATCCTGTTGGGCTCTTTGCTTTTGATTGACAATACAAATCTTGCTAAAAGCCCCCAACAATAGTTATACAACCACCTCACCATTTGACTAACTTGCATTTATTTTGCCAGATTAATCAGTCAATTGCCCTTAATCTCAGTCTCAGACAAAGTGTCTGGGCATGAGCCAAATGCAGGCAAACTTTCTGCCAAGCCACAACACATACCATATGGAGTCCAGCAACCAGTGTAGTCCTTCTTTCCAGAAGAAACCTTCAAAGCCAGGTCTGTACAAGCTTTCTATCAGTCTTGTTGTTTCCTTAGCTCTGACTAGAATCTCCTTTTACAGAACAGCCTAAGATGTTCCAGTTCTATGCATTCAGGCAATGTCTCTGAAACTTTCCACACTCTTCCCACAAGCCATTTCCAAAGACTGTTAAAACACATGGTCAGGTACAGTCACAGCAATGACACAGTTCCTCTGGCACCAAATTCTATCTTGGTTACTTTCCTCTCTCATTTTTTGCAACAAAATACCTGATGCCAAAAATTAGGGCAAGGAAGGTTTATTTCTTACAATTTTGGAGGTTTTAGTACATATTCATTTAACTCCAAGATACGGTGGCATGCCTGAGGGAGAGTGGTCCATGGTTGCCATAAGGCCAAGCACAAATAGCAAAAGAGAGGCATGCCTTCTTCCACCATTATACTGTAGGCTGACTCCACCCCTGGGTGGGTATAGTGCTCACACCACCAGTCTGAGCACTAGGAAAAAAAATCACAAAAGCTAGATTCAGCCACATCCATGATTGCATGAGACTTGGGTGGGGAGCAATGACATAAGCCATGACAGAAGGAGAGCTAGTACTTGTTATTTAAGACATACCTACTTGCAAAATATGATGTTTTACTTCAGAATACCCCTAACCCCAGGCCACAGACTGATACCATTCAAATCAACAATAAGACTTTTCATAGGCATGTATATGATAGATATAGGTTATGTGCTCCTTTGAATCATCTCAAATCACCAAACCTACACCCTTTCCTCAGAGGAAAAATTATCTTATGAGAGTGATCCCTGATGTCAAAAAAATTTAGGGCCATAGTTTTATTTGTATTGTATTTCAGTAGATATATTGTGTTGGTTTTTCACCACTACTGAGACAATACCTAATATAACCATAAATTCAAAAAAGAAGAGGATTTAATTTGGTAATTGACACATTGTAAATGTGTCACAAGAATCATAGGAACTTGGTGGTTCACAAGTAATAAAAACACAGATGGAGAATGCATTTACCTAATTAATTCTAGGATCTGAATGCTCTGAGAAGAGAAGCACTATGCTCACAGATGTTTTCTACTCCAGTTTCAATATGCAGTTTGTTTCAGTCAAATATATTTATTTCAACAGGAAATGCCCATAGTTGCTTAGTTATACCCTTAGCTTTTCCTAGCAATTATTTTTAAAGCACAGATGTTGTTTTTATACAAACTGACTATAAATAGGAAAGATTGTACATGTATTTTAATGCAGATAATTAGGAAAGAACAAATTGTTTTGCATGTAAACCTGTGTTTGTGGATACATACACATAGAAACAAGTTTTACACTATCATATTTAAGGAATTCACATGAAAGAAGTTAAAAGCAAAAACATGTGGAATTTAGAATACCTTTATGTACAAGGTACATCATCAAATTGATTGATGGATGATATCCTACTTTTAGTGTGTGAGTGTGTTGAATTTGAAATTTTAGTGCCATGTAAAGTTGAAAACAATAATAAGAACAGACAAACAACCAAGAAATCAGTGTACTGTCAGTTGAAGAATTTAGAATCACAAATCATACCTCAGACTTGCTTAGATATTCCTTCTCTTACTTTGATGACATCCTGAGTGACCCAGGGACATTTAATAGTATTTCAATGTTATAGTTAAGTGTGGGTAAATGTAGAATATCATTAGAGAAATTTTCCATCCAAAAATGGAAAAAAAAATTCTAAAATATAGAATATTAAAATAGCATTGCTTACATGTAGTGGTTACATTTTCAGAATTTAAATGTTTTGAAAAGTTCAAGAGATGATGCAGACTTTTTCCTGTAGCAGAGGATTAGAAGGAGGTGACTGGCTTATAGTACACACAAATACTTTCAAGTGGAGTTTCCAGGATTTCTTAAACAAAATGTATGGCAATCTTTCAACTGTACATCGAATAGTCAATTGTTGAGCCATAATCCCAATTTCTAAATTAGTAAATTTAAAATTAATTTCAATAATTGGAATTTCTAACAATTCACTGAGTGACAATGATGCTTCCGGTTTAAAGTAGAGCTCTCAAATACGGTACATAGAGTTTAAAGTAAATAAGTACTGAACAATTTAAATTAATAATTATTATTCATTATGATAGTAATATTCATTATCTTTTCATTCTACCTGAATGGTGGCAAATAATTGCAAGTAAAAAGTACATGAATGCCTTTAGGTTGAATGTGGTCTATTCTACCTCACACCTGTATCCACACTATATGTTTGTTACTCCTTTAAAAGAGTTGTTTTTTTTACTTTTCTTTGCCAGGAGATTTTTTTGATTGTCACCATAATCCCCCTGGTAATTGCATTTAGGCATGTTGTTTTAATGACTATGCCTCTGTTAATGGGTATCAAATTTTATTCTTTGGCCCATAAGTCTTTAAACATAAAAGTCATTGAGTAATATCTGTTTCGGACATTGTGCTTCCAGCAATCTCCTAAAAACTAACAGTTAAGGCAACGCTGTGCTCATTTGTACTAATCACAGCTTATGCCTCATTATCCCTGGCAGCCATTGAAGATATGAGTGTCTGGACATGTTTTCTATGCTCTAAAGTCTCCTTAGGCTTTTTTCAAAGTCCCATAATGCTCTATTGTCCAAATTTCTTCCTTTATTACTTTACCTACATCACACAGCAGCGTAAACATGTTTCCCTAAATTTTTCTTGTAACTTGCTCAAAGGGAATTTATTTTCTCATTTTTATATAATGCAAAATTCAAAGATGAGAAAAATATACCCTGTACTTCCTCTTGCTACTCCATAATAAGGACTGCTTCATCAGTCTATGAGAAATCTGACTTCATTGAAATCTGGCTATATCCCCATCTGCCAGGTCTTTGTTAACTCACAGGTATGCGCATTATTAATTAAAGATGTTAAGACCTAGCATTCCATCCTCAGTCCTTACTATCATGCTGTATATTCATTCTCCTCATTTATGACTTAAAATTGCATTCTGTGCATGAATTAGATTCAAAGAAATATCCTGGAAATTAAAAATTCTATTGAAAGCTGGCAAAACTTCTAGAAAGAAACAAAGTAGACTCTTAGATCTTGAATACAGGGTTGCAGCTAGTGATCATGAAAAGAAAGATCTCTTAAAAATAACAAGGAAGCAGGAAATAACAACTCAACAGCTGCAAAATGGGGCAAAGAATAATAATTTAAGACTGACACATGTCAGCAAAAAAAAGCAGAGATCAACACAAATGACATGAGTATCAGAAAAAGACAAGCTGAACATTTCACAAACATAGGAAAAGGATCTGGCATACAGATAAAATCTCCAAATAGCCATAACCAAAATAAATCTATACCCAGATGTATAATAATCAGGATGCCAGAAATTTGGCACAAGAACAGAATATTAAAAGCTGTTAGAGAAAATAAATAGATCATTTTTAAAAGAAAAACCCATCAGAATCATGACTGACTTCTCACACAAACCATCAGGTCAGAAGACTTGTAGCAAAATATTTCAAATTCTGAAAGGAAACAGCTCCCAACCCAAATTTATGTAACCTGCAAAACAATCTTTCAAAATTAATGGAGAAGTACGATACTTAGATACCAAAGAACAACTGAAGGAATTCATGATCACCAAATCAATTCTACAAAGAACACTAAAGGGCATTCTATAGAGACGTAAAAGTGATCATGGTTCTAGGAATAGCAGCAGAATGAGATCGGCAATTAGGGCAGGAAATTTAACAGAGGGGAAAAGTTGCAGGAAAACAGCAGGACACAGATGGCCAATGCATGTTGGCCATAACTTTTATGTATATGGCTCAATTCATCAATAAAAAGAAACACAGAGTGGATCAAGAAACAACTTTCATCAATAAGTCTTACAGAAGAAACACTTAACTAGAAAGTAAATTCATAGACGAAACAGCAGAAGAGAAAAAACATTGTTTCATGTGACAGGGAACCAGAAAAAAAGCAGGAGCAGCTTGCCTATCAACTGCAGAATGGATAAGAAAGGTATGGCATTTTTATACAATGGAAAGCTACTCAGCTATAAAGAAGGATAGTCATGAGACTCTTGTAGGCAAGTGGTACATGCTCATGGGTGAAATTGTTTTGACTCACATGAGTGAACATCATGTTGCCTCCCTAGTATAGAAAGCTGAAGGTGTTAGTGGGATCCAAAATGTACAGTAGATATGAAAATGAAAGGGGAGGAACATCTAAGAAGGGAAATTGGTAGTCATTGTTGATTTTCTATTATCTTATTTTTGAAGCGCTGGATTGTTTTCACTGTTTTGTCTTGTTTGGTTTTATTCTTGTTTTTTGTTTGACTTTATTATATCTGATGTTACTGGCAACTATTTTGAAGATAACAAGATAAATTATGGTAGCCATTTTGGATTTACTACTGTCTTGTTTTGAAGTCCTTTATTGCATTAATTGCTTTGTTTTGATTGATTTTATTCTGTTTTGTGTTCTTTGATTTTATTATGTTTGATGGTATAGGCAACTACTTTGAAGATAGCAAAAGGCATTACGGTAGCTATGATTGAGTTCCTACTATTTTGTTTTGAATTCCTATATCATATTCACTATTTTCGTTTGATTTGCTCTATTCTGTTTTAGTTTGTTTGGTTTTATTATTATTAAAATTAAAAATGCATCTTGAACTTTATTATGACATTTTGTACTCTGCATTATATTTTTTTTTGACCAGACTGTAAACTCAAACTAGTGGATATTCTCCTTGAATTTACTTTTTAGTCTCACAATCATTATCAGTTACCATTTGGTAATATTTTATATTTTAAATAAATGGATAAGTGAACAGATAAATATTGCCTTGATTATGCAGCAGGATTACAGAGTTAAAAGGATAAATTTTGTTTATAACAGAGTAAAATTTTAAATGCAGAAAAATACATAAAATTTGGAGACAATAAAATAGAGATTTTGCTGAAGAAACCATTAGAACTGTCAATGAGATATGAGAATCTGTAATCAGGAAGACTAAAGATGATTTTAAATAGAACAAATGAAAAACCAAATAGACTATCCTATAAATATTTTCTGAGGTGAGTGGAAAAGAAGTACAATACTTGGCAGTAATGACTACAAGTCATAAAAAAGGAAGTGGAACAAAGCAGGGTATCATCCTCAAAGGAGTTTATAGACTCATTACTTCCTGCTATGGCAAAATTGCCACAACTTTAGGAACATAAAATTCTAATATACTATTCTCTATTAATCACAGTTTTTTTTTTTTCAAGCAGGAACTTAAGAACAATTTATCTTAGTGGTTCTTGCTTCTGGTTGGTAATGGGGCTGAAGTCAAGATTTAGTCCTAGTCTTCCATTTCTGTACAAATATTCTAGACTTGGATGAGTTTCTATGGTTGCATAGTCTATTGTCTGGTAAGAGACATTCATGAATAGTTATGGTATAATGGGTCACACACTGAGATAAGAAGCAGCTATGGAATGGTGGTTGGAAACGTAGACTTTGAGAATCAAGGCAGGCTTTCTAGAAGTGATGATAAGTATGATTCTTAAAAGTTAGTAAAAGCTGCTCATAGTACATAACACTCACTGAGGAAAAAAAAAAAAAAAAAAAGCTTAGTCAGAGTATAAAGAGAAGCACTGATGTAAGGAAGTACTTATTAAGACCAGAACATGGGAAGTAGTGAGTTTTGTTGGAACTCAAATTAACATGTCTAGAACTTTAATAGGTGTAACCATCAAAGCCACGATTTGGGAGTTTTGAAGACTAGAGTAAGTCAAATCCAAGAATGTGTTTGGATAGAATGGCTGTGGTCTATCCTTTGAATATGGCACAGGAAGTTGTGTAACTGAAGGCTTTTATATTAAGAGAAACAATAGAAGAAAAAATTTGGTGTATTTCTGTCCTTAGAAATTATATAGATTTGTGTGAACTTCTAAAAATTAAAGTTCTCACCACAAAAAATTGATATTTTAGGAAACAATGAAGCAGTGATATCGTGGCCATATATTTTATTGTGAAGAGTTCAGTTTATATGAATGAGTTTAGTGCTGCTATCTGAGTGCTGAGTTTTAGTACTGATGTGGAGAGAAGCTAAAAACAGCTAAGTCTCTAACATGAAATCTTTAATAACTTACTCAAACTTACTGAGCCATATTCAATTTCTTTAATCCTACAGTGGTAAAAACAATATATACTCTGATTTTGAAAATCTGAACGGTAGATTCTGCATGCCAAATATCAGGCCAAGAGCTGGCAACTTCACACGGGTCACATTTTTAAAAACTAATACTTTTTGTAGCTTTTTTATTGTGATTATGCAACAAATGAAGATACAGAGGGGATTCGGGAGGGAAGAACTGATTGAATTTAAAATCACTGTCATCATAAATGGAAAGGAGGCAAGTCTAATTTAAGATCCCATCAGTGAGTGGCTCAGGGCTTCCCTGATTCGATCTAGGCATGAGATGAACACATCGTATTGTTTACATCGGTGCTAAGACAACAGAGAGAAATCATCTCTTATGAAAAGCAAAATTGCCTTATTATTCATAACCAAAACTATTGGGGGGGGGTCACAAGTCAAGCAACTGAAAATAGTTTTTCCATCCAATGCTTTATTTCAAAGGTCAGCAATCTGCTAAGATTATAGTATTTTTGTAAGTATCATAGCCTGATTGGACTAGGAAAAATGACAGGATACTTGTCATGAATCCAAAAACTTTCCTCATTGCCTTCACCAAATCTTATTTATCACGTTTTGCTCAGTTATTTCTAATTTCAAAATCAGTGCAAACTGAAGACAAAATGTTGCAAACAAATAGTGAAATTTTCATGAGCATATTCTCATGAAACTGTCCACTTTAGAAGTCTCTATAGTGAAACACGGATTTGGAGAAGGAAAGAAAAAAGAGGAAGGGGAGTGAAAATGATCAAGATGTGATATGTATCTGTACCAATTCCCCAAGAGAAACATAATCACTATGCATCAAAAGCCTCTGAATTGAGGCTGGGGATTTAGCTCAGTGGCATAAGCACCTGCCTTGCAAGCAGGTGGTCGTGAGTTTGATCCCCGTACCGATAAAAATGAAAAAGACAAAAAAAAAAAAAAAGCCTCTGGATGGATAGGTGGGATGTTGCAAGATTTAATTATTATGAATCATCCTGCTGTAAACAAGAATAGGCACATATCACTGTGATATAATGCCTTTAAATCTTTTTGAAAGATACCTAGAAGAATAGCTGGGTCCTTTAGTTTTCTGAGGAAACTCCACACTGATTTCCATAGTGTTTTATTAGTTTATGGTTCCAACAACGAAGAAGGGTTCCTTGAGCATCACAATCTTGCCTGCAATTGTAACTGGGTCATTTCTTGAGTGTACCCTTTCTTTCTGGAATGATATGCAGTTTTAGGGTTGTTTTAATTGACATTTCTGGAATGGCTAGTGATGTCGAACATTTTCTCTGTATTTCTCATTTTTATTTCTTCATCTGAGAAGTGTCTGTTAATTTCAGATGCCTATTTTAATTAGGCCTCTAAATTTTGGGCTTTAAATTTTATAACTATTTATGAATTCTATACATTGCTCTTTTGTCTGAGGAGTAGCTACAAAATATTTTTTGCTCATTCTATAGGTCGGCTCTTTACTCTGTTAGTGGTTTCCTTTGCTATGCAGAAGTTTTTTTAATTTGTTATGCAACCCCATATGTTGTTTCTTGGTATAATTTCCCATACAGTCACAGTTTTCTTCAGAAAATCTTTGCCAACATATATAAAATGGAGCATCATATTGTCATTACAAATGATAAAATTGAGTCATTTGTTGGAAAATTGATGCACTTTAACACCATAATGTTAAAATAAGTAACTCAAATACACAAGCTTGAATATCAAATGGTTCCTCTTACATGAAATTCTCTTTCTGTTTATATATATATATATATATATATATATATATATTTATATATATAAAATATATAATGATTTCTGTTTATATATATATATATATAATTTCATATATATATATATATACATGTACATATATGATTCCTCAAAAAGGTAGGATTTGAAGTCCCATTTGACCCAGCTATTCCACTTTTAGATGTATTCCCAGAAGAACTGAAAACATCACACCACAGTGATATATGTGCACCCATGTTTATAGCAGCACAGTTTGTAATAGCCAGATCTTGGAAACAACTGAGGTGTCCATCAGCTGAGGAATGGATAAAAAAAAGTTGTGGTATTTTTATACAATGAAGTACTACTCAGCTATAAAGAATGATCACATTGAGATATTTATAAAAAATAGATGCAACTTGAGACCATACTCATAAGCGAAATAAATCAAACTCACATGTATAAATGCCATATACTCTCCCTAATGTAAGAAATGGTAAGAGTAGATAAGAGTTTATGGTAATCATGATTCCCCATTATATTGCTTTGAAGCCTTGAGTGTACACACTCATTAGTTGGGATGACTTTATCCTGGTTTGTTTGATTTTATTATCTGTGAAGGTATGAACAGCTATTTTGAAGAAAAGACATTATAATAGCCAGTGTTGATTTAATATCATCTTACTCTGAAGTCCTACCATGCTTTTGTTCTTCTGTTTCCATTGGTTCTATCATGTTGTATCTTATTGGATTTTATTATGTGTGATATAGTATAATCAAATTTTCTATGGAAAATAAGATAATATAGTAGCCATTGTTCATTCTCTATTTGGTTCTGAATGCCCTGTAATACTTTCATTCTCTTGAATGGTTTTATACTATCTTGTTATGTTTTATATATTGTGCATGAAGTTATGCTCAACTATTTCAAAGAAAGAGACATTATGGTAGTTACTGTTAATTATGGGTTGTCTTCTGGTGAAGTACTGTGTTGCTTACATTGTTCTGTTCTGATCTGATTTGTTATGTCCTGTTGTCTTAATATTTTTAAAATTAAAAAATTAAATAATATAAGTGCAGCACAAGTAAAGTAGACAATTCTGGTTTGAATAGACTGGAGGTTTGCTGGATAAAATCTAGGATGTCCTCAAGAATATTGCATTAGGTCAACAATGCCCAACATTTTTCTAACTGCATACTTGTGGATACAGAGACATTTTTCATATTTTTAATCTTTACCTCAAGTATGTTTAGTAACAATGAGGGATAGGCCTAAAAAAGCAGATTCCTTCTCTTTTTTTTTAATTGTAAAAAGCAAAACAGAAAAAAAGGATAGAAATAATACAGAATTTCAAAAATGGTAAGAAATCAACTCTAGTTAATACAATGCATATTATCTTAGAAATAGTTGATCAGGTTATAAGATGTAGGCATTAAAAGTGATCAGTCAAATAGTGACAGCACAGACTGTTGTTTTTGATGAACTAACAGAGATTAGTAGAATCATTATCTATCTTGCATACATATAGCTGTATTGTATTATCTTTCTAGTATAAAAATAATAAAAATTGAACAAGTAATCAGAACCAAAGCATGCAATAGTTACTGTAATAATGAAAGGAACAGAAAGTGCTCAAAAGGAAAGAACTGGGATGAGGAAAGGAAAAAAAGAAGAAAGGAAAAGATTATATGATGCCTTCTCTTAATAAGGAGTTTTAAAAAAAGACCTTTCAAAATACATGTAAGCCCACTCTTTTCTCAAGAAATCTTCTTTGTCCTGGGAGATATCATTATTTTTCAGAAAATAAATTATTTATATCACAGGCAAAATGATGTAATATTACAATATCTGAAAAAAATAACAAAGTTTAAAAAAGTTTTTGTTTGCTATTTATGATGGTAAATATTGATAGTGTGCCTCATCTTTTCTTAAATACCTCTTTATAGTCTTGAATAATTCATAGATACACAACATTCTTGAAAGAAGATCTTTGATAATCCCTAAAGCAACATAAATAAACCACAAAGGGCCTAAAATAGGAAAGTGCGGTTCATGGTTCTTAACATTTACAGGGCTCAGAAAATAGTTGCAACATTTATAATACATTAATTACAAGTTCTATGTAAGGTACCAAGTTGCATTGTTTTCCTCCTTATCAAACCATCATAACACAGAATGATGCAAGAGAATGACCTCATTTTAATTGGATAGATAAAAGAAAGCAAAGTTCCCAGGTGAAGCATATCTTTGGGGCCAATTAGCTTTTGTAACATAGTGTCAGTAACAACCAGAACTATTCCCAACTCCTAATAGTTACTTACTAGAATAGTCAAGCAATTGAAAGTAACTAGAGAAGACTAAACGTTTAAAACAAAAGTCAGAAGAAATAGGTTTAGCATCAATAGCAGGCCCCTCAGGCTATGTGTTTTGGATGAGATTGTTAATAAGGAGCATAAAAATGTCAGAGAGTTTTTGTTTCTGTTTTCTTTCCCTCAGTCTCTGACCTCCGTGGAGAGGTTGCATTTGGTGTCCTTTCATGAGACTATGAATCTACATTTCCTAGAATCCATTATTTGTTGTTCCCAGGATTAAGAGACACTATGAAGGCAGAGTTGGACATTTTTCTTTTTTTTACTGTGATCCTCCTACCATCTGGAGCAGAGAATTCCATCTCCACTGGTATCACATCCGTCTTTATGAGGCAGAGACATTTAAAGGAAAAAACCCTCCACTACTGTTAGACATTCATCTTTACAAAATACCATTATATGATTTCAAATCCATGCGGTGTTTTTTTTTTTTTTTTAATATCATGGTCTGTCCTGGCTTTAAGGCAATGCAAAGTTAGAGATTCTTTAACCAATTCTAAGAAACTGGCTTAGCCATAAGGAGGAAAGATGGAAAATGGTATGAGGAAAATGTTTTATGTACAATTGACTTTCTAAGCATTGCCCCTGATTTCTTGGTGACTTCTGTCACTCATAATGACAACAGGAATTTCTAAAATGACAATTCTTCTTCACAGGTGGATATGCTGTTTTACAGAGCATGGTGATTCTTAGATTCTGGTAATGTACTTTCGTTCAGAGGAAAAAAAAAACATGGAAACGTAAAGCAAGAAATCAATCAGAAGTGTAGTTGTTAATTAAATAATACAACTTTGCTGGAAAATTGGCTGACATTAACTCATAACCTTAGTTCTGTGTACCCTTGTTATTACTATTTCAATCTCAAATACTGGAAAAGTGACACTCTTTGTTGCATAGGGTATGGAAACTCAGACACTAGATAACAGTATCCTGGGACTGGAGTCTAGGAATAGAAATCCACAAAAATAAAAGTGGATGTCTAGGTGGTCTTTGTACTAACATTCATTTGTGATTAAAAAGAATATGTTTGATGAATGCAATACTATATGCTTTAAGGATAATGTGGTAAATTAGCACACAGGAAGCGAGGTATCTTTGGGTTTTTTTGTAGTTTAAGACAGACTGCAGTGTGCAGTAAGGTTCTTGCTAAATAACAAAAGGACTAGAGAAACTTACTTATCTTCAGAGGTGCCTAGCTAGGGTCACTGTTCTAGAAACAACAGAATCATCAGTAGCATTAGTATATTATTCTTCATTTGCATGTGTGTTTAAAGAAATTTTACTGTTGAAATATTCAGCAGGATTCTGTTTCAAAGTGCTCAGTTCGACAATTATGAGCCTCTATGACTATGTTATGCCTATCTTTTCAATATAGGTCCCTTCACTGCCCCCATCACACTTTATAACCCTGGTGACATACAAACATCCGAAGTCCATTGTGTCTGCATAGTGACTGTGCCTTCAGTACTGCATGCCATCACCTGCCTGCTAGCTTGCTCCTTCTGGTAATCTCTACTTCACCATCAAGGTATTGCTTCAAACACCCTGCAGTCTAGTCCCAGATTGATTTAGGTGTCTTCTTTTGTCCTACAGTGCTCCTTTATTTATACAATGCTCTGTTTGATAATCATCTGCTTGTTGCTTAATTCCCCAAGTAAAGTGTGAATTGCTTAAAGGAGAGGAAAATACCAGCTTACATTCGGCTTTAGCAATTAGAAAGCTTTTCTAAGAATCCAACAAATCTAGAACTTTGTACTGGCATTTCTTTATATAGGAAGACTAATATGTAATACTGCTTTATAGGGGTGTACCAGCTTCCTGTAGCTAGCACTCCAAATGTGAGATAAGATCTGGGATAGGAAAAGACACCCCACTCTTCAAGTCAGTTAGGCTCAGAGATAAAGCACGAGCATAGTTCATAGGGCATTTTGCCTAGAATTTTCTTAGGGGTAATGGAATGACAAGACACAGCAACTATAGTATAGAATGTACCTAGAGCTAGAGGAAATAATGCTGTGTGTTGTTGCCTACAAACAAGAACGTGAATTTGGTAGTCAGATTTGTAATTCATCCCAGTTCTTCAACAGACATGCAGAATATTCCAAAACCTGAATCTCTGTGTTTTCTGTGAATCTGTGTGTTTATCATCTTGAAAGAAAAGATATCCTATTTTCTTTCCATAGATTCAGGAAGTTAAAATAAATGGCATTTGAAAAAATGGATATTTGATATTCATACCATTGAGAGCCAATTAGAAAAAAAAAGTTAAGAGGGGAGCTCACACCTCTTTGTTCTCAGCAAACTAGGCCCGTATCAAACGCAATTTTAACCTATTTTCATGAATGTATTTGTATTTAAAAAATACACTGGTTTTTAAATTGGTGCTATTTCAATGGCTATATTTTATGAAGTTCTATTCAATATGAATACATTTTCTAAATATTGTATCAAAGTATTTCTCATAAATGTAAATGCTTAATACTCATATTTTACTTGAATTTTTATAAATGGTTTGAACAATATCGAGACCTGAATTTGGAAAAAAGTCCAGACTGTGAATTTTATTGAACGCAGAGTTTGAAACAGACCACATGCTTAAGGCAGATTTTCAGCTGAGCATTGAACCCTTTAAGAAAGTGTTAGTTTTCTGCTCACACCGACCCTTCCCTGGAGGTCTGTCACTCCTGATCACAGGTTTCTCTTTATTCAAGCCTTATGTTCACCTAGAATATTGTCCTGAACAGATAAGTCCAGAATGTGGCATGTACTCCATTAAAATGACTGTATTTGGCCTCTATAGTCCTGATGGGCCACACATCACCCCAGCAGCATGAGTCAGAGCATATTTATTGCATCTCTCCTCTCTTCAAGGCACAAAGGTAATTCTGAAGGACTTCCTCTAGGTTCTCTCCTCCTTAGTCTGTGCTCTCATCTACCATGCAGCTTTCCACCCACGAACATTTCCACTACTAACCACCAGCACTGGAGGCACCACCATCTTGTACAGTTTTCATACTTCACCTTCGTGCAAGATTAATTCTCACTTTTCACTTGTTTGATGTCTCAAATCTCTAGATTTCTTCTCTGAAAAATAGATATAACATGATTATTTAATTCTCAGAGTTGCCTTAGAGAGTCAAATGAAATAACATAAAACAAATTCCTAGGTCAGGGCTTGGCACATGATGAATGAAGTATACTCATTATTTTAAAGATGAACAAATTCAGGCTCAAAGAGATGAGATAATTTTCTCCAGGTTTCCTGGACAGTAATGGAGAAAAAGATTGAAACTTATTTTGTTTGTTGTGATGTGAAAACATTCTTTCTCTCTTTTGACCACCTTTTTGAGTACAGCTCTGAGTTTAGGAAGCTGCTTTAACTAGATTTTACACAGTCTTATCCTCTGCCCCTTACTCAAATAGATTAAATAACAAACATGATTTGATAACATACACACACAAACAAACACACACACACACACACACACACACACATATTTTCAGTGGCAGCTTAATAATGAACAAAGGGGACAACTACCCAGATTCCAGCTAAAGACAATCCAGCAAATTCTGAATAAAAACAGAGCCATGTTTTATATCAAATGCTTAAATTGATCCAAAAATAATTTGTATATATTTCTTGTGTAATAGATGATGTTTGAATATATACATACTCTATGTAATGTTTAAATCAGGCTAAAAAACTTTTCTTCTCAAACATTTATCATTTCTTTGTGGGGAAAATATCCAAAGTTCTTTCTTTTTTAATCTCTTTGAAATACATAGTATATTATTATCATCTGTAATCTCAATAATATACCAGAATTTCTTATTCCTATTTAACAGGAAGTCAGTACCTGTTGATCAGCTGTATTGAAAATACATTTCATTCCAATCCTATATTTTACTCTGGGCTGCTTCACTACACTGGTTCTGTCTTGTCCAATTATAAGGAGTTTTCAGTGTCAGTCACCATTGATCACAAGTGTCTGAGAATTACTTTTACTCAAACTCTTCACACATACACAATTTTCAGACCAGATGCCAAACATTTTCCTTCTAAAACAATGGGGCGATTTTCAGAGATTTGGCAAGAAAAGAGTAGAAACTCATTGCAAAATCTCAAAATGCCCAGTTTTCTAAAAAGTGAACAAAGCAAAAATACTTCATTTAGCAAGCATACCAAATGATGACTTTGTTAATCCAATAGAAAACTCAGAGCCAACTCAGAAAATAGAAAACTTGGCTTTGAAAATGTGAACTCTTCCTTAAAAACTCCTTTAATTAAAGAGAAAAAGGAAAGAAAGAAAATGGAACCTATTTAAAGACACACTTTTGTAAAGGGTTTTTTGCTTTTGTATGAAAGTTCTTTGTGTCTCTGCCGTCTTCCTAAATCTAAAAGCTGGAGACTAACCTTATTAACTGGACTGAACCACATGTCTTAAGGTAAGATTTGCTTTGATTATTGATTCTAAGGGCAGGTTAGGTTCCTGTCTACCTTACAGAAGCAAAAATCAATTGTGTTCTCAATTACCTGCCTAATGTCACAGGTACAATTTTAGGATTTCCTCTTTTCACAGCATCAAGACTTTTATCTAAAGTATCACACATGTGCTTGGATACACGCACACACATGCACAAGTACACATATAAATCTACTTTTCCAAAGGTCAACCAATCCATCATATTTTAAGATAAATTTGTCTTTTCCTTCCATGTGTACTAACAAGTCACTAACAGAGATGTATTTATCCTTTAGGGTGATCTATCTAATGTTTAAGGGTATGCATCAAACCTTTATGATACCTTTTTCTAAAATATCCTGCACTCCATGGCACCCTGTATATGGCTGTGAAGAGACACAGACTAGTAAATTAAATATGTAGAGGCACATTGATTCATATATATTCACAACAAACCTGCATGGCACATAAGCCATGGCAAGTCTGTTCACTCAGCTTTCCCTGTCTTTTAAAGAGACCATGGCATGTCTACTTGGTATTCTTGCTTTGCTTAGCATATATTACATGCCCAATAAATGCTTTGTAAACTGAATTAGCTCCTATGAAATTGAAGCAGCTAACTTTGGGTAAACAATACAAAAACAAAAAACTCCAGTGAACTACAACTCAGTCAATTATGTGAACATACTTAAGGAAAGCCTCAACATGCCTGACTGGGAATCAGAGACCAAAAGCAGAATCTATTCTAGTACTTCAGAAGAATATTTTTTACTTCTTTCTTTCATTCATTTGTTAACTTTCAGGAAAGAATAATAATAATGAGAACTTTTGAACCATCTCCTGGACCATAAAATATAAGGAAACGTGTTCCTAGGATATGATGAGGAGTAATCTAGCACATAGATATGGATTTACAAACTCACCAAAGCCTGCTCAATTACAATCTCATTCCTTTCTTCATGGGCTTTTAGATAAGATACGAGTAACTATATATTATCTTACAGTCACTTTGCTAGATTCAGGTCATTCAGACATGAGTGAAGCAAAACTATTAATCTTAATGAGAGAAATACTGACACAATTTAAAGAGTAAAATACAGTCCAAGTGTGATAAAAACAATACACAGAGGAAGGTTATCTCACTCAATCTGGAGGCCTAGGAATAGGTTTCCACGAGATAGTGGTTATAACCTGAATAATAAATGCACATACACAAGGAAAATTGTAGGCAGAGAAGTGTGAGTATATGGGTGGGAGAGACAAAGTAATGTTATAATGAGATGTTTCTGACAAGTAATAGGAAAACATAGGGGGAAATCAATGCAGAATAATGTATTATTCATATAACAAGAATAAATTGGGAATGAAAGGGGCCTCTGCAGATCAGCCTAAACCTGTCAGGTCATTGCCTCACCAACATTCCCTGGGATCCAGAATGCTGTTCATTGAAAATCCATTTTTATATCATCTGCACTCATTCTGCAAAGTCACATTTCATTAATTCAGATTTAAAATGCTGGAAGAAAATTGAGAAATAATCATTTTTCTAGGCCTTCTGATAATGGGATCTATCATGTATTACCTCTCCTGTCACTCCGCTATCAAGGTGACATCTACTTAAGCCTGGCAAAATGTGGAGCATCAGCTTATCTGTGCATAGGAAAGTCATTTATGAAGTGCACTTTCATCAACAAACCGAAATTTCTTGAATTCCAGGCTGTGGACAATTGCAAATAGATGAGCATTCTACAGCAGCATTACAAAAAATTTTCTACCTGATTTTGTTACCACTCTCACATCTACATGTCTCAGCAATATCAGTCTTTTCAGTTGAATGATGTGCAAGATTAACATGTAACCTATAAAAGTATTACAAGGTAGGCTAATATTCATAATGGCTAACATACTTGCACAAAATCATAAGAACAGTAATAAAAAATCTGATATTTGAACTCTGTTCCCCCCTAATACTCAGCTATTTTATCTTGTCTTTATTAAATCTGTATTTGCAGTGGGTAAGGTAGTCTATCTAAAACTTTCCAAAAATTTATTTTTAAAAATGAACAATTTAAACTATTTAAAAAGTTTTTAGAAGTTACCATTTAAACTATTGGCTTTCATATCTCTCTACAAATTTCTTAATAAAATTCTTTCATATATTGTGTAAGCATTCTGAGACTTAGGTATACTAGGTACCAAGCTAAATATTTTTAATCCCCAGAAAGGAAGGAGGAGCTAAGCTTTCAGAAGGCTTTGGCTTAATGAGAGAAATAGTAAGGGGAATAAAGATAGCTTCATTTAAGTTTGAATTAAAACAGAAAGAGTTCTATTCTTTAAAATATAAATGAACTTATGCTGAACAGAGAAAGAAATTTTCCATAAAAATTTAGGAGAAACTTAAGAAAGAAGAGTTAGGTCTTGAGGATGTGTAGCACTTTGACAAGCAAAAGTTTTTCTTGCTAGATAAACAAGAAAGACATGAAATGTCAAAATAATTGTCATTGGATAAAGGTTCAAAACTCATTTTATAATTGAGTCTTGTGGAAACCTGATTTCATATTTTTACACATAAGATCCTAAGCCCCATTCCTCAAATCACTCCAAAACATACCTCCTAAAACACATGAATATAGTGATTGATACGCCTTATCTTTATGCTAGTAGACTGTGAGCTTTTTCGCTCTTGATCTGTGTTTCATCTGTCACTAGCATACGGTGCAGAAACTAAGTAAGGGCAAATGCTTACCAAACACTCAGTGACTAAAAGAATTAGTTTATCCATCAATAAGTTCATGTCTCAATTTGCAGTCCCTGCTTCCATACCTTTCTCACTGATTCAACTGAAAGCATAGTGAGAGAAGGAATCACTTTGGTGTTTCTTTCAGTAAAGTAATATGGATATGTTGAAGTACATATGTATTCTGAAAGAATACAAGCAACAAATCACAAATTAAAAAATATGCACAACTATTTTGAAGAAAACGAGATATTATGGTAATCACTGTTGATTTCCTGCTTTTTCTGAAATCCTGTGTTATTTGCTTTGTTTTACTCTGCTCTTCTTTGTTCTGTTTTGTTTTGATTTACTTTATTTTATTCGATTCTCTTTAAAAGAAAAAAAAACATTTTAAAAATAAAGAAAAAATTAGAATTAATTACTGTATAAGTTTCTTGTGTTTCTGTTGTGAGGTTGCAAATTTATAAGAACTGCTTCACTGTTTTGTGCTGCTATAGCAGGATACCTGAGCCTGGATAATCTAGGAACAAAGATAAATTTCTTACAGTGTGGAGGTAGAGAAACCCAAGGATCAGCTTGTGTCTGATAAGAGCCTTTTAACTACACCATCGCATGGCTGAATTCAATGAGTCCATGATCCCTTACACTGAAGTCCCTATAACCTGTCCGTATCTCAAAAGTTTCACCTGTCAATTCTGTTGTACCAATACAGGAACTTTGGGGCACATTCAAATGGTAGCATGCCTCTACTCTTAACCTGCTCATGTAGTTAGGGAAAGGCATGTTGGCAGGATTAGTTGTCACAGTTCTAGGAAGCCGCCGCTCACACACAGAAGGTTTTGACCAAAGAATGTCAAACAGAAGTGCTGTTCAATTTGAAAGCATAAGCTTATTAGTTGTGACAAAAATAAAATCATTGCAAAATGGAGGGCACAGGGTTGAGAAAAATTGCTTCACTCATATGTTTTATATTTGAAATGTACCTCAAGTGATTTTGGTGTTTGAGAAGTGATTGGATCACAGGGGCACTATTGCTGACCTCTTTTTAGGAGGTACGGCGTGGATGGAGGTGGGTTACTGGGCATGTGACATGGGAAGAATTGAACATTCTCATCTTCATTCTCATCTTCAGCTCCTCTTTTCTCTCTCTGATTCTTGGATGCCCAGGGCTTTGCACATTTTCATCCACCCAGATTCTCTCACTGGGAAATTTACACATTGTAGTCAACCATCCATGTCCTGAAAGTCAAAGTCAAAGTGAACCTCTTCTTTAAATTGTGTCAAGTATTTTATCCTGGGGACAGGAAAGAGATTAAGAAAGTGGCCAATATAGACAGTTATTGATTGCAAAAATTCACTGCTATCTGATTTCTGTCATTTGCCCTCTTTTACAATATTTTGCCAACAAAATAGAGTTGGGGAAGCAAAAATTTGTAGCTAAAAGAAGTCAAAGGCTGAGAATACCTGAGGCAGGGTAATTTATAAGGAATAAAGGTTTCTCTTTTACAAGCTGAAGATGGGAAATCCATGGTCTAGGGGCTTGTGTCTAGTGAGGGCCTTTTCACTGTGTTATCTCATAATAGAAGGAGATATGGGCAAGAGGTCACTTCCTCTCAGAAGATAAGATAGGGTCCAAACTTCCTTTATCAGAACTCACTCCCTTTCCCACAGTCCCCTGAGCATACACTCTTAAGTTGAGGACAGTCTGCCCATGGAAGAAACTTCCATTGATACCACGGTGTCCTTTTGAGTTTGACCCCAATAAGAGTCACTGATGTGGGTATTTCCTGATAAAAAGACGTGCTCATAAGGGGCAGTAACCCCATTTCTTCTGTCATGCACAGCACCTCTCAGTATATTAACAGAATGTGAGCCCCACGATCTGGTCCAATGTGCACTATCTGTCAAGGTCGCTGCTTCCACTCATCCTCAGTTCCTGGCACACTTCCAGGCAGGGTACTCACACACGCACGGGTAATAACCCCGGAGGAAATCTTTATTAGAAGTGATTCTCCATCTTCCCTAAATTGTTTATGCTCATGCAATATTTACCACCAGCAATTGGCAAGCACTGGGCTACACTAAAGACTACAGAACCTGCTCTCTGACCACCATTCATGGAATTCTCTGATGAAGATCCCTTACAGAAACATAATCAAATTTGTTTGGCTATCAAGTACAGCATAAATATCTAATATTCTAAATCTGGGCGTAACTTCTGTTCTAACCTTGCAAGTTTTCTTAACATAAAATATATCAATACAAAATATCATTTTCATCACAAACCAATTGTAAAGATGAAAACAATACAATCCTTTGCCATTTTAAAAATATTTATTTCTGTATGTTGCTAATACAAAGTGGTAAGGTTCATTCTGGTTATGCTACATACATTTAACATGTCTTGTTCTTTTTATACTCCACAATCTCTCTCCCTTTTTCTCCTCCCTTTTTCTGTCCCATTATCTTCCTACTCCTTCCTAACTCCTCCCAGTAGTGTATTTCTCTTGTCTGCTGCCTAGATTTCTGTTATCTTTCTTGTATTTTATATAATTATTAAGTTTATCATATAAGAAAAATGTAGCATATGTAACTATCAGAGTCTGGCTTATTAAACTCAATATTATTCAATGATCAGTAAGTGATATGATTTCACTGTTTTGTATGGCTGAATAATATCCCATTGTCTAAACATACACATTTTTATCCATTTGTTTGTTGATGGTGGATTTTGGCTATTTGCACTGCTTGATTACTGTGAATTGCCCTGTATAAACATGGATATGCTCATGTCACTATAGTATGTTGACTTTAATTCCTTTAGAAATATACTCATGAGTACTATAGCTGGATTATATGGTATTTCTATGTAGTATTTTGCAGAGTCTTTGTAGTGATCCCCTTAGTGGTTGTACTAGTTTATAATTTCCCAAGATTAAAGATTCATTGTCTTTGGTATATTTTCATAAAAGCCATTCTGACTAGGCTAAGAGAGAGTCTCAATGTAGTTTTTATATGCATTTACCCCAAGGCTAATTATATCTATCATTTTATCACATACTTATGGTTCATTTTTATTTCCTCTTTTAAGAAGTGCCTATTGTCTATGTGTATACATTTTTATTGCTGTTATGCAATCCAATTTGTGAATTCCTCTTAAACTAGTAAAAATTTTGTCCCATTCTGTGGTTTGTATCGCATTTATTTCCTTTCCTCTGCAAAAGCTTTTTATTTTGATGTAATTCCATTATTGATTCTGGATATTGATTCCTGGAACTTTGGAGTTCCATTCAGAAAGTCAATCTGTTCTTATGATTTCAGTTTGTCGTTTTATAGCTAGGTCTTCAATCTATTTTGATTTGATTTAACAACAGGGTGAGACATATAGATCTATTTTCAATGTTCTGCATGTGGGTATCCAGCGGTGCTGTTTTTTTAAAGAGGCTGTCTTTACTGTAGGTTTAAAGTTATGTTAATTTTCATTATAAAAGATTTTCACCTTCTTGTTTAGGTTAATCCCTACATATTTAGTTTTTAGTCTATTGTGAATAGAATTGATTTCTTTGGTTTGTAGCTTGGTTTTCTCATATAAGAGAAATTATATGATCATTCCACTTATGGCATTTATATACTGGAGCATCCAGTGTTCTAAGAGTTCTGGAGTAGTATGGAAACATTCTTTGATAGGTCTTAGTCTCAGGTTTCTGGTCATGCTCCTGTTCTGGTTACACAGTGAGCTAGGCCCATTCTCTCAGGTGGGTCTCAGCCTCAGATCAGAAACCTCTGAGCCTGTCAGAACCTCTGTGATAGCTCAGCCTCCTCCTCTCTAGCTTTTGGTGTGGTTGGTTTCCAGCTATGGTGTGGTTCTCCCTGTTTCCCTTTGGCCTTCAATTTCAGCTCCATTCAGGGATTGGGAAAGGGAAGGCCCCAGCTAGCACCAATCTCATGTTATTTCTCCAACCCTGAAACTCAATGAATCTAGCTGCCACTGTTCTCCAGGTATCTCTCAAACGTAGACTTCTCACTATGCTCCAGGCAGGGAGAGACAAAAACACAGTGGGACCATTTGGACCATGTCTCACCATTTTTATCTCTGCCTCAGCAATCCTGCCTCATTTCTTGGCTTATAGTTACCTGGGTTCAATGTGCTCCTCTCCCCAGTCTCTCTGGCTTAGAGTTAGTATCCTGATTCCTTGTGCTAGGTAGATAAAAGCTATACCATAGACAACTTGTTTGGCTATCATAACTGCTAGCTCCAGTGCAGTACTCTGTGTTTCTGTCTTGTGATTTCCACAGTGCATGGAGTCAGGAAAATTCTCCCTTTTTTCTTAGTCCTTGAATTTCCACTCAGCTTGACTGCCACCAAGGTGAGTGGTGTTTAGCATAAGCACATAGCTGGCACTCTGGAGGTTTTGGGATGGTTCAGTTTCAAATCTGCCCTTTAAATTAGGCTGCAGTAAAGCAGAAGCTTCACTTCCTATTCTAGCTTGCTATTTTCTATATTTTCACTGTTTACTACATTACTTAGATTGAATTGTCTCCAGGACATTTGCTACCACCCCATAATTAACTACTACATCATACTACATAATACATAACTATAAACTGAGTGTGTATTTCCCAAAGTGACATGTGAGTGCCTCTTCCTCCAGGCATTCACGATGAAATCCTCAATCCTGTGTTTCATCTTGAACACAGTCATAGTGCAGGAAGACCTCTTGATGATATAGTCTGCAATATTCTGCAATATGTTCTTCCTTTCATTGCAGTTACAACAGAATGCAATAAAATGCTCAAAATTCTGTAGTCGCTAGCACTGTCACGGAGTCGTATATTCTGAGTCCTGTAGAATACAGTAAGAATTCTTTGATAGCAAAAAAGACAGATAAAAAGCTAATTTTTCTTTTCTTGCTTCCACATTTTTCTGGCAGATTGAACACTGGCTCTCATTTTTTCACAGACTTTTTGTTTTAACAACAGTAACACCTAAGACTTGCTTCTGAAGTTGGAGCAAAGAGCTTTCCTTCCAAACAACTCCCATAAGTTGTCTTGTGTGCTGTTCATATGTGGTCCTCTGCTTAGCTATCAGCTGTCTAGGCCATGGCTAACTAGCATTACGTTACATGGATTGTGTGGCTAAAAACAATTCATAGTTTACTCGGATAATCCAATTATGTTGAATCCAACTTTCCAAGTAGCCAGTTTCTTATAAGTGAAATAACACTGACTTGTCTTTATTTGGACACTGGCTAGGTACGAACAGTTCTTCATTTTATGCCTGTCACCTTACTTGCTTGTTTGATATTTTTGAATAATCAGAGTATCACATGTAGGAGCTCAACTCCAGTACAGATTCCCCTCTGTGTCAGTTCAGAAATGATGCCAAGCATCACGCAGAGTTAATTTGGGGGAAATTTAGATTCTTAGTTGAAGAAAATTTATTTGACCTATGCTGATGAATGATTAAGCTTTTCTTTTAATAGCAAAATCTACTAAGATAGATTTTGTCTGCTTGGTAAAACTCTAAAGATTGCAACCTGGAAATTTTATGTTTCTGTGAACATTTTTGACACACTCTACAAAATGCAGTACCCAGAGCCCTTTCCAAGCAATTAGTGCCATTAACACCTTCAGCAAACATATGGTCACAGTGGAAAGAAAATTAGCCCCATGCTACATTTCCATTGCTATTTGTATACTTTCAGACACAGTTCATTAGTGTGACTTTCCTTCAGATTTATCTCCCTTAAAGAGGTTGTGTTGTCTGTTATCTTAACAGTCAATTATTTAGTACTCCCCAATGAATGCCTTTCTGTGGATGATTGCTTTTCTGTTTACTTTCTTTCCACCTCCATCTTACAATGATCCTATACTGGGTGTGTATCCCTACACATGTTACTGGCCTCTCCTCATTAAACAATGCTATACAAAACTCTTGTTTTATAGAAAAATAGCAAAATACTATTTTATTTTATTTTCAGGAGCAGATTTAACATGAAGCTGAAGAATGTATGTTTGTACATCTCTTAATTCCATGGTTGCCTTTCAAGGACTTGGCTTTTTTAAGTTATAAAAAATAGGAAAGTTTAACTACAGTTTCCTCACTTAGCTTTCTCTTCCCACTACAAGTTCCTTTCTGCCATACCTCTCTTTTTGGCACATGATGTTGAAATCACCAGGAGAAATTTTAGGGTCCATTTAATTTGTTTATATTGAAATACATTTATATTGCCACAATCATCTTTGTATGAAGATAATAGAACTGGGATCCATCTCAGTGTCAGGAAACCTCCTGGAGATACTCCTTTTCATAGGCTGGACCTAAAGGCAAACAAACTAAAGTCATATCCTCAAAGTATCTTTTACAACCCCGGAGCAGAAGTATCTGGGAAGTAGAGAAGACACAATTTTGAAATTAGAGAGCAAGAAGGTGTTTTGAAAAATGCTTTCATTCCTTACAAATCATTTATGAGAAGAAACTTTATATTCCTCCATGTTTGGCAGAATATTTACATGACAATGTCAGTAACATGATGCAAGATAAAAATTAAAACTAATACATAGCAATAGTGAAAATATAATACTTTCATGATTTACTACAGAAAATTTTAAAAAATTTTCTATAAAAATTGATCAAAACATGAAAAACAAGAAAAGTGTAATATAGATATGCTTTTTTCACTTTGTGGTAATTGTGACACTATCATATTGTCATTGCAAAATTTGTTATGAAAGTTTAAAATATGAATAAATATCTATGTTTAAGACTATTTTGTTTCTTAAACAAAGCCAAATAAAACTGTTTAAATTTAACCCCTCAACTCTAAATCTTCTTATATTTAAAAGTATTATTCTTTTTATATAACTTGGTTTTTCGTAGTCTATAAAGTTTCAATGTTCTATGAATTCATTTTTTAGTCCTTTTCAGACACATATTTTAAAATTCAAATGATTTTACTTTTGTACAAGTTTGTAATAACCAAGCCAGCTCTTTTTTGTTTATATCCTTTGCTTAAGCACACCATACTTGCATTTATTCTCCTAATTAGTATATGTGACATGTGGTTATGATTCTACATTTTAATTTCTGAATGTTGAATTAACACTTTATAATTACGTTTTCTCAGAAGCTTTGTCATTTCTACCCTTTCATTTTCTCTGTCACTATCGCATATCTATTGCTCATGGCTCATATCTGTATTATTTCTTCCCCAGTGGGAATTCTGATCATTATGTTTTTTAACTTAAATTTTGATTTTGTCACATTCTTATGCTCAAAATCTTTCTCTAATTTTATATTGTCTACTGCTTCCAAACAACACAATATTTAGTATAACAGACACAATTTTAGTGCATCCAAAATTAAATTTGCCCGAGACCACCAAATCCCACCCACTCCTTTAATCATTCCCAGTATCTTGCCATTTCTGAGAGCAGCTGGAACCTCTAAGGGTTAATAGCTTTGTTTTTCCTTTTGTACCCATCTTTCTTCACTTATGCGCCCCAAGACAACTGCTTCTTCTCAATTCCTCCATGAACCACGCCTAGTTTTTTCAAACCTTTGTATTGGAAAGTGAGTTTTTTCTCTTTTCAAGATTCCCTGACACACACACACACACACACACGCATGTGAACATGAACCCTTGCTCCTTTCTTACAAAGTTTAACACTTTTGATTGTTGCTACTATTCTTTTGTTTTTTGAGGCAGAATCTTGCTCTGCAGTCTGGGTTGGCGTCAACTTAGAATGATCCTCCTGTCTCAGCCTCTCAAATGCTGGGATTAATACTATTCTTGTAAAGCTTAACATATTTAGATGTTGATTATTTTGTTTCACTCACAATTGACTTCTCCTTTAGGAGCTTTAACTTATGTATTATAGAGTTTATGAGCATCACGTCTACTTTTGTGCTAATTTTAATGATACAGCTTTTGGTTTTGGAAGGAATTTATACTCCTTACTCAATTTGACAGAAACTCTGTAACAATTTACTATAAAAATCATTATAGAATAATATCTCAATTAGATCTCACTGAAAGAGAATTTTAATTCAAATATGAAAAAATTTTATGAGGTAGTTGATTTGATTTTTATCAATATTTGAACAAATATGCAGTATGTTTTCATTGAAATGTCTTACCATAAGAAAATAATTTTGCATATTCCAATCTATAACTTCTCTTGAGGCTTATTCTGATTAACCTTAATTGTCCTTCTGATTGGACAAAGAGATGTCTAAGAATTTAATAAAGCACTCATCTGGGTGCAAGATCTTAAATACTTGTGTGATGTATTTAAGGATGTGGGATCTTAAATATGGATTGTATTTGGTCCCTTTTGTCTTCCTCCTTGGCAATCTTTTATGGGCTCTACTTCCTTCCAGGCATGAAGTGAAGAGGTTTGCATCACTGTGCCTTTCTGCAATGATGTTCCTGCCTTAATGCCAACTGGGCATGAACTGAAACCTTTGAAAGTCTGAGCCAAGATATCCACTCCTACTTTTCCTTGCATGTGGGTCTGATATTTTTTCAAAGCAACAGAAGAGTTCACCAGTTTATATGTTATATGAGAGTTTCTGTTTTGTATATATGATGCTTAGAGACTTATCTAAATATCAAACAAAGCTTATTGAATCAAAGAGGGGCATTTCCTGGGATCAAATCAAGGTTTGTTCTATTTCAGCAGTTATCTTCAGAATTTTCTTGTAGTGCTATTTTTAGGTGAACTATTCTTATATGGTGTTTCTTCCATTCCTTTGTCTTCTGTCCCTTTCTCTGGTTCTTCTTTAATTTCTTCCTCCCTTTAAATAGTTTACAATTCATAGTTCACAAAGTAGTCTTACTCGTCTTCATTATATTCCATGAAGACAATGTGGAGAAAGTCTGTTACAAGGAAATTATCTTTATGGCTTTTCATGTCCCAATCCAAAACATACTGAGAATTGTTAAGATCTCTTTTATGAACTGAATCTTCTAACTATAAACAGCATGATGGTTCTATGAAATTCGTTGTCATTTCTAAAACCACAGTAAGGTAGAAAAACAACTCTGATATCCATTATTTGGCAACTATTTTACCATAAACTACTAATCTACCATAAAAATGACACTGTGATGAATGTGAAAGTTACATGGGTGTATATTTAGGTTCACAAACCCAAAAGCTTTTGTTTTGAAATAAAATTGAGATCAAGAGAGAAAAATGTTTAATAAATAAATACAGAGTAAAAGCAGGAAAATTGTAAACAAAATACAAATTTAAATATTGGTCATTAATAAAAATGCAAAGTACCTGAAAATTTAAAACCTTTGAAATTAGTCTCAAAAATATACAAAACACTAATCCTGTAACAATAAGACATAAAAAAACTTGAATCGATCAATAACTCTCAAAACCTTTGAACATTCTACCAAGTGTATCAATGACTCCCTTCAAAACCAAAATAAAAACCTTAGTTTCAGTAACATAACAAGAGAACTAATGAAGTCTTAAAATTAGAAAATTTCTTATCATATGATATAGAAAATATATGAAAATATTAGTTTGTCATGAAGTTATACTTTTGATTTTTATAAAATATAAGCATCCTCAAAAATGAAAATATATTCTATCTTAATTTAATAATATACTATGGTATATGGATATTAACAAGAACAGATCTTTTTCAAGAATTATGCAATTTTAATATCTTAGTGTCTATCTGTATGAATAACCATCTTGAGTTAAAAAAATAAATGTGAGTATATTAATAAATGTAGCAAATGCATTTGCTCAAGTATACCATCTGTTTACAATGGACATATTTTCACTGCTAAGAATAGAATTCAAGCTTTTTAATTCAATTAAGTCTATATCCTGAATATCCTATAATCTGAAACATGCTAAATATTACATTTCTTTGGCAAATTTTGACTCATTCCCTTTGAGATTATGAAGGAGAAAAGTCTAAAATCTACTGTCATTTCTATCAGAAGTTTTGGCACTGCATAAGAGAAAATGATACAGGCTAAGAAATACATAAAAGTATAAGAATAGGAAGTAAAGGCAAAACTTTATTAAAAATCAAATAAGATATAATTGTAAGCCATTGCTCCTCATATGGTGATTAAGCAAAATATTTTCAAATACAGAACAGTAAAAAAAATATTTTTTTCTCATCATATATAGAGAGTATGGAGTGTGAAGAAGAGTATCACTCAAACATTAACAAAACTGTAAATTACCTAAGAGTTACCCATGTGTATTTGGAAGAAAAGATGGGAACAATCTCAGTACCATGTTTTAGGTTTAAGTATAGAAGGAATTAAATATGTGGAAGTTAGATTTTAAATATACATACAAATAATGAGCTTATGTGGAAAAAATGCAGGTAATACAGTGAGATGTATAGTGTAAATATTCTTATATAATAAAGAAGAGTGCTAGAAAAGTCATTCAAGGAAATAGACATGTAACTATTGTGGAAATAGTGAGAGAATGTAACTATGATGGAAAAAGAGGGAATAATGTTAAGTATCAGAAATGATAAAGAGGTAATCCAAAAAGCTACAGTATAAATATAATTAAATATTCATCATAGGTTGGTGATGAAAGAGAATAACAGACATTATGATTAAATTTCTTCATTAAATTCAAATTACACACACACACAAACACACACACACACACTAAAGCCACTGAGAAAATCTCCCTCAAAGTTTACTGATGAAAACCATCACAAAATCCAACACAGACCATCAAACACACCGTGTTCCTATTTAACAGATGAGAGGATATATCCTCAGTGGATTCAATCACCTGTCATGGTCATGCATCATTAATGACCTGTCTTCCAATTCCCAGTTCAGTGCTCTGTCTTCTGTGCCATGAAATATTTCTGGCTAAGAAGTCCATGGCTTTCTCTATGTCTTTCCATGGATGTACATCTCAGGATGCTCTCAATGATCTTATACATTTACAATTTTACTTTTGTTAACTTCAATATAACACATCAGAGGTGGAAATCTGAGTTAGAGGATTCTCACATTTCACTGAAAATGTTCCATTTAGCAAAGTATGAGTTTTTAAAATGCTCATCACTAAAAGGAAAACATAAACAAATATTTGAAGACTATCTTATCTAATAAAAATAACTACTTTAATTACTTAAATGAAAAAATACAAAAAACAAATTTTTGTGGGTTTTTCTGCATTTGTTCTGATGATGAAGTGGTTTCATTCTGTACAAGCACTTGGCTTGCCATTGTTCACTTTTTAAAATTTTATTTATTTTTGGTTTGTTTGTTTGTTTTTGTTTCTTCAGACAAGATTTCTCTATGTAGCCTTTACCTCATTATGTACCTTAGTTTGGCCTGCAACTCACTGTGATCTTTCTGCTTCAGTCTCCTGAGTGCTGGGATTACAGGTATGCACCACCACACTTGGCAAGTTCACTTTCTTTTGAGTTGCTTTAGTTTTTAAACCTCAGTCTGTCAAGGTTGTTGTATAGTTTGCAGTTTTCCTTATCCCCATTATAGCTTCTCTGAGATTTACTTTTTATCAAATAGACCAAGCCATAGAGAGTGAATACAGTCAGTCAAACATTTTTCTGGGTGTTGCTGTCAGGGTGGTTTTGAATAAGTTCAACATTTAAACTGATAAACTGAGTATAGATAATTGTCCATTTTCAAATGGGTAGGATTAGCCAATAAGTGAAGACCTAAATATGACAACTTTCTGTTCCACAAAAAAAAAAAAGTCAATTTCTCTTGCCAGCTGAACTTTGAACTGAGACACTGCTTTTGCCTGCCTTCAGACTCCAAGTGAAACATCAAGCCCTCCTGGCCTCAACCCTGGCCTCAACCTTGAAGCAACCTTGAAGTTCCTAAGGGAACTACACCACTGTGTAGGATTAATGGGTCTTGAGTCTGTCAGCTGCAAATAGAAACTTGTCTCCATGCTCATGTGTTCTTGTGAGTCAATTCCTTGTTATAGATATAGTTATTTTTCTATAAAATGCTAACTAATGTAGCTTCTAAGCTGTTAGCATCTATTTTTATAAAGAAATCAAAACATCACAAATTACTAGTTGCTCATTAATTCAATAAAACTTTATTTATTTTAATGACAACTAATACATTTTCAGCATGTCATCTGTGTAAAGCATTTTATACAGCAGATATGTTATCATAACATGGACAGATGAAAAATAAACCTCAGGGAAGTTGAGCAACTTGATTATCCTCAGAAAAGTAGATAGTAATAAATTCAGAATTTCAATCTGAACTCATTTACTCTACATTGCAATATAATAAATATTCTAATACTATTCTTAGACTTGCTAAAGATAGATGCAGAGATTTCTGATGCCACACTGGAGAAATAACCCTTTAGTTGTAATAATTAGATAGAAATACAATTGAATTAACCTTTGAGGAATAAGAATAATACTGTTCTGCCTCAATTGAAAGAAACCAAAACTGGTATAAGCACAATTGCTGAGCTGGGTGAAATGGGAAATAATGTTCTGATGTTTCTAGTATCAGCAAGATAATCCAAGATATCTGGAAGGGAATGATAATGGAAATAAAGCTACCAGGCAACTTCTGTGTATCTGAAACGGTGACATTTGTCTAAAAGTATATCAAAGGAAAGAGACCTTAAGGCAAAATTAGTACATTCATGACAGAGGAATATGCTGGGAGAGAAAGCATTCCATTGAAAACAGAGATTTGTCAAGCAGAAAAATAAATGGACATTTTATGACAGGGACTGCTAGAAGATGACTGGCATTCACCTTGGTGTTTTAGCAATGTCTTTCAACCTTACGTTGTTGATGTAGATGAAGGCTGCTGTTAATGGTTACTGTAATGAAAAGTCGTGTGCACTGGTGAAGGGCTCAAAATAGAGCTCTAGGAAAAAGATTTTGTATTCTGATTCAGTCGCTTGTAAATTATTAGAACCTGGGGAAATTTCTTACTTTCTCTGACTCTCAGTTTTCTCAGTAGTAAAAAAGAAATAATAAGTAATACTTCTTGTTTTGTGTGGTTGTGAAAATCAACTGAAGAAATGAATATAAACTTTTACAATTATGTTCTGAAGTTGCCTTCTATTGACAGTATTGGTATGGACTACAAAATGATATGATAAAGGAAAAGAACAAAATTACTTTGAGAAAGTTTCAAATAAAAATAAACTTTTAAATATTCCATATAAAATTGGGAGCATAATTTTTTTTTTCAATACAGTTGGGGCTGCTGAAAGAATCATTATGAAGTAGGTTATGTAATGATATAGATAATAATCATACATTAGGCTATGTAGGTTGAACTGTAAGTAAAATTCCATTAGGCTTCACGTAATTTTAGATATAAATTTCTACAAAACCAATGCTTTGTGAACTTCTGGTATACCACCATTCAAGTAGCATAGGAATACTTTACACACCTAAATCTTACCAGATTTTAGTGGGTACTTCTTATGGTTTAAGTGGCTAAGGGAAAAGTATTTGAGCCATATCTAAAAGTGCAGTTCAGGTACATACTGCTATCCTTGCCATACTGCGTAGTTAATAGACATGAGTGGGTATGGCTGTAGGATCACTAAAGAAAATAAACTCAAGATGGTCATACTGAATTGCCTTACCTAAATTATAGGATCTGGAGGTCAGAGGAAAATACTAACACAAATGTCAATATATTTTTGTATTTATGAGAACTATAAAATCTTAAATAATTAAATAGCTTTCAGCAGGATGGGTCATTAATTTTATAATATTATGAATGTTATAGGCACAGAAAAATGCAGCTTACTGGTACAGAAAATAGAAACAATGTAGCAAGATCAACTATTTTTTTAAAGTAGATAGGATTTCTACTGAAGTGACCTTGGGTCTTTGTATGTCACTATGAAACCCTTACTTCACAATTTGAATCTGGATCACTTGATGTCACAATCAAGTAACATTTTCAAATAAACTATGTCTTTTTTGTTTAATAATTTTTTAAACTTAATAGTCCCCTTGACATTTTGCATAATTCTCTTTAGACACTATACTAGTGGGTTTTTTAGATATTGAAACTGATTTAATAATCATAAGTTAAATTATAGTCATCCAGTAAAACTTGCGTAATGCTAAAATTCTCTGTTGCATTATGAGTAACATCAATTATAATGTCTAAGAATAACTTTAGATTGATTAATATATGAAGCCACTACATTGTCAATACATTAACCTGCTTTTTAAAGCAATTAAATGATGAATTTCAAATTTCAAACATCACAGATAGGAGTAAAAAGTGCCACAAATTGAATGAGTTACTATCCTAAAACTCTTCTAATACATTTTTTAGTACCTATTCCTGTTTGTCACAAACCTATTATGTTATAATAGATTAATTGATGTATTGCTGTATAAATTTGATCATTCTCTAACACTTTCTGACTAGCTTTGATATTACTGAGCAAACTGCATATTTTTAGAAATGTCCTCTCAGTGAACTTAAATGGCTCTAAGGTACATCTAAGAATTTTGAAGTTAGAAAGAGAGATCTGGTCTCTCAGTTTGAATATATGAGCAGATTAACTTGTGCTTTAGACTGTACATTCCAACTCTGTACCATTAAACTTTTGCCTGTAGGTTTTCACCTCTGTGTCAACAAAATCCCTATTAGCATATATTACTCAATCTAGTGAGAAATGTGAAGAAAAGAGTCTAGAGAGATTAAAAAGTTTTAAGCAGGACTTCTACTGGAAAGTGTTGATGACAGAGTAAACAAACAGCCAGTAAAATAATGTGCAAAAACCTGCAATTCTGTAATATTTATACTTAGTAATTTAGTTTTGCCATAGTAACTCAGTAAATTAGTATTTTGTTTGCTATAGTAGCAAGACAGATAATTTAATTGTAATACTTTGTCTATTCATCAATAAATATTTGTGATGGATGTTATCATTTAGAAATAAAATATCTGTGAAAAAGTCTTGTGTTCTGAGATAGAGCTTTCTAAGGTATGGGTCATGAGAGCCAATGGGTTCATCTCTTTTGATGAGTTTAGAACTGAATGTGATGTTAGCAGTTGGGGACCGCTTAAAGAAGGTAGGTTATGGAGTATGTGACCTGGCTTTTTTCTTTGCCCTCTGCTCCAAGATCAACAGGTTTAGTACCTCTCCTTCTAGCATATCCCTCTGCTGTTCTGTTTCTGCCTTGGCGTGAGCTGGTCATCCACTAATGCTGCTTGCCAAAATAAATCTCTCTTTCTCTCAAATGAGTATGTTGGGTATTTTGTTCTAGCAATGAAAAAGTGATTGTAACACTTCAGTGTGTCAGTTTACTACTCATCCATTCCAACTGTCTGTCTGACCCAATAATGATACTCAAAACCAAGAAACATTCCATAGCCACACTTAAATGCTCCTACACTGATACCTACCATGCCATAAGTCCTTGGCAAATTTCTGTAAGAATTCACAAATCAGAACTATTTTGTGAATAGTTGAATAAATGAATGGGGGAATGAGTGAGTGAATGAAGAGTTGAATAAAATATTTCCCTTAATAGTGTTTTATCGGACTTTTGAAGATTATACATGATGACATGATTATACATGATACATGATTTCATGAATGTGTTCCCCTAATTAGAAACGTTTGCACCATGTAAATAATTTTAAAGCTAGAATCATTAAAATTCTCAGAAAGCATATATGATAACTTAATATATTATTATGAAAATTAGCATTGGGTCTGTTACATGACTCTATATGACCTCCTAGTCTTTCTTAATTTCCATCTCACATTTCAGGTCTTTTAGATCACTCTGGGCTACATGGTTCTTCTCTCTTTTTTCCTAGTTTTTCATGTAGTATTTCTTGCAAATATGATCTAGTGTTGAATTTTGCTTCACTTTCTGCATTTCAATACCTCTGCTGAAAACTCTATTAAAAGAAAAAACCCAAATATCTTCTCATAAGAAACTGGAGCTGGGATTATAAGTACAGTTATAAGTGACAATATATGCCTGCATAATCAGTGAAACAACGAAAAAGAGCTATCTGTGCACTGGAGGTCTACAAGGTGCAGGTAAAAGTCAAAGACCGGAAGCTAACTGCACAGCTCCAGGCAAGTTCGTAACAGGAAACTGATGGTCTGCACTGAAGGCTGAAGATGGATATCCAAAGGTGTTAGCAAAGATTGATGATCTAAGGAAGTGGAAGAAAAACTCCCATCTTTCCTTTTTTATTCCATCCAGGTAATAAGACTCTTGGTCCATGTCACCCATACATTGGGTGGGTCTTCTCCCTTCAATAAGTCAGTCATTCAGATACACCCAGAACTATGCCAAACCATTGTGTTAGGAGTTTTTTGTTCAGCTTGACACCACAGTTAACTATTATATATAATATATATATATATATATATATATATATATATACATATATATATATATACATACATATATATATATATTAGATATAAAAGATATCAGGATTATCATTTTAGAAGTAGAGTGACATAAATCAAATTCTAAATATTCTCATGAAGAAAATTTAGGTTTGCATTCACAAGAGATTCAATGATTTTTGTCTGATCACATTCCTTTATACAAGAGCCTGTATGATGTGCTGAGAACCAACATAGCAAGTTGTGTAATAACACAAACAGACTCACAATGGAAATAAAGCAGACAACTCAAGGAAAGCATCAGCATAGAAGAATTTGAAGTAAAATTGAAAAGATGAATGGCACACTTGGGTATCACATAAGAGCAAGAAGATCATAGTGATAAAAAAGTGTAAGAAATGATCACAATACCACATTTCCTAAATTTGAAACATAATTATCTTCAGCAAAGACATAGAGATGGGAGTGATAGAAGCCAACACACTCCATTTTCACTATATGTACATGATAGAAGAAGAGAAGTCAAGTGATTACATAGTGAGATTTCATCTTTATCACTTCATTTACCAATCATAAAGTGTATATATATTTATTTAGGATTTACCCTATATTAGACACTGGTCTAGAGACTATCAGGGAAGATGCTTCCATGGTGATAATTTAGCACTTGAGTAAACAAAAGGAATTCCCGAAATGCCAGAAAATATAATGCTTTAATAGAAAACTTTCAGATGCTTTTTTTTTTCATAAAGAAAATTTTAAAAAGCTTTTGAACCTTTACTCTGTCAGATATTTGGTCAGTCCTAAAGATTCATGGTCAGATTGGAGAAAAATTCAAACCTAAGGGAATAGTTAGAGATTAGTGAAGAGAAGAAAGAAGCTGATTTTGTTACAGAAACATATACAGTGAATATTGGCTAGATTAACAGAAGGTGATATTTAGATCATAGAAGCAGTACGGGTGCTTTGAGTCATTATCAACAACAGAATGGTGGAGTGAAACAAAATGATCATAGTGATCATATTTTGAAATATGATATAAATCTGAGGTGTGCTTGAGGAACTTAGTTGAACGATATCAGCAATGGGCAAAGATCAAAAGTCCAGCTTAAAGAGACAATTTTACTATATCCCTATTATGATGTGCAGTATTGATAAATACAGTAGAGCACATATAGATTCACTAATTAATTCAGTAATGTATAGATACATTGATTCATTAATATCTAATGTCTGGCAAGACATTATTGGATGTATAGGAAATACAGAAATGAAGTATAAATTAAAATAAAGAAATACCACATAACTACATATTCAAAACAGATGTCATGTAAATACATATACTAGGGAAAATACTAAGAAGGGTACATACAGTAAATAAAGTAGAAATGAGTCTCTTGTTCTCTATAGTCTTATTCTGACAGTTAAATCCCAGAACTTATCTACACTGCACAAAGGGAGCTGGAATCTTTGGGCTCAGTCATTCCTATTCTAAGTTAACTCAGCAGTTAGGTTTATTGTTACCATAAGGTGCTAATTTATCTCATTTAATTAGTAAAATAAACTTTACTAGAGGAATAATAAATTTTCCTTTGCTTATTTTATCAAATTAGGGTCTACATATTAAGCCATTAACTTTGGTAACATGGAAGATATTGGGGTCAGAACTCTTAACAATGGCTTTATAACGTGTCTTTTTTCTTATTGGTGTCTTATGAAGCATAACAATTTCCATAATTTAAAGTAGTAGATTTGGGACCAGGAATGTAGCTCAGTGACAAAGCATCTGCCTGGCAAGCACAAGGTCCTGAATTCAATTCCTGGTACCAAAAATAAAGTAAGATTTCAGGTATTTAGTTCTAGAACGACTAGGAAAGCTCTTTAAAATTCAAAACAACAAAAATCACTCATGTATTTATGAACATCTATACTGTGTCAGGTACTGAATCAGGGATAATACCAAAAGCACATACTACTGGACATAAACTCTGGAAGAAGACACCTCTATCAAAGATCAGATAAACCAAGACTATTTAAAGCTATACTTAGAAAATTTATCCAACTTTTAGATCTCTTCATTTATCACAGGCCTGGGCCTTTCCACAGTGGTGTCATACAGGGCAGAATACCAGTTGAGATTCCCTTGGACAGTTGAGTTGGTCTATACCAGTGTTGGGGACCTATGGCACACATGCCACAGATCCCTTTCTAGGGCCTTGAGAACCAAGTCACCTCAGCAACCGAACATTGGATAAGAATCTCTTCTAAACTAAAACCTCAGTATGTAGGTTTAATTGAAGCACTGCATTTTGCAATAAATAAGCAATTTTTACATTACAGTTTGTGCACTCAGTCTTTAAAGTACCCACACTACTGATCTATACTTTTGAAAAAACCATCTCTAAAACTTTTGAGAATAAAACCAAATATAAACAAAAACTAATAGTCAATAATTGTCTATTTATAGTTACATTTGTACTGCAAATTTGTTACTACTGCTTATCATATATCAGATTGCTTCCAATGTCCATAAGATTTTCATGTTCCACTAGAATTCCTAAGAAAGGAGAAAAAGTATTTCCACATTGCTAGCTAAAGCTTCTCTCTGTGGACTACTGATACGTCAACCTAATGGAGAGACTACATCTCTAAGAGTTCTGATTATTCTGGCACTTTGATAATCTTATCTAAGAAGACACACACACACACACACACACACACACACACACACACACAGAAAAAGGAGAGAGAGAAACTGACAAGATGGACTCTATTTTTATTCTACTAGGAGCCTTCTTTCTGTTCTAGTTATGGAAACTACCACTTTCTCGAAGAATTGATCCTAACCTTGTCTTGTATCTTGCACACAACTTTCTCTACGTAATATATTGATTTTATTCTGACAGACCATAAACACAATGATAGTTTAGTAGTAGAAAAATGCAGCTACAATTTATTTTTAGGGAATTTTTCCACTTGCAATTCATCATTCTACAATTTAATCTTGCACTTATTCATCAATTTATTCATTCTTCCACTAATATACATAAGCCAACTTGTGTAAATTATAGTGTGAGATATTTAGTAAAGAAGCATGGACAAAACAAGGCCTTATCACAAAAAAGTTAGCAGACTATAGAAGTGTGGTAATACAGAAATAATTATAATGCAGGAATCAAATATACTCAGCAATATAACACAAGAATGGAAACGCATTCCTGTGATGGATGACACTGAAAGAGAAAAAACATATTGACTACCAGAGAAATTGGCACAATTTTCATAGAAAATGTAACTTATTGACTGATGAGCCCTCACACACAAGCAGGAGGATACTCCAGGACAAGAAGGCAGCCCTTTGGAAGGAGCAGGAAGGTGAAAGAGAAAGACATGGTAACTGACCTGAACCTGATTTCAGTACCCAGAGTATAGTAGAAAAGAGGTGGTAAATGGAAGAGATAGGTAGTTGCCAAAGTAGTCACAGGACAGGCAGGATTCATTCTAGGATATTTCATTTTACTTTAAAAGCGACTAGAGGAATGTTAAAAAGAAAGACATCTGTTTCCCTGTCTCATCCTTTGTAAGCCTATAGTGTGAGAATGACCAGTTTTTCCTGCATCAGGTTTAGCCCACATGTTAGAAGTTAGCAAACATATTTTTTTAAATTGCAATCTAGGGCTAAGTGGCTTAATAGAACTCCTCATCCATTTATGACCAAGACTCATGAGTGTAGTGTTTCTTAATAGAAAATCATTAATTCTCCTGGCATGAGAACATTAATCATAATACTTTAAATTCTGATGTTCTTGAACATGTAATTTATAGGTCAAGTCTCGCAAATGCTTGATTCAGAATAACTGAGGCATTCCTGAAAGATGTATTGCTTACATCTGTAGCTCAGTAATGAGCTTAAATGTGATAAGTAGACATTTGTCATAATTCAAATGGATTTCAAACCTGGCTGGCTTTCATGTAAACAAATAGCCACACAATAGCAGATTTAGCTGTTCTGTGGTTATGTTCCTAGTAGCTGAAATTTGGAAATCTATAAGGAGCTACACCTAGTGTAACATGCAATGCTGCAGATTCAAGAGAAAGCGAAGAAGAAAGGGCATGACAATTAGTGCAGAAACACTTAAGTCCCCCGAGGAACTGTATCTTTAAAGTGGGCTCCTGCTCTCAAATCCTATGTAGCAATATTTCACAAGAGGATGTACTGTATACTAGCCATGTATCCTAAGTTTCCTGGACCAGTGGTTGATTCCTTTGTGGGACGTTAAGGAAGAATATATTCTATGATTCCCTCCTGACTTCTATCTAGTGCATCTCTGGCATTCCCTCATTTAAGGCCTCACACCATCATCACCTTCATCTTCAAATGGTGCTTTCCACTTTTACCTGCCTGTGTCCAAATGCACAGCAATCTAAACCAACTATGGAACTAAAACCAACCCTAATGGCCCATTTCAACTTAATTAATATGAGAAAATGTTTAAAAGAATCACAGATACTAACGCAATATGGCTGAAAGATAAGAATACTTTTTCTTTTGGGTAAGAGGGGACAAGAAGGGAAAATAAATTGTAAGAAACCCAGCCTTTAATTTTGACTGTCACCTGGAGAGCAAATGAGACTGAAAGATAAAAAGACACAGTTAGTCTAGAATGTAGGAGCCAAGGAGTTCTTGCCTCTAGTGTACATGGATGTCTGAACATTTGGCTCACTTGGCTTTTATTCACTTAGACACAGGAGCAAGCAATTAGAGTAGCACAATATGCATCTGCCTCCTACCATCTAAAGGACATGACCAGGAAAACAACTAGAGCTCAAACGTGTTGACTTTTTCCCCCTGGAATTTGCAATGTGTCAAAACATCTGCATGCCACCAAAGGAGCACAGCTCACTGTCTTTCTCCTTGGTCCTCACAAAGAAGGTCAATTAGGACTCTATCCTCATTATCTGACCTTATATGCTGCATGACCATTGTACACAATGCAGAGTAAATGGTAATGATTAGAATGATCACTAAAGATACATGACAAAGTTCTAATCTTAATTCTGGTTATCATTTATGGAGAGTTTAACCAGTAATATTATTAAATTTTTCATAAATCAACTCTCCATGATACTTCTCTGAAGGGGACAACTGAATCTTGGTATACAAAAGATCAAGTGGCAGAAACTGGATGTCTCCTTATCAAAGCAATTAAGAAGCAAGACAGTTAAATTTTACATTGTTTCTAAAGGGGTATTATTACCATTCCTGTCTTCTAGTCTTCTTTTAAGGATCTATAACAAATCTTAGAACCCTGAGGTCTAAATGAACATAAGCCAAACAATGGGTTTAGTCTGTTCTTAGGGCTGTAATTAAGAAAATGGAGGAGGAGAAGAAAATGAGAGTTCACTATGTTTGAGGCACAAAGGGATAGGCCTCAAGACCAGGAAAAGGACCTCAGCACGTGGATTAACATTGAGTGTAACCCCAAATTGCCATGCATCTGCTGGATGACTTCTACATGGATGAATATAACTTACAAAACTGGTAAGTTCAGATAATATGCAGGAGATTCTCAACTACTTAGCATAAATGACAAGAAGTTCCTCTAAGTCTGTTCTTTTACCATGAAATACTGTATACCCAGCGAAGATAGCATGATTAATAAGTTTAAAATACTGCTGAATAAGTTGTAAGGATAGGTTTATAGCACAACACAACAAGAGGTAAGGCTCAGCAGCCAAAAAGACAAAAATTTCCTTTTATCACTAACCTGATCTGATAATGAGGTCTTATGAGGATTGCTAATAATCTAAGTAGTAACAAAATCAATAATATTAATTACATGCACAGGAACTCCTAATTCTAGAAGTTTGCTTAAATTTTCACTTCTTAACACTCTCTTTCTTCCCCTCTCCTAATTTTATTTGTTACATAAAACAGGCTCAAAAATAATAAATATAACAGGCTGAAATGTTTCCAAAGATCCCTACATAATGTAACTAATATTTGCAACATTTTAACAACTGTCGCATGAAGAGCTGAAAGTCTCCATCCATTTCCATTATTCCCAAATCCTGATTAAGGAAAACAAAAACAAAAACAAAAACAAAAAACAATTTAACTTTTTTTTTTTTTTTTAACCTTGGAAAAGTCTCTCCTGTTCACGTCCTGCCTTTGCTACTGTTTCTTTGTTAGGTCTTCCAGAACATGGCTTTCAGCTCCATTTTCTCCTTAAATTCCGGGGCTACACAGCTGTACCATTCTCTCTGGAACACAGAACCAAAACTCACTTGCGTTGAGCTGCCTGAATGAGTGCTACTAAATCTACTAGAACTTTACATGTGGACAGGCAAAACAGAAAATAATGCTAAAATATATCTCTCTCCCTGGCATTTCCCTTTTCCTCTCAGTTTGTGCAGGGAAGAGGTGGGATGTTCTTACAGTTTTTTCTATGGTGCCACAAATTCAAAAAAGCACTTTTCCTTGGTACATCCTACATCTTGTGAGTTGCCTTCATTTCCAGTTTTAATCATTGCACATAGTTATCAAGTTTATGTGCCTCTTATTTACATGGTATAAATTGAACTGCTATACAAAGAGGCAAACTGTAGTAGTTTAATAATAAGCACGCAGTAACCTGTAGTCTCTTAATCTTTCATGTATAAAAAGGCCTGCAATATTCTTCCCCATTCTGACTTTGAGAAGCAGTTTCAGCAAAAGCTTAGCCTTAATTTCATGGTGAGCACTCCTCTCTCTTTCCTAACCCTGTCAACCTTCACTTTGACTAACATCCAGATTAATAGTTATTTAACTGCTGAACAATTATGACAGGTGATTAATTAATCTCAAGAAGCAGCCACTTGTGCTACTATTAGTCAGCCCATCACCAGAAAGAAGGAGAAAGAAGGCAATCTGTATTTGTTACAAAATAGGCTGGGCAGGCATTACTCAGGCAGTGAGAAAAGGTCATTGTAGAGCTGGAAGCACAGTGAGCAGGTTTTGTGAGATTGATGAGAGAGAATTATTTTCAGTATATATTGTGAGGTGAGAAAAAAAAAAAAACTCGTTCAGTGCAGTGTGTTCAAAGAAACTTAATATATAGAGGATGGATTTTTCCAGATGTGCAAATACTTTAATCTTACACCATGGATATAAACTGGTATTTTGAGTTGCAATTTAAGGTGAACAGTTAACTGTTGCCTCATCAATTCTGAAAATCTAATGACTGCAATTGTTGTAAAAGTAAATAATTCATTTGTGCTTCGTGATCCATGTGAGGAAGTTACAAGGCACTTCACATTTTTCCTTCACCTGTATTCCTTGCAAGGCTCCCTCAACTATTCCCTTAACAATCGGATCTCTCCTGTTCCATTTTTATTGCCATTGTAATTATAGACATCGTCAGCTCTCTGCAAATAACCTTTTCTTGACTAGTTTTCCATTTTCAGTCTTGATGGTTTCTGTTTTACTTTTTGCTACAATTCAAAATTGGATAGTGGATTCTTTCTGACTAAATTCATAATGTAATTCAAAATTAAAATTATATATATATATATATATATAGTGTTCAGAACGATGTCTGATGTAATTGATAAAAGCCAGGATTTGCATGGAAATAGATTTAATATAGGACATATGTTTTAGGATTACTTTATAATATTCACCCAAAAAGTCAAATGCAGAAGAATGAAAGAGATCTTTCCATATACTAGAGAACCAAAGAATCCAGTTGAAGACCTAGAACCCATGACAATATGCTCCATAATTTCATCTGGAGGCTTAGAGTTCCTCACAATATCGCCTGCAATTCTGTATCAAGGATCTGTACTGGAAAACCCAAAGGGAGAAGCTAGAAAGTGTGTGGTGGCAGGATGAAGGCTCTGTGCCAGCAAGCTGAAGGATCTGCACTGGGGCCAGAAAATGATGTTCAAGGTGAATACCAGAGTTCCTCCAAGAGAACCACAGCCATCCCCAGCAACAGCAAATCTTCAATAATGAGAACAAATGAAAACCAATGTGACAAGCTTCTCCAGGACAATCAACAGCATATCATTTTCTCCTCCAGTTCTCTTTTTATGCATTTGGCAACTATCCTCAGGTGGGGATTCCAAGCTCAGCACCACACTGATTCAGTTCAGCTGGGTGCTACAAGTTAGACTGACTATTAGTTAATCTACCACAGGTATCATTGCTTCCAGTCATATACATACCTGGCCATTTTTCTAATATACTAAATGAATATTCACTTTCCTACTTATTATCATAGGAAAGAACTTTCATATGTACCTCAACTCATTCACAGGCTATCATTTTCAATGTTCAGCTCTAGAAATTTGACCAAGACACCTTTTCTGGTTCTTACCCTACCTCTCTAGAAATGAAGCTTCCCACCACCCTGCCTCCCTTTGTGTCTCATGTCAGATTTCTCTAAATCACCTACACACAGTAAATGGTTGCATTTGGTATCTCTGTTATTAAGAATTAAATTCCTTTGGTGAGGGATAATTTGCCTCTCTATAGAGCCTTACATTATCTAGGTTACCTGCACCTATATACGCAGCAGGAATTTAAGCAATACTTTGAATGAATGAACACAAGTGAATGAATATGCAGGAAAAAGTGGCTAGAGAGTGGAGTTGATACTCTCATCAGGTAAAATATTTGTGAAGTAATTATATCCCCGCATACTATGAAGCAAGGAGTTGACATACTGACTGCTCCATAAGTTTAAATGGGTATTAACTCTCCGGGGCACTGCTATAATTGGGCCTTGGAGAAGCCAATCTAGATTGGAATAATTAGCAACTTAAGGCAAATTCTTTGAATCACACTGTCTATTAAATCATGTGGGAAAATACTAAAAAATAAACTAAATAAATGAGGTTTCATTCTTGCAAATTGTTAGACAATGCAGCTGATTACCAGATTGCCTCTTCATGAGGCTCTTCTAGGGCACCAAGGAATTACCAATGATCTATAGCAAGAGTGTCTTAAGGTTTTCATGTAATGCAGCTATAAAGCCTGCTCTACAGAAATAGGCCATGAAAAAGACTGAGTCCCAGCTCATCTCTTTTTATAAGCCCCTTTCTAATTCATAGTAACACCTGTGTAAAAAAAAAAAAAAAAAAACTATTTCTACTCATCATTTTCCACATTAATCGTAATTTATACAGCAAACACTTGGGGTGTCACAAGAACAAGCTTATGACTTCAGGTGGATAATAAACAGCAGGGGAAGATGAACTTTATGTAAAAAAAGATGCTATTTTCACATGCTTCAATTTACCCCTCCCTGTGTGCATGAGTTTAACTACACCAAAAAGAATTTTTGCAAAGCACCTGAGGAGGTACTTAAACTGAACTATACCATGTGCTTCATTCTGGAGTAATCAGGTTCGAACTGGGACAAAGGCCTTTTGGATTTAGTCCCACTGGAAAGTCTCTGTCCTAGTGTCCCATTATCAGGCTGAATCCTATTGTTGACACTATACAATATTAAAATCTATAATAAAAATATGCCTTTTTGATAGTAGTGATCAGTCTGCAGAAATAGTCACAATATTAGATAAATTATCAATACTTTATTTTTTTTTCTTTTTGGTGAAGGAAATCAAACTTAGGATCTCATGCTTGCCAAGTAGGCACTGCGAAACTGAGATAAATCCCAGACCCAAATTATCAGTCTTATATTAAGACGACTTTATAAAGGAAATCCTGTGAGCTGCTGAACATACCTCATCCCTAAAATAAAAGATGGAAAAGAAGAAAGGGAAGAAGAGAGAATGAATAGCAAGAAGATGAAACAAAAGTGTATCTGTAGCTTAAATATAAAATTTGTACACAATAAAATTGGAGGGTACAACATAGCCTTCCTCTGCAAAAACCACTAAACAGTAGGAGAAGATGGATTTGGCATTTTTCAAATATAATTTGAGTTCAGTTTCACTTGTTTTATAACCTTTGGCTGATAATATCTCCATAGCTCAGTTATCCCTCAATAAAATGAGTTTAAAGAGCTCATCATGCATGGGGTAGCACAAACTCCCAATCAGACCATGTGAAACTTATAAACTTCTAGGTGGTATTCTAATCTCCTGTTCAGACCTGATATAGACTGGGTTGCAAGTTATAATAGGCAAGTTAAATTTTGTCTTGATTTTATAAAGACACAAAATTAGGTGAATGGTTGCCATTGTGATACTTCAAGCATGTTAAACCCAATGATTTGGGAGGATTTTTCTTGCTTTAGAGTTCCAGAATATAAGAAAGGAACAATTATTTCCTTCTACCCCAACATGTACCATAACATGCTCATAATTTCGACTTATCTTTAACCAGAATAATGGTGCTTGACAGCCAGAAAATGAGCCTGTATAAATCACTGTTGTGTTAGCTACTGTCAAGTCTCTGTACGACAATGTGGCGTAGGCATTATTAAAACAATTATAAGGGGTCAAAATTGAAGAAATTCAATGACTGGTCTGACTTCCAAGGTCACAAGTAGTTCACACTGGTTCCTTCAACAATACTGTTGAAGGAAAAGACCTAATGATGTCATGAAACCAGCTAAACGGTGATCAGAAGCCAAAGCCAACAAGGGGAATTCATTTCATGCCCCCTCCCCATCTAATCTCACGTGACATGGTCTTCTACAGTAATCAGATGACCTATGTTTTCTTTCAATACCATGAGACTGGTGCTCAGCAAGAGATCCTCAGAGCAACTCACACCCCCCATTCTGTCCATTGTGTCTTTGGGGGGCTGGGGATTTAGCTCAGTGGCATAAGCTCCTTCCTTGCAAGCAGGCAGTCATGAGTTCAATCCCTGGTACCGATAAAAAGGAAAAAGACAAAAAAAAAAAAAAAAAAAAGAAATGTTCTTTGACAGGCAGGCAAATCAACAGGAAGAATAGTTTGTTGAGCCAGCCTGTGACGCATGCCTGTAATTCCTGCCACTGGTGAGGATGAGAGTAGGAACATATATTAAAGATTAGCATGAGGAACTTTTTAAAAATTTTATTTAAAGAAAGACTAAACAAAACAGAAAATAGGTAGAAATAATACATACGTTCAGAGGAAAAAAATAAGCAGTAATAAATCACTAGTTGATGTTTACATATTGTCGTTTTACTAATAGTTGTTCAAGATACAAAAATGGAACATGTAAAGTGGGAATTCAGACAAGGAGAGCACAAACAGTTCTGTTCAACTGTCCAACAAATACTTACAGACACAGTTGTCAATCCTATACACTTAAACATACATGCAGTTATCCATATCTTCATTTATGTTTAGACTAGACAAACTAAAGTAGGTTAAAATCACTGAACTAAGAATAATAGTATTGCTGGATTTCTCATCATGACACTCCATGATCAGCACTGGATACTGTAGTAGCTTTTTCAAAAAAAATTAATTTAAAAAAAGACTAAACAAAACAGAAAATGAGTAGAAATAATACATAATTTCAAAGAAAAAAATAAACATTAAGAAATCACTAGTTGATGATTACAGATTGTCTTCTTACAAATAGTTATTCAAGATACTAAAGTGGGGCTTAAAGTGGGGATTCAAACAGTGAGATTGCAACCAGTTCTGTTCAACTCTTCAACAAAAACTTAGAAATATGGTTATCAATCCTATACAGTTAAACATACATGCAGTTATCCATATCTTCAATTATGTTTAGATTGAATAAACCCAGGCAGGCTAATATCACTCTGAACAAAGAATAATACTATTGCTGGGTTTCACATTATGACACTCCAGGATCAGCACTGGGTATTTTAGTGTCTCTTTTCTTCAAAATATCTGTTCATTTCATTATGTGTCATATGATCAGTTCCCATAAACTGTTTATAGATTCTATACATGCATGAGTCTTAACATGTATTTCTATCCTTTCTATATTAGAGGGAGAAACAAAACAAAGCAAGGCAAAATTAAACATATTCCTATAAACACATGAAGTGAAATAAACACGTAAGATCATTGTATAAATCATTCTACCATAGTTCCTGTGTTGTCTCTTGTTATCTCCAATAGAATTGGCTATATCATCAGACATAGTATAATTGAATATATCAGCACATAACATTAATAAAAACACAAATTTGTATATAGTATAGAACTTCAAAAACTGGCAGTGATCAAATCAGAATGTGTATTGTTCAATCTTGTCATCCTCAGTGTAGTTGCCTATACTCTCAAACTTGATACTATCAATCCTATCAGTTTTGAATAAAATCTCTGCCTCATTTCTGTTATGATCTTTTTTCCCATCAGTTGTCTGCTTATCTTCTTCATTCTGTTTTCTGCTCCATAAATTGAGGCCTCTCTGCCACTGTTCCTGGAGTCTAGTACTTTTCTCTCTCTTTGGAATGCCCTGCAGTATTCTCTGTAGAGCTGGGTTGATGGTTGCAAATTTCCCAAGTTCGTCTTTGTCTTGGAAGCCTCTTGTTTCTCCATTAATTTCTTTTCTTTTTTTTTTTTTTTTTTTGTCTTTTTCGTTTTTATCGGTACCAACTCACCACTGCCTGCTTACAAGGGATCGAACTCACCATTGCCTGCTTACAAGGCAGGCGCTTATGCCGCTGAGCTAAATCCCCAGGCCCTTCTCCATTAATTTCTAGAGACAGTTTAGCAGGGTATATCAATCTGGGATGCAGGTTATTTTCTTTCAGGGCTTGGAACACTTCACTCCAGTCTCTTGTTGACTTGATGGTTTGTGTTGACAAGTCTGCCATTATTCTGATGGGCCTTCCTTTATAGGTTATCTGTTTCTTGTCTCTAACAGCTTTTAATATTCTGCTCTTATACTGAATTTCTGGGATCTTGATTATTATATGCCTGGGTGTAGCTATGTTTTGGTTGTAGTTGGCTGGAGTTCTGTATGCCTCATATATCAGAATATAATTTCCTTTTCCTATGTTTGGTAAATTTTCCTTAACTATTTCTGTGAATAGCCTTCGTAGTTCCTTTGCTTGTACCCCTGCTTCTTCATTCACATTCTTTATTCTCAAGTTATAGATCCTCTTGTCATCTTCTATAGCCTTTGTATTTTTACTGCTTTTTTCCTTGTTATTTTTTAAAAAGTTTTCCCTTTCATACTCCCACATTGCAAAATATCCTCCAGTTTGGATTATCTATCCTTGTTTCTTTCAAGCTGATTTGCCATCTTTTCATAAAGTTTTTAATTTCCTGGTGATCTCTTTGAATCTGCTTCATGTATTCTATATTTTTTTATATTCTTCACCAAATGGTTCTCTCCTGTCTTTGAGTTCCTCCTTTCTTCTGTTGTGTCTGCTTGAGGGGTGCTTAATGTCTCTTTTATTAATCTTCTTATATCTTGCTTTATTTGGCTAAATATTTCACTTTTGAACTCATCTATGAAGTCCCGAATATATCTCTTTATGTTCACTGGTGCTGTGTCTGATTTGCATGTTTGCTGTTCTCATTCTCCTTTGTATTTACCTGTCCTGGGTCAATCTTCTCAGGATTGGGACCTGGGGACTTTTTGTTGTTGCTTCCTCTTCCCATCTTTTTTGCTTCTTCCAGGAGGCCCCAGTTTCTCTCTTTGTGGTTACCATTCTTCTGAAGTGTGCTGGCTAGAGGACCCTTCACACTGCAGTGTGCTAGTGAGTTGCAGACAGGGACAGCCTATGCTGGCCCCCCCTCTCCAGATCAGTCAAGCTTCTGTGGCCTGCACTACTGTATTACTTTACGAAGCTTCCCCTCTGGACCATCCAAACCTCTGAGGCACCACTGGGCCAGTGTGATTAGTGTGCTCACCACTCCAAGGACTTGACCTCGGATAACCTACTGGGTCTCAGCCAGGTCATGTCACCCAGGCCTAGCTCACTCCACAATCCCGTTCAGGAAGAGAATAATTGACTGAAATCACTGCGGTCCCTTGTTCTTGCCAGTCCTGCCCAGTCCTAGAATGTCGTCCTCTGGAGTCCCTCTATTTATGGAATGGCTCCACTCTCATCACTCACCACAGATCAATGTAGGCTCCCCACCAATTCAGCTGTCCGTTTGGCTTGCTGACCCCCAAACTCAATGTAACTGCGCCTCCAGTGAGTCGAAGTAGAAGGACCTCGGATGGCTCGGCAAGTCACTTGAATTTCTTCTTGGGATGAGAGAATTCATCTCCTTCTATTTGGGGCTCCCTACTCTGTATTATGTTGCATTCTAAGTTGACTATCTCAGGGAGCCTCTGTAGCCAGCTGTTATCTATCTGCCATCTTTGCTCTAAGTCCTCAGCATGAGGAACTTTATGAAACCATATTTCAAAATAATGTTTCTTTTGAAAAAGTGCTGAGGTCACTTACTCGGCAAGTGTGAACTCCTAGGTTCAATCCTTAGTATCACAAAAACATAAAACCTGAAGAAACAATGTCCTTGGCTCTTTAGATTTGTAGAACTGAAAAGAGTCTCATGGCTAGGTGATTAGGACTATATGTGAGTAAGTGACCACAGATTTCTCCCTTTGAAAAGGGGAGTGCCAGTCTACAGTCACTTACCTCCTATATGGAATATTCCTGAATCAGCCTCTCATCAAAATGGACTATAGAAGAGAGATCCCAACTTTTCAGTCAGTTGGCTTTTCTTTGTTGTTTTAATAAAATCATCTTATTTGCCTCAAAACTTTGTCAACTTAGTTGGTCTGTCCCGTGGCAAGCAACAAGTCAAGGGTACAGTAGAAAACATAAAACTATGGGGGGGGGGGAATGGAGAGGAAAAATTGAAATATTCATAAACTAATTGACTGAGGTTTGAAACAAAGCATTCTTATACTTAGTGCCTATTCTTAAGGGAGCCAATGATCATTGAGTGTCTATTCAACATTTTACATACACTTTGAAGAAAGTATTGATATTCTCATTTTACAGATGGATAAAATGAGGCACATAATGTTAGCCACCTTCCTTAGATACTCTTCCAGTAAATAATGGAACAGGAAGTTATATTAGGAGGTGTCAGATATCGGAATAGGTAATACTTCCTATGTTACCTTCATCATGATACAAAGAATAATAGACCCTCAAATTTCTTTCAAGTCTTTTGACTTAATTTCAGATGCTTAGTGACACATGTGAGGGGAGGTAAAAATGAACATAAATCAAGATGATGACCTGTGACTCCAACATAAATCATAGGCCAAGAATCAAAGAAAGAAACTCATGCTATGAACTCATGAACTCATGAATTTAGCAGCTGAGCTCAGTACAGAATTTACTACTCTAATATGGGAAAACACTGTCTGCTTGACATTTGGCAGGCTTTTCTGATTCTTGGATTTGTGATAATATGAACAGGTGTGAAGTAAACAACACTAACTTGATTTCAAATTTTAACATCAAACATTCAAAACTCCCCTAGTGTTATAAAATCTCTGCTTCTTTTTCTAACTCACACTTCAGTTAAGTTTCTATAAAGATCAACTGTTAGGAAGTAAGATTTCTAAGTATATAACATGCTACGTAAAGACAACAACTTGAATTCTTAATCTGATGTAGACTTTGTCAGTCTTGAGATGTTTATGGACTCTTTTTCAGAAAAATGTAAATATCTTTAAATACATAAAATAAAGTGCAAAAATTAAGTGAATACATCCTAATATATTTGCATAAATATTTTTATAACATCATTATTAAAGCAGTATATATTCTTTCTTTGTAATGCAATAAATAACAAGACATGGTAGGTCTGTTAGAATTACAAACATGTCATGTTGGTTCAACACCAATCATGTGACACTAAAAAACATGAAATGAATTGAATTAGTAACAAAGTCACATGTACAGTAAACATACTTCTTGTGAGGTAACAAAAATACCATATTAATAATAGAAGGAAAATTGAGGCCTCCAAAATTTAGTAAGTCCAAAGTCAAAACCACACGGACAATTTAAGCTTGTACTTAAAAAAGACTTCTCTTGTTATATGTAGGGACTTATCCTAGAGCATTATTATATGAATATTATAATAATTCTATCATTCATACAATAGTAGTGGTCCTCATTTATAGATGAAGGAAGTGTATAATATAAGTATTATTCCATGAACTATTAAAAGTTCACAAGTGAGGTATCTACCAAGAACAAGTCCCTATGACATAAAGACCTCTCAATATGTGCCATCTTCTGTTTTACCACCTCCTAATAGCACCACCTCATATATGAGGCTTCATCTATGAGGACCTATATGGGGTTATAAATAAACTACATGCAAAACCTCAGGAACTACCTCAGCACAACCCTCAGCAAATAAAAGGAAATGAGAAGTAATGAAGTTTTTAAATGACAAGTGCCTTGTTAAGAAAATTCATTTTCTAATTTCTTAAAGCACATACCTAAACGAGTAGAAAAGATTTATTACTTAACTAGAAAGAAAAGTCCTATCTAATCTATTATTTAGAATTTGATTCTAATATTTTCCTCTTTGATACTCTATTTCTTTTACATGCTCATTTACAATATGCATTTTTACTAAATTTGCAAGTTTTATAATTTAAGTCACCGGTTGTGATGAACCACATTCTGACAATATGACCCACATAAAGAACAGACCCGGGGCCTCGGTGGTCCAGGTCTGGATAGCAGGAAATGTTCCTTTAAGTCCTTGCCACAATGCATCCTCCAGACTTCCATATGCCTACCTAAAAAACAAGCAGGTGAGGATCAGACAGACAGAAAAAATAAAAACTGTTTATTTAATGGCTTTCACTGCAAAGTCTTTGACATAGCATTAAAAAAAAAAACAAATAGCCTCTGAGATTAGGCAACACTACCTTTCTAGCCTCATCTTTTACTGTGGCCTACTGTACCAAAGCATTGCTATACTTCCTTTCTTTCTTTCTTTCTTTCTTTCTTTCTTTCTTTCTTTCTTTCTTTCTCTCTTCCTTCCTTCCTTTCTTTTTCATTGCTTTAAAATCATATTCATTTCCATTTCATTTTTAAAAATTTATATTAGTATATGCTTACAAAAGATAGTTGTTAATTCTGTTGTTTTTCCTAAATATGCGTTGCTATTCATATGAAAGATATTCATTCGTTTCCCTCTTTCAGTTCCCCAGTCCTAGCTAACACTCACCCCTAGCCCTTTGCCACTAACAGGATGTCACTTTTTCCCCTGAAATGCATCTTCCTCCCTTCACTGTAAGCTGTTTTTAACCCTTCGTGTCATTGGAGTGTGTGTCAGATATTCATATGTTCTTTTTAATTCTGCAAACTCTTGCAAGATCAAGAGCACTCTATAAAGTCAGGTTGAAACTGAATGCTTCACGTGTGTATTAAGTTCACTATGCTGTGAATTCTTCTGAAGTGACAATGACTTACCTATTCAATCTCAAGTCTGCCCAAGACTAAACCCTCATCATGATTTTAAATAAATGACTGAATTGAGTTCTTCTAAATTTCTATGTCAATTTGAATGGATCATGAGATATTGAAATGCTTCCAGCAGAGAAGAATCCTTGATCTCTGATGATTGGATGCTATCAACTGAGTCCCAGTCCATTTTAGCTGTTTGCTAGTTCGCTTTTCTAAAAATCACACTGCTGGTTATTACTAATGATGTGGATTCCTGACAAGCAACTGCCATATATAGGACATCCCTTTTATGATACAAACAACAAATTGAATAGTTATTATATAGTAAATGGGAAAAAATAGCAACGAAGAATTAATAAACCCCATGAGGAAGCTGTGTTTTCCCTTCAGCCTCCAGTAGGGAATGCTTCTTAAGGAATCTCAACAGGCTATGGATTGGTACTTTAGTGTAATTTGGAGGAACCTAGAATATTGTTTATTCACACCAAGCTCAAAATTTTAAAGACTCAAAATAGAAAAGTAAGAGCTTTAAGACATGTTTGCCAGAGATTCAAGGAATTAAAATGGATGATCTCCTAGGTCCACTCATCTGCACATAACTCTACGGAGTTTCCTCTTGCTTCGTGGTTGTTCAGTTCCTGTATCATTTCCTGCGGGAATAAAGAACTACTGCCCAAGGCAGCTCCTTTATTTTCAATCTGCTTTGATTCTTTATGATAAATTTAAGATTCTCTTGATTGCTCTAGAGTTTCATGATATTACATGGTTACATATAGGTAGGTAGTACTTTTCATCTATATTAAATAGCTGTAATACTACAACTCTCTTTTTTTATAGCACAGATGAAATTTCCTCAAAGATCTGCCTAAATAATTTTCTTTTCTTCCTACTAGTTGCTAATCAATGCTTGAAAATTTTCCCTTCCTTTTCCATTTTTTTCCTACTAATACCTCCCCACTACTACTTCTTGGTTAGCAAACATACAAATGGTAGGACTGGCTCAGAAATCAGCACTTAATTCTGAATAAAGTGTGATTAGTATTAACAGTGGTTATTTTAATCCTAATTATAATGATCACAATTTGCCCACTAATGACAATAATGAAAAATAAACACAAACCACTGTTTTCTATCTGACTGTAGTCCTATGATACTTTAGTGTTTTAATGTAATATTTTTATATAATGTTATATATTCTCATTAGTTTGTAAACTCACTAGGTTACTGTCAAATTGGAAAGACAGAAACAAAAGTTTAGCTAGTTATGAAACATAATTAAGTCACAATAATTAATTGCATGTAGAGTGTGAAAAAGCAGAGGTTGTCAAGAATCACTTTCACATTATTTGGGTAGGCAATTGGGGATCAGTAGCATATACCTTGTGAAAACAAGATATTGGTGGGAGATGAAGTAAATTTAATAAAACTGACATCAGAGATATGCACGTGGAAATATGGACATATACTTATGATATGAATTTGGGAATGATAATTAATATGGCAATAAATACTGTCAGAGTAGATAGGATCCAGCAACAAGTATGTGCTAAAATATGAAAGATCTTGCAATAAAACCTGAGAAATAATACTATACAAGCTACAGAAGGGAAATCTGTAAAAAGATTTACAAGAAGAAATGAATAATAACATACTTTTTGGTATAATTGTTTTTCTTAATGAGTAACCCTATATAAGCCCACACAAAATAAAGCACTCTAATTCACTAATATCAATTCATCCTCTTCTCTGTGTTGTGAATGATCGTTTCACTATCTTCTGCCTATGTGAATCACCCACACACTTCAAGATACTCCTTAGACTTCATAATAGACATTACTACTCCCACAAGCCCATACTGAACTTCCTCCAGTACATTCTGGAGCACAGAGGTACTCTTTAATTTTATTTTTTGTTTGGGAATAACATACATTTTATTTATCTTTATGTTTTTTGATTATCCAGTCACATTCTCTTTGCTAGAGAAATGAAGCATCAAAAGGAAAGAGGAAGTGGGCAATATGCCTGCAACTATTTATTGATAGGTCCTACACACACACACACACACACACACACACACACACACACACACACAGAGAGAGAGAGAGAGAGAGAGAGAGAGAGAGAGAGAGAGAGAGAGAGTAATGCATGCATACAGTGTAGCATCTAAATTAGCAAAAGGAATCACACAGTATTTCAATTCAATATTTTATAACAACTATGAAATCATAAAACCTCTATTCTGTGCACCCCCAATGATGCAATGTGACAGAGTAATAATATATGGATCTGGAGACTTACAATGCTCAAAATATTTGTGAGATGATACCAGTTTTTCTGAACCACTAAAATACCATGCCTGAGATATTACAAGCCTCGTTCTATTCTTTTTGCCCTAGAGGTTGGTACATGGATGGCATGAAATGCTCATTTTCTAATGAAATTTCCAGTCTAAAATCATTTACTAGGACAAGATCATGACTTTGCTCTGTCATTGTCTTACTTGATATGAAAAAGATGCATTTCAGCGACCAAGCAGAGCAAGTAAATAGCATTTTCTAGGTCTCACATTAGAGATATTTTCCTGCATAACTTTGGAATACATGATGCCTAAAAAGTTTTTATTTATAAAAGCAGGCCTCATTTTTCTGTTCTATATGCTTTGTTGTTATAGCAAAATGACAGGAAAGATTTCTGATATTAGAGCTGTCTTCATAGAACTTTGTTTATTAGCTAATTCTCTAACACTGCGGGAAGTACCAGATCTCACCTCAAAATACTAGTTACATTAGTTTGAATTCAAATGTTGAAAAAGAAATTTATTTTTTTATTTAATTCTTTACTTTACGGGGATATTTTTTCTGGTCAACAAGTAATCAAAACAAACAAATGTTTTGCTTTTGCTAGTAGAAACAAATGTTCTTTATCATTCCCTGTGGTCCTATGCATGAAAGGTATAAATACCTTTGCCAATAAGCCTACAATTTTTATTATTCTCCTGTTGTTTCAGGCAAACTCGCCTGACAGGCTTTTTTTTTCAGAATGTGCTATAGATGCATCAAGCTACATTTCCCCTGAACGTCTGCTTACAATCTTTACTGCTCACAACCTGTCCTTCTTTATATGCCTTCTCAGTTGGTGTTTCACACAGCTACCCAAGTTAACAGACTAGGCTCTTTTTATTTCTTGTTCCATCCTACTTTTATGCAGTATTTTAATTGCATTCATGGCTCTGTGTGTTTTAACTCATAAGTGTCACTCAAATTTCTTTTATAAACCCTATACTAACACCCAGCATCCTAACTCAGCCTTATCATCTTATATTTAGCATTTTGTAATTGTTGCTGAATTGATCTTTTGTGGTACCACATGTACAGAAGGATTTCTTTGTTTTCTCGGGCACAATATTGATATAAAATGAAGGAATCATCTATAACTGAGGCTACTCACTAATTTCACTTGTTGAAAGGCAAGTAGATGGCAAATGTATTCCTATTGTTAGGAGAAAAGGATTAAAGAGGCAGATGGAATAAGGGAGAAAATTTTTGGTCTTTCAAGATGCAGTACACCTCCTAAAAGGCTTTCTTCTCCCTAAATCCAAGTGAGATGTCCTCAAAGAATCACACCTGAGTTGGTGCATGCTTAGTATATGCTCGTGCTGAGAGGGACACATATGGGGAGGGTGGCTATAGGTATATGAAGTTCAATAGATACATTAGAGAAAGAGTAAATGCATCAGTGAAGCATATGTTGAACTCCCACTACTGGACACGACAAAGGAGCAGGGATTTTTTCCTGGTGCTAGCAGACTCTGAACACTTGAAACCTCAGAAACACCAGGTTGCAGGTCAGGTGGCTGATAGTGATGCCAACCTGTGAGGAGTCATTCTGCTGAGCCATGAAACAGAAATTGTTAAGAAACATGTATGTGCAAGTCAAAGAAGGACAATATTATTTCACTTACCACACAAAATATAAACTTACTGTCATCATTACCAGAGAAGTAGAGGCACTTCAGCAACCAAGAGTTTCACTTCACCCAGCTGAGGAAAATTAACACTTGCCTGCTTCCTTTTCCTTAGCCAAATAGACTGTCAGAGATAAAGGGGGTGCATCGGGGGACTACATTGTGACTACCTCACAACTGCCATGCCATTTCATCTAGGGATTATTTCTTCTTCTAACCTCTAAGGCCTCACATTCAAAACACAGATAGTTTGGTCTTTGCTGCACTGACCTGGTGCTGTATTCATTGATTTGTAATTCTCTGCTTTCCCCTGAGATGGAAAGACTCTGATGATATGATGAGATGGAAACACTTTGATGGAAAGCAGATTTGCTTTTGAATTTTAAAAGTTTTGCCCGATATGTGACGTTAAATAGGTATTTGTACATTTCCTGAGATGAATTAGCAACGGGTGTTCTTGCCTTAAAAGGAATGTTTCATTCACAGAAGAATGAGGCCCCATATTGTTTTGAATGAAGAGAAATGTTACAGCTTCCTCTCTATATTCTAATCGTAAAGTCTACAGGTTAAGTGAAACGAGCTAGTAAGTAGACATTTATTATAGTTTCAGGCTTTTCACTGAGATCTTTTTTGTTGCTTGTGTTCTTCCAAAATTAGCATTTTCCTGGAGAAATGTGAAATTATAATTGAACAGTTAAGATAGTCATGAAACAAATAAGGACTTTAGAGAGTTATAAAAGTGGGCTTCAAAATCTTGATCTATAATACCCCAGCGGTACAAAATTGATATAACTTAAATTTCTTATTTTTATTTCCTTAATAAGTAAAGTGATACAGTGTCATTCTCAGAGTAATGAGTTAAAATTATAAATTTCTTGGCATCCTGCGAGTACTCAATAAATGGTAGCTTTGTTTGTGTGTTAAAAAATAAATATATAATTTATCTGAGTTGGGCTATTATACTACTGAATTATTCAGATACATAAGCTATAGTACTCTCAAAATGGCAACAGGAATGAATAGAAAATTCACATATAAAAGTTTCATATGAAAATAACACTCTGTTCTCAAATTAATGTAAATTAATAAATTCTCAATTCTCACAAAATTTAGACACTGCTTTAAAGTCTGTAATTTTCTTCAAATAATGTAGGAAAAGTAAGAAATCATACATCTTGGAGATTGCAGTGATACAATATCTATGGATATTAATTGGTCAAAAGTACTATTGCTATAGATGGTTTAAATCTCACTTTTAAATATTGCTATGAGTAAATAATTGCTGACATTTCAGCGATGAGTTGGAGTATTTGTAGAATCATTATAAAAGAACACATTTTATCTAAATGATCAAAGATAAGGAATTTATCCAATATACTATAAGACATTCAAATAGAAGAAGATGCAGAATTAAAAATTATATTTAGTGGAATGCTTAATGTCAAGAAAATGACTGTGTATTGTTATGTGTTGTTCATAAACTTTATTTTTAAAGCTGTCTATCAGTTTAAAAAGACTTGACAATTATCAGTGCATATCAAGAAGATGTATAGATTTGTTTCAAATCTCATCAGGAGTGAGTGACACGGATACTGTCTGCTGATGAATGTTGAGGTGATCAATGTTTTTCAGCCAGAAATGCCAGTTGTAGGTGTTAGATCATTATCTCTCAAATCTGCTGTGCAACTCATACATAATGGTGAAGTCTATAAAGCCATCAAACTCACATCCTAGATCTCTATATCCAATGCTTAGAATTGGGAACTAAAATTGTGTAGTTTTAAGAGTATGCATTATTTTGCTTGAGAACATTTCAAAAAAGAGACAGGTGAAAACAGAAGGTTAATTTTGATACAGGTAGAATTTCATATGTATTGTTTTATCACTCACTTTTATGATTTAATAATACATCATGAACATATCCCTACAGGTGGATATGTTAATATATATATATATATATATATTTACATATATTAAATTATGGCATACAAATTTAAGAATTCACCAAATGTTCTCTAGCTAGCTTTTAACTTAAAAGAGAGATTAATGCACAAGAAATCAAACCTTTCAAATGATACAAATAGGTATAATATGAAATTGTTGACATTTATTTTTAGTTTTAATGATCAATATATAACAATATGGTCTAGTTTATGACTATTCTATTTTTAAAAGCTAGAATTCACCTTTTCTAATCTCTTTCCTTCCAGTAAAATTATGATTTTATGATAATATGTTTTTACTTATTTATGTAAATGTTCAACTCTTTGTAGGTTTTGTTAATATCAAATATTTGTTATTTGCTCATTAGCTAATTCTGAAACTTTCTGAATTGATAAAGTCTTTTTCCCTCTATCTCTGTTCAGATTTTGTCCATTTTTGCTTTTGCTCTATCATCTTTTCTGGTGGTCAGTAATATGCAATTATAAATAGACAATCAGAGTTTATTCCTAATTGTCATTTCAAAGCATAAACCTATAACTGTCTTTAACAAACAGGGAGAAAAAAATCCATATTCTACTAAATGGATGATGCCAGTAATAAATTTAAAAATCAATTCTACTTTACAAATGAGGTTGTTCATTGTCTCAAGTAAAAGAATTTTTTTTTTTTAAAGTTAAATGCCTCAAGAGTTTATGCTTTCAGTTCTTTAAAAAAAAAAAAAATTATATGCCTCTGTGCCAGGGGTTTAGCTCAGCAGCAAAAGTGACTGCTTGGCTAACGCAAGGCCGTGAGTTGGATCCCTGACACACACACACACACAAATAAAAAAAAGTCTTAGAAGATTGTTTCAAAGGTGTTTTACATTGTGGATTACTTTTTATTTTGCCTGCAATCTTTTCACCTGTCCCCTTGAAATGACCTAAAACATACTCCTTTCAGAAAACGTACTCCTTTGAAACCTCTGTATTTGCCGGTACTTTGCAAAGAATAATGATATTTAGCTAAACGTGCTGTAAATGGACTGTGGCCAGCATGCTCCCCAGCTGTATTCATCATTGGGCTAGTGTGTGTGAATATTCAAGGCATGGCCAGGAAAAGCACAAATTTAAGGGATGGTAACAGCAGCTTCTCATAATTTAAAATGAGATGGAGATAAGCAAACCCATTTCTCCCAGACCTTTATAGCTTAAGAGTGAATTATTTCTGTCCATGAAACGGAAAACCTGCTGTGTGGTATTTGTAAACAGCAATTTTGTTCGTAAAAACAACATAAACCTTTTATGTGCCTGATGCCCATTTCCTAACTGCTTTTTGTTGATGTGTTTCACATACAAATAGATGGTGGGCCAGAATATATATGCTGTATGGTTATATGCAAACAGTGTTTCCCACTAGTTGCTATGATTAATCAAATAGGGCTATCTATCTAATAAAATCACTTCACATGCAAATTCACGGTGCCTGTGCCACAGCTGTTTACAGCTTGCTTCTGCTGCTTCTGCACAGCATGCAGCAGCCTCTTGTGTATGCAATCCCTCTGTGCTTTGTATAATAGATACAGTTAGCCTAAGGACATGCTAACTTTTCTTCTTGCATTCTAGAATCTTTACTCTATGGTTTCTGCAGGGCTTTAAGAGGAAGTACCCTTTCCTCATAGTCTGGAGATTCAATTGTAGCTCTGTTCCAAGCGGTGGAATTAAAAGGGATAAGGGAGGCTCTCTGACTCTCTATCCTTACCAACATCAGATTGTAATCACCCAGCAAGGTAGCTGGGTAACTGTGCACATCTGGTCTTTCATCTGTTTCTGGAGATTAGGCCTTGAAAGGAGTGTCAACACAAGAGTTTTATGCTGGTTTTAGCTGAAAGGGAATTTTCTTGCTTTTTTGTGTGTTTTATTTGGTTTAGCCCGTCTTGTGTTTATTAGACTAAGGCCTCTGCCTAGTAGTGTACATTGATGGAAATAGTATAGACTTTCGATTAAAACTCTGCCATTTTCGAGATATGCACATTGCTTGATCATCCTGAGCCCACAAGTCTTTGTTGACAATATCCTACCTCTCATTGTCCTTTGGGTCTCCAATTTGTTTTCTTTTTTCAAGAAGCCTTACCTAGTCCTGAAAGATCAAATCAGCAGTAACTTGTTTATGATCCTTCTAAATTGGTTGCTAATACTTACTGTAATTTCAATTATTGTATACTATATTACATTTACCTTTTATATCTTGCCAATACCTTGGATGTTTTAACATCTTGATCATTATCTGACCACTTATGACTTGAAAACATTTCCAAAATATTTTGCTGATCAGTGCATTTTTGTACAATAAGTGTGTATCCACATGAATATATACCAAGACACCCAAGCGGTGGGAAATGATCAATTTTTATTATAGGCAACTAAGATAAATAAAAATATTATAAGCAGTCAAGTATGCTTGAGCCCTCAAAGGAGCCAATACAGAAAATAATATACCTTGCAACTGTGGGGATTGTTTTCCTAAATAAGTATCAATATAGGAAGGAAGGAAGCCAGGAAAAACCACTAACCCAACCCCCTACAGGAAAAGGTCCTGTTCTATATTTATGCCCACTTTCTGTGCTTCCTTATTTGATCTTGATTTAATCAGTTTGCCTGAGTAATTATACTCATATACTTACACACATATACTTATTGATAGACCTCATGCCTACCTTGCAAGTTTCTATTTCTACCTACTTTGGACCTGTTTCATGTTGAGGATTTACTCTATAAAATCCCTAGAAAAGGCATGAATCCCTTCTGTCTCTTCCTCAGACGGAAGCTTTCTTTCTCCCAATCAATATATTCAGCTTTTAACTTCCATTGTTCCTAAAATTCATTCTTTGATTGTAGAGAACACAAGCTCATACCGGACATACAGCAGGTTGGGAGTGTTTTTCCCCAATATCATTTTTCTCCTATATCCACTTATGCAAGGATTCATTTTCACATTCTAGAATTGCCTGGAAATCTAATCTCACTTATTAAAGTATAAGAGGAAAAATCAAGATGTCTTTTCATGAAAAGACATTTTGATATAGAAAATTCTAGAGTACTATCACAATCTAGAAATGCTAAAGTACTCACTTTATGACAGATGCCACTATTTGTGCTATTGGACTCACGTAATTTAAAAGCATCCTGCTTTCTCTCAAGTAGACCTAGAATTACTTTCTGAGTCTCATTCTCTCAAAACTGCCACAGATTCAAATTTTCCTCAAGTTTCTATCTTTTCTGTGGTTCTGTACATCAGGGAGGCCCAGAGATCCTCTCAAAAACATGTAATGCTCCATGTTCCTAGGTTTGCAGTCAACACTTTTCCCCCTGACTGGGTGGCAGCTTATTTATCACAAATTGGTAGTCAGTATACACTGTTAAGCAAAATCTGCAGCATATGGGCCCTATGCCTTGAAAGGACTCTGTAAAACACACACACACACACACACACACACACACACACACACACACACACACACCACACTAACATATATTAATCTTATCTCAATAAAATAATCCAGAGAATCAATGAAACAAAATGAAAAAAAAGAAGGAAAATAACTGTTATTTCCTACAGTGGTGAGAACAAGACTGAATTCAAAATTTACTTTGCAAGAAATAAATGAATGTTTTAATCAGTGGAATTAAAATGAATACCCCACATCATTATCAAACTGATTATATAAGATATGTTCTGTTGTCATGTTTTCAAAGCTTCTATCCTAGTGCACAGCATTCTGATAGAACATAGTATGTGTTTCATCACGTTGTATCCCTTGCCACACTGTGTTTGAGTGCATTTAACAGATGCTTCACATTCTGATCAAACCCCAATTAATAAGCTTAAGTCCTCTGAAGACTGAAGTTCTCCCTAGAAGTCAGTATTGATCATCTGCTAACCTACATTTTTCTCAGGTATTGATATAGGGGAATGAAACCCTTGACCTACTATGTCCTCGAGTTCCAAGGTTCTCTAAAATTGATGAATGAATTTTAGGAACAATGGAGGTTAAGGGTAGAATATACTTATTGAGAGAAAGAAAGCTTCTGTCTAAAGAGAGAGAGCGGGGCCCTGAACTGGTTGCCAAAGAGTCTGTCTTTTTCTAGAAACTTTTATAGAGCAAAATCATGGGACAAGATGGATTCAAGGCAGGGGAAGACTTGGAACTCACAAAGCAGATGGGCATATGGTGGGACAGAACTATACTTTGCCAATAAGATTAGTAGTTCAGGTAAAATTGATTAAACTGGGGACAAATGGGAAAGCAAGTCACATAGGAAGTGGGCATTCTTAGAGCTGTGACTCTTCCCTAGGGAGATGGGATGGTTTCTCAGGCTTCCTCAAGGTGATAGGAAACTAATTAAAATATCAGTCCTTAGGATGTGGATGCATTTGCTTGATCATTTGTCTTGTGGCCCGGCCTATAGCAGGAAGGTGTCTGTTTCCCCCAGGGTTGCAAGGTATCTGTACTGGCTCCAGGACCCAGCCCTGTCTGACTGTCTGTAATATTTTTAACTAACTCAGCTGCCTGCAACAATATTATAGAAAACTAAGCTAGGCAAGAATATTATAAGCAGTCAGATAGGTTTATGCCCTTGAGAAAGACAGGACAAAAGTGAAACATTGGATTAAACATCTGTTAGAGACCAGGCTTTGAGATAAAGCTGAGTTAACCAGGCCTATGTACTTCTTCAAAGGACAAACACCAGGCTAATGATAGACTTCAGTTACTCCGGAGAGTGACCAACACTTCAGGATCCATCATTTTGTAGGAAAAGTCTTTCCTCTTTCCACGAACACTTGTTATGTAACTTGTTTCCTTATTAGATCACTATTACCTAAGTATCAGGACTTCTACCTTTACTAATCATAGCAACAGTCCATGTTGTACCCACATATACTCTATAAAACTTCCCTAAAAGGGAAGTTTTCCATATATCCTAAAACAATATTAGGGTATCTTTTTAAAACATTAAATTCCTATTGTATTAGTGACAATGTGGAAGATTATTATTCACTAGAGCAGTCTTCACAGCATGGTAGATCTTTGATAGCTTGAGTTTGATTTTCATGTAGACTTGAGTTATATATTTGAGCACCTAATATCCTCTCTGAGATCTAAATTTTTTAAGAAGAATAATAATGATTATCTCACACTGTTATAAAAATGAATGCATAAAAAACATCATATATAGCTTTTAGCACATGATTTTGCACATAATATTAAAATTATTTAGATATTTAAATATTCAGCTATTATTTTTCTTATAAAGATAACTCAGTTCACTTGTGCATCCATTGTGTGGCTTAGTCCTTTTTACTTATATAGAAATACATGAAAAGAATATACATCAAAAGAGTACAAAAAACATACATGAAAAGTATACAAAGGACTCATGAAAATGCATGAAAAAATATAAATTTCTCTGTTGTTACCTTCATATGTGGTTCAGTACAAAAGTACTGACTGCCTTCAGCGTGGCAGGTTGGATGCTAATCTAGAAGGCCATATTCTGTATTAATAAGTTCCTAGCAGATTAAAAAAGTTAATTCATAGCATTTTGAAGTAATTATAATTTTTAACATCACTCAAAATTTTGGCTTTTTGGCAGGTATGGTTCTAGGCTGTCATGAGGTCAGACGTTGAGAATACATAGTAAGAAAGGCCTTAGGGACTACAATAATAGAAATGCTTCCCAGGGCTGGTATTTTTCATCTGATTCTGAAGATATGGGTAACCTGGAAAGAAGGTGGGAAGGGTGCTCTAGATGAGGGAGGAATAATTACAAATACAAATAATCGCTTTCCTGGATAAAAGCTTCTCAGACTGGTAGAGACTGGCTGAAGAGGAGCAGGAGGAGGACTGTGAAAATTAGGTAAATGGGTTTTTTTTTTTTAATATCAGGGAGATTGAGCTTTATATAAAGCACAAAGGAGCACATCATAAGTTAGGAATTTATCTGACATTAAAAATTGTACCATAATGTTATTCTAAGAGCCTGCAATGCTATTTTTTTTTTTTTTTCAAATTCAGCATGAAAAAACGTCAGTATCAAAATAGACTTTCGGCCTTGGTGGAGCAGCAAAGTGTAAGTCCATTGGGGCCTAGAGTGATAGCTGACTATACAGAAACTACTCATTTATCCACTGTCCTTTATTAGGTTATAAAGGGATGCAAAACTGGAAGACATCCAAATGTGATTTTCATATCACAAAACTAAATACAATAGAAAGTGAAACACATGAAGGAAACTTTTAAGTGGCAGTCATCTGTATCAGGAATGAGTAACTACTTCATTTATCAATTAACACCCAACTATTTTTCGGTATGACATAACTGTCCTAAGACAAAATCTAGATATGAGCAGAGACTGAACAACTAGTATATCCGAGAACAAACAATAAAAATTAAGGGACGTTGTAGGTCATTTTAGGGTTATGGAATTCAACGTTCCTCCTTTCTCCATCAATCACAAAATCACTCCATAACCAAAGGGAAGAACTTCCTAGAAAGTTACATTTATTATCTAGGAATTTCTTTAATTTTAGGAACGGGAGCAAAAAAACAGTAGAAGAAAAAAAAAATAAAGCTGATGGGTGAAGATACGTGTATTGGACAGAACCTTGTCCAATATTTGCAACTTTTACAACATTGCTGGTTGTTAAGCAGACTAATCAAGGAAAGAGAGGCATGAGTGATTGGTTGTGAGGTTGTAAGGGGAACTGAGGGACACAGACCAAAGAAATGCCTGTGTCTGAGTCTCAGTGTTGGTTCTGAGGATCATACAATCAGATAAATACTTCTTACTGACCAGAGAAAGCAGATACTCAGAGTGGATCTGTACAATCACTTGAAATATAATTTCATAAGATTTAACCAAGGGTCAAAAAGGTTACGTGAATCAATCATCTTAACTCATTTCATGTTGAATACAGAGCATAAATCAATCAAAATTATATAAACTGCCTTCAAGTTCAATATCATTTTAGTACTATAAAGAGAGCTAAAATTTTAAAAACAGAAGTCACATATTTCCTTGCTATCAGAGAACCCTCTTTTTCCATTTCTTGTCAAATACATTTTCTGTGGTTTTCCTAAGCCTTTTCTATGTTCCTTTGCTATTAAGAGGCATCATTTTTCATGTGACTGAGTCTGTCATTTTTCATTTTCATCCAGAATCATTTTGGGCTCCCGTTTGACATGGGCACATTGTCCCATTTCTGCAAGTCAGCAAGGGCTGAGACCAGCCTGCCATTGTGGGGTCACCTCTCCAGACTGCTGGCAGATTGGATTAAACCAATAGCAAGAGGTACTTAAGTTAGCCTTAATTAGGGCCTGTAGGACATGTGCTTTGTTCCAGATGAGACAACTTGGTGAAAAAAAGCAGCAAGAATTCATTAGAACACAAGTAAATCAGGTATTGTTAGGATGGGGGCTAGGGAAAAATGCAGTGAAACATTTGGAAAACAGATTACTTTTGTATGCAAGCTTGAATAAAGAGGCAATTACTCTAAAAAATTTGTGAACCTTATCTGCACAGTTTCTAACATCTTCTTGTCACTTTTCTCATTTTGTTAACAGTAAAACAAAAGTTGATAAGTAATTACTGTTTTTTTATACAAAATGTGGCAAATCATAGCTGTGTTTTATTTATGAATCTGGACTTCTTATAAAATAATTATAGGTATTGTTCACTGAGTACTTACTATACAACAGTTTTTCTTTTATTTTATTTATACAGTACTGGGAACTGAACTCAAGCATTGTTACTGAGCTGCATCCCCACCCGAACCTCTTTGGTTATAAGTTATATTGTAAGATAGAATCTTACTAAATTGCTAAGTTGCCCAGGCTGCCATAGAACATGTAACCCTATTGTTTTCTGTTGCTGAGTTTACAGGTGGGCAAGCAGCATTTTAGAATGAAGATTTTACATTACTGAATTTTATCATGTAATTCTCACAGATAAATTGCAAGATATTAAATTTGTTTTTCCTCCATAGTGCATAAAACAGATTTGAAGAAGTCCAGTGCCTTGCACGTGGGCCTCAACTAATCCATGACAGAACCCGTGATTTTAAGTGTAGTTACTCAGGACTGTAGAAGTTTCAAAGGAAGAAGGTTTTGGGTGCTAGAGTTGATACCTGTACCTTTCAAAGAGAATCTTTGAGACCTCTCAATATTAATTTTTATTTTACTTCAAGAATTTGTGATAGACACTGACAGATATAATTAGAAAATGTCTCATTTAACAGGTTTTAGGTCTAACTAGCTGAACAATGGAGCCAACCAAAGAGCACTGTGAAATATACTCCTGTAATCACATCAGTGCCCAAGTATCTAACAAAACAAGAATAGTTTAGAATGGGAGAAGAATTTTGAGCTTGGTGTCAGAGTGGCAATCTTAGGAACCATACTAACAAGCTCTATAGTTCCTACTCTCCATTTGCCTTCTTCAGTAACATCCTCAAGTTCCTTGCTACAAAATGTGAACAATTGTAGGTAGTGGCTTTTCACATCAGTAAATCAAATAATGGACACACAACATGTGACAGTGTTGGTTGATGTGATACGAGGCTCTTTTATGGACTGATGAACAATATTATGGAGTCATGGGCTACTTAACTTTTCAATGCCCTATGAATCATTTGCATTAACACAATGGAAATTGTGAAACATTTTCATCCCAATTATGCTTATCATAACATTGATCAACACATGGAATTGGTGTTTTGCTTCAGGTAATACATTGCCTAAAATACTTCAATTTTCATCAAAGTAGTTTTCCTTTTTATAATTATATACTAGAGGCCTTTCATTCAAAAAGAATTCCTTTCCTCAAGTGTGACTAAAAAAGAAACCTATGCAATATAGAAATCTTCACTTATTTATGTTATTTTTTATTTTACATACACATGTCACTTATTTTTAGAAAAAGGGAACTTTAGCTGTTTATCCAGATTCCATAGTTTAGAATAAAACCATCTCTTACTTGTTATTTTGAAAGTCACAGCATACGTTACTGGTCCCTTTCAAACAAAAATTAAAATTTGTAATTCTGGGACATCTAAGATCTCAAATTCTGTTTGCATTTCCATTACTGTTCTCTACAGTTTATGAATTATTATTAAGCAGTGAACAATATTCCATGATAAAGCATACATCACATCCAGAAGGCCAAAACTTGAGTTGCCACTTAGAGCTTTAATGAACCTTCAGAAGGTTCTTTCACCATCATCAGATCAAATCTTTCAAGGTGATAGTGAAAAATGTGACTTCCTTGGGAGATTATTGGCACATTTTGGTCATTAAAAAGGAAGCTCAATAACCAAGACAACTCTGTATAGAATATCATGTGATGAATAGTCACCAGATGGTGATTTTAACAAAAGTTCAGCAGGTAGAAAAGGAAAGTCTATTTCTGGCCTGTCTTCCAATGAAAATAAAGCACTTCCTTTTCCTTTGTGCTAAAATTCTTACCTAATCACCATGAAGCTCCTAGGTGACTGATCTCATCAGAGAACAACATGTGTCTTGGCTACTTTTCTCTCATTGTTGAGACAAAATACCTTCTGCCTAAAGTTACAGAAGGAAAGGTTTATTTCTTGCAGTTCTTAGAGGTTTTAGTCCATATTCAGCTTGTTCCAAGGCAGGGTGGCATGGCTGAGCTATCGCTATGGCTACTACAAACAGCAAGGCAGTAGCCAGCAAGAGAGAAAGACGCACCTTCTTCCCATCAATACACTGTATATTGGCCCCACTCCTGGGTGAGTGAAACCACTCACATCACCAATCACAGGGCTAGACAACAAAGCAATCACCAACCCTAGACTCAGCCATGTCCAGGATTACATGAGGGTTGAGGCTGGGCCCCAGGAGCACAAACCATAACAACATATGAGAATGAGTACTCAGTATTGATTCCTGCCATAGGCTATTTGAGAAGATAGCTATAACCAGATTGTCATTAATGAATGATATGCATTTTATAAAGACCACAAAAATCTTTTGTATTTACTGTCATGACAAATTTTTGCCATGAATTTACTAAAGAAAGTACAGAAAAGTTTGGATAAAAAGATGATTAATTTTTCAAGTCTGTTGTTCATGTGATTGCTAAGATCCTCCTGTTGATACACTTTGAGCAGTCATATAAGAGCATATATCTTTGTTCTTTATATTTATTCAGAAAACTTTTCATATTTCATTGCAACAAATATCATTTCCTTTCTATTCCTTAAGCAACCAGCCAAATCATTTGCCACTGCCTATGATTCAATATGTGTATGTGTGTGTACATGTATACATATCTTTCATTAACTTAAATATCAAGATACTGCTTGAATTTCCTGAGACAATTTTTATTCACCTCTGTCTTTCTTAACTTTCCCTAAATTGTTCTACAGTAAGGGTGCAGGATACCATGACTGTATGCTTTTCAATGGTGGCATAATATTTTACAAAACCATCTGGAAGGCTGGTCAATGTCTTGCTATTCTTCAACCAACTGGCTGGACATAATTCCCCATGAGGCCATAGATAAATTTCAGGAGTCAAGAGTTTATGTAACAAGAATACCAGCCATGAGCATCCATGCTCATTCATATAAATTATGGGTTCCCCCGTATATTAAGCCCAGTATTCTGCATTGATTTACATTTGATGATGAACTGCTGTGCTTATCCAGCTTATGTATTGGTAGATCAAATGACACTGGGGTATGCTGAAGATCTAGTTTATATGCTAATTTGGAGGCACATTATCAATATCTGGAGTATGTGAAGTTTCAATTCCAAGAGATATTGTAACTCAAAATTTTGAGAAGTTATCTGTAGAAGATTGTATAGCTTTCCTCCAAATTAAAGACATGTGTTAAGACAGTGGTTTGCCAAATGCTTCATTTTGTATTCCTGTCTTCCAAGAATACTACAAGCAAGTTACTTAGATCTGCCCAAGTAGTAATGGAATTTGTACAGCAACCAGAACCAGTTTAAAAACTTTTTACTCTTCTGATCCCCAATTAAAACTAGTATGTTTTTGTGTTACTCAGTAAATCAATCAAAGCAGAATGACATAATAAACTGTATTTTGTCTCCTAAATCCAAAAAGATTAATTGGACATCATGCCTCTTTTACAGTAGTGGTAGAGTGGAAATATATTTTTTTTCCTTTTACTTTAGAAAGCTATCTCTCATTGTAGTTCAAATCACTCAGCCGATTACATTTTTACTTAGTTAGCAGATGTTGGAATTTGGGTGTTCCTTCTCATTTTCTGGTTTATATACTGTGTGTATTTGTCTGTAATAGTAACTCCATTTTGCTTGCCAAGTTAATCAGAGTGATGTCATCAATATAACTGGAATGTGAGATGTCCTGTGAAATTAGATGATTAAGTTCCCTAAATAATGGATTATGAAGTAGGGATGATGAGTTTGTATATCCTTAATGTTGAATAAATAAATCTTGGACCATCCAGCTAAAAATAAACTGCTTCTGATGGGTTTTATTAATAAGCATAGAAGGGAAGAAACAAAATGGGGGAGCTTATAAAAATTAGTATTTACAAGTAAGGTGTCAAGAAAGCACTGATCTGCTCCAACAATGAAATTGTTGCAGGCAGTCCAGTTAGTTAGAAATATTATAGGCAGTGATTCAGTGCTAGGTCCTCAAAGATGCCAGTGCAGATACCTTACAACTGTGGTTCTAAGACATCTCTTGCGGTGGGCCAGCCCTCAAGACAAAGGATCAAAGACGTGCACCCATATCCTAAAGACTGATATTCTAATTAGTTCCCTATCACACTGAAGAAGCCTGGAGTCACTATCCCATTCCGCTAGGGGAAAAGTCACAGCTCTAAGAATGCCCACTTCCTATGTGACTTGCTTTCCCATTTATCCCCATTGTAATAAATTTTACCTGAACTATTAATCTTATTGGCTAACTATAGTTATGTCCTACCATATGCCCATCTGCCTTGTGAGTTTCCAGTTTTCCCTGCCTTGAACCCATAGTTTTACTCTATAAAAGTCCTTGGAAAAGATAACCTTCTCAGGACCCCCTTCTGTCTCTCTTCAGGCAGAAGCTTTCTTTCTCTTAATAAATATATTCTACTCTTCACCTCCATTGTTCCAAAAATTCATTGTCCGATTTTAGAGAATGGGAACTCATGAACATAAAAGGTCGGGAGTTTCATTCCCCTATATCAAAATCACGCTAGGAGAAAAGCTGAAATTGGAATATTCACAAGATAAATTCACAAGATAAGCAAATGTCATCTTCCAAGACTCTTGTTCTACATGACCCAGAAAGATGTGTCGAAAGGAGTAGGGTAGGAATTTTCAGGCCTGTGTCTTTTGCGACACTCAGGGTGACTAAGTAGTTCCCTGAATCTATTTAAAATTCCAATATTGATTTACTGTTTTCAGATAGAGGCAGTCTTCCTTCTTCCTCAAGATACTTCATTCCACAGATCAGATAACCAAGGTAGAATTTTTCCATTTGCCAGTATATCTACCCGCAATTGACATTTCAGATACAGGAGAATTTGAAACTTTAATATCATCTTTTTTCCAAGTTCTTCAAAGTGTTTTGAAGCAATCAACCCAGGTATGCAAAGAAATCTGGGAAATGTAGTTAAAGCATACCTAATCTGACACAATGCAAAATTTCCTTGTTGTTAATGTCAAAAAATATTTTATTTTCATTGCTAAACATGACTACCCTGTATTCTAATAATTTCACATACGTGACAGAACCTGAAGACTCTATTGTTTTATATAAACATCCCTAATTGTCATGGTTTATATCAGTGCCCCTCAACCTTCATGAAATTATGGATTCTACCAAATCTAGTGCTTGTGATTGGTTCATAGTTTAGGGCTCTGATTTTTGGTTTGAGTGCTATGACGGCCAAAAGGTGAGGCCAGCATACAGTGTAATGGTGGGGAGAAGGTGTATCTCTCTCTCTTGACTGTTTAGGCCTTGCTGTTTGTTACCAGCCATGAATGGTGACCCACCATGCCACCCTGCTGTGCCATAGGTAAATTCCCAGGGGTGAGAAGATGGCTTCAAGGGTAAATTCCTAGGGGTGGGGGAGATAGGAACTTCCTAGTTCCTGTTAAGGATTTCCTGGCTACAGAGTTCTGTCTGGGCCAGGAGTATGGACTGAGTATGTCGGAGTATGGACTGAAACCTCCAAGAACTGTAAGAAATACTCTCCTTCCCTAACTTTGGGTGTCAACAATAAGAAAAAAAGTAACTGAGACAGAATTTAATACCAGAGAAAGGGAGTCATTCTTGTGACAATACCTGACCCTGTGATTTGAGAGCTTTTGGAAGTAGCTTATGAGCAGAGTCTGGAAAGGTTCAGAGATGTTACCTGAATGCTTAGAGCTAAAACAGCTTAGGCTGCTCTGTAAAGGAGATTCTGATCAGAGGTGAGGAGACCAGAAGGCAGATAAAAAGCTGGCTGGTAAAGACCAGGCTCTAGAGGTTTCTCCTGGGAAGAAAGATTACATTGGTTGTTGGACCCCACATAATGTGTGTTATAGCTTGGCAAAAAGTTTTTTCTGCATTTTGCTTATGTCCAGAGACTTTGCCTGAGACTGAGATTAAGGCCAATCCATTAATTAATCTGACAAAAGAAATTTCAAGGCAGTCAAAGATTGAGGGTGTGGTATGGCTGTAGTTGGAGGTCTTTAGCCAGATTTAGTTGCAAATGAAGAGCAAAGAGTCCTGCAGGATGATTTAAAATGCTGTGAAGCTGGCCTGAAGGAAAATTCCAGTAGAGCTGTGGATTGTAATGACAGAGCCAAAATCTCCATTGCTGGGAAGAAGCAAAGAAATAAAAAGACTGCCTGAGGCCTCCCTGGGAAGATGTGGCTCTCCACCTTTTGCAACCTCAAACCAGCAAAAGTGAAAAAAAATTTGCTTGGAGGAGAAACCTGCAGAATGCCACCTTCCAGAATGACAAGAAAGTGGCAAGGCCACAGGAGGTCCCAAAATGGCAACCACCACACCAGATTCCAGAATGGCTGCAGCATAGAGCGAAAAGTCTGGCTACTGCTCCAGCTGGCATAAAACTTTGGTGGCATCCATGTGGCATTAGGTGCAAGAATAATGCACAAATTCTGAGGGTAAAACAGCTTCCATTCTGATTGCAAAAAGCCTGGGAGGTCAAGCAGTGTGCCCCTGAAAGGGCAATATGTAAAGATGTAAGGGTGAAGCCAAGGTGCAGTAGAGACACCAGAAGTTTGGAAAAGCCAAGAACATGGATCATCCAAGGAAAGCTGCAAAGACCAAGCAGAATGGGCTTAAGAGAGAAGCTGCAGAAGCTGAAATCCCTGTAAGTGCCATGGGGCCGGAATCACACGAGCCTTTAGGAACTTGCAACCAGATGGCTTCAGATGCTGAGTGTGGAATTCTAGGACTTAATGTTCGCCCTGCTGGATGTTGGACTTTGTTTGCAATGCTCTGTATTCCCCTGTTAGTAACTTTTGGAATGGTAATGTTTATCTTGTTGATAGAACTGGGGGGGGGGGGACAAGAACGGCTGAAAAGATAAGAAGTATGAAATATAAATGACCTTTATTTTGAGAATGCAGGGAGAGACCCCACCCCCATCCCCCAGGGCGTGGCATCTCCACCCCGGGGTCGGTGATCTCTCCATGGAACATGGAGTGAGGCACATAAGTAGCCTCGGTTTGGGGTGGAACCTAAGGGGGGCATTAGGGATGCACAGGTAGCCCATTGGTCCTAAGTTTGGCACCATAGTTAAATTCCCAGGGGTGGGAAGATGGCATTACAGGTAAATTCCTAGGGGCAGGGGAGATAGGAGCTTCCTGGTTCGGGTTGAGGCTTTCCTGGCTACAGAGTCCTGTCTGGGCCAAAACCCTTTCATATGTGCCTTTGCATTTTGGAAATATTTGACCTTGTTTCCTATGTATAGGGGATACTGTTAAGAGTTTGCTATAGATTTCAAAGGAGATTTGGAACTTGGAACTTTTCAGCAATGCTGGACCTTTTAGGACTTTGACAACTCTTGGATATGGACTAAATGTCTTTTGTATAAAGTATGTACATGAGTCCTTGGGGACTAGAGGTGGAATGTCATGGCTTATGTCAGTGGCCCCTAAACCTCATAAAATTATGGTCTTTACCAAATCTTGCATTTTTAATTGGCTCATTGTCTAGGGATCAGATTTTTGGTGTCAGTGCTACAACCACCTCAGGGTGAAGCCAGCATACAGTGTAATGGCAGGAAGAAGGTGTGTCTCTCTCTCTTACCTGTTTAGGCCTTGCTCTTTGTGACCAGCCATGAATGGTGGCCCACTATGTTACCCAGCTGCTTGTAGCCAGCTGAGTATGGACTGAAACCTCCAAGAACTGTAAGAAATAAACCTCTCCTTCCTTAACTTTGGATGTCAGGTATTTTGTGTCAACAATGAGTAAAAAGATACTAAGACACTAATGATCCTCATACCAGAAGCACAGAAAGTAAACTTCTTGAGATAGTAGAGATACCCATTAATATAATTTTAGTACTTAGCTTTTGGGCTAGATACACAGACATTCTAAACAATGAGTAAGAAAATAAATAAATATAATAAATACAAATGTTAACCATTTTCAATATTTAGATTTTTTCTTTTTGTCAGTTATGTCCTTAACAATTTCTCTATACAAGATACTTTACTGTGTTAGGCAATGACTAGTTTTATTAAAAAGCCAAGTTAAATTAAGTGAGTTTTTATAACAAAGTGTCTATGATATGTAAAGCCCATAATTGGTAGTAGAAGTTTCAGTGATTCCTGTTCAGCATCATAATTCCATGCGCACATTCATCAAGAGTGAAGGATTTTTAATGAGCTTAGAGGCATCCAGTGGTTTCACTGGGAAGACCTGGGTATGCAAGCAACTCCTCCTACTTACTGTCTGCTGACCTAAGTTAATAACTTTTGAATTTTCCTTTCATTATTGATATTCAAATGAGGTTATTTTATATATTGAACTCCATTTGCTTTTGTGATAACAGTACATAAAAATTATAAGAGAACACTTGCAGCAATTATGGCGTCTCCTTGGAATGAAAAAAAAATTACTTACCCATTCATTATTGCAATGTTGTTATTTCAAATACATGACTGAAAGAGTAAACAATGGCTTAAAGATATTGTTTTTGTAGTCCTTATTCTTTTAATTTGTCTTACATCTCATAGAATAGCATGAAATATATATGGATATTCAAGTCAGAGAAAAATATAAATTTCATCCCTTTCAGTAATCACTGTATATTATTTAATTACCTTGTTATAAACTTAATTAGTTTGAGGTAATTATGTGGCATGTGTAAGATTATTTGAAGATTAAGTGAATTAGGACACAAATTGTCTATTAATTTTGTGGAACATAGAGTACTGTTATATTTTCCTATTTTAAATTTGTTACACTTATGAATGCTAGCAAGCTGGCAATTTCATATTTCTCTTAAAATAGAAGTCACAAATTCAGGCATTTATTTCTTACCCACGGAGAAATATGGGAACAATTAATAATAGATAGATATAGCTCTATTACTGAAAACTAATGCCTCCAAAGCTTTCAGATACACCAAGCGTGATTTCCACATTTTCAAAAGACTTTATTTTTACTGGTTCTATTAAAGATATGAGGGCTAATTATGAAGCCAACATATATACAATTTGGCAATCAAACAAAAGCTTTATTTATGCCAGTTAATGGGTGTGCATGGAAGTTGGGCTGGGAGGCCCAATGAAATGTACATTCAGTGAAAACCAACTATATGCCTGATTCTGTAATTAATTTGGATGCTTCAAAGATATATAAGATAATTTCCCCTTAGATAGGGTTCTAGAGACAGCTCTCTAATTTATAAATCCATACATGCAAAACTGTATAAAAAGTCCTAAGAACCAGCTGTGCATACTGTAAGACTGGTGCAGTTGATCATTTGTATGCTAACCGAATACTGTGGTTACAGCACTAAGAAATTAAAGTATGATGAGCATCTGCTATTTCCCCTCAATGTTATGATATTTTCAGAATTAAAGATTTATCCAAAATGTTTATAATTCAAATTCAGAAGAAAACGTACTCTAAGAAAGGCTCAGATGAAGAATCTTAAGGGAAAGCAGGGGTATTTCTTTTTTAGAGTGTTGGGATTGTTTTCCTTAAGGGGGCTGAGGAATGATTTAAAGGAAGAATAATATTTGAACTAACTATGGACTGATGGGAGAATTTTTGGCAGGTGGGAAAACAGATGACATGCAGGTGAACAGAGTGAGCAGAACACATGTTAGATTGGAAAGAGGCTGAAATTCCTGGTGCACTTATTAAGTTGAAGTATATGATATTGCCATTTTGGCAGTAATAAAGAACTTAATTTGGGCAATTCATAAAATACAACCTAATATAAAAATAATGAGTTTCTTTGGTTCACTACAAAGGTGTATAACAAGAAGTGTGATAACATTATAATTTTTAAGGTTTCCTTTGACACTTCCATGTGTGATCAGAAAAGATAGTTGAGTACAAAAAACATGGGCATCAGTATCATCATCAGTATCAGAAAAACAGATTTGATGTCTGATCTTATCGTTTAGCTGGGAAGAATCATTTAAACCTTGTAACTTCAATTCACTTAATTAGAAAACGGGAATCAGAATATTAATTTCAGAGTTTGTGAAGATTAAAATAATCACATATGGATTTCTAACAGTAAAATAGATCTTCAGAAAATGTTACAGCATTGGAACAGAAGTTCTGATACTAATCAGAGAAATTTTTGACAGGAAAATCAAATGAACCCCCAGGACATCTATAACATCCTTCTTGGCCAATTCCTTTTCTTCTCATCCCCAGCCCTAATGGCAGGCATTCCTAAAAGTAGGCACTCTATCCACAGCTGTTTAGGGATTTCCAGTGCCAGGGAGCCTGGCTTCTCACATATGTTTGAAATGCTTCCTTTCTACTTAGCCTTCTTGCTAGAAAATTAACAAGTGCAACTTTCTCCTTTAAGTTGCCAAGCATTTTGCACTGGGAACTGATTGGTATGGAGTGTACATGGACAATGTTTGTTTATTTCTTTGGCAAGGTTCTTATTTATGCAATTGTTAGAAATACATATATTAACAATTCATTCCTGTTATAATTGTAGAAATAAACTAATGAAAGTAAACAGGAACTACTTGTGATTTGCATATTTTTTTCCAATTGTATAATTGTGTACATGGGATTAGTATTTGAGGAAAGAGGCAGATGCCTGTACTTTCATTGCAAAATAAACTAGAAAGTTTAACTTCCTTTTAGTATTCAGTTAGTGATTCCTTATACATACACATTGGTTTGTGACTTCAGGCAGTTGAGTTTCAAATTTTCTTATTCTATTCCCCTCCATCTAAATGACCTACAATATAATATAGTCAAGTCTACGCACCAGTAATATGATGCTGGCATTACTAGGAACAACATTGACTAGGCACCTGTTCACACCACTTTGCCTGTATTAATTCATTTATTCTTCACTGCAGCAAGATCAGAGAGTCACAATTAGGAAAGCATTGCCATGCTACTAATTTAGGCCAACATATCTGCAAACAAAAACAAAAACTAGTGAGCACTAGTGTGTCAGACAACAAAATGGCAAGCACTGTTTTAGGGGTGTTTGTCACAAGGAGAGAAATTACAAGAAAATCTACTGACTGAAGATGCACAGTAGGAAAGAAGAGTATTTCCAAGTGTTTCTAGGCCACAAAACTAGCTCCATTAATAAGATGTGTGGTATGAAAATTCCAATTTCTCACTAATAGGGGGAGCATCACACTGTTCCATGGTTACTGGACTTTTGTGAACTAGCATAGCAAGAGGCTGCTCCACTCCAGGATAATGGAAAATGCAAAAAGGAAAGAAAAATCATACCTCAAATAAAAGCTAAGGCAATTCATACATAGTCTACAAAGAACCTATCTCCTATAGTTTAAATTTTTTTGAGTGTTTAATTACAAAAAAGTGGCTCTTGTGATTAGCTATCAAGGAAGACACGAGACAGAATCATTTTCCTGTTATACCTAAAGACTGTTTCATTAAATAATTTAATCTAACTCTAAGAAGGAAATAGATAAAATCAGAATGCCTTACAAAAGGAAGCTTTTTTTATGGAGGAGAAAATGAAGCAGTCACTGAGACTTTTATTATCTCAATGCAGTGCCCTAACTTACCTTTAAAATACTTAAAAATAGTCAGGAAATTGTCTTAGCCACTTTCCTCTGTGTTGCACATTATCCAACAAGTTACAGGGTTAGAAATCTGTGTTGATTCATGGCTTTTAGTGGAATCAGTCCATAGTAGGTGGTTGCAATGCAGACACTATGTGATAAAAGGGCCAGGCAGAAGACTGAGGCTCAAGCCATAGGGCCAGCAAACAGAGATTGAAAAGAGGAAGCTTGGAAGGAGACTCATCCTTCAGGTTCAGACCCCCCTGGCTTTTGAATTAGGTCCCACTTCTTAACAGAATATTCAGCCATTGAACTTATCAATGAACTCATCTATGAATGATAAAGAGCCCCTGGGATCCAACCTCTATCCAAAAGCCTGTCCTTTGGAGGCACAGAGTTTTGTTGGGATCTCCTTATACACCTGATTTCTCTTCAAAGCAAACCTCAAAAGTGATGAGATAAACTGAATTTTCCAGAACTGACTCTTGCTCTTAAATTTTAATATTAACTGACTTTCTAACACTAGAGATTCAAAAGTACAATAGCTTTTTCTAGCATATATATCTTTTTATTCGCTTTAATGTAAAAATTATAAAGGATCTATGATGTATTTTCACTTACATTATTTACCTTGCTGTAGAAATCCATAAAGATCAGTTATGTTAGAAAGGAGAAACTTAGAAATTCTTAGTTACAGGAGGTGTCAATGATTTTAAGTAAATGCAGTTTACAATTTTACTGTACTTTTTAGAGAAGTGATAAATCTGGGACGTAAAATTATTAGTTGTTTCCATACTTTGGCTTCTTGTAACCGATTGAGGGAAAGATTTGTTATAGTCCTTGTAGTAACTGTGGAGCCTAAATACAAAAGAAAATCCAAATACATATGCAGCATTCTATAATCTCTTTAGTGTGTCATGACTAGCTCTAGAAAATAAGTATTTAAAAAGCACAAATTTTTGTTAATCTCAGTTGATGCTAAGGTCATTTTCCACCCAAGAATATTAAAAAATAGTTTTCTCACTTTTTCCAATTTTGTTTTTAACAAGAGTTTAAACTTTATTTACATGGAGTTTAAAACAAAGCCCCAAAGCAATAGTCATTCAGACTTTTTAAAATCATGAATATCTTCAAAATGAGGACGTATCATAGCTAAATAATGTTCTGTACTTTTTAAAATCATAAAACTGATAATGCTTCTTATAACTGATGCATTTTCCTTTTTGAGATAAAAATAACACACTATTACATGTGAATAAAACCTAGAAAATTGCATTATACTCTTAGGAAGATGTTTTAACCCAAATTAAAAAAAAAAAAAAAAAAAAAAAAAAAAAAAAAAAAACTTTTTTAAAAATAAAAATTTAGCCTGGCGTGGTGGCTCACACCTATAATCCCAGAATTCAGGAGGCTGAGGTGGGAGGATCCTTGCAAGTTCTAGACCAGCCTGGGCTACAAAGGGTGCACAAGGCAAGCCTGAACTGCATAGCAAGACCCTGGTCTCAAAAAAGACAATAAATAAATAAATAAATAAATAAATAAATAAATAAATAAAATTTTATTAAAAATAAGAAAAATCCGGGGGCCCAGGATCCGGCTTCCTGTGGGTCGCATAACTCCAGTGGAGGTGTGGCACTCTCTTCTTCACCTGGGGGCCAGGCTCCCTGTTGGTCCAGTAAGACCAGCAGAGGCAGGGAACCCCGCCCTAGGCCAGCAAACTGTTTTCTTTGCTTGGGGCCCAGGATCCAGCTTCCTGTGGGTCCAGTAAGTCCAGTGGAGGCCTGGAACTCTCTTCTTCGCCTAGGGGCCAGGATCTGGCTTCCTGTGGAAATCAGTTAGTAAAGAGGAAGCAGGGAATTCTGTCCCAGCCTAGCTGACCTCTATATCTCATTTGGAACAAAACTTGAAGCTCAAAATTATAGGAAAATGACAAAACGAAAGACCAAAATGCAGTCTCAAACATCCAGCCCATCCCAAGAAAGCCTAGGAGCCATGTGCATAGAAGAAAATATATGCCACATTCCTGAAATACTTGAAATAATAGAAATTGAAATAAAGAAGCTACTCTGGGAAGCCTTAAAGGAAATCTAACTAGAAATAATCTCTCAGGTAAAAGAAGGAATGATAAAAGAAATGAAGGAGATGCTGAACGAATCTAAAGAAGACACAGTTAAAAAACTTGAGGAGATAAACAAAAAGATAGAATCCCTGGATGAACAATATAAGAAACAAACAGAATATATAAAGCAGATGCAAAGAGATATACAGGAAATCAAAAACTCCATTGAAAGTTGTAAAAACTGCCTCAATGAACGTGAAGAAAGAATTTCAGACCTTGAAGACAAGATTGCGGCCAGTGAACAGGAAAGGAAAGCTCTTTAAAAATAACAAGAAATCAGGAAATAACAACACCTGCAAGATGATGCAAAAAGCAAGAACATAAGGTTAATAGGGACAAATGAAAAAGAAGGGAACAACATAAAGGATGTCAAGAGGATATTTAGAGAAGTAATAGCTGAAAATTTCCCAAACGTGAGATTGGAAACTGATATCAAGATCAGTGAAGCATATAGAATTCCAAAGAGCCATAACCAAAATAAAACTATACCCAGACACATAGTAATGGCCATCGCAGAAATTGAACAAAAGAATAGAATATTAAAAGCTATAAGAGAGAAAAGGCAGATCACCTATAAAGAAAAAATGATCAGAATTACAGCAGACTTCTCAGCACAAACAATAAAGTCAAGAAGAGCATGGAGCAAAGTATTTCAGATCCTAAAGGAAAATGATTTCCAACCTAGGCTGATATATACTGCAAAACTGTCCTTCAAAATGGATGAAGAAATCAGATACTTCCATGACAAAGAACAGCTGAAAAACTACATGATCACCAAGCCAACCATGCAAAGAATACTGAAAGACAGCCTAGATGCATCTAGGAAAAAACCACTAAGTGAAGCAGACAATTAAACAGACCTGAAAGACCAAGATGCAACAGCAGAAAGATAACATGTCAACCATAAACCAATATATAACAGCTATAACCATTAATGTAAATGGTCTCAATGCACCAATGAAAAGAAACAGACTGGCAGAATGGATCAAGAAACAAAATCCAACCATATGTTGTCTACAAGAAACCCATCTAACCCAAAAGGATACCCACAAACTGAAAGTCAAAGGATGGAAAACAATACTTCATGCAACAGGAACGCAAAAAAAAGAGGGGGTGGCTATTCTGTTTGCAGATAATGTGAACTTCAAGCCAATAATGATCAGAAGAGAAAGACCCAACTGAAAAAGAGAACTATAGACCAATCTCCCTAATGAACACAGATGTAAAAATCCTCACTAAAATATTGGCAAATAGGATGCAGCAAATCATCAAGAAGATCATACACCATGACCAAGTGGGATTCATCCCAGGCTTGCAGGGATGGTTCAACATATGTAAATCAATAAATGTAATAGACCATATCAATAGAGCCAAAGGTAAGAACCACATGATCATTTCTATAGATGCAGAAAAAGTTTTTGATAAGGTCCAACACTAGTTCATGATAAGAACTTTACAGAAAATTGGAATAGATGGTCTTTACCTCAATATAATAAAGGCCATCTATGACAAACCAACAGCCAAAATCATAATAAATGGCCAAAAATTGAAGGCCTTTACTTTAAAATCAGGCACAAGACAACGATGTCCCTTATCACCACTCCTATTTGATATACTACTGGAAATACTAGCCAAAGCAATTAGATGAGAGAGAAATAAAAGCTGTAAAGCTAGGGAAAGAAGAAGTTAAGCTATCATTATTTGCAGATGACATGATACTCTATATAGAAGATCCCCACAACTCCATTGAAAGATGCTAGATATAATAAATAAATTTAGTAACGTAGCTGGCTATAAAATCAATACTCAAAAATCAATAGCATTCTTAAACACTCCCAACAAAGTCACTGAAAGAGAAATAAGAGTAGCCATACCCTTCACACTAGTAAACAACAACAACAACAAAAATGAAATATCTAGGAATTACTCTCACAAAAGAAATGAAAGAACTGTACAGGGAAAATTATATGACACTGAAAAATGAAATTGAAGATGATCTCAGAAAATGGAAAGATATCACTTGCTCATGGATAGGGAGAATAAATATTGTGAAAATGGCAATTCTCCCAAAACTTTTATACAAATTCAATGCAATCCTAATAAAAATTCCATCAACATACCACATAGAACTCGAGAAATCACTCCTAAAATTCATTTGGAGTGAGAAAAGACCTAGAATAGTAAGGACAGTTCTAAGCAGCAAAGGCAAGGCAGGAGGTATCACAATCCCTGACTTAAAATTATACTACAAATAAACTGTAGTAAAATCAACATGGTACTGGAACCAAAACAGAGCTGAAGATCAGTGGAATAGATTAGAAGATACAACCACTACTGCACACACACTCAACCACCTTATCTTTGATAAAGGGGCCAAACATGTTCACTGGGAGAACGACAGTCTCTTTAATAAATGGTGCTGGAAAAACTAGCTCTCCATATGCTGAAAACTAAAACTAGACCCATGCCTATCACCATCTACTAAAATAAAATCTAAATGGGTCAAAGATCTGAATATTAAAACAGAAACACTAAATCTATTGGAAGACAAATTGGGTAAAAACCTTGAAGTACAAGAGTAGGAGAGAATTCATGAACAGGACTCAAACTGCACGGGAAATACTTCCCAAAATCAGTAACTGGGATCACCTCTTATTAAAAAGTTTCTGCACATCAAAAGACGTCTCCAGCATGGTGAGAAGAAAACCCACAAACTTGGAAAATATCTTAGTGAACTGCCCCTCAGACAAAGGACTTTTGTGTAAAACATAAAGAATTTAAAAAAAATCAGACCCCCCAAATTCAAAGACCCAATCCAAAAATGGGCAACTGAGATGAATAAACAATTCTCGGATGAAGAAATCCAAATGGCAAATAAATATATGAAAAAATGTTCATCATCATTGGTCATTAGAGAAATGCAAATCAAAACCACAGTGAGATTTTTATCTCACTCCTGAAAGAATGGCCAAGATCAAGAAAACCAACAACAACAAGTGCTGGAGAGGCTGTGGAGAAAAAGGAACTCTCCTGCACTGTTGGTGGGAGTGTAGACTAGTGCAACCATTGTGGAGGTCAATCTGGAGATTTCTCAGAAAACTAGGACTGGAAACCCCATATGACCCAGCTATACCACTTTTAGACATATTCCCAGAAGAACTGAAAGCATCATACCACAGTGATATATGTGCATCCATGTTTATAGCAGCATAATTTGTAATAGCCATATCTTGGAAACAACCTAAGTGTCCATCGACTGAAGAATGGATAAAAAGTTGTGGTATTTTTATACAATGGAGTACTACTCAGCTATAAAGAATGACTGCATTGAGACATTTATAAACAAATGGATGCAGCTTGAGACCATACTCATAAGTGAAATAAATCAAACTCACATGTATAAATACCAAATTGTTTCCCTAGTGTAAGAAATGATAAGAATACATAGAAGTATGTGATAATCATGATTCCCAATCATATTGATTTGAAGCCATATAATGTTTTCACCCATTAACTACAATGGTTTTAATCTGGGTTGTTCGATTTTAGTATCTATGATAGCAAGAATAGCTATCATATCAAGAAAGCAACACAACATAAAAGCTAGTGCTGATTTAATATCATCTTATTTTGAAGTCCCATCAAGCTGTAGTACATCAGTTTCTACTGGTTTTAACATGTTGTATCTTACTATATTTCACTATACGCTATAGTATAAACAAAATTCTTTATAGGCAAAGAGATAATATAGAAACCATTGTTTATTTTCTATTAGCAGGTTCTAAATACCCTGTAATTCTTGCATTCTCTTGAAAGGCGTCACACTGTCTAGATATGCTTAATATTATAGCATTCAAAGTTACACTCAAATAATTTAAGGAAAGAGGCACTATGGCGACTACTATTATGTTAGATTATCTGATGGTGAAACACAATGATGCTTGAGTTGCTCAGTTCTGCCCTGTGTTGTTCTATTACAAACTTCTCTCTTATCTCAATCTCCCCCTATTTTTAAATTAATGTATTTTCTCTCATTTTTTTAATTAAGGGAAAACTAAATTAAAAAATAATGGGACATATTATAGTAACTTTTTTGTTGTCCTGTTAACCTGACTTGAACCCCAGTATTGCTCTCCCCATCTTGTTCTGTCTGATTATTATATATTCTACTTTGCTTGATAGTATCAAGTTTGAGGGTATAGGCAATCACTTTGAAGGCAGTAAGATATACTATGATGCCCAATATAGATTGACTATTATCCCTTTTTTTTTTTTTTTTTGAAGTCCTGTAAGGTCCTTAGTGTAGGTTTTATTGGTATTGTTCTGTACTGTTTTGATCAATTCTATTATACCTGATGATATAGGCAACTCAATTTAAAAATAGCAAGAGGCACAATGGTAATCACTTTTGATCACCTGGTATTCTATTTTTGCATCACGTGCTATGCCCACCCTTCTGTTCTGACTCTGTTTTGCTTAATCACATTTGGTTTTATTCTCTTCAAAAATATAATAAGAACCATGAGAGTAATAAAACCCTAAAAGTCTAAATGTTACTGCAAAAAAGAGAGGAAAGTAAGGTGGACTAAGGGATATAACCGCAGGTATGTTCAAGAGTGTAGGATGGAAAACCATATTACTGAGCTTTTGTTGGATCATTGAATGGAACTGTCTCCAATTTCACTGTATGAATGTTCACTTTATATGCTTCAATTTAATGATATGGACAACTGTTTCTGGGAAGATAATATGTAACCCATTAACTGGTGATTTGATACTGTACATTTTTTTTTCTAGAAATACGGTATTATTTGTACCCTTTTACTGCATTTTTTATGTCCTTTCTTTTTTTTTCTTCTCTTTAAATAAAAAAAAAATAAGAAAAATCCTTTTAAACAGTATTTATCATTTAGTTGTTCACCTCTTCAGGAATTACTTTTTGAGTACTTCTAAGTCAATGTCAGATAAAATATAAAAAGGCATTCTAAGTTCCTATTTTCAGAGCATCCAAATTCTTCCTGCTTTGAAGAGTGTTAGACACAAATTTACAATAGGTTGTGATAAACTAGATTCAAAAGCCAAAAAGACAAGGAAGTTAAATTTCGCCTTCGAAATTATTTATTGGTCTCATGCTTCTGAAACCCTTTAATGTAGGCTAAAATTTGGCATGCTGGGTCTATATTACTTTTTGATAACATATACCAGGAAAATGATTTAGCAATATATCTGAGTCAGTTTATGATAAATCAAAATTGCTAGTGTTTTTTAGGGAAAAGTGACATATTCTGGAATCTAAGAAACTAGTTAATTGTGTCATCTAAGTCACCCCAGTCCTTCCTATTATTTTGATAATCAATATTATGTAAGATTCACTTTGAATTTTTCAATGAATGAAAATACTGTATAGTAAGAAGATAAAATAAGTGGAATCGTAGTTAAGTGCAGCACTTAGAGGTTGTTGTGCATTTTAAGTTCATTAAGTAATGCTCACTGTTGAATTATAGTACTAGTCAGTTTGGCAAGATGGTTCATTAAGGTCCAAATTTTATTATATATTACATGCTTTATGCTTTTCACACAAACTTATTATATTGCTCAGAGAAGGTGATCTCTGAAAGCACATTAGACTAATGTTCCTGAAACTCTGGATAATGTAAGTTTTATTGGATTGCTGTAACCAAAAAAGGTCACTTAATGATTTGTTCTGATAATGATTTACTAAAAAAAAGAACCATAATTAATGACATTGCTAAATGTTTGACCTTGAAATACCTTGTCTACTTTTGAGATTTATGAACATTATATTTCCATAAAAACAGAACAGAGAATCAGACTATTTTAACAGTCTTTTTATCACCTTCTACTTAGAGTAGGTACAGTATTGATAATAATTATTAAATGTTTACTTTTTATCAAGTACCATGGTAAGCACTTTAATTATATTTTATCCTCACAAAATTACAGGAGAGTGACAACATCCTGATTTTAAAATGAAGTTGGGACGTAGAGTGATCTGCTAAGTTAACCGAAGTTATTCAGCTATTTTGTGGCAAAAATCCGGATCGGGTTTAGGTGCTCGGACACGGAACTCTCACCTCACAAGGTAAATTCATTATGATTCCTCCAGTAATCATTTATTAGTGGAGCTACTGCTGATGGGATTTGTATTGTTTAATCATTGTGACAACCTAAATCAGGATATCAAGAGGAAATTTTGAGCAGTGACATTGTGAGAAGTCATATAATTAAGATTTAGATGTCCACTCTGCCATTTCAAATCCCAGTTTACTACTTTCTGCTAAATGGCTTTGATCCAGCTGTTTAAACCTGATCTTATCCTTTTATAAATATTTATTCTAATCTGAGTCTTATCTGAAAACCTCTTTTAAGCATCTAAACTTCTGGAAAAGCTTTCAACTCATTTAGAAATTGAAGGGGATTTAATTTGTCAGCAGTTTCCCTATGTATTGTTATCAAATGATCTATTTTGAAACTTCACTTCTCATCCACTTGACTTTCTACATCTATACATACACAAAGAACATACCTGATAGGAATACATATAATCTCCTAAGCATATTAAAATTTCTCTTTATTCAACATATATCAAAAAAGTACAACTTTCTGATAGACAAAGGTACTGCATGCAACATTTTATCAGTCACATTCATTCAGAATTTTGTTTTCAAGCAAAAATGGAACATCTTGCATCATCATTATCTTACTTCAGTTTCATCAGTAGCACATGTAGCATACTTCCTTCCTGCCTGAGACATTTTCTGTCAGAAAACAGAACATGAGACGAAGATCTACTTGCAGCTAAAAGTTGTGAGGTTTATTGGTGGGGTGGCAGTGAGTTAAAAGGGAGGGTTATTGAAGAAATAATAGCTTAAAAGAATAAAGTAAGTAGGACTGGGTAAAGAAAGAAATTTCTACAGATGTTACAACTATAAATGTCAGATTAGAGTTGATCTGACCTTAGAGATCTGACTGAATCGGGGCAGTAACCTGTGGGCTACGTAACACTTCATCAGCAAACATAAGATCCAGGTTTTCCCGCCCCATCTCCACAAACATGAAGAGGGAGCATGACCTTTCTTGAGTACTGTACCTCTTTTCAGCCAAGGAATGATTCCCAAGGAAGAGTGTGAGTTTCATCCTCAGCAGCAGCCATGTGTAGCCAATGCAGAATGATAGCTCTTTTGGTCAGTAGGAAAGCTCTAGACAGACCACTACACTTGCTTTCTAGTACAGCTCAGGCAATTAGGTATCCCAAATGTTTGCTGATCTTCACTAACCTTTCCAGTTGGCCTTTCACTTTGTCTCTTGCTAAACTCTCATTTGCTCTCTATCAATTTATTCATCTTTTATTATTTTGATTGGGCCTTCCCTGAGCCACATAACTCACTGCCATGTGCAAAAATTTTTTTATCATTTTTTATCATTTTATGAAAACCATCATCTAAATTTTGTTTTATGTTTTTCACTTCTTACTGCTTAATGCTGTGATTTTCTATTCACTATTTTACAACTTAGACTGATGGACCTCAGGCATACCAAAGTCTGTCAATAAAGACTTCTCCCGTGACTAGCTAATAGTTATCTAAGATGACAAACATGTCAACATTCTGTAGTACAGACCAATAGGAATACAAAATAAAAGCTGGTAATATAAATTACTTAATTTTATCATGAAGTATATATTTGGATGTATACAATCAGAAACCAAATCTCGATTAAATAATCTTTTATTTTATTTGGCCTGAATCTTATAGCCTTGTACATATTCTATAATGGGAAGAAAATTGTTCCCAATCCTGGGAAGAAATCATTCTTAAAGTAAGTAGGCTAAATTGTAAAGGAAATTTGTTGGCCAGTACATTCAACTATGAAGTGAAAGAGCTGCATCTCTGACTCACATGTCGCCTTTAAAAGTCCTCTTTCATTTTACTGGATTAGTATTCTCACTTATTTTTAGGCTTAATTATTAACTTACATTCATGTTCAAGGTATCCGGACCTCTAAATTGTTTATTCTTTTAATTTGTACCTGAACTTCAGACAAGAAAAAAAATGTTAAACTCCTTTTGAGTTTTAGATCTTTTTCAAGGACACGTTGTAAAGAGAATTGATATTAATTGTTGCTGTCTGTTAAAGGACAGAATAGAAAGTGTTTCCTAGGTATAATCCCATTACTAAGTACTGTTTATAACAAGCAAACATTATCATGTGAATAACCACAAAAAACAAAATTAATTTTTAAAGCTGTGTTCTAAAAGTAATCTATTTATCTACCTTATGAAAATAATTCAATTTTTAAGAATGATATAATTATATGTATCTTATTTTAAGCACCCTAAATGTTAAAAAAGGAAATCTATTGTGATTGATACTACTGATACACTACAGGTCATTTATTCATTCCCATTATAGACTTAGGCTTGAATAATAGAAAAATATATTGACTCACTTTATCAGTGAGATATTCATAAAATTTGTGCTGTATATTTGTAAAGTATTATCCCATAAAGATATAGAGGTAAAAAGACACAACTCTCTTTCTCAAAAAACTCAAAGTCCAGAAAAGGAAAAATAGCAGTTAAATATAGTATGTATCATTTAGTGAAATGAGTCAAGTATAAGGAAAAAGTATTGAGGGATAAATTCATTAGAAATATGAGGAAGAGTCTTGTGTTCCATGATGTTTCCTGTATATTGATATGTGAGGATGAATTTAAAAAATTAAAAAGATAAAGTAAATTGATAAGGTAGGCAAAGATCAGCCAAACTGAATGGATTAGCACAAGTGTAACACCCTAGGATATGTTCTACAACCTACTAGTAGTTTAGGGTAGGACTCAAGGAGTAAAAAAGGTATACTGAGAGCCTGCGTATTATTGTAAGGAGTTGCAACTTGCATGGAAATGGAGAGTAATTAACTGCTCTTATTTGGAAAAGAAATTTTTAAGATTTGTGTGAAAATCAAATCTCCTCATTCTATTTCCTTCCAACCAATTAATGTAGGAAGTTCAGTTCTGCTATGTAATAACTTTTTACATAGTTTCTTTTCCTAAATTGCTTAACAACAGTCTAACCAGGTCATTGGTGTGTGTGTGAGTGTGTGTGTGTGTGTGTGTGTGTGTGTGTGTGTGTGTGTGTATGTGTGTGTGTGTCTGTAAATTAGTATAACATTTTTGCCTAAAAGGTTTCTATTCTGGTCTCATGAAGGCCCTTCATGTGACCTTCATATACTGAGTGAGTGTACAGATCTCTTAATCAGTTTGCTGTATCATAAGCTTTTTGAGGAAAGCATTAGTATCTGACTCATTTTTCATTCCTGAAACTACAATATTGCTTTGAATGTGGAGTTTAATAAATACTTGAATGTGTGAATGCTAAGAAAACAGAAAATACATTAAGAATCATAGAAAGCTAGTTTTGGTGATTTGTTTTTATCCATAGAATCTGTTTTGTACTCCTCAGAAAGCTCTGTCCCTTCTGTTAGCACAGCATTTGTTTTTGTCACATGGTTTATCAATGCTGCTAATGAGCTGCTAATTAGCTGTCAATTCTTTTGCAATTTAGAAGGAAAAGGCAAAGAAGACTGTTCACAGGAACATGCCTCAGTGATCTTGCCTATTTGTTTTGTATGTCCATGATCCTATAGTACAGAAACATTATACATAAAGTTATCACAGGCTCAGGGAGCATGGCTGTGACTAGATCATTCAGAATCACTAATGCAGTTTTACAGTAGAAGTGTTCTTTCTCTGTTAAAAGACAGGGTTTAAGTAAAGAAAGTCGCAAGATACTACAGCATCACTTTATAGGAGAAAAATCCACATATCCACACATAAACATTAGGACTCCCAGTCATTGATTGGAAAATAGTTTTACCATTTAGTTTTGCTATTTAGTAATTGTGTGACTGTGAGCTTGGTATATTTACTTTATGCTTCTGATTTATTTGTAAAATAATATGAAAGATTTCCTATTATAATGAGGCAATTTGTGATTTTCTAATGAAGTACTGAATCCCATGCTTATTTTAAAACACAAACATGATTTAGGTTTTTCTTGTGGTGATTCCTTTAAAGTTTCTCCACCTGAATATCTCCAGAGTTTATCCAGGGTTTATGCATATTTTATGTTTGAAATAATTGCATGATCCTAAATTGTAAAAAATTCCTAAATTATGGATATTTTATATTTAAAATAATGTTATGACACTGTTATAAAAATTCTTCAATGTAGGACTTTAAATGCATGCTTCTCCTGATTTACTGAGGTATTCACTGTAAGTACATTTTAAATATTTCAGCAAGAGTGTAATTTAGTCAGATCTTCCCTTTTCCTAGTTTGCTTGGTAGATGTAATTTGCTTAAAGATAGATAATTATTTAGGGTGCCCAAGGCCATAATTATTACAAAATGTTCTATATTTTCCCACACTTTACCACCTCTTTTCATTTAGACTGGAGAATTTGACTCTTTGGAATGATAAACTACAGACTGAAAAGTTAGGTGTTCCTTTTGCCTGAGGCAGTGAAGCACCAAAGTGAAGTTTCTAGTTTCCCCCTTGCCCTACCTGTGTGGTGCATGAGGCTGACAGCTCCGGATGGTGAAACTACAGGGTTGTAAAAACCTGGTGCCCTTGGCTAGAGCTTCTGTTCTAATGCTCCCAATTCCTGCTGATCTTCAGTGAACACGCACTGTGAATGAGCAAGTTGATTTTACTAAGCTACTGTAAGTGAGGTCTTAATTTATTATTGCACCAAAAAGTAGTCTGTTTGAGTTCTATCTTCCTAAAAGATATCTTCTTAGGAAATAGGTGTTCCTCTACCTTTTTTGTTTTGCTTGAGACAGTGTTTCAGTATGTAGTTAAGACTACCTTGAACTTACTGTGTAGCCTGGCTAGTCTCAAACTCAAGGTGATTCTCCCTGTGTCAGCCTACCAAGTACTAGGATTTCAGGCATGTACCATCGTGCCTGACTCCCTACCATTTCTGACAAATATATTGGGACTAATAATTACTTATAAAATATTTATCAAACTCTAAATATCCTGGAAAAAATACATGAAACAATGAACAAACCCATGTGAAAAATAAGGCTTAATATTATCATTAGAAAAGAGTGTGAAGGTGGTTTACTTTTTCTTGCTTGCATTTTTATTTTTATCCAGAGACATTTAGAATTTCCTACAATATTTCCTGCATTTGGCTCATGGTAATACTATAACCATTTTGGATATTTCTTAAAGTATTTGGGAATCCCAATTCCCATTCTAAATCTAAATAATTAAAATCTCTGGGGAAGACAGTAGAAAATACACTTCTTAGAAAGTATCTCAAGCTGATCTTACAGTCCGCAAAGCTTAGAAGTCATTTTATTGTGGGTTGGAGAGAGAGATGGAGTTTGAGAAGTGATTCGCTAACATGAAAGCACTTTATGCAAATAGCTTACAAAGACAGTGCTAATTATGGAATAAAAAAATTACATACTCACCAATCAGTAAGTACTTGAAATCCTCTGTGCGAAAAATACTTGAATACAATAAAAGCATGTTAATTAATGTTTAAAAGCTTAAAATAGAGTTCACATACATTCCATCATTTCAGGATATTTCTTTGTGATTAAATAATACTGTGGTGATTTGTCTATGGATCAGGAAATCTAGGTTCTGATACAATATTTTGTTTCATGTTCACAGGAATGAGGTTTTTAAAACAAACAGATTTTAAATAAAGGTTAAAGAGAGGCATGCTGGGCATGGTATAAAAGACAAGGACTGCTTGCGCAAATTTATTCACCTGTCAAAATATTTTTTATCTTTATCTTGGACATATGTTGTGGTGATTAATCTCACATATTACTGTCATGATTCAGGCTAAAATCTCCCCAGGAAAAGCTGGGGTGTTGGCTAGCGTTTCACAAGACAATATGGGGAGTGGCAAAGATTAATAACTTCAGAAACACCTTAAAGGCCCCCAGAGTTCGATTCCTAGTAGTATTCCTCAGCAGCTAAGGCTTTGGTATGGTTGCTTAATTTCTGTATTTATTTCATTAGGTGAAATGGTAATAATATTCAAACTCATGTTATTACATTCCATGATGATTAACTGGGTGACAATTGTAAAGTACTCAGAGGAACACAAACATGAAGTAAATATCCAGTTATTTTATGGTTGGAGACTCTAGTAGGGTTTAGCAATTTATTTTCTTTCTAAGAAGGAAACAAGAGAACTAGTTTAATATTTGGTATGTTGCAGCTTCACCTTGTTCCCAGAACTTGACTATTTAGGAATTTGTTGAACTGTGAGGGATATAAAGAGATCTTCAAAATTCAGGGAAGGTCAGGACTCCCAGAACTCTGGAAGCTGAGCCAGGAAGGACTGACAATTCAAGCCTAGCCCAAGCAACTTTGCAGGTTAGCCAGACCCTGTGTCAAAAAGTTTATAAAATGGAGTGTGGGGGGGTGGAAGATGTAGCTCACTATAAAGACCGTGGCTTCAATATAGAATAGAAAAATAAAAAATCACCAGAAGGCAGTAGTAAAATAAAGGTTTCCAGGCTCTGTCCCCCAAATTTCTGACTGTGTGACTCTGGATGATGCTGATGCTGCTGTTTTGGGACCATAATTTGCAATGAAATGGAAAATCAGATCAGATTCTAAAGGCCTTCAAGACAAGTTAAGAAATCTGCCCTCTCTAATGAGGAACTAGGTGTGACAGGCAAAGCAATCAAATCAGTGCTAATACTGCATCAGTATTTTCTTAAGTAACCTATATAGCGTTGGTTTTGTCATTCAATCTTAATGATACTTCCAAAGCTTTCCGTTTTAACGTGTAAGAAAACTATTCTGTTTGTTCCTTATCTTTCCATAATCCTATGTCACTTTCATTGTGTTTTGACATTTCTCTACACTTAGAACAAAAATTAATTTCTAGTAAGAAAAGAAGTCACCTGAGTAGTTAAACTGTAGAGTCTTAGAGGTTTCTAGCGAATTTGATTCAATACATTTGGCAAAAAGCCCGGAACTCTGCCTTATCTAGCACTCTCACATTAATTTGATACAGATGATTTGTAGAGTACACATGGGAAATGATTTTGCCCAAATTTCACCTGGTAGTGAAGCAAAACTGACTATTGAATTTTTTAAATATTTTAAATGTAATTTCTATTTTCAGGTGACCTTTCAGTCCAACTTGTTACATTTCATTAGAATCTCCTTGGTTTACTTCTTTTTTCAATTTCAGCTTTTGGTATAAAGCATTTATAGAAAAATGACTTGAAAGCAATTTAACCACAAGCTCAGACAAATTAATTTAGGGAAAGTTTAGTAAACAGCTTTTGCTTTCTGTATTTAAGTGATCAATTTCAACACCTGCTTTTCCTTCCAGATGGAGTTAATTAACATTAAAATTGTTGCCTATAGCAGAGATTTTTTTGATAACTTACAGCCCTCCTGCTGCATCCAGATTCATACACCTCTGAACATTGAAATGATAACCTCTGAGAAATTTATTACTGAACTATTTTAAGATACGTACATAGGTCTATTGTGGAACACATACAATTAGCATGCTTAAACATGGAGCTGTATGACAATCATTTTTAATTAGACAGACACCCTTCCATACCACCTGGTTTCCTTTACGTGAGAAAACCCAAACTATAAATGAAAGGCAAAATAAAAGATAGAAATAGGAAGTAGAGTGACAGAGTTTGTTCAAATGGAAAAGGGTATCAAGAAATAGAGGGTGAAGATAGGATGAATAAAAATATTAAGTTATACCAACTCCCCACAGGGATTGCAATCATTATGTAATCATTATGTAATGCAAACTTATACCAACAAACTTACTTGTGAAGCAGTCTTTTATAAAGAAAATTTCTTTGAACATATACCAACAAAAATTAAGATGGAATAAAAGGTCTCATACAATACTTATAACTATCTGAAAGGTGTGTTAGTCTGCTGCAAATTTAACATAAAAATTGAAGATTAGTAAATTGTTGTAATTGTTTTATATATTTTGTCATTGATGTTAGAGACAAAATGTGAATCTCTAGTCAAAATTCAAACTGCTCATGCTACAGTGAGCTCAATTTATTTTATTTTAAAACAAAAAAGGAATAAAATGATACAAATTTTCAAAAAGAATTATAGGACATTAAAAGTGGTTAATATATTGCATATTTTTATCTTCAATTTATTTGCTCTGATTATAATACATGGGCATGAAAAATTGATCAAACAATGAAAGTACAAGCTATTGTTTTTGATGAGCCAACAGAGATTAATAGACAGATAAATATTGGATATTTTAAAAACAAATTCTTTGAAATATGGAGGAAAATATTTGGTTTGGGATACTATGTAATACAATATATTTGTAATATAATTATATTATACATATGTATTTTGTAATATATATTAAAATATATTAACATGAATCTTATATTTTAAATATTACAAATTACACACGCATATACATCTAACATGCATGCAGCAGCCCAGTGTGATCCCATAACATTTCTATGTTCCTTATTAGTTTGCTAAGTACAATAGCAATTAAGTGTCAGACACTGGTTTGTAGGTTGGGAAGAGCAACGTACTATAAAATGATCACTACCGTGGAGATTGAGTACAATGGTTAAACAAATAGAAGATATTCTGATTTCAAAAAAACCAAGAAAGATTCTGTGAGGAAATATTATTTTAGATATAAGCTCCTCATAGTTCTCATTAAGTCTTCCCATAACCCTCATTTTAATGAGGCATTTTACTGACTTAGAAATGTTCTATGTAAAAGGCTGCTTCACAAGTAAGTTTGGAGATTTTCATTCAGCATTTTTCTCCTACTGAATTTCGTGGTTACAATTTATTTCATTATTTTGTCTCCAGAGCATTAAAAGATAAAGACCTGAAATTCTCACTATGTATCAATTTCTGAATAACCACCATATTTAAAACTTTGTTCATTTTCATCATCTCACAGAGAATGGAGGATCCTAGGTTTTTTGTTTTTTGTTTTTGTTTTTGTTTTTGTTTTTTGAGAAAATGATTTTGCAAAAATTTTGGGGAGATTGAAACTTTAAGGGAAAATAGTAAAATGTTATTTTAAGAGAGATTTATCTTATATGATGCATGAAATGCATATACATATATATATAATATATATATATATATATATACATATATACACATACATAAAAATATACTCACATACAGTCAAGCCTGTTACTTGAAATAGTTATGTTCTGTACAGTTATATGCAAATAATGAATTAGCACAAACAGAACAGTTGTTTCTGTGGGAAACACAGAGCTAGGTTCCTTCCATCCCCGGGTTAGAACATTACTGTCAACAGATCAGTAAATAATCTTATTGTATGTGCAAGAAAATCATATTCTCTTTAAATATTTGAATTACAGTAATAAGTTCGGGGGCAGCAAGGAAACCTCAAACTATAGAATATACTTTTTTCCTTTAGACATATTTCATATTGGAAAAAATTGGCTAAACAGCTCATTTTTTCCTTGCGTTTATACTGAGACATTATTCTCTGATACAAAGATATTGTCCTGACTCACCAAAGAGCTTGCCCATACCATTTGAAACACTTTAGCACTTACCAAACTCTAGGACATCTGTAATTTAAAGAAAAAGAAATTAAAGGTGTCTAACTTTGGCTTCAGGTAAGATTTGATATTTTGTGTTGAAAATTTTGACTTGTGCTTTAGCCCACAATCTGCATTATTTATGCAAAGCCATAAAATGAATGGAGGAGATATATTTGGCAGATTGGGTGTTTTTCTGAGGAAGAGGTTGTTTGTTTTGTCTTAACTAAAAGCCTAAGGAAATAGGCTAGGATATATTTAATGTCTGCACACTTGAGCTATAGTTATCCAATAACTTCCCAAATGTAGCAATGAAAACACAAACTGTTTATTCTTAACATGTGTGCAGGTTAGTTGAGGTTCCTTTGCTAGACACTCTGTTTTAGTTCTTCTTACTTTGGGTTTAGGGTCAGCTCCTAAATGACACACATCTTCCATAAAAGACTAGTCAAACTTAGGTGAGGGATGAAGTACAAAAAGAAAAGCAGAAATACCCAAGGCCTCTTAACAGCTATTCTTGGAATTGTCACACTGTTACTTCTTACTATTCAATGAGCAAAGTAAGGTGTCAGAGCTCAGAGTAAAGTCAAAGAGTCACAGAGCAGAGAAATATATTCTTCATCTTTGGAAGGAACAACTTCAAAGCATATGTGGCTACAGGAAGGAAGAATCAGAATCATTAATCTTCTTCACCTGTAATATGTTTAGCCATGGTTAATATAATTAATATGAGTTCATCCTCGATTTTTTCCCTCATTCACCTGTTTCTCTGTACCTCTCTGGAACTGCAAATGTATGAACTGAGCATTAACTGCTCTAAGCTATTCAGTAAGGAGAAGAACCAGCATTCACAGGAGTGCTCAGAAGACAGCAGACCTGAGTTTGTAACTGTGCCGCTATTTTCAGAAGATGATGGCTAGCATACACTGGGACCATAAATCAAACTCATTTGACATTTTTCCCTTTCCTTGTCTGGCAATATCTCCTAATCCTCTCCTCTTCATTCAACCTGATCCAGTCATGCTTATGGACTTGCTATCCCTCAAAAACTCTAGAAGACTTCATTTCTGAAGCTATCGCCCACTGTGCTAGCATTCTCTCTGCAGATCATTCTAAAATGACTCGTCATCTCTTCAAAATTTTTGCTCGTGTTAATTTGTCTATGTGGATCTCTCAACTTTGAAATGTCAAACTGTCACCTCAACTCCTTCTTAACTTCTATTCTGCACCTCCCCATCGTTTTGTCTTACATATTTTTTTAACTTTTTGGCCTAATACTTGTAATCTTGAAATATATTATGTAATTATCTGTTATGATTTTTATCATCTATTGTTAGAATGTAAACTCAAGCCAGAGTTGTTTGCCCTGTTCACTGTTGTATTCTAAATAAGAAGTGTCCCTGAAACATAATGATCTCTCAAAAAGTATTTGTCAAATCAGTGAATGGATTTTTACTACAGTAGTGTTTCAATGGTGAAAAATCATAAACATTGGTAAAGGCCAAAGTGATTGTGTGATGAATCTAGGATCTATAAATCACTACCTTCGTGACTTTGAGGAGATTAACACCATAGAGACACAATTTGATCCAAAATGATGAGCAGACACCGTGTCTCATGATACAACCTCCACTTTTGACAGATTAATAGTGGAATTTCCAAAGTCTGGTCCCTGTCGTGCAGCCGAGAACTAGGAACACATCAGAAGAGGGCAATGTATAGTATTTTTGTTTGTTTCGGTTTTTGTTTTTGTGAGACAAGGTCTTGCTATGGAGTCCAGACTGGCCTTGTATTCATAGTAATACTCCTGCCTCAGCCTCATGAGTGCTGGCATTACAGGCAGGCACCATCAGGCCCAGCTGTATAATTTTTGGTCAATGGACTCCAGTTGCATCTTCGGGATCTACTTATTGGTTTTTTTTTTTTTTTTTTTTTTTTTTTTTTTTTTAATGGAAGCGTTGTTGTAGTCAAAGTTTGCAAGGAAAGCAATTTAATACAGGATAGATAATTTATAGAAACATTTTATAATAGTCATCCAAAGAGTCAAATATAGCAAGTACAGGAAATCTGTCTACACTCTAAGAACTAAGGCATCCAGTTGAGGAGCTGGATTCCACAGCAATGTTTGGCATGAGTCAAGGTGATTATTTAGAAATTATGACAATGTTCCCATGAGTCCAACTGGAGGTCCTGAGCCCATAGACAGTGACTCATGTAAGTACGTTTCATGGATCTTTGCTGAGAAGGCCCAGAAGTCAGCACTGGAAGCCAGAAAATCTGTGCCAGTGGGATGAAGGATCTGTCCCAGCAGAGGGTTCTGCACTGGAGCCAGGAAATGGTGCTCAAAGTAAGAATCAGGGCTCCCCCGAAAAGTATCACAGCTATCCTCAGCATCAATAGAGTCTCAAGTTTCCCAGACAATAAGAGCAACCAAATTCATATCAGTAAGCCAGCATGACAAGCTTCTCCAGGAGACTGAATAGTATATCATCTTCCCCTCTGGAACCAGGAAAGGATGCTCAAAGTAATGACCAGAGGTTCCCCAAAGTAAACCTCAGCCATTCTGAGCAACAACAAGGTCCTGAGCTCTTCTGAGGATGAAAATAACCATGTTCACTTCGGGAAAGAAGCTCAACAAGCTCCAGGAGAACCAACAGCATCAGGAGAACTGACAATACCACACTTTCCTCTTCAGTCCCCCTTTTCATGTTTGCAACTATCCTCAGGTGGGCACTCCACACCCAGCACCATGCTGGTTCAGTTCAGCTGGGGAAGTTGACCACCAGCTCTCAATCCACCACGGTGTCATTCAAAGTGAGACTTTCGGGGCTGAGGATTTAGCTCAGTGGCATAAGCGCCTGCCTTACAAGCAGGCGGTCGTGAGTTCGATCCCTGGTACCGATAAAAACGAAAAAGACAAAAAAAAAAAAAAAAAAAAAAAAAAAAGTGAGACTTTCTCTTTCTATCCTCCACTTGCAGCAGTTATTTTTTTTTTTTTTCCTTCATTGCAAACATGTGACACAATTACTTCTCTAACTGCTAGCAGTCAATGCAGGTAGGGGAAAAAAGGGATTAAATTAGCTCTTAGCCAGGTATCAGGCGACATAGAAGACCAGTGTCTAGCAAACATTTTTCGATTGGAATTAAAATTGGGTAAGAAATCCATTTTTTAATGTTTGTTAAATATACTTCCTTAAAACCTTCATATCAGTAAGCCAGCATGCTTTGAGTATGGTTATTCTTTGGTTATAAAGCTAAAGTACTTTAATAGGGCAAAGCATCCATTTAAATGTAGCTCTGATGATATGATTTCTAGGTATATTATATGATATAGGGCTCAATTTTAATATTTCACTTTGATATTTAATTGTCTTTTTATTCTCTGTGTCAATTTTCTTTGGAGATGTGTGCTAAGATAAGAACTATCTGGTAAGTGAAATCTTCTTTCTCAATTGACGTTGAAAATAGATATCCTATTATTCTGACACATTGGTTCTCAAAGACAGGGGCCAAAAGCTATGACTTACGGGACTGAGTGTGTCATTTGTTGTCTTTCTACACATAAGAAACCTAGAGAAATATTTTGTTATACAGAATATTAAACAGTTCAATTTATGAAACAGAAGACATTAATTTAATTCAATTATTTCGATAACATCTGATATTTATGAATCATAAAATATTTCAAAGAAAATAGGATAGGTATGAATAAAAGGAAATAAATAAAGGGAAACCAACTTGACATGAACTATGGGCTATTAATTTCTGTAAGCAATGTGACTGCTTAGATTTTATTCTCTTTCAACTTCTGAAAAATTGGAAAATGTCTGAGCTAAGACATAAATAAGTGATTCATTTTTGTTCTAAAATTTGAAAAAATGAAATATTCAATTTTTTTTACATCAAAGTAAAAACAATCTGGTCACAAAAGAGCTTTATGATAGACTGGCATGCACATTTATTTTAAAATGGCCCACTCATCAACTGTGTTTTCTGATGAACCTTATTCTTAAATGATTGACAGTTATAGTAAAACCTGTTATCTTTATCAGATTGCTAATTTTCATATAAGTGAGTTTTGACAGTAAGATATATTTTAATGCAGATGGTTTTTTGTTATGGAGCATTCAAATTGAAATCATTGTTTTTGTAAAGACTCAGGTTTCAGCATAAACCTAGCAAAATTTTTTGCTAAACATAGTATTTGGTGGACACTCCTGTGGATCTATATAACTTACATGAGAATCAATACAAATAAAGGTTTGTGTTCTTAGGAATGACATTGAGTGGAGTGTTAAAAAGGTATTTTTGATGTTTGAACATCTTCAGTAAATAATGATGCACTTCTTAAATAACTTAAGCTATCTTGGAAGTGTCATTAGAAATATAATTAAATAAAATTTAAATTGTAATTAGAAAATATAATTTTAATTGATGATTACACATAACTTTTGTTTAGACAAAGATCTCAGAAATGTACTTTTAATTATATCCTTCCAGCACACAATAAGAAGTATCAATAAAATAGCTTAATAATAGAAATAGCATAATATGGCATACGACCTTATCTGCTTGTAAAGATTTAGATTAAATGAAATTTGTCCCCATAATATTTCTTTTTTTAAATATTAATTTTGAGACTGACATAGTACTATCTGATATCATCACGAAAATATGAAAACTTTAAGCAATTATAAACAACATTCTAAATATCAGCTGAGAATAGGTAAAAATAAATGGGTCATGAGCCTTTAAAATGACACATGAAAACTTTGATAGGTTGGAACAAATAAAAGGGGAAGGAAAGAAATGGAATCAATAGATAGAAAACACAGAAGTGGAAAAGTTGGAGCTGAGCATGGTGGCACACACTTGTAGTCCTAGTACATGGGAGGCTGAGGTAGGTAGTTTGCTGAGTTGGAGGCCAGCCTGGGCGATATAAGCAAGTTTAAGGCCAGTTTGTCTACATAGCAAGACTCTGTCTCAAAGCAAACAAACAAACAAAAAAAGCAAACAGACAAAGTTAGAGGCCAAATCATTGTGTATAACTTGGAATATCCTTATGTAATTAATCTATCTATAAAGTAGAAAATTAGGACATCTGATTATACATTTGTTTAGTCTTGTTTACTATTTATTTTACAAATAAAATAGTAAAACATGTTAAAACACTTTTTTGAAAATAGTTGGTTATATTTACTTTAAGTAGACATAATTTGATGAGTGTCATGCTAGAAAAAATTTTGAGTATAGGAAACTGCAAAAGAATGGTACACAGAGCTGCTTAAAATTTTGTCTATGAAGAATTCATCATTAAATAATCATGTTGATGAAGCAGAGCAAACATTGCATGATTCCTAAGTAGCAGCCTTGGTTTTAGATTCTTTCACACTTCACATACCTATTTATATATTTCATTTAACATGGTTTTATGGAATGCTGATGAGACATACAAATCTAAAGCTTCAATCAGGAAAACTATAAGCATGTATGGCATTTAGTTCTACACCTGCAACATGAGACACAGGTTCACAAACATGACTCAAGTAATTTATGTCATTGAGTAGAAGGGTACATTTATTTTTATGTGTAAGCAACTATTTCCCAAAATATTATAAGAAATTGCAACAGTTATTAAATCAGAGACTTGCTATGTAGCATAAAAATATTCCCACATGTAATGTTAGAATTTTTAACTGGTTTTCATTGACATATGTATAGCCTCATAAATAAGGGGATCATCTGTCTAAAGTAATTTGTTAAAATTTTCCAGCCATCAACGTCTTGCTAAAATGTATTTTATTGACAATTTTGCTTGTTGGTTAAAAAAAAATAGAATTAAATAAAAATAATCAGCATTATTTCAAGTCCTTATTTTCATTAAAAATTTTAACAAGTTGTAATCTGGAAATTGATGTCAACCATCTTGTAACCATGTAACTATACATTCCAGTAAGACATCTGATGGCTCAGAATGACTAACTACAATTCTTACTGTATATTTTTTCTCTTGAAATTCTGTATTACTTCCAGCCTTTTACTGTTTTGCTTTGTTTAGTTTTGTTTTTCTCTTTAAATAAAAAAAAATAATGTATTTTTAAAATATTGTTGATTTAATAAGTCTACAGATTACAGTTTTGAGAATAAGCATCAGAAAAAGCACAGTAGTATTATATTATTGCTATTAAATTATTTCGTGCAAAGCATTTTGGTTTTTATAAGGAAGCAATATTACATATATTTAAGAGAGAGGGCACTGGGTCAAGAATTACTGATTAAATACTCTATCTCAAGAAAAATGTAAGACCTTGAATATCTCTATAGTTATATATATATATATATATATATATATATATATATATATATATATAACGAGTGAATCATTGTAATGTGCTTATTATAAATTCTTACTGTTGTTTAGATTAGAAATGTGGTTTGTGCTCACAGAGTTTGTATTCTAGTAGGAGAGATAAATACGAACAAAATTAACTCTAATGTAAAGGGTAAATTTCAGAATCTTGAAATAAAGTAAAAACTGATGCTTAATGAGTTAAAGAGTATTTCATAAATGAAGTTGCTCTTTAACTGGGTGTTAGGTAATGTCACAGGGCTGTGAAGTTTTTCATGAACATTTCAGCCTTAAAAACTAGCAGTGTTACTGTTCTTGTGCAAGTACAATAGCTAAGCTTAAAGAGGTGTGAGGAATCAACAAACATCATTAAGTCCTAAAGGGCCTTTAAAATTATGTCAAATAATTGTCCTGTTAAATCATTCTGTGCCATGTCCTACTAACATTTACGCTTTAAATTGGCATTCAAGGAAATTCACTGTTATGGGCAATAAGCCTCAGACTCAATGTGCTGTGCAGAAATAAAGGACTCTGACACCAAGAAATCTCAACAAAGCAAGTTTACTTCTGCAGAAGGGTGCACTACACCCGCAAGGCAAGATAAAAAGCAAGGAACACAGTAACAGACTCCTTTTACATCCTAAAGCCTGAGAAGCCCCTGATATTCTCTCCATTGACAAGATTCCAAAGTTCATAATCCATCCCAATTAACTAGTTAGATGATGTGAGGGGAGGGCTTGTGGGTTGCTGGGGAGAGTTGCTAAAGGGGCTTAAGAGTACTGAGAACTGAATGTGCTGGGCTGTGCTCCTGGCTGAGCAGACTTTTTTTCTTTTACTGTAACAACTGCCACCCTGGCTCTAGGGATGCTGGGAGAGGGCAACCTAGAGTTTAAAATGAAGGCGTCAGTGTTTATACCCTTGATAGCAAATACAGGGCTGCAGTTTCTCACACTGTCAACGGCCAGTCTACTTTTCCAGTCTTATCTTACAGTATTTTCCACCTACCAATCTTACTTTGTGTTTATATTCCATCTTATTTTCCTCTCTTTTTTTCCAAACATCACTGTGATTTTGTATATTTCCTTCTTTCTTTCTCAAAGGTTGTTAGACCCAGTCCTACATTTGAAATATTTCAATCTCTATACAAGGGTTTTGGTTAGTTTTATTTACTTTGTAAAACTTTCTTCTGTTTTATCATTTCAAACACACCCTACAAGACCAGGCTAGGTAGATGAAATTCTCAATTTCTTTAATAAGGGATAGAGAATCTTTAGCCACTCAGAACTGTAAAAGATGCTTCTCACTGCGCCCCCTAAGTTCTGAGGGGTGTATCACTGCCAGTGATACCTCTCATATATAGTGGAGATTTGACATGAGAAGTTTAGCTTCTTACAGGCCTATGAGCTTTCAAAATTGATATTTTCATTATTATCTATGAAAAATTATACTTACAATCTGTCTACTTCTATTTAAGGGAAACATTGATTTCCTTCTTGTGAAATGATTTCTACAAGGAGGAAATGACTTTTTCAATTAGAAAAAGCAAGAATGTAGTTCTGAGTAATACTTGCATTGAAAGTTCAAAATGCTGCCAAAGTGTTATTTTTAAAGTGACCCATACCTAATATTAGACCTTTTATGATCTAGTTTCTTTACCTCTTCTGGTTTCTTTTCTAGGTAAACAAACTAGAAAAGGAATGGTCTTTCTACTTTGAATTATTCTTGTCTCTCTGCTGTGAGTTAGGCTCCAGGCTAAAATCTGGGGACAAGTACACAAGACAGAGATTTGTCTTTCAGAAGTGATGTTACAGTAGGCAACACAGATCGATAGCCATTTCATTTGAATAATTTGTGTCACTATAGCTGCAAGTACTGAGCGCCATGAAAACTTGTAAAACAGGCAACTAATTCATTGTTTGGGAAAGATAGCAGTCTTAGGAAACTGACACTTAGTATTGGCTTCAGTTAAGTAGGCAAAGAGGTAAAAAGGACACTCTGAATAGATGAGATACTATGCAAAATGGCATTTAACTGATACTATAACAGCACAAGTTCAGCTGGTATTTTTGCTGAATTATTCACTGTGGTCAGATAACACTGCTGGGTGTCACTCATAAAGCAAATGTCTTGATTCGCTGAAAATATTCTACATATTTGTGTGTGTGTGTGTGTGTGTCTGTGTGTGTGTGTGTGTGTGTTAAAAGGATGATGCATAGAAAGACAGACAAGGGAGAAGAATAAAGAAACAAAGTCATTGAAGACTACTCGGGCTCTAAACCTTAGGGATAATTTGGTCACATAGTCATAGTCTGTTTTTTAATGCTTTCACAATCTACAAATTTCTAAAATTTTGTATTTAAGGAATGACATCTTTATTTGTGACATTTGAATGACTATCTTACAGACTTAGCACATTGATTTATGTGAAATGCTTTTTTAGACACTCCATAAATGCTCATTGACTGACTGACTTTCCAGATACTTCTGATAAAAATGATGTATATAGTGAAGTCATTTTGCCAATGGGGAGCTGACTAGGTGCCAAGATATGTATACAATGTAAATTATGAGGACATGAATGTCTTTTGACTGCCAAGAAGAAGCACACAGACACACTTTGCCCAGCAACAAACTCACTTTTCTGCAGCTTATTGCTGAGAAGAAAGCTTCAGGCGAGACCAAAGTATTCTTGAGAATGACAATGGAGCCCATCTGCAGTAACTTTTCTATATTTTTATGGTATCCTAGAGTAGGCTGTGTAGTATCATCTACACATTGGAGACATAAAAGTTAAGAGTGTATTTTAGGATCATAGTAGAAAACAATGTACATTTTGGAATCAGACAGCCCTTGATGGAAGTGAAACTCAGCTTTTAGAGTGACCATCTTTGTGGTTTTGGGTATGTCTTTCAATTTCTATAAGAATTGGATTATATAGTACATCAAGTGATATCTCCTATCCAAGACATTCACTTTCTAATGCTTAGAAACTCTAAATATGTTGTCTTTGCTGGCTACAGGGACACTGCACATGCATATGTGATTAAGTTAATGGTCTTAAAATGGAAACGTTAGCTTGATTGTCTCTGGATGGGACCGATGTAGTTTTAATGCTCCTTAGGAGGACCATTAAAGTTCGGAGGGTCACAATTAGAGAAATGAGCAAAGGTTAAAAAAATTCAGATCTGTGGGCCCAAAGAATGTAGGTAGTCTCCAGAAGATGATGTGTCCAAGACAATGGGTATAATTTTATTATTGAAAAATAAACATAATAAAAGCCCTAAATTAAAGAATTATGAAGATTAAATTTGATATTGGATATGAAAAATTATCATTTTTAGAATACCAAATCTGAAGTATACCTCTAGAATGTGAATCCTTTCCCTATTAGCACAAATCAATTTTTTAGTATATATTTTAACGACTTTTATATATTTTGTATTAAATACAATTTATTTCATAATGTAGACAATAGTTTGACCTATGGAATGAGGATATAGGTGATAGAATTTATATGTTCAGGTAAGAAAGAGAAGAAGGCATCATTTACTGAAAGCCTGGTGAGTGTCAATATGTAATTCAATTTCTCACACATTATTTTCACCAACTTAAAAGAGGTGGCATTTTTCACAATTTTATATAGTAACCTCCCAAAGATATTAAGCAACTCACCTGAAATTGTACACATAATATAAAATGGAACTGCTGAAGTGAAAGTAAGCCAACTTACAAAACTGAAAACCTGGAGAATGACAGCAGTACTTGTCTAAAGACAGATAACACAATAGACTCCAGAGTGGGTCCTACCACACTGCATCTTGTTGGGCTCTGCTCCTTCTCCTTTATAAGTTGGCTCTATTTTGAAACGTATGTTGCCAGCCTGGCATCACAAGTACAAAGAATGCATCTCTTTTTGAAACATTCTGCCCAAAATTCTAAACTGATGCTTATTGGCCTAGTCAGAGTTATAGACTAATCTGATAAGGAGAAGTTAAAATACTTGGTTGAATATATGTCAATCCATAACTTAGCTAGAGAATAGAGAATTGTAGGACTATTGTTGATATTTACAAATGGCTGGACTTTTTAAACCTACAAATAAACATTTTGATTTTAGAGATGATATATCAGAAGGAAAAACAGCACAACTTTAGATTTTGCAATATAATAAAAGAAGGTTGTCTCTCAGACTCATCAGATAGAAATCAATCATCAGAACCATGGAGAGAAATCTAACTTTCTGTCCTATTTTGTAGCTGAAACAAGATAAAAGAGGAAACATGACTTGTTCAAGTTCACATATGTGATTCAGATATATACTAATTTATTTTTATTTAGTTATTTTGGTTTGTAAATTTGCCTTCATTCCTTTGTTATAACAATTGCCAATATATGTTTGCTCTGTTTCTCTGGGGCCAGTCAGTTTTCACTATAAAATGATTAAATTTTATTAAACAACACTTAGCTCTTCAAGGTCTCTTTTACCATTTGTTTGTCTTTTTCCCTGAGTTAAAACACTTTCTCACAGTCAAAGGTGTACAATCATTTTTTGTTTAAGTTTTCCTCTCCTAGAATTCATGGATTAGGGTGAAGATTTATTTTTTATAAGATTCCACATGATAACTGTTTCACTGAATCTCAGTCTAAACAATAATCCATATACATTTTTTTCAAAATTTTTTCTTTAATACTTTCTATGTTCCCAGGACTACGCCACATTCTGGTGATTCTATGGTAACTAAAACAGTTAAAAATTCTGAGGTTGCAAAATCATACAGGCAGGTAAAGAGTAAATGAAACTAACCACGGGTAAGTGCTGTGAAGGAAGCAGGAAGAGGGTACAACAGGAGCAAGAGGAAGACCAGCAGAGTAGTTCTGCAGCAGGAAAGGCTACAAAATTGGTGGAGAAAAGTGTAGGACTAATTGGCATTTAAACTAATCTCTAACTATAAGACACATACACACACACACACACACACACACACACACACACATACACAAAAGGATAGAAAAGGGTATGATAGGGGAAATATTTAAGACGGAGCCATAACATGAATAACATTCAAAAAGTTATATAACAAATAACCGAAAAACAATATGCGAAAGCATAGAATGGTATTTGGGAAGATTTGGGCAAACAGAGTTGAGAGTAGAAAGAGATAAGACTGGAGAGGTTAGTAGGAGCCATGGGGAAAGGATCTGGGTAGTCAAGTGAGGGAGTCACAGAATTACAGGAAATGTGCAGTCATTACAGGGACTTACGCAAAATAAGAACAAGACCATACATCAGATTTAAGAATATCTGTAAGGCAGAGAGTGAAGTGCAAGGGTGAGCTCAAGGCAAAAAGACTAAACGGGAAGCTATTTACCTTAATTATGATAAAATTATTGAAATGTTAATAATATTAATAAATATTAATATTTGCTTTCAAAATTTGTAAGCAAGAATTGAAAATGAGATATTTGCATGTTAATAGTTTTCATACATTATCATTTTTAAGTTTAAATAACATGGACAGAGTTATTATGTACCAAATATTTACAGGCAAATTATTCACCAGAATATGTGCTAGAGTCTGTTGATACTTTTTAAAGTTCATCCTTAGATTATTAAAACAAAAAGAAATTATGATATCTACTTTGACAGCCACTTTCTGAATTCTATAGAAACAATATCTGGTAAAATAACATTACACATAGAAGGAATAGGGAAGCTTCCATATACTTAGCTTTTAACGTGGTTCTTGAAATGTTGTGTATGGCCTGGCATTGTGGCACATGCCTGTAACCCCAGAACTCAGGGGGCAGGGGCAGAAGCATTGTCATGAGTTCAAAGTCAGCGTGAACTACATAGTGAGACCCTGTCTCAAAGACAAAACAAAACAAAAAAAGAATTTTATATTCAGAAGATAAAGAAAATATTACAATGAAAACTTGAACTAAAACATGGAGTCATAAAATATGACTTTATATCTAATGACCCAAAAGTAAATAGGTGTAATAACATTGGTGGCAGAACACAAATGAGAGACAGTATAAAAGAGACCTCTGCCCCAGCACTAATCACAACAAGCTGAGGAGTTACCACAGTTAAACAATGGGGCATTAGTATATGGCCAGATGTATTTACTGGAGTAAAACAGCATTGGAATGAAGAAAATAAATGAATGAACAGAAGCTTCAGGCTGATGGTCAAAAAATTCAAGTCAATTCTTATTTTTCAAGCAAGAAAACCATGTTGAATATATTTTTTCTTTTCCCTCACTTGAATATAGTTATCTCTCTGGAAGGTATACAAATTTTAGGTGCATATATGTCTTTGGGAAATCTCACATGGTCAGTCTTGAGCTGTTGAGTGATTCATAGCCGTTGACTTAAACCCTGACAGCATCAAGGAATAGACTTGCATAGAACAGTAGCAATGAGGCTGCACGCTGAGAACGATTCAGAAAACAGAGTAAGCTGAATTTAGTGTTCAGTTAGGTATGGAAAGAATTGTTAGAGAAACAGGAAAGCAGGGAAGAGCAGTGGGGAGGTTGGACCAATAATAACCTACATAAGTCATTGTTGTGTCTTGGCTTAGGGTGGAGTTTTGGTTTAGTGTTTTGTGTTTTGGTTTTGGTTTTGGTTTTCGGTGTGGAGTTTTGAGGACTAATGAGAAGTCAGGTAAGAGTGCTAGAATCATGCATTTGATTTGAGTTGTGAAAAATGCCAATGTTTGGAGATTGAACAACTAACTTGGTGCCTAATGGTAATATATGTTGTGTTGGAGTCTGCCAGGATGTACAAAAAATACTTCTGAAAAAGGAAGCTGAAACTGATTATCACATTTATCATGCATTTGCTTTTTTCCTTGTTGTTGTTAGTTTCCTTATTTATTTTCCCACTCCAATGCAAATCTTATTAGAATAAGATATAGCACTACCCTACTTCTAAGTATTTATATACACCATGGCTGTTAGTTGATAATAAGTAAATATTTATCAAAAGCATAAACTTACTAAAGCTTCTGCTTTTACCTGGCATTTTACTTATTTTTCCCATTGTTGAAACAAAATCCTCAACACTCAAAAGTTAAACAGGAAAAGGTTTATGTGGCTTACATAAACCTTGTAGAGGTTTTAGTCCATATTCAGCCAGCTCTAAAGGAAGACGATTTTGCAGAGCAAAGTAATTCACGGAGGCCAAAAGGTAGCAAAAACATCAAGGCAGAGCCCTTAACAGCATCTTTCTGCCTCTTTGATGTTACATCTAGGCTACTGAGATTAGGGTGGTGCCAAGCCAATCAGTGGACTGATTTAGTAATCACCCTTAATCCCAGGGTCACACACACCAGATCTATTCATTTCTGAAAAAGACCTGCCCAGGATTGCATGAAAGTTTGGGGGACTTGTGTGTAGACACAAACCTGACTTTGGTTTTTAACTTCACTACTCACTATTTAATTTTAGTTTATTTAAACTCTCACTCTCAGTGTTTTCATCTATAATTTTAAAAATTGGAACTCAGTCTACTCACTTCAAAATTCTCTTAAAAATTCAAAGATGGAAATAAATTCCTATGTGGAAATAGATGGTTAGTGGCTTAGTGTTCAGAGGATGTTACCTGTTAAACTTATTACTTAAAAGAAATTCACAGATAAAATACATTTGAAAATGTTGCACTACCTGTGTGGAAAGATGTTTTCTCTGTTACATAATAATTAAAAAGCACTTTGCCTGGAGGTATTATGTGTATGTTAATTGTAACATACTTCACAACTGAACAGGCATTAGGGGATAAAGAAATAAACAGATAAATGGTAGCACAATGGCAACACGCTAGAGTGTTTCTGAGCTTCAGGAGTATGAGAATATGCATCTATCCAATGAACGGTGGTAGCCTAGAAAAGTGAAGTTAGAACTCACAGATGAAAACAATCACTTAATAGCTTTCAATAGTATGATTTAAAAGTAGTGTAGATTAAATTTATGTCATTTTTGAAATTAATTATTGTTGGATCTTTCTCTTTTGTTTATATAGAATCTAATCATTTCCAAGACCTTCAGTCTTATAAGGAGTGTTCTAGGTGGCCTCAATTTCTCTAAATGGAGTAGTTTTCTTTAGCTAATTATCCCATGATGTGTACTGCATATCATTCATCTCCATGAACACTGGGAGAGGCTTTAAAGAAGCCCCTCCAAGAAATCATATGACACACCTGCTATCCTTAGAAAATAAAGCTCTTGAGATAAATGTTTGATGTGCTTTCATCTTCTTTACAGTTCTCACTTCACTAAATATGCATTGCCAAAGAAATCTCTGAAACAGAAAGGTGAGTCACCTTTCACAGCCGCCAGTGACAGTAAGGATAATTGTTCTTCTTCGTCCTGCTGGTCATTTATTATGCATGGGAGATGCATCAGTCTTGCCCCATAACAAAATTTTATGCTATTAATGCAAACGGCTTTGAAGTTGGTATTTGTGTCACTGCAGAACATTCCTATGACCAATATGAAATTTTGTGGTTCTGTATAGCTCTCATTTCCCATGCCAATATTCAAATATTTCTATTAACCTGTCCTGAATTTCCAGAATATTGAGCATAAAAAAGAATATTTCAAAATAAAAACCAAAAAAACAACAATGACATTTAGTATCTGTCAAGTGGTATTCCTGACGTGTGTAATACAATGTCTATTTTAAAATGTAAATAACTAGGGCCCCTACCTGATTGAAAAATTGACCCTAAATGATAAAGACAACGTGTTTCATGATTTCAAACCCAGGAACATCTTCATGCAACTCAGGCTTTTTCTGTTGCACTTAGCATCCTCTCAAATTACTTTAAATAGTGCACATGGGAGACAACTGTCATTCACGGAAGTTGTACGGTTTGTGGTTTGTGAAGATTGTTGTGGGACTGCCAGGTGGAATTCTTGAGAAAAATCGCAGTGTAGCTGGAGGAAAAAATAAGGCAGGTCTTTTGCAAATTCAGGCTTTCACCTTGTCTTTTTCATAACATATATTCCATTTCAGATGCTTAATAAATATTAATTATGGTAATACCTCAGAATTTATTGAGATTAATGTATCTAGCAAATGCTTAGTTTCTTTAAGAAGAAACTGTATTAATTCAATGAAATTTTCCCTTAGTATATTGTGACATAAACTGAGGAAAAGAAGAGACATAGATGACAGTCGCCAATTATTTTGAGGATGAGAGAGACAGATTCATGTCTCTGTGGATTGATGGTCCAATCAATGGCAGGAACCAACATTTACTAAATGCTTTTTATATGTCAGAGTCTGTCTAAGCATGTTATATATATATTTAGGGTTTTGACAGCTCTATTAGTTAGAGATTATTATAATCTTCATATTTTCAGATAAAAACTGAGATTCTTGAGGCTTTAAATAAATGATAAAGCTGACATGAACATCCAAGCATTATAACCTGTGAGTCTAACATTTAAATTACATATGCTATATTTTCTTGAGTATAAGTTTGAATGTGGAGAAATCACTCATTTATTCTGTTTTTTTTTTCAATCATAAGATTTGAGCACTTAGCATGCCCAAAGCCTTGTGCAAAGGCCTTAGTGAGATTTATACCTGAATAATTTTACTTGTGAAAATAGTAAAATCAAATGGCATACATACTACTAATATTTGTGAAGCAGAGTGTAATGCTTGTTGTATTAAAATCAAGTAAAAAGCCATGGGAACATCAATGTAGAAGCAAATTCATTCTGACTGGGGAATATAAGAAAATTCTACAGTGCAAGGTATTTTATACTTTGAAACGCTAATAAGGGGAACACAGATGGCTATTGAACTGAGAGAACTTTAAAAATAAATATGTAAGATGAATAACCATAATGCTTTGAGGGTTTTAAGTGGACAAAGTAGTCAGTTTAAGGTTTTTAAAGAACACCTTTTTGTGCTGGGGATTGAACCCAGGGCCTTCTACTACTGAGTTATATACTCAGCCCATCTATTGATTTATGTATTTTATTTTGAGGTAGGCTTCTTCTAAACCCCCAAGTGTCTCAGGCTTGGATCTAACATGCAATGAAAAATTAGCTTTTAAAATTCTATGTGAAAAACAAGTAGGGGTTTCCTACATGTCAGCAGGTGTAGAAAAAATGTTTCAGAAAGAGAAGACAGCATGTAGGAAAGTTGTGCTACTTGAAAGAGCATAGCTTATTTGGAGTTCAAAGAGAATCTCTGTATAGGGGTGAGACAGCAGGTATACGATTTATACAATATACATGTTTAAACATTTTGTTTCTTTCTGACTGTAATGAAAAGCCGGGGGGTGGGGGAGGGGGTTAAACAGGGAGATAGCCTAAAAATATTTTGTTTAGAAAAACTGTCTCTGGCTATAAGAGTCTGTTAGCCAATATTTCACCATTATAAGAAATACCTGATATAATCAACTTATAAAGAGAAAAATATAATTTTGGCTCAATTTTTTTTTGGAGACTTTGTTCCAAGGTTGGTTGCCCCTATGTCTTTTGGGTCTTAACAGTGCAGAGCATAACGGCACGAGTCTTCCTTTGCCTAGGAAGTAAAAGACAGGAAGAGAACAGAGCTGCTCCTTCTTGCTGTCCCTCTCCCCGCACACTCCAGTTATCTGACAACCTTGTGCTTATTCCATGTCTTAAAATTTCCAGCACCTCCTGAAAGTTCCCAGCTTTACACAAAGTCTTGAAAATGTTGACCTTTGAGGGAAACTTAACATCTAAACTATAGCAAATAGTAGTTAGAGGAAGGATATAATTTAATGAGCAGAAATTAGCCATACTGATTGTCCTGCTGGGGTATGGTAGTAACCAGCTCCAAGCTTTTATGTACAAAGAGACGGAAACAAATTTAAAATATGTCCAGGAAATTAAGTGAACAGGAATTGATAATTGAATGGATTTTAGGGTGCAGAAGACAAAAATAAAATAAATCCTATGTTATTAATTTTATGATTGGACCGAATGGTACTCATTTATTGAGAAAAAGAATAAAAATGTATTACCTCATTATTGTATTAATGATCAAATAATTTATTGAAAATACGCAATATTGGCATTCAGTGCAAGTATAGCATATATAATTGCTAAATACTCAGAAATGTATTTAATATGCTAAAGAGTACAAAAGATAAAAATGTTACTGAGAGTTTAAAATAGTTAGTGGACCATTAGAAAATCAAAAGTCACTATTGAGATCACCTATATATGTCTTCACTGATAAAATCAGAATGATTAAATCTATTTATAGGTATAATTTTATAATATGGCTAAATATGTCATAAAATGTTTTTTGAATGAATTAATAATATTTAAGGAAGTTTATAGTATCCCTAGTTTTTAATGATTAAGAAATTTTCGCTAAATTTACTAACTTAATGTATCAAATCATCTAGTTCACTATGGTATGTAAGCTATCATATTGAAAATGGAAAAAAAGATTCAGATTTCACTTTACTCTTAGAATAAGACATTGTTAACTTAGTTTTGCTTTGTACCTTTTTTTACCACTTCTCTCATGCGCACTGATATTGGAATCTAAGAAAGTGTTAACTCATTCTTAATGGTGACCAAATAAGACCAAATAAGATGCTTAAAGATATCCACTAAAGGATCCAGGTATCCACTAAAAAGATGCTTAAAACGAAGATATGTTTACTGTGACTACTTCAGTAATTTAGGCCACCAGATGTCACTACAGATTAAGTGATAGTGAAATAGTGAAAGGCTTCCCCGAGTGTAAATTCTATAAAGACTGACAAGCTAAGAAAATTCAAGAAGGTATCAGTTTAAAACAGTATTATAATTAAGCAGTTGCTTTGTCTTCTTTCTTTCTATCTCTTTCCAAAACATCTGGAAGAAGGAAAAATATAGAATGCTTAAATTGAATCCGCGATCTAATTTTGCTTTACTTTTGTCTATTCCTTATTTTAAATATGAAAGAAAATAGAAGTTACAGACCAGCAGAGCATAGTTTTTGTTTCAGCCATTTGTTTGATTGTAATATTTTTCAAGCTCCATTTTTCTTTGACTCCATAAAAGAAGACTGTCTCAGCTCACTTATATTAATGAGGCTTTACATGACCACCTTGCTTGTAAGAGGTACAGCATAGGCTGGATATGTTTCCATTAAATGCCTGTGTATATCGGGTAGTTAATCATGAAGAAAATTCATTAGCTGAATGTCACCAGAAACCTATGTCCTGTGGCAAATGAACAGGGGACAACCAGTTTGATTTTAATTTCTGCAATGAGTTCTTGTTGTAAAAAACTCCTTTGCTCCCTATGAAATTGAGCAGAGAATTAATGGTTTGACAAATGGCTGTGGAACCTGGTGAGAGGCTTTGATTACAAGAGAGTTTGTTGTTTCTGCAGAAGTTTCTGCAAGCTGTTTATTAAAAAAATTTTTCATTCTCTGAATTTTACTGTTTGAATCATGAACAACTAAGGGAAGTTAAGGTAAGTATGAGCAAAGCCGTATCTTATTATATCTGTATCAATCTGAATGGAAATTCTTTGGGGGATAGCTCCATCACAAACATATTTAAAAGATACTAGATACTTCACACATAATTCATTGTTTAGTACAGAGTGACTGTGTCCCTTCTTCACATCTTCACAGTTACTTTTCCCCATACTAAGATCGCAACAGCAAATACGACCAAAACAGCTTGACCTATCAGGGTAGGCCTTCTCTGTCACAAAGTGGAGAGAGTAGAGAGATGGAGAGAGAAAATAAGCTGTGTGATAACAAGTAAGTCCATCCACATCTATAAATAAGCTGTCAGTAAAATAGGAAGCTAGGACCGTTTATTTGTATTTGGGAAATGAGAGACATCTATAGTTCCTCTCTGAGGAAGTGACATTTGAGTTGACGTAAAATAATAGGAAAAATCCAGTCTCTTTATCTTGAAGCATCTGGTAGAAAAAAACAGCCTTAAAATGTGTGATCTTCATTTCTTAGTCTAAGAAATAGATTGATTGCCTATTTAATTTTCACTTTGAAAATTCTCAATTAATAATGTTCATTCAATTGCCTATGGTGACACCAATCAGTTTTTGTCTAAATTAATGGTGGCAAAATAAGGAAATAATTGTCAATAACAGCCACATCGGTTGGAAAGGAGATGGAAAGGGTTTTTACAGAAATTAAGTAACTCAAAGGCAGAGGAAACCATACTTGTCTACTGAAAATTAAATGTGGATTATGCTAACTTTTGGTAAGACTGGTGTACACATATTTCCCTCATAATAATGTGAACTTGGTGCAAATCTTCTTGAAAATTACTTTAAGAGACAAAAGAACCTCCAAACCTTCCATTACTTATCATGATAAGTATCCATTACTTATCCTGATGATACATATTATTAATAATAATTGGAAGAAAATATGTATGAATAAAGATCCTCATTAAAGTCATTTTAGTAGCAAAAATAATGTGAGCACTCAACAATATTAGAGGTATTACAAACATCAGCATGATAAAGTGATAAATACTCATAGCAATAATTAGGATTTTGAAACTAATTTATAGCAAATAATTAAGTTAAAATAAAAATGATTTGAAAGAATGGTTTTATTAATTTATATTTTGTATATAAATTAACTTAATCAAAAATGGAAACAAATTTGGCCAGTTTATTTGATATATTTATTAAATATCCTTGAAAGATCTCCATAATTTTGTCAGTTTTAAGGTGCAAGAACAAATGAATCATTGTCTTTTCATAAATTTCAGGAGATCAGTGTATACATATGGAAATAGAATGGGTTAGTTTGGTGCTATGGAAACTCAAGAAAAAGGGAGAGGAAAGCAGGGTAAGAGAGTCAGTATTTCTGCAGCATCTTTTATATGTTAGTCCCTTTACAAAAAGTTTGGCTATGTATTCTTTCAGGTTTTTAAAAATTTACAATTTACTTCTGTCATCATGACATACACGTACACGAACTGAAGATCAGAATAAATAGCTTGTTTATACTCTATTCTAATGAATAGTAAATCTATAAAGTAAATATATGGCTTAGTGTTCCCAAAGACATACATTGCTTTCCCTATGGGAAAATTGATTCCAAAGGATAAAGGGATAACAGGAATGAGGAACACTTCCTCGTGATACATTGATAAAAGAGGAAATGACTTTTAGATTGGGCCATAAGCATGGGGTAAAAGTCGGTAGGACCATTGTGCAGTTAGTGGAAACTGTAAGCACAAAGGCACTGAGACTTGCAGTAGCACAAATGTGTCCCATCTGGGGCACACCTGAATGTCTGGAAGTGCATGGTCACAAAGGAAAGCCTTATAATCTGGGGCTAAAAAGCCTTATAATCTGGGGCTATAATCTTGTCAAAGTAAGGGAAATGTTAGTGTCTGTAGGTCATGGAAGGGAACCTAACCTAAAGTTTGAATCCTCAATTCAGTAGTGGGGGCATGCTCATTTTTATGTCCAATTGTATTTTATGCACTTGCACAGATTGGAGCCAGTTCCCCAAATGAAAGTGTGTCCACAGACACCTCAAGCATATTTAATATTGTTTATTATCATAACTACTGCTGACAGAATCACAGACACTGATGTTTGAGGAATTTGGAAACAGTTCTCTGGCCTGTCTCTAAATGCAGTGCTCTTCTCATCTCTGAGTCCAATGGTATTTGCATACCAATAATTGTGTTTTTGCTATTGTTTTTTTTTTAATTTTCTCTTATCAAAGACATTAGTGTGAAAACAGGATCTTTGTATCAAATTTTATTAGCTACCTTGATAAAATGAAATGGTTTCATAATTATAATTTGAAATTCAAACACATGAGCTTTTGATATTTCTGAAGGGCTAGGACTAGAGGTCCCATTTGACCCAGCTATTTCCCTTCTGGATATTTTCCCAGAAGAATTAAAAACATCACATCACAGGGATACGTGTGCACTCATGTATATAGCAACATAATATATAATAGCTAAATCTTGGAAACAACCTAGGTGCTCATTAACCAAAGAAATGATAAAAAGATTTTTTTTTTTTTGTATAATGGAGTACCCCTCTGCCATAAGGAAGGGTAAACTGGAGAGTTTATAGGTAAGTGGATGCAACTCAAGACTATATTTGTAAGTGAAATTAATCAGATCCATGTGTGAAAATTGCATTCCCTCACTAGTGTGAGCAACTGAACATGTAAATAAGATCTGCAAAGTACAATAGATATTGTGAATTGAGAAGAAACTCTTCAAAAGAAAAGACAAACGGTGATAGAAGAAAGCAGAAAGAAAGGGAAATATATATATTTGTGTATATATACGTATATATGTGTGCATATATGTGTATATATGTGTATATGTGTGTATATATAATATATATATGTGTATATATTATATATGTACATATGTATATATATAATACACACACAGAGAAGGTATATAAGACAATCATACAGCTAGCTTCTATTTGGTCCTTGAAAAAAATGTTTAGTTCTAGCATTGTTTAGGCAAACTATCATGCCAATATCCTGTACTCTGAATAACTACTATGAAGACGGCAATCACAGTGTATCAACTTTTTAACTGTCTTATTAACCTGTTGAGAAACTTGTTTTCATTGTTTATCTTTTTTCCTCTTTCAAATAAAATATCTCTAATATTCTACAGTGATTAAAAATATTATATATAATCATCACTATTTTGATTCTGTACTTGCCATGATTAGTCATTTCATTCATAGGTAAGTGTTTATAAATACATGTGCACACACATGAATATTAGATTTCACATATACATCATACCTTACAAGTGTAAGTATATACGAATTATTAGACTTATGTGTATTATACAGTAAAATGGATTTTTAAAAAGAAAATTTAGCCTGTCTTAAAGATATATCCAGGATTTTAGGTTTATATAATTATATGTCAACACTATCAAAAATAATAAAGCTTAATTCTAGATCAGTTATTAAAATTAAAACATAGCCCAGAATATAGGTATCATTCTCCAGTTAATGATCCTATCTACAGATGTTTTTTCATCTACTGAGATAAATGTTTTAAATTCTGTAGCTGTTACAAGTTGATATCTAGTGAAGGGTATTCTTAATCTCAACACAACATAAGAATCACGAAAAAACCCATGGTTATAAATAAAAATTCAAGAGAAACCAAAAATTTGCAACATGTACAGAACTTGCTTTAAAAGACTATTTTTCTAGGTTGCCCAGGAGCTATCACATTTATTGAAAGTCTTACCTTGAGACTTATCACTATTGCAAATAAAAATTTTTCAGCCTCACCAAAATATTGCAATTACAAATTGAAATAAAACAGAATAAAAACTTGTCTAGAAAAAAGCAAAAAGTAAAAGAAAAGCAAGACTAATAAGAACTGAGCATGTCTACCAGATAATACTACCATTGCTTCAAATACACGTACCACGTCTTTCTCACCACTTTCTGAAGCAGATCTCAAGTCTTTCTTCGGTATTTTTGTTGCATTCAATATCCTGAATTCATCTGAGACATTTTTCTCTAGTTGTCATTTTGACTTTGGCAAGAGCCAGAAGTGTCACAGTACTGAATCTGGTCAGTAAGGTGAATTATTTGTACCCTAGTGTTTCTATAATTTTTTATGGCATGCAGCAGCAGCATTCATCAGATTTTTGAGCTTGCCTTTTAAACTCATGAAAGAGAACTTCCAGAACTGCTTGAGGGATGGGCGAGAATAAAGGAAAAAATGTGTTTGAAGCAAAGGAGAATGTTTAGGGACATTGATGACAAAGTGACTATTAATATAGTAAATTTTTTAAAAATGTTAAACATTTATTGCATGGCTTGTAATTCCTAGGCTCAGATTTATAATTGATTCAGTCTTAGCTATAGGTCCACTTCTGCACTGAGTACAAAAAAATGTGTGTCTTGCCCTTTTGGCTCTGTAGAAGGAGGTAGGATTGCCTCTCCCTGAGATTCGTATAGCAGGGAAACCTTCAATCTGAGAACATCTAATTAATGAATGGACAAAAGTCAACTACAGAATATAATAGTTGTGACAACTATAGTTGTGTAAGCCAAGAGGCTTAATATTAGGGTTCTAAGATACATTGTAAAAGGATTAATATACATCATTTCATAAGTGTTGTTTTCATATAATTTTGAAGTCACTACGTAGTTTAAGTACTATTTGAAAGTCATTTGCTAATCTCTAATCCAATTACTTCCTGTATTAGATTTTAATATTCTTGGATTATGAATATATACATGATTATGCCAGAGACCCCAGATACCTAATCCTAAAAGAAGACTCCTCCTTTCTTTGTCAGTGCAGTTATTAAAAATGCCCAGTCCTAGTTAACCACAACATCCTTGTATGCATGAGCTATCTCCTACAATTCCAACGCTGCATGCCATAAAGAATTATAGAATTTGCTTCCCTGTCCTGGGGTACCTGTTGCTGTCAGACCCTGCAGGGCAGCCTCTTCTCCTTTGGAGCTATCAGTAATGCAGTGCTCTCTTTCAGCTTCCCAAGTCTTCATGCAGCTTCATACTATCCAAAGAACTATAAGCATAACTGCTATCACAATTATGAAACAAGTGATCAATTCCATACCTAGAAAATATTATCTCAATTTTTTTTAGATGAATAGTCTTTGAGGATATTTTAAAGATTTTTTTTTTTTTTTTGCATTGGACAAGCTTTACTGTCTGTAATGTTCATTACTCTAAGAACTTGACCAGAAAAAGATGATAATATAATATCAAAGAACATATTAATCCATGTTTTACTTTTAACAACATTGAATGATAGCAGCTATTTTGAAATTCAAATATGGTATATTTGGAGCCATGTATTAATATTTTAAACAATAAAAACATAAACTATACCTTAGAAATGCTACATAAATAACTCTTAAACTCAGATAGCCCAGATGTTTGTCAAAATCTCATGGATGATTCTGATACACAGATAGGGCTGAGAACCACTGGGACACAGTAAAGCTGAAACTCTGTTGCACTACAAGCCGTGGTTTTCACACTCTAGAATCTTCTGCTTCTACTCTTTTACCCTTTGCAGCAGTACTGTAGGACTCACCTATTCTCCACACAAAAAACTCTTTTCTTTTTCTTCCTAAATTCTTGTACCCTTAAAAATATTGGGGATGATTTATTCTGTCTTTTATTTTGGGACCTGGTCCCACCAACAGTGCAGAAGGTTCCCTTTGCTCACAGCCTTAGGAACATTTATTATTATTTGATTTTTTAATGATAATCATTCTTGCTAATATAACATGGAAACTAAATGTTGTTCTATAATGGTTGATACATTGTGTCAACTTGAGAAGTTTAGATGTTTACTAAGAGACTCACCCCAGAGGTGAGTCCTTAGTTTGTAAACATCCTCAATCTGTGCAAGAGGAGGGCAGGAAGATGTGAATGCAATACATGTCCTATGGAGTGGTAACCTGCTTAAGCTATCAGGTAGAAAAAGAAGCTTGCTCTTCCCCATTTTGTGCTTGTTGCTTTTTCTGCCTTGTGCCACCTTGAATGTCATGCCACCCTGCCTAGGAGCCAACTGCATATGGACTCAAACACTTCAAAATGGCTAGCTAAATAAAACTCAGCTTCCTTAATTTTGGGAATCAAGTATTTTGTCTCTACAATGAGAGAAAAGTCAGTGAAACACTGTCTATTCATTTTGGTTGCCCATTTTTTTCTTGGATTTTGTATTTTGGGAGGTATATTTTTTTAGTTCACTGGCAAAGTTTTTCTCCATTCTGTAGGTTGCCTTTCCACTCTGTTGGTTGTTTCTTTGGGTGAATGGCAAATTTAAAATTTGATATGATGCCATTTTTTAATTCTCAGCAATATTTCAAATGCTACTGGGGTTCTATTCAGAAAGTCCTTGCATATGCCTATTATTTCAGGAGTTTTATGTATTTTGAGAGTACTGGTCTGCCGTAAATAATGATATACCATAAACATATACTAATAGAAACATTAAAAATTAAAAACTGGGGGCTGGAGGTTTAGCTCAGCGGCATAAGCGCCTGCCTTGCAAGCAGGCAGTCGTGATTTCGATCCCCAGTACCGATAAAAAGGAAAAAGACCAAAAAAAAAAAAAATTAAAAAGACTGGCCTAGTACTCCCTTCCTATGGTTCTCCCTCAAAGTGGCAATTTAGGAAGTATGCAATACAAATGTTTTTAGGCAATATCTTTTACATTTGCCACATCTTCCAAATTTTTGTATTACTCCTTTACAACTCTTGTCTGAGATACTCTGATTTTATTAAAATCACCAAACTAATGCTAATTTGTCAAGTTATCCATTTGTATGCCATATACTTTTTTATTTTTTAATTTTAAAGATTTGAAGTATATATTTTACTTCAGAATTAAGTACTGTGCTGAGAGACGAGAGACAAAGAACAAGCTATGTCTATGAAAAGCAATCTAGTCTTCTACTCCTGGGTGAGTGAAAGTACCCGACACCAAATTTATTTTTCACTGAGACCTCCAAATCCTCTTTTTGAAGTCATGAGTCACACAAGGTGCTACAGGTTTCAATCAGTGCATTATGGTGCATTATGGTGGAAAACATGATTGTATAAAAAGTGAACTGAACTTGCAAACTAAAACTTTGGGAGAAAAGTTAAAGTTTTATTTGCAAAACAAAATATGTCAACCCATGCCTCAAACCATATATAATTCATGTGTTATTAAAGTCATAGCATTACATGTGGAATATGAAACTATTTCATCTGTGAAATAAAATGCATTCACATAAGAAAAAACTGATAAATTATACTGCATGCAATTTGAAAAAATATGTTTTGCAAAAGACACTGCTAAAAAAGGACTGGATTTAGGACTAGTAGAAAAACATTGCAAATCATGTATCTGATAAATTAGTGATACCAGACTATGTACAGAAATCTAAGTCACATTAACAAAACAGTATACCATGGAGAATATGTAAAGGGTAATAAGTCATTAAGAAAATATAATATGTATAATATTACTACAAAGGCTAACATTCTAATAATTCTCAAACACAAATAGAGATATTATAAATGTGTACAATGTCTCTGGATGATAGTATCTTAAAAAGTTACAAACATAGCTATCATACAATAATCATCTAATATAGTAATTCTGCTTCTTGATATTTTTCTAAGAAAAATGAAAACATATCAGTATATATGGTGGCATATAAATGTTCCTAATTTCCCATTATGCAAGCCATAAACTCAGGTTTAACTACCTATTGACAAGTTAATGTGGAAATGAAATATTCCTCAGCCACACAATAGATTTACTTCCTGGGTGAATCTGAAAATAATTATACTGAGTGTCATAAGTCAAATCAAAATTTTAAAATTCCATTAACAGAGAATTTTAGGAAATGAAATGCAAGTTTATGCCAGAAAACAGGTACATGATCAACTAGAGATGAAGGGACACTAAGCTATTACAAATAGGCATGAGAAAACTTTGTAACTTTCATTGTATGAATTGTAGTTTTGTTTTCATGGATGTAGACAGTCAAACTGATGAAACTGGACACTTAAAATTGTAAAGTGTATTATGGCAATTGTACCTGACTATATATTTTTTTTAAATTACAAAAAATCCTCTCTAATCATGAGCAAGTCAGTTAATAGGGGATAGAGATAAAAGAAAAATTTATGTTAAAGATTCATTAGGAGGATAGAGAGGTGACAACGTGGCTGAATATAGGAGGAGCTTCATTCAGAACTCCTCAGAGAAATTCAAGTAAAACACAGGTAACTGGAAGAAAGAGGAGGGGTTTACACCCTGAAACTAAAATCAATTTGACATAAGAAAATAATAGATCAAGCAAAACATAGATAAAAAACTTAAAATGGCCGGTGACCTATCAGAAGGACTGATCACCATATTTGTAATCCTAAAGGAAAAAGAAGGAAAAAAAGAAATGGAGATACTAAAATAATGTGGCTATATCAAGCCATACAAGATGTACTTGGTGTATATGATTCCCTGCTTCTTCTGCCTTCCTCCAAACAGAAGACTCTACAATCCAGCAGTAAATTCTGCTGACGTAATCTACTCCTTCCCTAAAGATTGGCAAGTTTTCCTCCTTTTTTTTTCTTTTTCCTTTTTTCTTTTTTCTTTTCTTTCCATTCCTCTTGTGTACCAAAGTGCTAACTGAACTACCAGGACCAAGATTAAAGACTAGAGTAGTGCACAGCAAATGGCACAGCTAACCCTTCCCCATGACCTGTGGTTAGAGAGGTGTGAAGAATTAAACAGTCTTGCACCTCAGGACTGTGGAGTCCTGGGATATCCCCTGGCAAGCACCCCACAGCACACCCCCAATCTCACCTGAGGAAGTTACAAACTTGCAGAGGCAAATGATGGCCGCAGAGGAACTTGAAAGCAAAAAAAAAAAAAAAAAAAGAAAGGAGTCAGAATTGGGACTAAGCAGCCTTGGACTGCAATACCAGGATCAGAAGTCCAGACCATGTGACAGTATCCCATCCCACCCTAAAACAAATGACCAGGGAGGACCGAGACTTGCCAGTGGAAGAGGCACACAACAGGCTGAGCAGGGACCAGGAGTAGCCGAAGGCACATGGAGTGGTCCCCATTTCTGTCTGAAAATGACATAACAACTGGAGAGTGAGGCCACCATGAGAAACAGGGTAAGGAGTGGGAGGCCACTGGGGGACATAAAGAATGCACTGTCTGAAGATTCTGTCCCCAGGTCCCCACATCTGGAGCCCACATCAAATACAGAAAAAATACTCTGTGGCAGGTTTGACTGTGTTATGCTGTAGTTTTCCTTTTCTTTTTATCTTTTACCTAATTTTGTTGGAATCTAGTCATCCTTTTTTCCACTTTACTCAATTTAACTCTATAGACTTAATCATATTTTCATAAGAGTGAATAGTCTATCTAGTATTTCTGGTCAACTTCAATAATCCATTACTTACTCCTTCATTTGTTTTACTTCTGTCCTCTTCTCTAGTTTCCCAAAGCTCATGTGATCATCCTTCATCCTCTAGATTGGCTCATGTGAACATCCTTCATCCTCTATTTTATTTCTTTTAAGTTATCTCTGTTCAATCCACTATCTTTTTAAATTTCCCACCACAGGATAAAGCCTCTGTACCAAAGGAACACACTATATATACAAACTCCCTATTTATGATTGTTTTTGTTGTAGTACTATGGGTTTTGCTTCTATAGTTAAAGGTACACAATTAATAGTTAACCACCGTTAGTTTCTAAACTGTGCTTGATACTGTTGTTAATGCTAACTATACAACTTACCTGGAACGTCACATGTGTTTTAATCAGTTTGTTCTCATTACTGTGGCAATTCTGGGAAGTTCCAGAGTTATAACCTCACCACACCCCAGCAGCAAAGGTCTAGGGACTGAACCAAACAGATGCCAAATTCTCACCCTAAAGTAATTGGAAAGGTAGGATCTTGGGACAGACACAAACCAAGAACTTTTTACACAGAGAAGACACTCCTAAAGAACAAACCTTTCTACAAAGGCTTTGATACTAGTGATAAAGCTATCTGCTACAAAAACTTAAAAGGGTTACAACAAAATAAAAGAAAACAATTTAAATATAAAACGTTAAGGTGCAGAAGCAAAATGTAACACCAGACCTCCAGTTCACGCAGAACAGGTCCAGGTGACAACAAGATAAAGGCAAGTGGAAAATACACCCCTGACATTTCTGAAATGATAACCTAACTAAAGAAAAATCCATTAGGCTTTAGAAGAAATTGGACCAGGAATAATCATTGAAGTAAAAAAGAAATGTCAACATTCATAAAGGAATTTTCACCAAAACTCGAGGACAGATAGATAAAAATATAGATGATGATAAGAAGATGGAAACCATGAAGGATCAATCAAGAAAATATTGGAATGCATGAAATGGATTCAAGCAGATATCCAGAAAATTAAAAATTCCATTGAATGTGCTAGACAACCTTTGAAGGTAAATTAGCAGCATGATTAATTTAGCCATTGCTGTCAGTTCACCTTCAGACAAGAAAAAAAAATCCATTGAAAGCAGACCAAATCACTCTAATGAAACTGAAGACAGACTTTCAAAGTCTTAAAGACAGTATAATGGCTAGTGATGATGAAGGGAAACATCCCTTGAAAATAACAAAAGATAAGGAAATAATTCCATAGCTGAAAGATGAGACAAAGAAAAATAATATAAGAATAACTGGTGTCAGTGCAAAACCAAAAGTCAACACAAATGTCATTAAAAGTATTTGCAGAAATAATATCAAAGAATTTCTTAAACATAGGAAAAGAATCTGACACCCAGATAAATGAGGCATATAGAACACCAAATAGCAGATAAACAGACTGGCCTCCCACTCCTTACCCTGTTTCTCTTGGGGGCTTCACTCTCCCAGTTGTTAGGCTATTTTCAGACAGACATGGGAGGTCATTCCTAGTCCTATGCATCTTTAGATGTATAATATTCAGGAACTCAGAAATTCAGCACACTTACAGAATATTGAAAGCTGCTATAGAAAAGAAACAAATCGCCTATAAAGGAAAGCCCATCAAATTCACAGGAGACTTCTCAACACAAACCGTCAAGTAAAGATCTGGAGTGAAGTATTTCAAGTTCAGAAAGAAAACAACTTCCAACCCACATTGATATAATCTGAGAAACTATCTTTCAAAATTAATGGAGAAATAAGGAAATTCCATGACAGAGAACATGTGAAGAAATTCATGACCACCAAACCAACATTTCACATGGTACTGAAAGATATTCTAGGCTTAGAAAAAATGATCATAACTCTAAGAACAACAACAGAAAGAAACCACCATGGGTAAGCAGTTAAACAGGGGCAAAGTAGGGACTCAATAACAGGAAAATAACAACAAAGATAAACCAATATATAACAGTTATAGCCATCCTTGTAAGTGGCCTGAATTCACTAATCAAGAGAAACAGACTGGAAGAATGATAAAGAAATGAAATCCAACAATATGCTACTTAAAAGAAACACGTTTAACTCAAAAAGAAATTCATAGATGAAAATTCAAAGGTTGGAAATCAATGCTGTATGCAACAAAAATCCAGGGGGAAAAAAAGCAAGGGTAGCTACTCTGTTTACAGACTATATGAACTTTCAACCAAAAATGATCAAAAAGAGATAAAGAGGTCGCTCCATACATTTTAAGGATAAACTTCAAGAGGAGGAGACAAAAATCATAAATATGCATGTACCAACTGAATATGACAAATATTAATAGACATGAAAAATCACATGAGCTGAAATATAATTGTAATGGAGGTCCTTAATATCTTACTGCCATAAATATGTCAGCCAGAAAAAAAATCAGAAAAGAAATATCAGAAATAAATCAAACCTGAGAACAAATAGACATAGTAAATCACATCAGAATAGGCATTCTTCTTATCTATACAGGGACTTGGTCTAAAATAGGCTATAAAAATACACTAGTGCATAGAACATGGTTAAGTAAATGCAAAAGAATTGAAACTATCCCATGTATGTCACCTAACCACAGTGTAATAAAATTGGAAGTTAATGACAAAAGAAACCACAAAAGCTCCATAAACACATGAAAATTAACCAATGTGTCACAGATAAGTTAAAGATGTAATCGAACAAAATCCATAAATAAATGAAAATGCTGCTACAACATCCAAGAACGGGACTCAATGAAAGCAGTCTAGAGAGGGCAACATAAAGGTAAATGCTTACATCAGGAAAACTGAACAAGCACAAACAACATAGTTGTTCACTTCAGCTTCTTGAAAAAAAAAAAAAAAGTTAAGTCCAAAGCCCATTGAATGGAAAATTATAAATATCAGAGGAGAAATTAATGCAATTGAGAGTAAGAAAACAATACAAGGATTAATGAATGGAAGAACTGGTTATTTGAAAGTATAAACAATGATAAAATCTTAGCCAGTCGTATTAAAAAAAAAAAAAGAGCCAATTCATGCAATGAAGAATGAAAAAGATGAATTCATTACAGATCCGGTGTACATTCAGAAGAACATCAGTACTTACTTTGAAAATCATTACTTCTATAGGATGGAAAGCACAAAAGAAATGGACAGATTCTTATATATGCATGAATTACCAAAGCTGAAATAGGAAGATATAAAATTCTGAATAACACAAAGTCAGTTAATAAAATTAAAAATGTAATTAAATGCCAAAAGAAAATCTCAGGTCCTGATGGACTGACTGCTGAATTATAAAAGAAATTTAGAGGAAATTTAATCCCATGTCCTCAAACTCATTAACGAAATTTAAATGTAAGCAATAATCACTAACTAATTCTTGGAGGTAAGTATTACCCTCATACCAAAACCAGAGAAGCATCCAACAACAACAGCAACAGTAACAAACAAGAAGAAGAGGAAGAAGAAGAAGAAGAGATTATAGAACACTTTCCCTAATGAACATAGATGCAAAAATCCTAAAATACAAGCAAACAGAATGAAGCAAGTCATTAAGAAGATTATACACTATGAACAAATGGGATTCATGCCAGAGATACAGGAGTTATTCAATATATGCAAATCAATAAATGTAATACACTATACCAAAGAGGCAGAGATAAAATCACATGACCTTTTCAATATATGCTGGAAAGGTCTTGAACAAGTCCAAAAACTCATTCATGATAAAACATTTACAGGAACTCAGAATAGTTCTTTATCTAAAATCGGGCTAAAGCCATCTATGAAAAACCAACAGCCAACGTCATACTAAATGGACAAAAACTGAAAGCTTTCTCTCTAAAATCAATTGCAAGATAAGAATTTTCACTAGTACCACTCCTAGTCAATATAGTTCTAGAAACACTAGCCAGGAGATTAGACAAGAGAGAACTAAAGGTAATACAGATAGGAAAGGAAGAAATTAAATTATCATTATTCACAGATGACATGATATTCTACATAGAATATCTCCCAAAACTCTGTTGAAGACTTCTAGATGTAATAACAAAATTCAGTAATGTAGCTGGATACAATATCAGCAGTCAAAAATCAATAGCATTCCTGTATGAAAACAACAAATCATGAGAGAGAAATTGGGAAACTGCATCCTTTAAAATAGAATTCAAAAAAAATGAAATACGGCTCAATTTAACAAAGGGAGTAGAAGACTTATACATTGAGAGTTATAGTATTATCAAAAAAGGATTTCAGAAAATGGAAAATCACTCCTTGTTCATGGGCAGGAAGAACCAACATAGTAAAAATATTGTTATATAGATTGACTGCAATACCAATCAAAATAGCATTAGCATCTCTCACAGATTTAGAGAAAACATTCCTAAAATTTATCTGCAACCAGAAAAGACCTAGAATAGTTGAGGCAATTCTGGCAACAGAGACAAGGCAGGAGGCGTCACAGGCCCTGACTTGAAATTATATTACAAAGCTAGTATGGTAAAATCAGCATGGTACCGAAATAAAAATAACTGAAGATTAATGGAATAGATTAGAAGATACAGCCACAAATACAAATACACTTAGCCACCTTATCTTTGACAAAGAGGCCAAGAATGTTCATTGGAAGGAAGACAACCTCTAATTTAATAAGGTATGCTGGAAAAACTGGTTTTCCATATGATGAAAACTAAAACTAGACCCTTGCCTATGGCCATGCACTAATCTAAAATCAAAATGGGTCAAAGATCTAAATATTAAAACAGAAACACTAAATCTGCTGGAAGACAGAGTATGTAGAAATTTTGAAGACACATGGGTAGGTAAAGAGCTCGAGAATGAAAATCAAACTGCTTGGGAAATATTTCCCAGAATCAACAACTGTAATCTCATCTCATTAAAACGTTTTTGCATGTTAGAAGAAATCTGCAATGGAGTGGAAAAAAAAAACCCACAAAATGGGAAAATATCTTAGCCAATTGTCCCTCAGACAAATTATTTCTATTTAGAACATATAAGGAAAAAAAATCAGGCCCCCAGAATTCAGAAACCCAATCCAAAAATGGGCATCTGAGAGGAATATACAATAATCAGATGAAGAAGCACAAATGCCAAATAAATATATGAAAAAATGTTCAGTGTCACTGGTCATTGGAGAAATGCAAATTAAAACAACACTGAGACTCCATCTCACTCTAGAAAAATGGCCTAGCTCAAAAAATTAACCAATAACAAATGCTGGAGGGACTGTGAGGGAAAAGGGACTCTTCTGTACTGTTGGTGTAGACTGGTGCAACCACTATGGAAATCACAGTGGAGGTGCCTCAAAAAGTTGGATTAGAGATGCCATTTGACTCAGCTGTCTCACTTCTGTGCATTTTCCCAGAAGAATTGAAAACACTATATCACAGTGACATATGTTCACCCATGTTTATAGCAGCACAATTTGTAATAGCCAGATCTTGGAAGCAGCCTAAATGTCCATCAACTGAGGAATGGATAAAAAATATATGTCATTTTTATACAGTGGAGTACTACTCAGGTATAAAGGAATATAGCATCGAGGCTTTTATAGGTAAATGAATACGACTTGAGACCATACTCAAAAGTGAGATAAATCAAAATTACACATGTAAGTACTGTGTTGTCTCTCTAGTGAAAGAAAGTGAAAGAGCAAATAAGACCCAAATCTACAAAAAATATTGTATAAGTATAAGAACCTAATCAAAGGGGAAAAGTAATTGAGATAGGGGAAAGGAGGAAAGAAGAAAGAGAAAAGAAAAAATAGATACACACACACATAAGATAGCCAAGATGACTTTACTACTAATTCTATTAGATCTTGGATAAGAACAGTTAATACTCATATGATTAGATCAATTTTGCATGCTGTATCTGGTAATCTAAGCAACTCATTTGAAGATAGCAATAAGCAATATAACAACTATTGTTAAATTCCTATCACTTTGTTTTGAAAGCCTATATTGTTATTGTTTTGGTGGCATTACCTTTTTGTCCTTTTTTCTATTTTGAATATAAAAAATAAATTAAAAAAAGAGATCATACTCATGAGTGAAAAGACTGACGCAGGTGTGTAAACGTCGCATTGCCTCCCTGGTGTCAGGAACTGAAAAAGTAAATCAGTTCTAAAATATGCAATGGGAAGAAATTGTTCGAAAGGAAAAAGGGCATAGGATGGATGAAAGGGAAAAGGCAAAAAATGCAGCTCAGTTATACTATTAGTGTCTCTTAGTTAACTATAAAGGAAGGTTGTGGTAGTACTGATTACAGTAATTTTTATATTTGTATCTTGTACTTTTAGCAACTATTTTAAAGATAACAAAGTGTAATTTTTTAATTATCATTATTATCTATTATTTTGTTACAAAATTTTGTTTTACCTTTCTTTCAAAAATGAAAAAAAAAAGAAGATAAGTTGTATAATAAAGATCAGGAAAAGAAGGATTTCTGAACTCAGTCTTAAACACATCTCTGAGAACTCATAAAGAAAATGCTTATTTTTTACTCACAGATGAAGGATTCCAGATACCCCTGGTTGGACCTGTTGTACTGGGCCAGTGGTATCACATCTTAGTGGGAGAATGCTGGCCAGCAAAAATTTTCACCCACGTGCAGAGAGCAAATGAGAGAAAGTAAGAAACTGTGGCCTCACATTACTGTCCAGGGACACTAAGCCAGTGATCTAAATATCTGCCATGAAGCCCTAACAGTTCTACGATATCCCACAGCACTAAGCTAGGCACCAGGCCTTTAAATCATCAATCTACAATGGGACTCTTCTCAAACTGTAGCATTCTTTGCTTGCATATTTGGGGGATTATAGTATAGGCAATGCTCTTATAATTGTTTCTACAAAAGCAAGTCCATTAGCTGTTGTATGTATTACATGTCTGTAAAATACTTACTTAGAAATATCCTTCAACTTAAAAGAAAAAAAAACAGACTGGTTTTGTAGAATATGAAATAATCTATATTTCCGTAATAACAGAAAATCCAAAAGTTTCTGCATATTAAAAACAATTTTTCTTGTTATAGTTGTTTTGATTTTCTCCCTGATATCAGAAAGATGTTTTGTTCTGTATGTTTTATCCAATTCTGTGAATTTTAAATCCATCCCATGAAGTATTCCTTGATTTCTACAGTTTCAAACATTTCTCTTTTGTTAAAAACCCACAGTGCTTTACTGAAAATCACTGTGATGCCAGTTATGTGTCAGAGGCGACAACTGGCACACTCGCGTGTGTGCTGTTCACTTGAGGGTCCCACCATTGCTGTGAGGCAGGCAGCACCTCTACCACACAAAAGTGAAAGTGGCAGGCTTGCCGAGAACATATGAGTTCCCAAAACACACAGCTGGCAGAAGGCAAAACTAGGAAAATGATCCCAGAATTTTGAATCCACACCATATTTTAATTCAATTATTATACTCTGGTTGCTTTCCAAAAATTATTCCTATTTATCCTAACCAGAAATTTTTGAGTGCCATTTTCAGTGTTGCTGTACTTTTCCACCAAAATCACAAATTTTATTAGGCAAAGCAATTCCCTTTTAAAATTAATTTATACCAGAGTTCAACGAAAATGAATTTCAGGTGAGGATTATTGAATATTCAGCAGGCAGAAGTGTGTTCCATCAGGGATCTGAACCCCATAATGAATTTCTGCATTACCCATATCATCTGCATTCAGTTGGTTTCAGTTCTTGGAATAGAAATGCATCATTTCAATAAAATAATGGTTTATACTGCTGCTAAAAATAGCACTCCACTTTGACACAAGTGAGGAAGCTAAGTACACTTAAGGAACCAACCCTCTTGTTTTCTTTATACATTTTGCTCCAACTGGGATGTGTGGATTAGGATAACCCATTAGAATCTCCACTTCACAGGTCACAGTACTGCTTCAAGTATCCATATGAGTCCCATAGCAAGCCGTTTAAGAACCACCAAAATCTCCACTTGATTTTTGAAGAAGGGAAGATACATAATTTCTTTCTTGCTACTGAGTTATATTTTGCTTCTAATAAAGCTATATTTAAAGGTAGAACTATCTCTGGAATTTTAATTATGTGAATTATGAGTAATTAATTTATTTTTAGTTTTAAACTTGTTTAGTTTGGATCGTTTTTCCCTGGTGGTTATTTTTAATTGCATTGGTGCTGATACAATAAAAGTTAGTGTTTCATAAATTCGTGCAGCTTTGCAAATGTATCTACTGACATAGCTTTAACCTAAGGGTAAATTAAACCATGTGCAATGAGCCCTCTTACCTCCTGATGGACAGTTCTTCTATCCAGTGCCATACATGCACCACACAGTTTTCTGTGATATATATATATATATATATATATATATATATATATATATAATTTCTTTTCATTTAGCTCAAACAGTTACCTCTTAGGAGAGTGGAGATTTTATTAGTAGTATAATTTTTCATTTTATAAAGGAGGGAACTGGAACGTTGAAAGATAATTTCCTTATTTTGATTATAAGGTGGAATTTGAATATCTGTCCAATTTTAATAATTGCCCTTTTTTACACTAACAAATTACTCTTCTTTGCAAACAGATATTGAAAACACATTTCTGGTAACTTCTAAAATGTTTTAAAATCAAGTAGAGAGCAAAGACATGCAGGGATTCTTTTTTTCTTCATTATTGTAGAGAAGTTAGAATAGATATCTCAGATTTTATTTATTACCTTTCCATAAAATTCTTGTGGGAAAAATTTTATTGGCATCTTCACATTTCACTCTGAACATAAAAATATATTTGATTAAAATAATGTGACACAGTACACCAAGAAATAGGCATGCAATAGCCTTTTCATTTCATAAGATTTTCAGGATATATGTGATTTATGGTTATATGTTTTTTACAATTAAAACCCATAAAAAACATTCACCACGTTTAACATTTTACATCTTTAAATGGTAGCATGATACAGTTAGCATTTTATTGTGAATGCAGCACAAATAATCCATAAAATCAAGATGTGCAAAAATCATTTACATAAAAAAATAAAAATACCTTCCACCTTTGAATCTACTGACTACAGGGTAAAGAAACAAGTGTAGAAATTTTATTTCAACGAACTCATAATTTCATTTAAATTTGTATCAACAACAGTAAAACAAAAACATTCAGAAATATGGTCTATTAAAATATTGTATTAATTTTGAATGGTAGCAATTTGGATTCCCAGTTACTGTTTTTCTATATATTTTAAAAACGTTTTTAGAAATACTAAAATAAAATTTATCTTAAAATTCTATGCAAATTTTGTATATTATGTGTCAAATCTAAATACTAATTCAAACTGGAGATATAGCTCAGAGGCACAGCACTTGCCTGGCAAATGTGAGGTCATAGATTTGGTTCCCACTACAAAAAAAAAATATTTCAAAATGTCATACTGAAATGTACTTGGCCTAACCCCATTTTTTTATTCATGCAATTATTCTTTCATTAATATACTTAATGAAATTATATACTGAAAATATATCTGGCATTGTAGCAGCAAATGAAAATATAGCAATAGAAAGACAGACAAAGTTCTTGCCCTCAATAAGCAAGCATTATCATCAGGATAGAGGGTTGATGTATACGCACACATACACAAGTATATTCACAGGCATACCAAAACCACTCATACTAGGAATATAAATACCATATCTGGTAAATACTAACAGATGTAAGAAAAGATGATGCAGTAGATAAAAACTGAGGTGACTAGAGATTTCAAAAAAATATGTATTTGAATATTTAATAAGAAAAAAATCTGTACTCATAAACTCAATGAGTTGATTTTCATTCAATAAAAATAAAAAGCAAAATCTCTATAATAAATGAATTGATGTTGTATCATTTTTAAAAATTAAGCTATATTAGGTGCATCATTAGTATTATAAACAAATTTCTATGATAATCTATGCATACTCTCCAAAACAAAGGAATATAATCTGTGACTAGCATTTTATGTTGGTGTATACCAAATATATGTAATTGTTAACACAAAAATTTTATAATAATTAATATTAAGCTATAGCATTATAAATCATTTTTATGTTGCTTGAATTTTATGCCAAAATGATTGATTTTGTTTGTTTGTTGTTTTGTTTTATGAGACATAGTCTTGCAGTTAGTTCAGGCAACCCTTGAGCTCACTATGCAGCCAGCCTGGCCTCAGACTCACAGTGATCTTTATGACTTAGGCTCCCGAGTGCTGGCATCATAGGCATAGTATGGTAGGAGTGCTACCATCATGCTTGGATGATTTTTTTAAAATTAAAAACCTAATTGTTTATGCCTCAATATTAAAATGTTTCATGTTGTTTTTAAAGTGTAAGAGTGTAATTATAGGAACCTAATGGAAATAAAGACTAGACATTGCAGTAGGTTCATTTTTAAAAGGAAGTATAAAACATCATTTTGATATAGAATTCTGCCAGAAATTGTCTTCCTATATTTAATATCTAAAAGTTAAAGGGTATATTTTTAGTCCTTACTTCTATGATCCTGTTTTTCTGCCACAGGATATTTGTTTACCTTGATCCAGAGTATTAGAGAAGCTCACCATACCCCTCAGTATCTCAGGACATAGCCAATTACAAGGGTACTTAGCTGAGAAGAGTACAGAGTCAGACAAGGAACTTGCATATTCTGCTTCTCCACCTTTTAGTTCATTCAACAGAGGAAGAGATAACACTAGAACCTGTAGCAACATTTGATACCATTTATGTCACTGTTTTACATCTGTAGTAAGGCTGTAGCCATGATGTGACTGGTCAGGCATTCATTTATTTACTGTAGAAAACACATTAAATAAGTACCTTCATTGTATGATGTCTTGGTTACTTTTTTTTCCTTGCTGACAAATATACCTGACACTCAAAATTAAAGGAGGAAAGTATTATTTAGCTCACAGTTGGTGGAATTTTCAATCCATAATCAGCTGGCTCCAATACAAGGTGGCACAGGGGCAACAGCAAGACAGCAGGAGAGAGCCAAGCAATAAGAGCAAAGTGGGGCGAGAGCAAACCTCTGTTCCTCCCTGACACTGTATGCAGGCTTCCTGCCCACACCATCTCTGTGACCTTGTCTTGCAAAGTCTCAGGGGGTTCATTTACAAAGTGAGGACCTTGCCTCCTTTGCTGTATCACTTAGTTAAGCTTCTAAAATTTTCAATTCTCAGGTTGAGACAGTTTATCAACCATTACAATCTATGACTTTCAGTGTGGCAACAGACATATTTCTTTAAACCGGGCTCCAGATAGAAAGACATGTTATTATTATCAATTTACAACCTGAATATTAAGTATACAAGAATTATATTACATCAGAAACATAACATTCTGCTCCTGGACCCCCAAAGACTCATGTACATTCCTTTATGCAAATGGTATTTAGCCCAACCACAAGAGTTGCCAATGTCCTAACAACTCTTTCACTATTGCTGAAAGGTCCAAGTCCCAGGTTTCCTCTAAAATATAAGGCAAACTCTTAGCTGCAAGCCTTTGTACAATTAAAAATTTAGTTAAAAAGTTCCAGTATTCAGTGGCACAAGTAAATGTTTTCATTTCAAAAGTTACACACTGGAATACAAAGAATTTGGTTCCAAACCAAGAACAAAATTCAGCAGGGCAAACACAAAGTTCTATAATTCCATGTGCAGCATCCAAGATAATCTGTGGCACACTGTGAGCTCCAAGGGCTTGCATGGCTCTACCTCTATGGCATTTCTGGTGGCTGTAGTTTCATGGTTTGTCTTGGGCCTGCTTTGTTCCCTCCTTGCAGCTTTTCTTAGATGAACCACATTCTTGGCTTTTCCAAATTTCTAGGGTCTCTGCTGCATCTTTTGCTTCACTCTGACAGCTTCACACAATGCCCTCTCAAGCAAACATTGCCTGGCCTCTCAGGTCTTCTGAAATCAAGGTCAAAGTCTTCTTAATCTCACAACTCTTGCATTCTGCATGCACCTGAAACCAGCACTGCATGGATAATGCCAAACTCTCTTGCCAGCTGGCGCAGTAGCCAGGCTTCCCTCTTGCTTAGTTGTAGGGGGTGAATGTAGGGGTCAAATGTCTGAATCACTGGGCACTGTGAGTCCAATTCTGAGGAACAAATTTTCTGTGGAGCCACTATTCTGAAACATGATGTATCTGAAACCATTCTGGAATATGGTGTTCTGTGGCTTTCTCCACAAAGCAAAGTATTTAACTTTTGCAGATCTGAGGTGCAAAAAGTAAGGGCTTGCTGCTTCTTGTGATGACCTCAGGCCCTCTTTTCTATTGTTGTATTCCTTCTCAATTGGGATCTTCTCAGTTTTATCTTTTTAGTCCAAAACTTTACTGGAACTTCCTTTAGGGTCAAACTCACAATGTTTTAAATCTTTATGCTGGTCTCTTTGTGTTTCACTAACAACATAAGTATGACTAAAAGCTATTAATAATCATGATGCCACAGCCTCAACATTCAACCACCTTGAAATTTCTTCTGCTAAGAAAATATATACATGAAAAAAGATTCAGCTTCTCGGTCACTAGAGAAATGCAAGTTAAAACCATACTGAGATTCAATCTCACTCCAGAAAGAATGGGCTGGATAAAGAAAACCGCCAACAACAAATACTGGAAAGGCTGTGGGGAAAAAGAAACTTCAGCACTGTTGGTGAGAGTTGTAGACTGGTGCAACCATTGTGGAGGTCAGTCTGGAGGTTTCTCAAAAAGCTGGCATTGGAAGTCCCATTTGACCCAGCTATTCCACTTCTGGGCATATTCCCAGAAGAGTTGAAAACATCATACCACTGTGATATATGCACCCATGTTTATAGCAGCATAATTTGTAATAGTCAGATCTTGGAAACAAACTAACTGCCCATCGACTGAGGAATGAATAAAAAAGATGTGGTTCAGATATGCAGTGGAGTTCTACTCAGCTATAAAGAAGGATCACATCGAGACTTTTATAGGTAAATGGATGCAACTTGAGACCATACACATAAGTGAAATAAATCAAACCAACATGTATGAATACCATATTGTCTCCTTAGTATAAGAAACAGTAAGAGTAAATAAAATAAAAAAAAAAACCCTTAGTAAATACTGTGAAATAGTAAATATCTGCTCAAAGAGGAACTCAGGGAAATGAGAGAAAAAAACAGAAAGGAAAATAAAAAATATATATATATAAAGTGTGTTGTGTACACATTTAAGATGGCTAAGATGATTGTACTGCTAATTCTATTAGTTTTTGGAACAGGACAGTTAACATTTATAGAGTTATATCAATTCTGCATGTTTATGTTTGGTAATCTGAAGAAGTCTTCTGAAGATCATGATGTAAAATCACAACCTTTGTTATGTTCCCACCACCTTGTTTTGAAGGCCTATATTGTCATTGTTTTGGGCTCTTTGTTATCGTTATTTATTTATCTTTTTTGTTTCTTGTTTTTCTAGTAATCTATTTTATTTTGTTTTGTTTTTCCCTTGAATGCAAAAAGGATAGAT